>NW_022145612.1:33942206-34585570 GCF_000002235.5 Strongylocentrotus purpuratus | reverse complement strand
CCTTTTACCACCAGCTGATATATGTTTACACCTGTGTGTAGGGGGGGTGTCATATTTCCGAAGAGTGCAGAAGGCTGTGTGATGTGGGTTCACGACACCCTTTTACCACCAGCTGATACATGATTACTCCTGTATGTAGGGGGGAGGAGGGTTGTCATATTGAAAAGGGTGCATAGAGCTGTGTGATGTGGGTTCACCCCACCCTTTTACCACCAGTGATATAAGATTACTCGGTAGGTAGGGGGGGGGAGGTTGTCATGTTTGAGAAGAGAACAGATAGCTGTATGATGTGGGTTCACCACACCCTTATATCGCCAGCTGATAAATGATAACCCCTGTCGTGTAGGGGGGGGGGTTGTCATGTTTGAAAAAAGTGCAGAGCTGCGTGATGTGGGTTCACGACACCCTTTTACCACCATCTGATATAAGATTACTCCTGTTTGTAGGGAGAGGGGGAGGGGGGGGGGTTCATTTCTGAGAAGAGTGCAGAAGGCTGCGTGATGTGGGTTCACGACACCCTTTTACCACTGGCTGAAATATGATTAAATTTGTGTGTAAGGGGGGGGGTGGGGGAGGATTGTCACGTTGAAAAGGGTGCAGAGAGGTGTGTGATGTGGGTGGACGTACACCCTATTACCACCAGCTGATATATGATTACCCGCGTGTGTCGGGGCGGGTTGTCACATTGAGAGTAGTGCAGAGAGAATGGTGATGTGGGTTCACCACACCCTTTTACCGCCAGCTGATATATATTACACATGTGTGTAGGGGGGGGGGGGTTGTCATATTTGAAAAGGGTGCAGAGAGCTGTATTTGGGGTGCATGTACACCCTTTTACCACCAGCTGATGCATGATTACTCCTGTGTGTAGGGGGGGGGGAGGATTGTTATGTTTGAGAAGAGTGCAGAGAGCTGTGTGATGGGCTTCACCACACCTTATACCACCAGCTAATATAAGATTACTCCGTGTGTAGGGGGGGGGGGAGGGTTGTCATGTTTGAGAAGAGTACAGAGAGCTGTGTGATGTGGGTGCATGTACACCCTTGACCACCAGCTGATATAAGATTACATTTGTGTGTAAGGGGAAGGGTGGGTGGAGGGTTGTCACGTTGAAAAGAGTGCAGAGAGGTTTGTGATGTGGGTGGACGTACACCCTTTACCACCAGCTGATATATGTTTACACCTGTGTGTAGGGGGGGGGGGTGTCACATTTGAGAGGAGTGCATAGGGGCTGTGTGATGTGGGTTCACGACACCCTTTTACCACCAGCTGATATAAGATTACTCTGTTTGTAGGGGGATGGGGGGGTTCATTTCTGAGAAGAGTGCAGAAGGCTGCGTGATGTGGGTTCACAACACCCTTTTACCACCAGCTGAAATATGATTACATTTGTGTGTAAGGGGGGAAGGGGTGGGGTGGAGGGTTGTCACGTTGAAAAGGGTGCAGAGAGGTGTGTGATGTGGGTGGACGTACACCTTTACCACCAGCTGATATATGTTTACACCTGTGTGTAGGGGGGGGGGGTTGTCACATTTGAGAGGAGTGCAGAGAGCTGTATTATGTGGGTGCATGTACACCCTTCTACCACCAGCTGATGCATGATTACTCCTGTGTGGTAGGGGGGGAGGATCGTTATGTTTGAGAAGAGTGCAGAGAGCTGTGTGATGTAGGTTCACCACCCCACCCTTTTACCACCAGCTGATATATGTTTACACTGTGTGTAGGGGGGGGGGGTAGGATGTTATTTTTGAGAAGAGTGCAAGAGCTGTGTGATGTGGGTTCACGACACCCTTTTACCACCAGCTGATACATGATTACTCCTGTGTGTAGGGGGGAGGATTGATATGTTTGAGAAGAGTGCAGAGAGCTGTGTGATGTGGGTTCACCACACCCTTATTCCACCAGCTGATATAAGAGTACTCCTGTGTGTAGGGGGGGGAGGGTTGTCATGTTGAGAAGAGTACAGAGAGCTGTGTGATGTGGTTCACCACACCCTTTACCAACAGCTGATATATGTTACACCTGTGTGTAGGGGGGGGGGGGAGGATTGTTATGTTTGAGAAGAGTGCAGAGAGCTGTATGATGTGGGTTCACCACACCCTTATTCCACCAGCTGATATAAGAGTACTCCTGTGTGTAGGGGGGGGGGGAGGGTTGTCATGTTTGAGAAGAGTACAGAGAGCTGTGTGATATGGGTGCATGTACACCCTTTTACCACCAGCCGATATAAGATTTCACCTGTTTGTACGGTGCGAGGGTTGTCACATTTGAGATGAGTGCATAGAGCTGTGTGATGTGGGTACAACACACCCTTTTACCACCAGCTGATAAGATTTCTCCTGTGTGTAGGGGGGGGGGAGGGAGAGTTGTCATGTTTGAGAAGAGAGCAGATAGCTGTGTGATGTGGGTTCACCACACCTTTAACCACCAGCTGATATAGTTTACACCTGTGTGTAGGGGGGGGGGTGTCATATTCGCGAAGAGTGCAGAAGGCTGTGTGATGTGGGTTCACGACACCCTTTTACCACCAGCTGATGTATGATTACTCCTGTGTGTAGGGGGGGGGGGAGGATTGTTATGTTTGAGAAGAGTGCAGAGAGCTGTGTGATATGGGTTCACCACACCCTTTTACCACCAGCTGATATATGTTTACACCTGTGTGTAGGGGGGGGGTTGAGATGTTTGAGAAGTGCAGAGAGCTGTGTTATATGTGTTCACTACACCCTTATACCACCAGCTGATACATGATTACTCCTGTGTGTAGGGGGGGGGGGAGGATTGTTATGTTTGAGAAGAGTGCAGAGAGCTGTGTGATGGGGTTCACCACACCCTTATACCACCAGCTAATATAAGATTACTCCTGTGTGTAGGGGGGGTGGAGGTTGTCACGTTGAAAGGGTGCAGAGAGGTGTGTGATGTGGGGGACGTACACCCTATTACCACCAGCTGATATATTTACACCTGTGTGTAGGGGGGGTTGTCACATTTGAGAGGAGTGCATAGGGCTGTGTGATGTGGGTTCACGACACCCTTTTACCACCAGCTGATATAAGATTATCCTGTTTGTAGGGGGAGGGGGGTTCATTCTGAGAAGAGTGCAGAAGGCTGCGTGATGTGGGTTCACAACACCCTTTTACCACCAGCTGATATGATTACATTTGTTTGTAAGGGGGAAGGGGTGGGTGGAGGGTTGTCACGTTGAAAAGGGTGCAGAGAGGTGTGTGATGTGGGTGGACGTACACCCTATTACCACCAGCTGATATATGTTTACACCTGTGTGTAGGGGGGGGTTGTCACATTTGAGAGAGTGCAGAGAGCTGTATTATGTGGGTGCATGTACACCCTTTTACCACCAGCTGATGCATGATTACTCCTGTGTGTAGGGGGGGAGATCGTTATGTTTGAGAAGAGTGCAGAGAGCTGTGTGATGTAGGTTCACCACACCCTTTTACCACCAGCTGATATATGTTTACACCTGTGTGTAGGGGGGGGGTAGGATTGTTATTTTTGAGAAGAGTGCAAAGAGCTGTGTGATGTGGGTTCACGGACACCTTTTACCAACAGCTGATACATGATTACTCCTGTGTGTAGGGGGAGGATTGATATGTTTGAGAAGAGTGCAGAGAGCTGTGTGATGTGGGTTCACCACACCCTTATTCCACCAGCTGATATAAGAGTACTCCTGTGTGTAGGGGGGGGAGGTTGTCATGTTTGAGAAGAGTACAGAGAGCTGTCTGATGTGGGTTCACCACACCCTTTACCAACAGCTGAATATATATTTACAACTGTGTGTAGGGGGGGGGAGGATTGTTATGTTTGAGAAGAGGCAGAGAGCTGTGTGATGTGGGTTCACCACACCCTTATTCCACCAGCTGATATAAGAGTACTCCTGTGTGTAGGGGGGGGGTTGTCATGTTTGAGAAGAGTACAGAGAGCTGTGTGATATGGGTGCATGTACACCTTTTACCACCAGCGATATAAGATTTCACCTGTTTGTACGGTGCGAGGGGGTTCACATTTGAGATGAGTGCATAGAGCTGTGTGATGTGGGTACAACACACCCTTTTACCACCAGCTGATATAAGATTTCTCCTGTGTGTAGGGGGGGGGGGGAGGGAGGGTTGTCATGTTTGAGAAGAGAGCAGATAGCTGTGTGATGTGGGTTCACACACCCTTTAACCACCAGCTGATATATGTTAACACCCGTGTGTAGGGGGGGGGGGGTGATATTCGCTAAGAGTGCAGAAGCTGTGATGTGGGTTTATGACCCCCTTTTTACCACCAGCTGATATAGATTACTCTGTGTGTAGGGGGAGGGGAAGGATAGTCATGTTTGAGAAGAGTGCAGAGCTGTGTGATGTGGGTTCACGTCACCCTTTACCACCAGCTGATACATGATTACTCCGTGTGTAGGAGGGGGGGGCAGGATTGTCATGTTTGAGAGGAGTACAGAGAGCTGTGTGATGTGGGTGCATGTTCACCCTTTACCACCAGCTGATATAAGATTTCACCTGTTTGTACTGTTGAGATGAGTGCATAGAGCTGTGTGATGTACGTTCATTACACCTTTTATCACCAGCTGATATAAGATTACTCCTGTGTGTAGGGGGGGGGGGGGGTTTATCATGTTTGAGAAGAGAGCAGATAGCTGTGTGATGTGGGTTCACCACACCCTTTTACCACCAGCTGATATATGTTTACACCTGTTGTGTAGGGGGGGGTGTCATATTTTCGAAGAGTGCAGAAGGCTGTGTGATGTGGGTTCACGACACCCATTACCACCAGCTGATACATGATTACTCCTGTGTGTAGGGGGGAGGAGGTTGTCATATTTGAAAAGGGTGCATAGAGCTGTGTGGTGTGGGTTCACCACACCCTTTTCACCAGCTGATATAAGATTACTCCGGTAGGAAGGGGGGAGGGTTGTCATGTTTGAGAAGAGAACAGATAGCTGCATGATGTGGGTTCACCAACACCTTATATCGCCAGCTGATAAATGATAACCTGTGTGTAGGGGGGGGGGGGTTGTCATGTTTGAAAAAAGTGCAGAGCTGCGTGATGTGGGTTCACGACACCCTTTACCACCAGCTGATATAAGATTACTCCTGTTTGTAGGAGAGGGGGAGGGGGGTTCATTTCTGAGAAGAGTGCAGAAGGCTGCGTGATGTGTGGGTTCACGACACCCTTTTACCACCAGCTGAAATATGATTACATTTGTGTGTAAGGGGGAGGGGGGGGTGGAGGGTTGTCACGTTGAAAAGGGTGCAGAGAGGTGTGTGATGTGGGTGGACGTACACCCTATTACCACCAGCTGATATATGATTACCCGTGTGTGTAGGGGGGGGTGTCATATTTGAGAAGGAGTGCAGAGAGCTGTATTATGTGGGTGCATGTACACCCTTTTACCACCAGCTGATGCATGATTACTCTGTGTGTAGGGGGGGGAGGATTGTTAGTTTGAGAAGAGTGCAGAGAGCTGTGTGATGTGGGTGCATGTACACCCTTGACCACCAGCTGATATAAGATTTCACCTGTTTGTACGGTGGGAGGGTTGTCACATTTGAGATGAGTGCATAGAGCTGTGTGATGTGGGTTCACGACACCCTTTTACCACCAGCTGATATAAGATTACTCCTGTTTGTAGGGAGAGGGGGGAGGGGGGTTCATTCTGAGAAGAGTGCAGAAGGCTGCTGCGTGATGTGGGTTCACAACACCCTTTTACCACCAGTGAAATATGATTACATTTGTGGTAAGGGGGAAGGGGGTGGGTGGAGGGTTGTCACGTTGAAAAGGTGCAGAGAGGTGTGTGATGTGGGTGACGTACACCCTATTACCACCAGCTGATATACGTTTACCTGTGTGTGGGGGGGGGGGTTGTCATATTTGAGAGGAGTGCAGAGAGCTGAATTATGTGGGTGCATGTACACCTTTTACCACCAGCTGATGCATGATACTCCTGTGTGTGTGTAGGGGGGGGAGGATTGTTATGTTTGAGAAGAGTGCAGAGTGAGAGCTGTGTGATGTGGGTTCACCACACCCTTTACACCAGCTGATATATATTTACACCTGTGTGTAGGGGGGGGGGGTTGTCATATTTGAAAAGGGTGCAGAGAGCTGTGTGATGTGGGTGCATGTACACCCTTTGACCACCAGCTGATATAAGATTTCACCTGTTTGTACGGGGGAGGGTTGTCACATTGAGATGAGTGCATAGAGCTGTGTGATGTGGGTTCACGACACCCTTTTACCACCAGCTGATATAAGATTACTCCTGTTTGTAGGGAGAGGGGAGGGGGGTTCATTCTGAGAAGAGTGCAGAAGGCTGCGTGATGTGGGTTCACAACACCCTTTTACCACCAGCTGAAATAGATTACATTTGTGTGTAAGGGGAAGGGGTGGGTGGAGGGTTGTCACGTTGAAAAGGGTGCAGAGAGGTGTGTGATGTGGTGGACGTACACCCTATTACCACCAGCTGATATACGTTACACCTGTGTGTGGGGGGGGGTTGTCATATTTGAGAGGAGTGCAGAGAGCTGAATTATGTGGGTGCATGTACACCCTTCTACCACCAGCTGATGCATGATTACTCCTGTGTGTAGGGGGGGGAGGATTGTTATGTTTGAGAAGAGTGCAGAGAGCTGTGTGATGTGGGATCCCACACCCTTTTACCACCAGCTGATATATGATTACTCCTGTGTAGGGGGGGGAGGATTTTATGTTTGAGAAGAGTGCAGAGAGCTGTGTGATGTGGGTCACCACACCCTTTTACCACCAGCTGATATATGTTTACACCTGTGTGTAGGGGGGGTTGTCACATTTGAGATGAGTGCATAGAGCTGTGTGATGTGGTTCACGACACCCTTTTACCACCAGCTGATACATGATTACTCCTGTGTGTAGGGGGGGGAGGATTGTTATGTTTGTGAAGAGTGCAGAGAGCGTGTGTGATGTGGGTTCACCACACCCTTTTACCACCAGCTGATATAAGATTACTCCGGTAGGTAGGGGGGGTTGTCATGTTTGAGAAGAGAACAGATAGCTGTATGATGTGGGTTCACACACCCTTATATCGCCAGCTGATAAATGATAACCCCTGTGTGTAGGGGGGGTTGTCATGTTTGAAAAAAGTGCAGAGCTGCGTGATGTGGGTCACGACACCCTTTTACCACCAGCTGATATAAGATTACTCCTGTTGTAAGGAGAGGGGGAGGGGGGTCATTCTGAGAAGAGTGCAGAAGGCTGCGTGATGTGGGTTACGACACCCTTTTACCACTGGCTGAAATATGATTACATTTGTGTGTAAGGGGGAGGGGTGGGTGGAGGGTTGTCACGTTGAAAAGGGTGCAGAGAGGGTGTGATGTGGGTGGACGTACACCCTATTACCACCAGCTGATATATGATTACCGCGTGTGTAGGGGGGGGGGGTTGTCACATTTGAGAGGAGTGCAGAGAGCTGTGTGATGTGGGTTCACCACACCCTTTTACCGCCAGCTGATATATATTTACCAATGTGTGTGGGGGGGTTGTCATATTGAAGGGTGCAGAGAGCTGTATTATGTGGGTGCATGTACACCCTTTTACCACCAGCTGATGCATGATTACTCCTGTGTGTAGGGGGGAGGATGTATGTTTGAGAAGAGTGCAGAGAGCTGTGTGATGTGGGTTCACCACACCCTTATACCACCAGCTGATATAAGAGTACTCCTGTGTGTAGGGGGGGGGAGGGTTGTCATGTTTGAGAAGAGTACAGAGAGAGCTTGTGATGTGGGCATGTACACCCTTTGACCACCAGCTGATATAAGATTTCACTGTTTGTACGGTGGGGAGGGTTGTCACATTTGAGATGAGTGCAGAGGGCTGTGTGATGTGGGTTCACGACACCCTTTACCACCAGCTGATATAAGATTACTCCTGTTTGTAGGGAAGGGGGAGGGGGGTTCATTCTGAGAAGAGTGCAGAAGGCTGTGTGATGTGGGTTCACAACACCCTTTTACCACCAGCTGAAATATGATTACATTTGTGTGTAAGGGGAAGGGGGGGTGGAGGGTTGTCACGTTGAAAGGGTGCAGATTGGTGTGTGATGTGGGTGGACGTACACCCTATTACCACCAGCTGATATATGTTTACACCTGTGTGTAGGGGGGGGGGTTGTCACATTTGAGAGGAGTGCAGAGAGCTGTATTATGTGGGTGCATGTACACCCTTCTACCACCAGCTGATGCATGATTACTCCTGTGTGTAGGGGGGGAGGATTGTTATGTTTGAGAAGAGTGCAGAGAGCTGTGTGATGTGGGTTCCCACACCCTTTTACCACCAGCTGATATATGATTACTCCTGTGTGTAGGGGGGGGGGGAGGATCGTTATGTTTGAGAAGAGTGCAGAGAGCTGTGTGATGTGGGTTCACCACACCCTTTTACCACCAGCTGATATATGTTTACACCTGTGTGTAGGGGGGGGGGAGGATTGTTATGTTTGAGAAGAGTGCAAAGAGCTGTGTGATGTGGGTTCACGACACCCTTTTACCACCAGCTGATACATGATTACTCCTGTGTGTAGGGGGGGGGAGGATTGTTATGTTTGATAAGAGTGCAGAGAGAGGTGTGTGATGTGGATTCACCACACCCTTATTCCACCAGCTGATATAAGAGTACTCCTGTGTGTAGGGGGGGAGGATTGTCATGTTTGAGAAGAGTACAGAGAGCTGTGTGATGTGGGTTCACCACACCTTTTACCACCAGCTGATATATGTTTACACCTGTGTGTAGGGGGGGAGGATTGTATGTTTGAGAAGAGTGCAGAGAGCTGTGTGATGTGGGTTCACGACAGCCTTTTACCACCAGCTGATACATGATTACTCCTGTGTGTAGGGGGGGGAGGATTGTTATGTTTGAGAAGAGTGCAGAGAGCTGTGTGATGTGGGTTCACCACACCCTTATTCCACCAGCTGATATAAGATTCTCCTGTGTGTAGGGGGGGGGGGGGAGGGTTGTCATGTTTGAGAAGAGTACAGAGAGCTGTGTGATGTGGGTGCATGTACACCCTTTACCACCAGCGATATAAGATTCACCTGTTTGTACGGTGCGAGGGTTGTCACATTTGAGATGAGTGCAGAGAGCTGTGTGATGTGGGTACAACACACCCTTTTACCACCAGCTGATATAAGATTTTCCTGTGTGTAGGGGGGGGAGGGAGGGTTGTCATGTTTGAGAAGAGAGCAGATAGCTGTGTGATGTGGGTCACCACACCTTTAACCACCAGCTTTAACCACCAGTTGTCATGCCGATATAAGATTCACCTGTTGTACGGTGCGAGGGGTTGTCACATTTGAGATGAGTGCATAGAGCTGTGTGATGTGGGTACAACACACCCTTTTACCACCAGCTGATATAAGATTTATCCTGTGTGTAGGGGGGGGGGGAGGGAGGGTTGTCATGTTTGAGAAGAGAGCAGAGAGCTGTGTGATGTGGGTTCACCACACCCTTTTACCACCAGCTGATATATGTTTACACCTGTGTGTACAGTGGAGGGTTGTCACATTTGAGATGAGTGCATAGAGCTGTGTTATGTGGGTTCACCACACCCTTTTACCACCAGCTGATATATGTTTACCCCTGTGTGTAGGGGGGGGAGGATGTCATATTTGAGATGAGTGCAGAGCTTGTGATGTCTGTTCACGACACCTTTTACTACCAGCTGATACATTATTACTCTTGTGTGTAGGGGGGGGGAGGATTGTCATGTTTGAGAAGAGTACAGAGAGCTGTGTGATGTGGGTGCATGTACACACTTTTACCACCAGCTGATACATCATACTCCTGTGTTTAGGGGGGGGAGGATTGTCATGTTTGAGAAGAGTACAGAGTGCTGTGTGATGTGGGTGCATGTACACCCTTTTACCACCAGCTGATATAAGATTACACCTGTGTGTACGGTGGGAGGGTTGTCATATTTGAGATGAGTTTAGAAGGCTGTGTGATGTGGGTTCACCACACCCTTTACCACAGCTGATATAAGATTACACCTGTGTGTACGGTGGGAGGGTTGTCATATTTGAGAAGAGAACAGAAGCTGTGTGATGTGGGTTCACGACACCCTTTTACCACCAGCTGATATATGATGACTTTTGTGTGTAGGGGGGGGGGGTTGTCATGTTTGAAAAAAGTACAAAACTGTGTGATATGGGTTCATTACACCCTTTTACCACCAGCTGAAATATGATTACATTTGTGTGTAGGGGGGGGGGGATTGTCATGTTTGAGAAGAGTGAAGACCTGTGTGATGTGGGTTCAAGACACCCTTTATCACCAGCTGATACATGATTACTCCTGTGTATAGGGGGGGAGGATTGTCATGTTTGAAAGGTGCAGAGAGCTGTGTGATCTGGGTGGACGAAACACCTTTTACCACTAGCTGAATAGGATTACTCCTGTGTGTATGAGGGGGGGAGGATTGTCATGTTTGAGAAGAGTACAGACCTCTGTGATGTGGGTTCACGTCACTCTTTTACACCAGCTGATACATGATTACTCTTGTGTGTGGAGGGGGGGGGGGAGGATTGTCATGTTTGAGAAGGGTACAGAGAGCTGTGTGATGTGGGCATGTACACACTTTTACCACCAGCTGATACATCATTACTCTGTGTTTAGGGGGGGGGGGAGGATTGTCATGTTTGAGAAGAGTACAGAGTGCTGTGTGATGTGGGTGCATGTACACCCTTTTACCACCAGCTGATATAAGATTACACCTGTGTGTACGGTGGGAGGGTTGTCATATTTGAGATGAGTTGTAGAAGGCTGTGTGATGTGGGTTCACCACACCCTTTTACCAACAGCTGATATAAGATTACACCTGTGTGTACGGGGGAGGTTGTCATATTGAGAAGAGAACAGAGAGCTGTGTGATGTGGGTTCACGACACCCTTTTACCACAGCTGATATATGAGACTTTTGTGTGTAGGGGGGGGGGGGTTGTCATGTTTGAAAAAAGTACCGAGCTGTGTGATATGGGTTCATTACACCCTTTTACCACCAGCTGAAATATGATTACATTTGTGTGTAAGGGGGGGGGGATTGTCATGTTTGAGAAGAGTGAAGACCTGTGTGATGTGGGTTCAAGACACCCTTTTACCACCAGCTGATACATGATTACTCCTGGGTATAGGGGGGGGAGGATGGTCATGTTTGAAAGGTGCAGAGAGCTGTGTGATGTGGGTGGACGAACACCCTTTTACCACTAGCTGAAATAGGATTACTCTTGTGTGTATGAGGGGGGAGGATTGTCATGTTTGAGAAGAGTACAGACCTCTGTGATGTGGGTTCACGTCACTTTTACCACCAGCTGATACATGATTACTCTTGTGTGTAGGAGGGGGGGAGGATTGTCATGTTGAGAAGGGTACAGAGAGCTGTGTGATGTGGGTGCATGTACACCCTTTTACCACCAGCTGATATAGATTACACCTGTGTGTACGGTGGGAGGGTTGTCACATTTGAGATGAGTGCATAGAGCTGTGTGATGTGGGTGCATGTACACCCTTTTACCACCAGCTGATACATGATTACTCCTGTGTATAGGGGGGGAGGATTGTCATGTTTGAAAAGAGTACAGAGAGCTGTGTGATGTGGGTGCATGTACACCCTTTTACCACCAGCTGATATAAGATTTCACCTGTGTGTACGGGGGAGGGTTGTCATATTTGAGATGAGTTTAGAGGCTGTGTGATGTGGGTTCACCACACCCTTTTACTAACAGCTGATATAAGATTACACCTGTGTGTACGGGGGGAGGGTTGTCATATTTGAGAAGAGTGCAGAGAGCTGTGTGATGTGGGTTCACGACACCCTTTTACCACCAGCTGATATATGATGACTTGTTGTTGTAGGGGGGGGGGGTTGTCATGTTTGAAAAAAGTACAGAGAGCTGTGTGATATGGGTTCATTACACCCTTTTACCACCAGCTGAAATATGATTACATTTGTGTGTAAGGGGGGGGGGGATTGCATGTTGAGAAGAGTGAAGACCTGTGTGATGTGGGTTCAAGACACCCTTTTACCACCAGCTGATACATGATTACTCCTGTGTATAGGGGGGGGGAGGATTGTCATGTTTGAAAGAGTGCAGAGAGCTGTGTGATGTGGGTGGACGAAACCTTTTACCACTAGCTGAATAGGATTACTCCTGTGTGTATGGGGGGGGGGAGGATTGTCATGTTTGAGAAGAGTACAGACCTCTGTGATGTGGGTTCACGTCACCCTTTTACCACCAGCTGATACATGATACTCTCTGTGTGTAGGAGGGGGGGGAGGATTGTCATGTTTGAGAAGATTACAGAGAGCTGTGTGATGTGGGTGCATGTACACCCTTTTACCACCAGCTGATATAAGATTACACCTGTGTGGTACGGTGGGAGGGTTGTCACATTTGAGATGAGTGCATAGAGCTGTGTGATGTGGGTTACTTACACCCTTTTACCACCAGCTGATATAAGATTACACCTGTGTGTACGGTGGGAGGGTTGTCATATTTGAGAAGAGAATAGAGAGCTGTGTGATGTGGGTTCACGACACCCTTTTACCACCAGCTGATATATGATGACTTTGTGTGTAGGGGGGGGGGGGGGTTGTCATGTTTGAAAAGTACAGAGCTGTGTGATATGGTTCATTACACCCTTTTACCACCAGCTGAAATATGATTACATTTGTGTGTAAGGGGGGGGGGGGATTGTCATGTTTGAGAAGAGTGCAGACCTGTGTGATGTGGGTTTACGACACCCTTTTACCACCAGCTGATACATGATTACTTCTGTGTATAGGGGGGGGGAGGATTGTCATGTTTGAGAAGAGTGCAGAGAGCTGTGTGATGTGGGTGGACGAACACCCTTTTACCACCAGCTGATATAGGATTACTCCTGTGTGTAGGAGGGGTGGGGAGGATTGTCATGTTTGAGAAGAGTACAGAGCTGTGTGATGTGGGTGCATGTACACCCTTTTACCACAGCTGATATAAGATTACACCTGTGTGTACGGGGGGGGGTTGTCCCATTTGAGATGAGTGCATAGATCTGTGTGATGTGGGTTCATTACACCCTTTTACCACCAGCTGAAATATTACATTTGTGTGTAAGGGGGGGGGGTGGATTGTCATATTGAGATGAGTGCAGAGCTGTGTGATGTCTGTTCCAACACCCTTTTTACTACCAGCTGATACATGATTACTCTGTGTGTAGGAGGGAGGGGGGGAGGATTGTCATATTTGAGATGATTGCAGAAGGCTGTGTGATTGGGTTGATTACACCCTTTTACCACCAGCTGAAATATGATTACATTTTGTGTAAAGGGGGGGGGGGGGATTGTCAGTTTGAGAAGGGTGCAGAGAGTGAGCTGTGTGATGTGGTTACGACACTCTTTTACCACCAGCTGATATATGATTCTCCTGTGTGTAGGGGGGAGGGGGGAGGATTGTCATGTTGAGAAGAGTACAGAGCTGTGTGATGTGGGTTCATTACACCCTTTTACCACCAGCTGAAATATTACATATGTGTGTAAGGGGGGGGGGGATTGTCATTTGAGAGAGTGCAGAGCTTTGTGATGTCTGTTCCAACACCCTTTCACCAGCTGATACATGATAACTCCTGTGTGTAGGAAGGGAGGGGGGGGAGGATTGTCATATTTGAGATGATTGCAGAATGCTGTGTGATGTGGGTGATTACACCCTTTTACCACCAGCTGAAATATGATTACATTTTTGTGTAAAGGGGGGGGGGGATTGTCATGTTTGAGAAGAGTGCATAGCTGTGTGATGTGGGTTTACGACACTCTTTTACCACCAGCTGATACATGATTACTCCTGTGGTGGGGGGGAGGGTTGTCATATTTGAGAACAGAGAGCTGTGTGATGTGGGTTCACGACACCTTTTAACCACCAGCTGATATATGAAACCCCTGTGTGTAGGGGGGGGGGGGGTTGTCATGTTTGAGAAGAGTGCACAGAGCTATGTGATGTGGGTTGATTACACCCTTTTACCACCAGCTGAAATATGATTACATTTTTGTGTAAGGGGGGGGGGGATTGTCATGTTTGAGAAGAGTGCAGAGAGCTGTGTGATTGGGTGGACGAACACCCTTTTACCACCAGCTGATACATGATTTCTCCTGTGTGTAGGAGGGGGGGGGGAGGATTGTCATGTTTGAGAAGAGTACAGAGAGCTGTGTGATGTGGGTTCACGACACCCTTTTTCCACCAGCTGATACATGATTACTCCTGTGTGTGGGGGGGGGAGGATTGTCACATTTGAGATGAGTGCATAGAGCTGTGTTATGTGGGTTCACCACACTCTTTTACCACCAGCTGATATATTTACACCTGTGTGTACAGTGGGAGGGTTGTCACATTTGAGATGAGTGCATAGAGCTGTGTTATGTGGGTTCACCACACCCTTTTACCACCAGCTGATATATGTTTACCCCTGTGTGTAGGGGGGGGAGGATTGTTATATTGAGATGAGTACAGAGCTTTGTGATGTCTGTTCACGACACCCTTTTACTACCAGCTGATACATGATTACTCTTGTGTGTAGGAGGGGGGAGGATTGTCATGTTTGAGAAGAGTACAGAGAGCTGTGTGATGTGGGTGCATGTACACACTTTTACCACCAGCTGATACATGATTACTCCTGTGTTTAGGGGGGGAGGATTGTCATGTTTGAGAAGAGTACAGAGTGCTGTGTGATGTGGGTGCATGTACACCCTTTTACCACCAGCTGATATAAGATTACACCTGTGTGTACGGTGGGAGGTTGTCATATTTGAGATGAGTGCAAAGGCTGTGTGATGTAGGTTCGCCACACCCTTTTACCAACAGCTGATATAAGATTACACCTGTGTGTACGGTGGGAGGGTTGTCATATTTGAGAAGAGAACAGAGAGCTGTGTGATGGGGGTTCATGACACCCTTTTACCACCAGCTGATATATGATTACTTTGTGTGTAGGGGGGGGGGGTTGTCATGTTTGAAAAAAGTACAGAGCTGTGTGATGTGGGTTCATTACACCCTTTTACCTCCAGCTGAATTATGATTACATTGTGTGTAAGGGGGGGGGGGGGATTGTCATGTTTGAGAAGAGTGCAGACCTGTGTGATGTGGGTTCAAGACACCCTTTTACCACCAGCTGATACATGATTACTTCTGTGTATAGGGGGGGGGGAGGATTGTCATGTTTGAGAAGAGTGCAGAGAGCTGTGTGATCTGGGTGGACGAACACCCTTTTACCACCAGCTGATATAGGATTACTCCTGTGTGTAGGAGGAGGGGGAGGATTGTCATGTTTGAGAAGAGTACAGAGCTGTGTGATGTGGGTGCATGTACACCCTTTACCACCAGCTGATATTAGATTTCACCTGTTGGTACGGAGGGAGGGTTGTCACATTTGAGATGAGTGCATAGAGCTGTGTGATGTGGGTTCACGACACCCTTTTACCACCAGCTGATATAAGATTACTCTGTTTGTAGGGAGAGGGGGAGGGGGGGGTTCATTTCTGAGAAGAGTGCAGAAGGCTGCGTGATGTGGGTTCACAACACCCTTTTACCACCAGCTGAAATATGATTACATTTGTGTGTAAGGGGAAGGGGTGGGTGGAGGGTTGTCACGTTGAAAAGGGTGCAGAGAGGTGTGTGATGTGGGTGGACGTACACCCTATTACCACCAGCTGATATACGTTTACACCTGTGTGTGGGGGGGGGGGGGTGTCACATTTGAGAGGAGTGCAGAGAGCTGTATTATGTGGGTGCATGTACACCTTCTACCACCAGCTGATGCATGATTACTCCTGTGTGTAGGGGGGGGAGGATTGTTATGTTTGAGTAGAGTGCAGAGAGCTGTGTGATGTGGGTTCCACACACCTTTTACCACCAGCTGATATAGATTACTCCTGTGTGTAGGGGGGGGGGAGGATTGTTATGTTTGAGAAGAGTGCAGAGAGCTGTGTGATGTGGGTTCACCACACCTTTTACCACCAGCTGATATATGTTTACACCTGTGTGTAGGGGGGGGGGTTGTCACATTTGAGATGAGTGCATAGAGCTGTGTATGTGGGTTCACGACACCCTTTTACCACCAGCTGATACATGATTACTCCTGTGTGTAGGGGGGGGGAGGATTGTTATGTTTGTGAAGAGTGCAGAGAGCTGTGTGATGGGTTCACCACACCTTATTTACACCAGCTGATATAAGAGTACTCCTGTGTGTAGGGGGGGGGAGGGTTGTCATGTTGAGAAGAGTGCAGAGAGCTGTGTGATATGGGTGCATGTACACCCTTTTACCACCAGCCGATATAAGATTTCACCTGTTTGTACGGGCGAGGGTTGTCACATTTGAGATGAGTGCATAGAGCTGTGTGATGTGGGTTCAACACACCCTTTTACCACCAGCTGATATAAGATTACTCCTGTGTGTAGGGGGGGGGGGAGGGAGGGTTGTCATGTTTGAGAAGAGAGCAGATAGCTGTGTGATGTGCGTTCACCACACCCTTTACCACCAGCTGATATATGTTTACACCTGTGTGTAGGGGGGGGGGTGTCATATTCGCGAAGAGTGCAGAAGGCTGTGTGATGTGGGTTCACGACACCCTTTACCACCAGCTGATGTATGATTACTCCTGTGTGTAGGGGGGGGAGGATTGTTATGTTTGAGAAGAGTGCAGAGAGCTGTATGATGTGGGTTCACCACACCCTTTAACCACCAGCTGATATATGTTTACACCTGTGTGTAGGGGGGGAGGTGTCATATTCGCGAAGAGTGCAGAAGGCTGTGTGATGTGGGTCACGACACCCTTTTACCACCAGCTGATACATGATTACTCCTGTGTGTAGGGGGGGGAGGGTTGTCATATTTGAGAAGAGAGCTGTGTGATGTGGGTTCACGACACCTTTTAACCACCAGCTGATATATGATAACCCCTGTGTGTAGGGGGGGGGGGTTGTCATGTTGAGAAGAGTGCAGAGAGCTATGTGATGTGGGTGATTACACCCTTTTACCACCAGCTGAAATATGATTACATTTGTGTGTAAAGGGGGGGGGGGGATTGTCATGTTTGAGAAGAGTGCAGAGAGCTGTGTGATCTGGGTGGACGAACACCCTTTTACCACCAGCTGATACATGATTTCTCTGTGTGTAGGAGGGGGGGGGGAGGATTGTCATGTTTGAGAAGAGTACAGAGAGCTGTGTGATGTGGGTTCACGACACCCTCTTTCCACCAGCTGATACATGATTACTCCTGTGTGTAGGGGGGGGGGGAGGATTGTCATGTTTGAGAAGAGTGCAGAGAGCTGTGTGATCTGGGTGACGAACACCCTTTTACCACCAGCTGATACATGATTTCTCCTGTGTGTACGAGGGGGGGGGGAGGATTGTCATGTTTGAGAAGAGTACAGAGAGCTGTGTGATGTGGGTTCACGAAACTTTTTACACCAGCTGATACATCATTACTCCTGTGTGTGGGGGGGGGGGGGAGGATTGTCACATTTGAGATGAGTGCATAGAGCTGTGTATGTTATGTGGTTCACCACACCCTTTTACCACCAGCTGATATATGTTTACCCTGTGTTTAGGGGGGGTGTCATATTTGAGAAGAACGCAGAAGGCTGTGTGATGTGGGTTCACGACACCTTTTTACCATCAGGTGATACATGATTGCTCCTGTGTGTAGGGGGGGGGGAGGATTGTCACATTTGAGATGAGTGCATAGAGCTGTGTTATGTGGGTTCACCACACTCTTTTACCACCAGCTGATATTGTTTACACCTGTGTGTACAGTGGGAGGGTTGTCACATTTGAGATGAGTGCATAGACCTGTGTTATGTGGGTTCACCACACCCTTTTACCACCAGCTGATATATGTTTACCCCGTGTGTAGGGGGGGAGGATTGTTATATTTGAGATGAGTGCAGAGCTTTGTGATGTCTGTTCACGACACCCTTTTACTACCAGCTGATACATGATTACTCTGTGTGTAGGAGGGGGGGGAGGATTGTCATGTTTGAAAAGAGTACAGAGAGCTGTGTGATGTGGGTGCATGTACACACTTTTACCACCAGCTGATACATGATTACTCCTGTGTTTAGGGGGGGAGGATTGTCATGTTGAGAAGAGTACAGAGTGCTGTGTGATGTGGGTGCATGTACACCTTTTACCACCAGCTGATATAAGATTACACCTGTGTGTACGGTGGGAGGGTTGTCATATTTGAGATGAGTGCAAAAGGCTGTGTGATGTAGGTTCGCCACACCCTTTTACCAACAGCTGATATAAGATTACACCTGTGTGTACGGTGGGAGGGTTGTCATATTTGAGAAGAGAACAGAGACCTGTGTGATGAGGGTTCATGACACCCTTTTACCACCAGCTGATATATGATGACTTTTGTGTGTAGGGGGGGGGGGTTGTCATGTTTGAAAAAGTACAGAGCTGTGTGATATGGGTTCATTACACCCTTTTACCTCCAGCTGAATTATGATTACATTTGTGTGTAAGGGGGGGGGGGGATTGTCATGTTTGAGAAGAGTGCAGACCTGTGTGATGTGGGTTCAAGACACCCTTTTACCACCAGCTGATACATGATTACTTCTGTGTATAGGGGGGGAGGATTGTCATGTTTGAGAAGAGTGCAGAGAGCTGTGTGATCTGGGTGGACGAACACCCTTTACCACCAGCTGATATATGTTTACACCTGTGTGTACAGTGGGAGGGTTGTCACATTTGAGATGAGTGCATAGACCTGTGTTATGTGGGTTCACCACACCCTTTTACACCAGCTGATATATGTTTACCCCTGTGTGTAGGGGGGGGGAGGATTGTCATATTTGAGATGAGTGCAGAGCTTCGTGATGTGTCTGTTCACGACACCTTTTACTACCAGCTGATACATTATTACTCTTGTGTGTAGGAGGGGGGGAGGATTGTCATGTTTGAGAAGAGTACAGAGAGCTGTGTGATGTGGTTGCATGTACACACTTTTACCACCAGCTGATACATCATTACTCCTGTGTTTAGGGGGGGGAGGATTGTCATGTTTGAGAAGAGTACAGAGTGCTGTGTGATGTGGGTGCATGTACACCCTTTTACCACCAGCTGATATAAGATTACACCTGTGTGTACGGTGGGAGGGTTGTCATATTTGAGATGAGTTTAGAAGGCTGTGTGATGTGGGTTCACCACACCCTTTACTAACAGCTGATATAAGATTTTAAACCAGGTGATACATGATTACTCCTGTGTGTAGGGGGGGGGGAAGATTGTCACATTTGAGATGAGTGCATAGAGCTGTGTTATGTGGGTTCACCACACCCTTTTACCACCAGCTGATATATGTTTACACCTGTGTGTACAGTGGAGGGTTGTCACATTTGAGATGAGTGCATAGACCTGTGTTATGTGGGTTCACCACACCCTTTTACCACCAGCTGATATATGTTTACCCTGTGTGTAGGGGGGGGAGGATTGTCATATTTGAGATGAGTGCAGAGCTTTGTGATGTCTGTTCACGACACCCTTTTACTACCAGCTGATACATTATTACTCTTGTGTGTAGGAGGGGGGGAGGATTGTCATGTTTGAGAAGAGTACAGAGAGCTGTGTGATGTGGGTGCATGTACACACTTTTACCACCAGCTGATACATCATTACTCCTGTGTTTAGGGGGGGGGAGGATTGTCATGTTGAGAAGAGTACAGAGTGCTGTGTGATGTGGGTGCATGTACACCTTTTACCACCAGCTGATATAAGATTACACCTGTGTGTACGGTGGGAGGGGTGTCATATTTGAGATGAGTTTAGAAGGCTGTGTGATGTGGGTTCACCACACCCTTTTACTAACAGCTGATATAAGATTACACCTGTGTGTACGGTGGGAGGGTTGTCATATTAGAGAGAAGAGAACAGAAAGCTGTGTGATGTGGGTTCACGACACCCTTTTACCACCAGCTGATATATGATGACTTGTGTGTAGGGGGGGGGGGGGTTGTCATGTTTGAAAAAAGTACAAAACTGTGTGATATGGGTTCATTACACCCTTTTACCACCAGCTGAAATATGATTACATTTGTGTGTAAGGGGGGGGGGGGATTGTCATGTTTGAGAAGAGTGAAGACCTGTGTGATGTGGGTTCAAGACACCCTTTATCACCAGCTGAACATGATTACTCCTGTGTATAGGGGGGGAGGATTGTCATGTTTGAAAGGTGCAGAGAGCTGTGTGATCTGGGTGGACGAACACCCTTTTACCACTAGCTGAAATAGGATTACTCCGTGTGTATGAGGGGGGGAGGATTGTCATGTTTGAGAAGAGTACAGACCTCTGTGATGTGGGTCACGTCACTCTTTTACCACCAGCTGATACATGATTACTCTCTGTGTGTAGGGGGGGGGGGAGGATTGTCATGTTTGAGAAGGGTACAGAGAGCTGTGTGATGTGGGTGCATGTACACACTTTTACCACCAGCTGATACATCATTACTCCTGTGTTTAGGGGGGGAGGATTGTCATGTTTGAGAAGAGTACAGAGTGCTGTGTGATGTGGGTGCATGTACACCCTTTTACCACCAGCTGATATAAGATTACACCTGTGTGTACGGTGGGAGGGTTGTCATATTTGAGATGAGTTAGAAGCTGTGTGATGTGGGTTCACCACACCCTTTTACTAACAGCTGATATAAGATTACACCTGTGTGTACGGTGGGAGGGTTGTCATATTTGAGAAGAGAACAGAGAGCTGTGTGATGTGGGTTCACGACACCCTTTTACCACCAGCTGATATATGATGACTTTTGTGTGTAGGGGGGGGGGGTTGTCATGTTTGAAAAAAGTACCGAGCTGTGTGATATGGGTTCATTACACCCTTTTACCACCAGCTGAAATATGATTACATTGTGTGTAAGGGGGGGGGATTGTCATGTTGAGAAGAATGAAGACCTGTGTGATGTGGGTTCAAGACACCTTTTACCACCAGCTGATACATGATTACTCCTGGGTATAGGGGGGGGGGGGGAGGATGGTCATGTTGAAAGGTGCAGAGAGCTGTGTGATCTGGGTGGACGAACACCCTTTACCACTAGCTGAAATAGGATTACTCCTGTGTGTATGAGGGGGGAGGATTGTCATGTTTGAGAAGAGTACAGACCTCTGTGATGTGGGTTCACGTCACTCTTTTACCACCAGCTGATACATGATTACTCTTGTGTGTAGGAGGGGGGAGGATTGTCATGTTTGAGAAGGGTACAGAGAGCTGTGTGATGTGGGTGCATGTACACCCTTTTACCACCAGCTGATATAAGATTACACCTGTGTGTACGGTGGGAGGGTTGTCACATTTGAGATGAGTGCATAGAGCTGTGTGATGTGGGTGCATGTACACCCTTTTACCACCAGCTGATACATGATTACTCCTGTGTATAGGGGGGGAGGATTGTCATGTTTGAAAAGAGTACAGAGAGCTGTGTGATGTGGGTGCATGTACACCCTTTTACCACCAGCTGATATAAGATTTCACCTGTGTGTACGGTGGGAGGGTTGTCATATTTGAGATGAGTTAGAAGGCTGTGTGATGTGGGTTCACCACACCTTTTACTAACAGCTGATATAAGATTACACCTGTGTGTACGGTGGGAGGGTTGTCATATTTGAGAAGAGAACAGAGAGCTGTGTGATGTGGGTTCACGACACCCTTTTACCACCAGCTGATATATGATGACTTTTGTGTGTAGGGGGGGGGGGTTGTCATGTTTGAAAAAAGTACAGAGCTGTGTGATATGGGTTCATTACACCCTTTTACCACCAGCTGAAATATGATTACATTTGTGTGTAAGGGGGGGGGGGATTGCCATGTTGAGAAGAGTGAAGACCTGTGTGATGTGGGTTCAAGACACCCTTTTACCACCAGCTGATACATGATTACTCCTGTGTATAGGGGGGGGGAGGATTGTCATGTTTGAAAGGTGCAGAGAGCTGTGTGATCTGGGTGGACGAACACCTTTTACCACTAGCTGAAATAGGATTACCTGTGTGTATGAGGGGGGGGGGGGAGGATTGTCATGTTTGAGAAGAGTACAGACCTCTGTGATGTGGGTTCACGTCACCCTTTTACCACCAGCTGATACATGATTACTCTTGTGTGTAGGAGGGGGGGGGGGAGGATTGTCATGTTTGAGAAGATTACAGAGAGCTGTGTGATGTGGGTGCATGTACACCCTTTACCACCAGCTGATATAAGATTACACCTGTGTGTACGGTGGGAGGGTTGTCACATTTGAGATGAGTGCATAGAGCTGTGTGATGTGGGTTACTTACACCCTTTTACCAACAGCTGATATAAGATTACACCTGTGTGTACGGTGAGAGGGTTGTCATATTTGAGAAGAGAATAGAGAGCTGTGTGATGTGGGTTCACGACACCCTTTTACCACCAGCTGATATATGATGACTTTGTGTGTAGGGGGGGGGGGGTTGTCATGTTTGAAAAAAGTACAGAGCTGTGTGATATGGGTTCATTACACCCTTTTACCACCAGCTGAAATATGACTACATTTGTGTGTAAGGGGGGGGGGATTGTCATGTTTGAGAAGAGTGCAGACCTGTGTGATGTGGGTTTACGACACCCTTTTACCACCAGCTGATACATGATTACTTCTGTGTATAGGGGGGGGGGAGGATTGTCATGTTTGAGAAGAGTGCAGAGAGCTGTGTGATCTGGGTGGACGAACACCCTTTTACCACCAGCTGATATAGGATTACTCCTGTGTGTAGGGGGAGTGGGGAGGATTGTCATGTTTGAGAAGAGTACAGAGCTGTGTGATGTGGGTGCATGTACACCTTTTACCACCAGCTGATATAAGATTACACTGTGTGTACGGTGGGTGGGTTGTCCCATTTGAGATGAGTGCATAGATCTGTGTGATGTGGGTTCATTACACCCTTTACCACCAGCTGAAATATTACATTTGTGTGTAAGGGGGGGGGGGTGGATTGTCATATTTGAGATGAGTGCAGAGCTTGTGATGTCTGTTCCAACACCTTTTTACTACCAGCTGATACATGATTACTCCTGTGTGTAGGAAGGGAGGGGGGGGAGGATTGTCATATTTGAGATGATTGCAGAATGCTGTGTGATTTGGGTTGATTACACCTTTTACCACCAGCTGAAATATGATTACATTTTTGTGTAAAGGGGGGGGGGGATTGTCAGTTGAGAAGGGTGCAGAGCTGTGTGATGTGGGTTTACGACACTCTTTTACCACCAGCTGATATATGATTTCTCCTGTGTGTAGGGGGGAGGGGGGAGGATTGTCATGTTTGAGAAGAGTACAGAGCTGTGTGATGTGGGTTCATTACACCCTTTACCACCAGCTGAAATATTACATATGTGTGTAAGGGGGGGGTGGATTGTCATATTTGAGATGAGTGCAGAGCTTGTGATGTCTGTTCCAACACCCTTTCACTACCAGCTGATACATGATAACTCCTGTGTGTAGGAGGGGGGGGGAGGATTGTCATGTTTGAGAAGAGTACAGAGAGCTGTGTGATGTGGGTTCACGACACCCTTTTTCCACCAGCTGATACATGATTACTCCTGTGTGTAGGGGGGGGGAGGATTGTCACATTTGAGATGAGTGCATAGAGCTGTGTTATGTGGGTTCACCACACCCTTTTACCACCAGCTGATATATGTTTACCCTGTGTTAGGGGGGGGGGTGTCATATTTGTGAAGAACGCAGAAGGCTGTGTGATGTGGGTTCACGACACCTTTTTACCACCAGGTGATACATGATTACTCCTGTGTGTAGGGGGGGGGGAGGATTGTCACATTTGAGATGAGTGCATAGAGCTGTGTTGTATGGGTTCACCACACCCTTTTACCACCAGCTGATATATGTTTACACCTGTGTGTACAGTGGGAGGGTTGTCACATTTGAGATGAGTGCATAGACCTGTATTATGTGGGTTCACCACACCCTTTTACCACCAGCTGATATATGTTTACCCCTGTGTGTAGGGGGGGGGGGGGGGATTGTCATATTTGAGATGAGTGCAGAGCATTGTGATGTCTGTTCACGACACCCTTTTACTACCAGCTGATACATGATTACACTTGTGTGTAGGAGGGGGGGGGGAGGATTGTCATATTTGAGAAGAGTACAGAGAGCTGTGTGATGTGGGTGCATGTACACATTTTACCACCAGCCGATACATGATTACTCCTGTGTTTAGGGGGGGAGGATTGTCATGTTTGAGATGAGTGCAGAAGGCTGTGTGATGTGGGTTCGCCATACCCTTTTCCAACAGCTGATATAAGATTACACCTGTGTGTACGGTGGGAGGGTTGTCATATTTGAGAAGAGAACAGAGAGCTGTGTGATGTGGGTTCACGACACCCTTTTACCACCAGCTGATATATGATGACTTTTGTGTGTAGGGGGGGGGGGTTGTCATGTTTGAAAAAAGTACAGAGCTGTGTGATATGGGTTCATTACACCTTTTACCACCAGCTGAAATATGATTACATTTTTGTGTAAGGGGGGGGGTTGTCATGTTTGAGAAGAGTGCAGACCTGTGTGATGTGGGTTCAAGACACCCTTTACCACCAGCTGATACATGATTACTCCTGTGTATAGGGGGGGAGGATTGTCATGTTTGAAAGAGTGCAGAGAGCTGTGTGATCTGGTGGACGACACCCTCTTACCACCAGCTGATACATGATTTCTCCTGTGTGTAGGAGGGGGGGGGGAGGATTGTCATGTTTGAGAAGAGTACAGAGAGCTGTGTGATCTTGGTGGACGAACACCCTTTTACCACCAGCTGAATAGGATTACTCTGTGTGTATGAGGGGGGGAGGATTGTCATGTTTGAGAAGAGTACAGAGCTCTGTGATGTGGGTTCACGTCACCTTTTACCACCAGCTGATACATGATTACTCTTGTGTGTAGGAGGGGGGGGGAGGATTGTCATGTTTGAGAAGAGTACAGAGAGCTGTGTGATGTGGGTGCATGTACTCCCTTTTACCACCAGCTGATATAAGATTACACCTGTGTGGACGGTGGGAGGGTTGTCACATTTGAGATGAGTGCATAGAGCTGTGTACTGTGGGTTCATTACACCCTTTTACCAACAGCTGATATAAGATTACACCTGTGTGTACGGTGGGAGGGTTGTCATATTTGAGAAGAGAATAGAGAGCTGTGTGATGTGGGTTCACGACACCCTTTTACCACCAGCTGATATATGATGACTTTCGTGTGTAGGGGGGGGGGGGTTGTCATGTTTGAAAAAGTACAGAGCAGTGTGATATGGGTTCATTACACCCTTTACCACCAGCTGAAATATGATTACATTTGTGTGTAAGGGGGGGGGAGGTTGTCATGTTTGAGAAGAGTGCAGACCTGTGTGATGTGGGTTTACGACACCCTTTTACCACAGCTGATACATGATTACTTCTGTGTATAGGGGGGGGGGGGAGGATTGTCATGTTTGAGAAGAGTGCAGAGAGCTGTGTGATCTGGGTGGACGAACACCCTTTACCACCAGCTAATATAGGATTACTCCTGTGTGTAGGAGGGAGGGGCGAGGATTGTCATGTTTGAGAAGAGTACAGAGCTGTGTGATGTGGGTTCATTACACCCGTTTACCACCAGCTGAAATATTACATTTGTGTGTGAGGGGGGGTGGATTGTCATATTGAGATGAGTGCAGAGCTTTGTGATGTCTGTTCCAAACCCCTTTTACTACCAGCTGATACATGATTACTCCTGTGTGTAGGAAGGGAGGGGGAGGATTGTCATATTTGAGATGATTGCAGAATGCTGTGTGATGTGGGTTGATTACACCCTTTTACCACCAGCTGAAATATGATTACATTTTTGTGTAAAGGGGGGGGATTGTCATGTTTGAGAAGAGTGCATAGCTGTGTGATGTGGGTTTACGACACTCTTTTACCACCAGTGATATATGATTTCTCCTGTGTGTAGGGGGGGGGGGAGGATTGTCATGTTTGAGAAGAGTACAGAGAGCTGTGTGATCTGGGTGGACGAACACCCTTTTACCACCAGCTGATACATGATTTCTCCTGTGTGTAGGAGGGGGGGAGGATTGTCATGTTTGAGAAGAGTACAGAGAGCTGTGTGATGTGGGTTCACGACACCCTTTTTCCACCAGCTGATACATGATTACTCCTGTGTGTAGGGGGGGGGAGGATGTCACATTTGAGATGAGTGCATAGAGCTGTGTTATGTGGGTTCACCACACCCTTTTACCACCAGCTGATATATGTTTACCCCTGTGTTTAGGGGGGGGGTGTCATATTTGTGAAGAACGCATAAGGCTGTGTGATGTGGGTTTACGACACCTTTTTACCACCAGGTGATACATGATTACTCCTGTGTGTAGGGGGGGGGGAGGATTGTCACATTTGAGATGAGTGCATAGAGCTGTGTTATGTGGGTTCACCACACCCTTTTACCACCAGCTGATATATGTTTACAACCTGTGTGTACAGTGGGAGGGTTGTCACATTTGAGATGAGTGCATAGACCTGTATTATGTGGGTTCACCACACCCTTTTACCACCAGCTGATATATGTTTACCCTGTGTGTAGGGGGGGGAGGATTGTCATATTTGAGATGAGTGCAGAGCATTGTGATGTCTGTTCACGACACCTTTTACTACCAGCTGATACATGATTACTCTTGTGTGTAGGTAGGAGGGGGGGGAGGATTGTCATGTTTGAGAAGAGTACAGAGAGCTGTGTGATGTGGGTGCATGTACACCCTTTTACCACCAGCTGATATAAGATTACACCTGTGTGTACGGTGGGAGGTTGTCCCATTTGAGATGAGTGCATAGAGCTGTGTGATGTGGGTTCATTACACCCTTTTACCACCAGCTGAGATATTACATTTGTGTGTAAGGGGGGGGGGGGTGATTGTCATATTTGAGATGAGTGCAGAGCTTTGTGATGTCTTTTCAATACCCTTTTACTACCAGCTGATACATGATTACTCCTGTGTGTAGGAAAGGAGGGGGGGAGGATTGTCATATTTGAGATGATTGCAGAATGCTGTGTGATGTGGGTTGATTACACCCTTTTACCACCAGCTGAAATATGATTACATTTTTGTGTAAAGGGGGGGGGGGGGGGATTGTCAGGTTTGAGAAGGGTGCAGAGCTGTGTGATGTGGGTTTACGACACTCTTTTACCACCAGCTGATATATGGTTTCTCCTGGGTGTAGGGGGGGGGGGGATTGTCATGTTTGAGAAGAGTGCAGAGAGCTCTGTGATCTGGGTGGACGAACACACTTTTACCACCAGCCGATACATGATTACTCCTGTGTGAAGGAGGGGGGGAGGATTGTCAGTTTGAGAAGAGTACAGAGTGATGTGTGATGTGGGTGCATGTACACCCTTTTACCACCAGCTGATATAAGATTACACCTGTGTGTACTGTGGGAGAGTTGTCATATTTGAGATGAGTGCAGAAGGCTGTGTGATGTGGGTTCGCCATACCCTTTTACCAACAGCTGATATAAGATTACACCTGTGTGTACGGTGGGAGGGTTGTCATATTTGAGAAGAGAACAGAGAGCTGTGTGATGTGGGTTCACGACACCCTTTTACCACCAGCTGATATATGATGACTTTGTGTGTAGGGGGGGGGGGGTTGTCATGTTTGAAAAAAGTACAGAGCTGTGTGATATGGGTTCATTACACCCTTTTACCACCAGCTGAAATATGATTACATTTTTGTGTAAGGGGGGGGGGTTGTCATGTTTGAGAAGAGTGCAAACCTGTGTGATGTGGGTTCAAGACACCCTTTTACCACCAGCTGATACATGATTACTCCTGTGTATAGGGGGGGGGGAGGATTGTCATGTTTGAAAAGAGTGCAGAGAGCTTTGTGATCTGGGTGGACGAACACCCTTTTACCACCAGCTGAAATAGGATTACTCCTGTGTGTATGAGGGAGGGGGAGGATTGTCATGTTTGAGAAGAGTACAGAGCTCTGTGATGTGGGTTCACGTCACCCTTTTACCACCAGCTGATACATGATTACTCCCGTGTATAGGGGGGGGGGGGATTGTCATGTTTGAAAAGAGTGCAGAGAGCTGTGTGATCTGGGTGGACGAACACCCTTTTACTACCAGCTGATACATGATTACTCTTGTGTGTAGGGGGGGGGAGGATTGTCATGTTTGAGAAGAGTACAGAGAGCTGTGTGATGTGGGTGCATGTACACACTTTTACCACCAGCCGATACATGATTACTCCTGTGTTAGGGGGGGGGAGGATTGTCATGTTTGAGAAGAGTACAGAGTGCTGTGTGATGTGGGTGCATGTACACCCTTTTACCACCAGCTGATATAAGATTACACCTGTGTGTACGGTGGGAGAGTTGTCATATTTGAGATGAGTGCAGAAGGCTGTGTGATGTGGGTTCGCCATACCCTTTTACCAACAGCTGATATAAGATTACACCTGTGTGTACGGTGGGAGGGTTGTCATATTTGAGAAGAGACAGAGAGCTGTGTGATGTGGGTTCACGACACCCTTTTACCACCAGCTGATATATGATGACTTTGTGTGTAGGGGGGGGGGGGTTGTCATGTTTGAAAAAAGTACAGAGCTGTGTGATATGGGTTCATTACACCCTTTTACCACCAGCTGAAATATGATTACATTTTTGTGTAAGGGGGGGGGGGATTGTCATGTTTGAGAAGAGTGCAAACCTGTGTGATGTGGGTTCAAGACACCCTTTTACCACCAGCTGATACATGATTACTCCTGTGTATAGGGGGGGGGGAGGATTGTCATGTTTGAAAAGAGTGCAGAGAGCTTTGTGATCTGGGTGGACGAACACCCTTTTACCACCAGCTGAAATAGGATTACTCCTGTGTGTATGAGGGAGGGGGGAGGATTGTCATGTTTGAGAAGAGTACAGAGCTCTGTGATGTGGGTTCACGTCACCCTTTTACCACCAGCTGATACATGATTACTCCCGTGTATAGGGGGGGGGGGATTGTCATGTTTGAAAAGAGTGCAGAGAGCTGTGTGATCTGGGTGGACGAACACTCTTTTACCACCAGCTGAAATAGGATTACTCCTGTGTGTATGAGGGAGGGGGGAGGATTGTCATGTTGAGAAGAGTACAGAGCTCTGTGATGTGGGTTCACGTCACCCTTTTACCACCAGCTGATACATGATTACTCTTGTGTGTAGGAGGGGGGGGGAGGGTGTCACATTTGAGATGAGTGCATAGAGCTGTGTGATGTGGGTTCATTACACCCTTTTACCACCAGCTGAAATATTACATTTGTGTGTAAGGGGGGGGGGGTGGATTGTCATATTTGAGATGAGTGCAGAGCTTTGTGATGTCTGTTCCAACACCTTTTACTACCAGCTGATACATGATTACTCCTGTGTGTAGGAAGGGAGGGGGGAGGATTGTCATATTTGAGATGAGTGCAGAATGCTGTGTGATGTGTGGTTCGTTACACCCTTTTACCACCAGCTCATATATGTTTACACCTGTGTGTAGGGGGGGGGGTGACATTTATGAGAAGAGTGCAGAAGGCTGCGTGATGTGGGTTCACGACACCCTTTTACCACAGCTGATACATGATTACTCTTGTGTGTAGGAGGTGGGGGGAGGATTGTCATGTTTGAGAAGAGTACAGAAAGCTGTTTGATGTGGGTGGACAAACACCCTTTTACCAATAGCTGATATAAGATTACACCTGTGTGTACGGTGGGAGGGTTGTCATATTTGAGATGAGTGCATAGAGCTGTGTAAAGTGGGTTCACCACACCTTTTACCACGAGCTGATATAAGATTATTCCTGTGTGTAGGGGGGAGGGGAGGGTTGTCATATTTGAGATGAGTGCATAGAGCTGTGTTATGTGGGTTCACCACACCTTTTACCACCAGCTGATATATGTTTACACCTGTGTGTACAGTGGGAGGGTTGTCACATTTGAGATGAGTGCATAGACCTGTATTATGTGGGTTCACCACACCCTTTTACCACCAGCTGATATATGTTTACCCTGTGTGTAGGGGGGGGAGGATTGTCATATTTGAGATGAGTGCAGAGCATTGTGATGTCTGTTCACGACACCCTTTTACTACCAGCTGATACATGATTACTCTTGTGTGTAGGAGGGGGGGGGGAGGATTGTCATGTTTGAGAAGAGTACAGAGAGCTGTGTGATGTGGGTGCATGTACACACTTTTACCACCAGCCGATACATGATTACTCCTGTGTTTAGGGGGGGAGGATTGTCATGTTTGAGAAGAGTACAGAGTGCTGTGTGATGTGGGTGCATGTACACCCTTTTACCACCAGCTGATATAAGATTACACCTGTGTGTACGGTGGGAGAGTTGTCATATTTGAGATGAGTGCAGAAGGCTGTGTGATGTGGGTTCGCCATACCCTTTTACCAACAGCTGATATAAGATTACACCTGTGTGTACGGTGGGAGGGTTGTCATATTTGAGAAGAGAACAGAGAGCTGTGTGATGTGGGTTCACGACACCCTTTTACCACCAGCTGATATATGATGACTTTTGTGTGTAGGGGGGGGGGGGGTTGTCATGTTTGAAAAAAGTACAGAGCTGTGTGATATGGGTTCATTACACCCTTTTACCACCAGCTGAAATATGATTACATTTTTGTGTAAGGGGGGGGGGGATTGTCATGTTTGAGAAGAGTGCAAACCTGTGTGATGTGGGTTCAAGACACCCTTTTACCACCAGCTGATACATGATTACTCCTGTGTATAGGGGGGGGGAGGATTGTCATGTTTGAAAAGAGTGCAGAGAGCTTTGTGATCTGGGTGGACGAACACCCTTTTACCACCAGCTGAAATAGGATTACTCCTGTGTGTATGAGGGAGGGGGGAGGATTGTCATGTTTGAGAAGAGTACAGAGCTCTGTGATGTGGGTTCACGTCACCCTTTTACCACCAGCTGTTACATGATTACTCCCGTGTATAGGGGGGGGGGAGGATTGTCATGTTTGAAAAGAGTGCAGAGAGCTGTGTGATCTGGGTGGACGAACACCCTTTTACCACCAGCTGAAATAGGATTACTCCTGTGTGTATGAGGGAGGGGGGAGGATTGTCATGTTTGAGAAGAGTACAGAGCTCTGTGATGTGGGTTCACGTCACCCTTTTACCACCAGCTTATACATGATTACTCTTGTGTGTAGGAGGGGGGGGGAGGGTTGTCACATTTGAGATGAGTGCATAGAGCTGTGTGATGTGGGTTCATTACACCCTTTTACCACCAGCTGAAATATTACATTTGTGTGTAAGGGGGGGTGGATTGTCATATTTGAGATGAGTGCAGAGCTTTGTGATGTCTGTTCCAACACCCTTTTACTACCAACTGATACATGATTACTCCTGTGTGTAGGAAGGGAGGGGGGAGGATTGTCATATTTGAGATGAGTGCAGAATGCTGTGTGATGTGGGTTCGTTACACCCTTTTACCACCAGCTCATATATGTTTACACCTGTGTGTAGGGGGGGTGTCATTTATGAGAAGAGTGCAGAAGGCTGCGTGATGTGGGTTCACGACACCCTTTTCCTACCAGCTGATACATGATTACTCTTGTGTGTAGGAGGTGGGGGGAGGATTGTCATGTTTGAGAAGAGTACAGAAAGCTGTTTGATGTGGGTGGACAAACACCCTTTTACCAATAGCTGATATAAGATTACACCTGTGTGTACGGTGGGAGGGTTGTCACATTTGAGATGAGTGCATAGAGCTGTGTGATGTGGGTTCACCACACCCTTTTACCACGAGCTGATATAAGATTATTCCTGTGTGTAGGGGGGAGGGGAGGGTTGTCATATTTGAGATGAGTGCAGAAGGCTGTGTGATGTGGGTTCGCCACACCCTTCTACCAACAGCTGATATAAGATTACACCTGTGTGTACGGTGGGAGGGTTGTCATATTTGAGAAGAGAACAGAGAGCTGTGTGATGTGGGTTGATTACACCCTTTTACCACCAGCTGAAATATGATTACTCCTGTGTGTAGGGGGGGGGAGGATTGTCATGTTTGAGAAGAGTGCAGAGAGCTGTGTGATCTGGGTGGACGAACACCCTTTTACCACCAGCTGATACATGATTTCTCCTGTTTGTAGGAGGGGGGGAGGATTGTCATGTTTGAGAAGAGTACAGAGAGCTGTGTGATGTGGGTTCACGACACCCTTTTACCACCAGCTGATATATGTTTACCCCTGTGTTTAGGGGGGGTGTCATATTTGAGAAGAACGCAGAAGGCTGTGTGATGTGGGTGCATGAACACCCTTTTACCACCAGCTGATATATGATTACTTTTGTGTGTAGGGGGGGGGGGTCGTCATGTTTAAAAAGAGTGCAGAGAGCTGTGTAATGTGGGTGGAAAAACACCCTTTTACCACCAGCTGATACGTGATTACTCCTGTGTGTAGGGGGGGGAGGATTGTCTTATTTGAGATGAGTGCATAGAGCTGTGTTATGTGGGTTCACCACACCCTTTTACTACCAGCTGATATATGTTTACCCCTGTGTGTAGGGGGGGGTGTCATATTTGAGAAGAACGCAGAAGGCTGCGTGAAGTGGGTGCATGTACACCCTTTTACCACCAGCTGATACATGATTACTCCTCTGTGTAGGTGGGGAGGGGGGAGGATTCTCACACTTGAGATGAGTGCATAGAGCTGTATTATGTAGGTTCACCACACCCTTTTACTACCAGCTGATATATGATTACCACTGTGTGTAGGGGGGGGGGTTGTCATATTTGAAAAGAGTGTTAAGAGCTGTGTGATGTGGGTTCAGGACACCCTTTTACCACCAGCTGATATATGATTACTTTTGTGTGTATGGGGGGTGGGGTTGTCATGTTTGAAAAGAGTGCAGAGAGCTGTGTGATGTTGGTGCATGTACACCCTTTTACCACCAGCTGATATTATATATTTAATATTAGTACAATTAATAATTAGGCAATGCCCCTACGCGACGTCAGTGTCCTGGCCATTGAGTAGTCATCTGGCCCTGAAATTTCTACCTTATGCTCAGGAGGATAGTCCCCAAAGTCTAAGACAACTTTCGGCCCGATCTGAATTGTTCAAGCCATCCGTAGAGCAGCCCTTCCTAAGGCATTCTGATCGAGTTTCGTTTTTTCAAAAACTCAATATGCTGATTAGTACAATTAATTGGGGAATGCACCTACGCGGCGTCAATTTTCCTTGGCCAGTGAGTAGTCATCTGGCCTGAAATTTCTACCTTATGCTCGGGAGGGTAGTCCCCAAAGTCTAAGACAACTTTTGGCCCGATCTGAATTGTTTAAGTCATCCGTAGAGCAGCCCTTCCTAAGGCATTCTGATCGAGTTTCGTTTTTCAAAATATCAATTATTCTGATGAGTACAATGAATTGGGGAATGCACCTACGCAATGTCAATTCCCCTCGGCCAGTGAGTAGTCATCTGGCCTGAAATTTCTACCTTATGCTCGGTAGGATTGTCCCCAAAGTCTAAGACAATTTTTGGCCCGATCTGAATTGTTCGAGCCATCCCTAGCACCGCCCTTCAAAAGGCATTCCGATCGAGTTTCGTTTTTTCAAAAGATCAATATGCTGATTAGTACAATTAATTGGGGAATGCCCCTACGCGGTGTCAATTTTCCTTGGCCAGGGAGTAGTCATCTTGCCCTGAAATTTCTACCTCATGCTCAGGAGGATAGCCCCCACAGTCTAAGACAACTTTTGGCCCGATTTGAATTGTTGAAGCCATCCACAGCGCCGCCCTTCCTAAGGACATTCCGATCGAGTAACTTTTTTTCAAAAGATCAATTGTTCTGATTAGTAAAATTAATAATTAGGGATTGCCCCTACGCGGCGTCAGTTTCGTGGCCATTGAGTAGTCATCTGGCCCTGAAATTTCTACCTCATGCTCAGGAGGATAGTCCCCAAAGTCTAACACAACTCTTTGCCCGATCTGAATTGTTCAAGCCATCCGTAGAGCAGCCATTCCTAAGGCATTCTGATCGAGTTTTGTTTTTCAAAATATTTTGATGGTTTTTTTTATAATGTTCTAAATACTGTACATTTGTCACACACCACCATATCCTGTGGTCTTTGCCCTTTTACTTAATTAATAAGCGTATTTTTTTTTTTTGATGGTATTTTTTATAATGTTCTAAATACTGGTAGTAGCCAGGCAGCTCCGCTGTACATTTGTCACACACCACCATGTCCTTTAGTTCATAGATTTAAGAGGGAGTAGAAATGCATGTGAAATATATATCTTGTTATCCCTAGAGTTAGATGACAGTACATGTTAATGCTGCAAACTCTTGTGCTATTATAAGTCCCTATATCTCAATGGTGGTAATCTACTTCTATTTGGGTTACGCCTGATTGAATGATTCAGCCAATTGTCTAGTGGTTCTTCAGTATACGCCTTCAGTCTATCGACATGTAGTTCTTTTGGTTTTCCCTTTGGTGACTCCTGAATACGATACACTACATCAGATAACTTGGCTGTTACCATAAATGGTCCCTTCCATTTCACTGTTAGTTTAGGACAAACTCCCTTCTTCCTTGATGCATCATACAGCCACACCCAGTCTCCCACTGTAAACGTTCGGTGAGTCGTATTCCTGTCATATGCTCTGGCCTGTCTGTCTGCAGCTATTCCGAGCTTCTCTCTGGCATTCTCATGTGCCACCTGCAAATTTTCCCGCATATCACTCACATATATTTGTTCTCCTTCTGTTTCAGGTGTTGGTGAGGGTAACAGTAAATCCACTGGCAAGGTGATCTCACGCCCTAACATCATCATGGTTGGACTCTCTCCTGTGGACTCCTGTACTGCAGATCTGTATGCGAGCATGGCAAATGGTATTCTCTCATCCCAATCTTTCTGATCGGAATCTGGATCCAACAGTGAGGACACCATACTCAGTAAGCTACGATTAAATCGCTCTATGAATCCATCTCCCCTAGGATGTAATAGACAGGTTCTAGTTTTCTTAATACCAAGCATCTTGCACATTTCTGCCATCAATTTTGATTCAAAGTTTCTGCCCTGGTCACTATGTAACTCCTTTGGAATTCCATATCGACAGATGAATTCCTCCACCAATACTCTAGCAACCGTCTCTGCTTCCTGGTTTGGGAGTGGGTAAGACTCGATCCATTTAGTAAAATAGTCTCCTACTACCAACACGTACTTGTTTCCACACTCTGTCTCAGGTAGTGGACCCAGGATGTCCATTGCTACCCTCTCAAGCGGTGCACCAACAGTGTATTTCATCAGGGGGGCTCTATTCTTCTTTAGGGGGTTCTTCACACGTGCACAAACAGTACATCGCTTTATCCATAATCGCACATCAGCAGCAAGTCCAACCTAATAATATCTTCTCTGTACTTTATGCAATGTCTTGTTGACACCAAGATGAGCTGCTGTCGGAGAACCATGTAATTCCTCCAAAACCGTCTTTCGCATAGAAGCTGGAAGTACAATCTTCCATGTTGTTTCCTTTCCATCGTCAGACTCCCATCTCCTCATCAAGACTCCATTTTGTACTTGTAGTAAAGTCCAGTTTACCCAATATGCTTTACTGGCTGAAAAAAGGTGAGATATTTCTGACCAAGGGGGTCGCTCTGTCTGTTTCTCCTTCCACCTCAAGACATGATTTATATCTCCATCTTGTAACCGTGCCTTCCTTATCTCTTCATTAGAAATCGCTGGGAAATTCTCCTTAGACATCTGTCCTGTATTTTGTTGCCCAGACTCCATCTTGCATCGTTCTTATAAATACTGCAACCTCTCATATAGTTCCCTACAATACAAAATGATAAGACACCCATACTAAGTGTTCTGTGTACAATTACTGTACATATAAATCATAACTGATTTAAATTCTACTGTTTATCTCCATAGTCTTCTACACCTTCTCACACTGTCGGCAATTAACACAGGGACGACATGACAATCCATCTGTATTTGAGTGAATTCTTCCAGCACGGTGCTCCAAGGTAAGTCTGTATTGCGAGATTACTTCTAGCCATCTAGCTAATTGTCCTTCGGGATTCTTAAATTGTAATAACCATCATAATGCACCATGGTCCGTTCTGACTCGTACTTGCTGTCCATACAAGTAGTGGCGGAAATGCTTAAGGAAGACTACAATAGCTAAAAGTTCTCTCCTTGTGACACAGTAGTTCTGCTCTGCTTTGTTGAGGGTCCTGCTGGCATATGCTATTACTCTCTCTCTTCCCTCTTGCTCTTGTGAAAGCACCGCACCAAGTGCGAAATTGCTGGCATTAGTGTCGAGGATAAATCCCACCTCTAACCTAGGGTAAGCTAATATCGGAGCTATTGTCAATGACTCTTTCATTGCTGAGAATGCTTCTTCACATTCTCCTGTCCAGATAAAAGGCTGATCCTTCTTAGTTAGATTGGTTAGTGGTTTGACAACATCAGAGAACTTCTGCACAAATCTTCTGTAGTAGGATGCTAGCCCAAGAAGACTTCGTACCTCAGTTGGGTTGGATGGCGTTGGCCACGACTTCACAGCTTCAACTTTGGTGGGATCCGTCTTAACACCTTCTGCTGATACGACATGCCCTAGATACAGCACTTCCTTTTGAAATAGATTGCATTTCTTAGGCTTGAGCTTTAGATTCGCATCTCGTAGTCGCCGCAGCACCATTTCCAACCTTGCAATCATCTCTGGTATGGTTGATCCGAAAACTATGACATCATCAAGATAGACGAGGAGTATCTTCCACTGCAGTCCCACTAAGATATTTTCCATTAGTCTCTCGAAAGTAGATGGGGCATTACACAATCCAAATGGCATGACTTGAAATTCATACAAGCCTCCTGGTACTACGAAAGCAGATTTGGCTTTGGCGTCGTCATCGAGGGGAACTTGCCAATACCCAGATACTAAGTCCAACGTGCAGAAATACTTTGCTCCATCAAGTGAATCTAGTGATACTGCGATGCTGGGAAGAGGAAAGGAATCCTTCACTGTATGTTTGTTTAGAAGTCTGTAATCTACACAGAATCGTTTCGATCCATCTTTCTTGTCTACCAGTACAATTGGGGAAGACCATGAGCTGGCGGAAGGTTTGATGATCCCTCGTTTAAGCATGTCTTCTATCTGTTTCTCTACTTCTTCCCTCTGGCCCATTGGATGACGCCTTGGTCTCTGCCGTATTGGTGCTAAACAGGTTGTATGAATGCTGTGCTTGACCTTATCTGTTCGACCGATGTCGTGGTCTCCTTGAGAAAACACATCACTGTAGGATGTTAATAGCATGACGACATCAGAGTGGTATTCCTCCTCGATGCTTAGACATGTTCTCCTATAGATATCAGTCAAGTGTTCTGGTACTTCAGGCTTGTTGTTGACCACCATTACTAATTTATCACCCATCTGATTTGTGCATGGAATAACCCTTCCTCGTACTGTAACGGTCATCAGATCACAATCAATAGTGGTATTGGTTTTCTGTAAGAAGTCCATACCGATGATTCCATCCACATCTATGTCGGCTATTACCACAGACACATTGTACTCTTGCCCAGAAAAGTTCATGATCAGAGATGTCTCTCCAAACACTTCTATCGGCATTCCATTAGCTTGTCGTAATTCAACATTTGTCTCCTTAATGCCTGGTAATTTATGCTGCTCATTATGATTTAACATAGTCCTAGATACAATGGTAATAGAAGATCCTGTGTCTACCAGCAAATGTCTCATCTGACCTCCAATCATTGTAGGTATATACATGGCTTGGTTTACTTCACGTACTGTACAAATTAGAGACCTTCTCTCTCGCCGGGCATCTAATTTCTTGGACCCATCTGCTCATATGGCCGCCCCGTGGTCCTCCGAGTAGGCCGTCTGTCGTTTCCCATGTTATGGGTTTGGTACAAGCTCGACTAATATGGCCTGGTTTACCACAGTTGAAGCACACATATTTTGGCTGACTTGGGTTTCTGTTCACACTTATCTCTTTCATCATTGACTTGATTTCTTGCAGACTCGACTTTAACTCTTCTACCTCTTTCTTCTCTCTCTCATCTGCAGGTGATGAATGAATGCTACCCTCCACTGCTCGCACATGCCGTGGGACTCTTATCTTCTCTCTAGCTTTCTCGGCATGAAGAAAGGACTCTGTGGTTAGTGCTGCTGTAATCGCCTCATCCAAAGTCTTAGGGTGAGCACGGAAGATTGCTGCCCTTATCTCAGAGTCATCAATAGCCTCCGAGAAATGAGTCTTTGCCAGTCGCTCCCGCACATCACTCATCATTTCTGGATACGCAAGACCAGTGAGATCCCTAATCGCCTGGCCCAACTGTTGGAGAGATTCATCCTTCTGTCTGGGTCGTGTTCTGAGCTCCAACATGAAGTTTTCCGCCTCCTGCCCCGGTCCAAATCTTCGCTCCAGTTGAACTACCAGTGCACGGAATGAGATAGGTCGGTCAATAGGTAGATTGTTCAACACCTTGAGTGCTGCCCCTTGAAGTCGCGATGCCAAGTACTGTCCTGCCTCGTTATCGTTCCATCCATTCGGCTTCATGCAGACTATGAAGTGCCTGTAATAGTCCTTCCATGGAATTTTTCCCGCAAATTTCTCAGGCAAAACGTCTCTATGATGACCTCCAGTCTGAGGACGATGTAGATTCATCATCTCCGTAGTCTGCTCACTTGGAATATAGTTTGGTAACTGATTCATCTCTTGAGGACCGTACACGACTCGTTGCACAGGCGAAATCACGTCTCCAAACTCGTCGGCGCGGACTGCTATCTCTGGATCAGTACTGTCTACTGCCCATCCAGCAACACTCCCTTTGTTACGAACTGCATGTCGGTCTCCAGCGGCCATGTCTTCAGATTGTAACCCAATAGAAGTTGGTTCCACCATTTTCTAGTTTGATAATTAAATTTTGTATCCTATTTTAATTATCTCTTCGAATTTTAAATGAGTATTATATCTTTAACTCATTTAAAAAAAAATTGTTTTACATGTCAAGCGTACGCCCCCTTACATTGTAAATGGAGTAGATCTCCATATCCACTGTACCATGTACTACATGTACAAGTACATGCTTAATATTACTGCGTCCGTAGACATCTTACTGTAAATGCTCATTCTTATACTCAATCTAAGTGTCTTGTAGACAAAGTTCAATGCACACTTGTGAAAAACCATTACACATAGTACGCACAAAATTTTTCAACAACTTGATATACATGTACCTTTCTACTAATGTAAATATTTAGATAGATCAACCTAAGAATAAGTTACTACATATAAGAAATACTAACTGAAGAATAGATAAGAAGAATTTTACTCCCAAAATTTTGCCAAATCCCACCGCTGCCACCAAAAATGTAACGTGAGACCCCCCTTAAAGTAGTTTGCTGCCACCACAATAATTTTATAGAGTTATTGAGCTCTGGACCGAAGTCAATAATGCTTCGGTAACAATAAACAATCAATTATTCTAACTCTCAAACTTAATCCTTTCTTACTGGGTCTCACTAGGTAGACGTAGTAATGGAGCTTAATGGCGAGTTCCGTTTTCTTGAAATATACAAGATTGGCCTTCTCATCTAAGTTAATTAGCTTCAACTTCTAATTATCTAAACTAAGACTTCTAATCTTAAACTGTAATTCTAACTTAAGTCTTGACTAAACTAATTTGCATCAACATCAATCAATCAATCTTCATTGAACAATCAATCGCTAAACACTAATCATTCCATTCTTTCTCACAGGTGTGCATTGTATACGTTATAAAATTATTCTACGAATTGAAGTAAGTTCAATGAACTTTAATAACACTAACTCCAAATATTGACAGGTTCAAGATGCATAACAATTCCAAGTTGTTGCAAATACTGGTACCATAAATTTCAACTCCATCAATTCATTGAGTATAAGTGAGCATGGCAATTTACATACAAATGTTAGTCTAATTTAGCTAAGTATAAGAATTTAGTCCTATAATTTAGTGTTACAATTTTAAGATGCTACCTTCTGAGTTACATGTACTTTATACTCCGTAGAGTTGTAATCAAAATTTCGAGAAGTTATTTATATCTTATACTGAAAGCTTCTAACCACAATGATCCAAGATCAAAGAAACTTATCTGGCGATCGCACTAATGTGAATAATCCTATCTCAACTGCCTGCAGTTACTCAATAACTTGTCCTTGCTAATTACCAACCGTGGGGAAACTTCCTCTAAATTCAATTCTTGACAACCTCTCAACGGGCCTTATTCAGCAGCCTTACAGCTCATTACCAAGTTCCACTCACTTTGTCGGTGCAAACTTGTAATATAACCAACATTCTATATAGTAGACTAGTCTCAGATTCCTTGAAATCCCTAACTACTATGGGTTCGAGAATACATTTACACAGTTATCTTTCTAAGCATTAGAACTTGTCGACCAACTCTAACCTCTCTCTGCTGTCTGAGCAACAGTTAAATATAAAACAGCTCTCAAGTTGATTACTACTTAAAGTGAATAACTTAAGTTATCTCATTTTGATGTCTCTGATAAATAATCTGTATTACTGTAACATCAAATAATTATCAGCTTCTAGATGCAACTGAAGAAGTTATTACAATTGGCTTTGTAATTTTTGTACTTTTCTATTGGTATAGTTAAATGTCTATTTACAATTTACATGTCAGATTAATAATTCCTATTTAACTTATGTACACGCTACGATTTAAAATAATCATTTAAATTTTTTGGAAGTTGTACGCTTGACAGTATTACGTAACGAAAGATCGCAGTATTCTAACCCAAATCATGGTGGCAAGGGTTTTGTGACTATGAAATAGCACAAAAGGAAGAAAAGAATAAATACTAAAGTAAAATTCACTAATCAAACAATGAATTCGCTTGCATTGCCTAATTATGTCTATCGTTTGAAATCCAGTATTCCATTAATAAATGGAACCAATTTGGAAATAACCTGATGTTAACATACATGTACGGTGTACCATCTGAATAACCATCCCAAAATGTCAATCAATTCATGACCAACTAAACTTTCAGAATTATAGACAAGAACTTAATAGCTCTAACAAAAACAGCTTCTTTCCAGGTTGGTTGCATTGAGAAGACAATTTCAGATAAATAAATCTTGTATAAAAATAATAAGATTAACTGATCCACTCAGCGAACCTCAGAAAACACATGTTTATAATAAAGTCAATATCCATTCTCAACTGTTATATTTATACATGTACTTGAACATGTCACTGAGAGTTTTAAACATTAACTATCACATATCAATATCTTTACACACCCATCAATATTCCGAGTATGTTTATATAATTACAAAACCTCAGTCTTGTTATAATTCAAATCCTTATGCATGTAAAATAAGTAGGAAAAAACAAGCTTGTCGTCAGAATGCTACCATCATGAATGTGTATGCAGCTACACTGCGCCTATGCCAGGATCAACTGAGGTTGACAAGGCGAGGCACTAATACCAGAAAATTCCAACTAACCGGGTGCCAAAACCTAATTTGATATGCCCAAATAATCTACTCAACTTCTAAATAATAACCTAAGGCTAAAATGTGTATGAAGGGGTGACCAAAGTTCGCGGACATTTTAGAACATATTACAAAATGTGATATTCGATCTATGATTTCTCACATTCTACACAACTTTATTTATTTCAATTATTACCAAATGGACGGCAAAGTTTTTGACTACAGATTGGTTCAACTAGAAAAATTTACCGTCGAAGGATTTCGGAGATATCGCGATCTAAAAATTCGATGTCCGATCGTGCGCGCGCGCTGCATCTAAAAAAGTCATAAAAACAATGAGACCTAACTTCACGCACGGTGGTTTACAGTTGATTTATCAAAAAAAGCGATCCATCAAAAATAAGGTAATATCATAATTTGCAAGGCAAGATATCGTACAATCAGTTCGTACCACTCTTTACTTACAATTTTCAGGATTTCTGATCTCAAAATGAAGATTTCCAGACCCTTATCGATAAGTTGATAATTTTTCGGAACGGACGCAAATAACTGCAAAATTTGCCGATCTTTTGTCAATATTTTCACAATTTCGCAACCAATTCTAAAGAAAATTTCGTTTCTGGGTAATTTTAAGACCCTCTTTCCATTGGTGATATCAGATTTTCGAAATCTTACCGATTTTTTGAGAAAGCGAACTTTGGTCACGCGCGAACTTTGGTCACACCGCCATACTCACTGCTTATGGCCAGATCCAGTGAAGAGGAAAACAAAACGTCCAGAGATGGTTGCTAGTTCTGGTTTTCTCCAGCTCACTTGGGGAGGTCTTCCCCAACAACTTAATTTTTCCCAAAAATGCACCCCTATTTATAGACTTTGGGCAGCCGACAAAATTTTGTATTTCCCGCTTATTCCTGTACTTAAGGGCTTACGCACAAAAACTCTCATAATTATGTCCTATATAATATAATTATATTTAAACGTCTTTGGTCCTAACCAAAACTATTACGCACGCACGGTGCGTCCGTAAGGATTAATACAAATGCTTCATCATAGGAATCACTTTCCAGATAAAGGAAAATACTACTCTTCAATATAAATATTACAAGAAACTACGACCAAAATCTGCAATTCCAACTTCCATGCACTGCAAACATCTAGGTAAGTTGTTATATTATTGCATATTAATAATTCATTTTATTTACGTTTTTTACGTAAATTCCTACTAATCCCATATATGGTTTCTGCTGCTGCAGTAGCTAGCGCTGATTAGTGATATTGCGCGTATCTAAACTCAACTTGCGCGCGCGTATATAAAAAAAAATACGCTTATTAATTAATTAAAAGGGCAAAGACCTTTGCTTTGAAAGTAGGTCACATTTCTGGACCGAAAATCTACCGTGTTGTCAAATTCAACAACATAAGAGAAAGATAAAAATAATTTGATAGGCATTTACGCCACAATATCAATTATTCTGTTTATTACAGTTAATTAAGGAATGCCCCTTCGCGGCGTCAGTTTCCTGACCAGTGAGTCGTCATCTGGCCCTGAATTTTCTACTTAATGATAGAGAGGATAGTCCCCAAAGTCTAAGACAATTTTTGGCCCGATCTGAATTGTTGAAGCCATCCCTAGCACCGCCCTTCCTAAGGACATTCCGATCGAGTAACGTTTTTTCAAAAACTCAATTATTCTGATTAGTACAATTAGGGAATGCCCCTACGCGGCGTCAGTTTCCTGGACATTGAGTGATCATCTGGCCCTGAAATTTCTACCTTATGCTCGGGAGGATAGTCCCCAAAGTCTAAGACGTTATTTGGCCCGATCTGAATCGTTCAAGCCACCCGTAGAGCAGCCCTTCCTAAGGCATTCCGATCGAGTAACATTTTTCAAAAACTCAATATGCTGATTAGTAAAATTTAATAATTAGGGAATGCCCCTACGCGGCGTCAGTTTCCTGGACATTGAGTAGTCATCTGACCCTGAAATTTCTACCTCATGCTTGGGAGGATAGTCCCCAAAGTCTAAGACAACTCTTGGCCCGATCTGAATCGTTCAAGCCATCCGTAGAGCAGCCCTTTTTAAGGCATTCTGATCGAGTTTCGTTTTTCAAAATATTATTCTGTTTATTACAGTTAATTGTGGACTCCTGAGTGGTATCATTATGTTGCACCCGATCTCCTCTACCAGTTAGCGTCATCGGTTTATGTTTTTCATCTGTATTTATTGCGCAATGTTTAAAAGGGTGTATAGAGCTCTAAAACCTTGCAATAAACTCTCCAATTGCACAAAAAGAACCCTTTGAAGCGTATTTGTTAGCTTTTCATCACATTTCCAAATATCTTTCTTTAAAAGAACGCTGTGGACTCCTGAGTGGTATCATTATGTTGCACTCGATCTCCTCTACCAGTTATCGTCATCGGTTAATGGTTTTCATCTGTATTTATTGCGCAATGTATAAAAGGATGTATAGAGCTCTAAAAGCGCGCATAAACTGTCAATTTGCGCAAATAAAACTACTTGAGGCGTATTTGTTAGTTTTTCATCACATTTGCAAATATCTTTCTTTAAAAGAACGCTGTGGACTCCTGAGTGGTATCATTATGTTGCACTCGATCTCCTCTACCAGTTATCGTCATCGGTTAATGGTTTTCATCTGTATTTATTGCGCAATGTTTAAAAGGATGTATAGAGCTCTAAAACCTTGCATAAACTCTCCAATTGCACAAAAAGAACCCTTTGAAGTGTATTTGTTAGTTTTTCATCACATTTGCAAATATCTTTCTTTAAAAGAACGCTGTGGACTCCTGAGTGGTATCATTATGTTGTACTCGATCTCCTCTACCAGTTAGCGTCATCGGTTTATGTTTTTCATCTGTATTTATTGCGCAATGTTTAAAAGGGTGTATAGAGCTCTAAAACCTTGCAAATAAACTCTCCAATTGCACAAAAAGAACCCTTTGAAGCGTATTTGTTAGTTTTTCATCACATTTGCAAATATCTTTCTTTAAAAGAACGCTGTGGACTCCTGAGTGGTATCATTATGTTGCACTCGATCTCCTCTACCAGTTATCGTCATCGGTTAATGGTTTTCATCTGTATTTATTGCGCAATGTATAAAAGGATGTATAGAGCTCTAAAAGCGCGCATAAACTGTCAATTTGCGCAAATAAAACTACTTGAGGCGTATTTGTTAGTTTTTCATCACATTTGCAAATATCTTTCTTTAAAAGAACGCTGTGGACTCCTGAGTGGTATCATTATGTTGCACTCGATCTCCTCTACCAGTTAGCGTCATCGGTTAATGGTTTTCATCTGTATTTATTGCGCAATGTTTAAAAGGATGTATAGAGCTCTAAAACCTTGCATAAACTCTCCAATTGCACAAAAAGAACCCTTTGAAGCGTATTTGTTAGTTTTTCATCACATTTGCAAATATCTTTCTTTAAAAGAACGCTGTGGACTCCTGAGTGGTATCATTATGTTGCACTCGATCTCCTCTACTAGTTAGCGTCATCGGTTTATGTTTTTCATCTGTATTTATTGCGCAATGTTTAAAAGGGTGTATAGAGCTCTAAAACCTTGCAAATAAACTCTCCAATTGCACAAAAAGAACCCTTTAAAGCGTATTTGTTAGTTTTTCATCACATTTGCAAATATCTTTCTTTAAAAGAACGCTGTGGACTCCTGAGTGGTATCATTATGTTGCACTCGATCTCCTCTACCAGTTATCGTCATCGGTTAATGGTTTTCATCTGTATTTATTGCGCAATGTATAAAAGGATGTATAGAGCTCTAAAAGCGCGCATAAACTGTCAATTTGCGCAAATAAAACTACTTGAGGCGTATTTGTTAGTTTTTCATCACATTTGCAAATATCTTTCTTTAAAAGAACGCTGTGGACTCCTGAGTGGTATCATTATGTTGCACTCGATCTCCTCTACCAGTTATCGTCATCGGTTAATGGTTTTCATCTGTATTTATTGCGCAATGTTTAAAAGGATGTATAGAGCTCTAAAACCTTGCATAAACTCTCCAATTGCACAAAAAGAACCCTTTGAAGTGTATTTGTTAGTTTTTCATCACATTTGCAAATATCTTTCTTTAAAAGAACGCTGTGGACTCCTGAGTGGTATCATTATGTTGCACTCGATCTCCTCTACCAGTTATCGTCATCGGTTAATGGTTTTCATCTGTATTTATTGCGCAATGTTTAAAAGGATGTATAGAGCTCTAAAACCTTGCATAAACTCTCCAATTGCACAAAAAGAACCCTTTGAAGTGTATTTGTTAGTTTTTCATCACATTTGCAAATATCTTTCTTTAAAAGAACGCTGTGGACTCCTGAGTGGTATCATTATGTTGCACTCGATCTCCTCTACTAGTTAGCGTCATCGGTTTATGTTTTTCATCTGTATTTATTGCGCAATGTTTAAAAGGGTGTATAGAGCTCTAAAACCTTGCAAATAAACTCTCCAATTGCACAAAAAGAACCCTTTAAAGCGTATTTGTTAGTTTTTCATCACATTTGCAAATATCTTTCTTTAAAAGAACGCTGTGGACTCCTGAGTGGTATCATTATGTTGCACTCGATCTCCTCTACCTGTTAGCGTCATCGGTTTATGCTTTTCATCTGTATTTTATTGCGCAATGTATAAAAGGATGTAGAGAGCTCTAAAAGCGCGCATAAACTGTCAATTTGCGCAAATAAAACTACTTGAGGCGTATTTGTTAGTTTTTCATCACATTTGCAAATATCTTTCTTTAAAAGAACGCTGTGGACTCCTGAGTGGTATCATTATGTTGCACTCGATCTCCTCTACCAGTTATCGTCATCGGTTAATGGTTTTCATCTGTATTTATTGCGCAATGTTTAAAAGGATGTATAGAGCTCTAAAACCTTGCATAAACTCTCCAATTGCACAAAAAGAACCCTTTGAAGTGTATTTGTTAGTTTTTCATCACATTTGCAAATATCTTTCTTTAAAAGAACGCTGTGGACTCCTGAGTGGTATCATTATGTTGCACTCGATCTCCTCTACTAGTTAGCGTCATCGGTTTATGTTTTTCATCTGTATTTATTGCGCAATGTTTAAAAGGGTGTATAGAGCTCTAAAACCTTGCAAATAAACTCTCCAATTGCACAAAAAGAACCCTTTGAAGCGTATTTGTTAGTTTTTCATCACATTTGCAAATATCTTTCTTTAAAAGAACGCTGTGGACTCCTGAGTGGTATCATTATGTTGCACTCGATCTCCTCTACCTGTTAGCGTCATCGGTTTATGCCTTTCATCTGTATTTATTGCGCAATGTATAAAAGGATGTATAGAGCTCTAAAAGCGCGCATAAACTGTCAATTTGCGCAAATAAAACTACTTGAGGCGTATTTGTTAGTTTTTCATCACATTTGCAAATATCTTTCTTTAAAAGAACGCTGTGGACTCCTGAGTGGTATCATTATGTTGCACTCGATCTCCTCTACCTGTTAGCGTCATCGGTTTATGCTTTTCATCTGTGTTTATTGCGCAATGTTTAAAAGGGTGTATAGAGCTCTAAAACCTTGCATAAACTCTCCAATTGCACAAAAAGAACCCTTTGAAGTGTATTTGTTAGTTTTTCATCACATTTGCAAATATCTTTCTTTAAAAGAACGCTGTGGACTCCTGAGTGGTATCATTATGTTGCACTCGATCTCCTCTACCTGTTAGCGTCATCGGTTTATGCTTTTCATCTGTATTTATTGCGCAATGTATAAAAGGATGTATAGAGCTCTAAAAGCGCGCATAAACTGTCAATTTGCGCAAATAAAACTACTTGAGGCGTATTTGTTAGTTTTTCATCACATTTGCAAATATCTTTCTTTAAAAGAACGCTGTGGACTCCTGAGTGGTATCATTATGTTGCACTCGATCTCCTCTACCTGTTAGCGTCATCGGTTTATGCTTTTCATCTGTATTTATTGCGCAATGTATAAAAAGGATGTATAGAGCTCTAAAAGCGCGCATAAACTGTCAATTTGCGCAAATAAAACTACTTGAGGCGTATTTGTTAGTTTTTCATCACATTTGCAAATATCTTTCTTTAAAAGAACGCTGTGGACTCCTGAGTGGTATCATTATGTTGCACTCGATCTCCTCTACCAGTTATCGTCATCGGTTAATGGTTTTCATCTGTATTTATTGCGCAATGTTTAAAAGGATGTATAGAGCTCTAAAACCTTGCATAAACTCTCCAATTGCACAAAAAGAACCCTTTGAAGTGTATTTGTTAGTTTTTCATCACATTTGCAAATATCTTTCTTTAAAAGAACGCTGTGGACTCCTGAGTGGTATCATTATGTTGCACTCGATCTCCTCTACTAGTTAGCGTCATCGGTTTATGTTTTTCATCTGTATTTATTGCGCAATGTTTAAAAGGGTGTATAGAGCTCTAAAACCTTGCAAATAAACTCTCCAATTGCACAAAAAGAACCCTTTGAAGCGTATTTGTTAGTTTTTCATCACATTTGCAAATATCTTTCTTTAAAAGAACGCTGTGGACTCCTGAGTGGTATCATTATGTTGCACTCGATCTCCTCTACCAGTTATCGTCATCGGTTAATGGTTTTCATCTGTATTTATTGCGCAATGTATAAAAGGATGTATAGAGCTCTAAAAGCGCGCATAAACTGTCAATTTGCGCAAATAAAACTACTTGAGGCGTATTTGTTAGTTTTTCATCACATTTGCAAATATCTTTCTTTAAAAGAACGCTGTGGACTCCTGAGTGGTATCATTATGTTGCACTCGATCTCCTCTACCAGTTATCGTCATCGGTTAATGGTTTTCATCTGTATTTATTGCGCAATGTTTAAAAGGATGTATAGAGCTCTAAAACCTTGCATAAACTCTCCAATTGCACAAAAAGAACCCTTTGAAGTGTATTTGTTAGTTTTTCATCACATTTGCAAATATCTTTCTTTAAAAGAACGCTGTGGACTCCTGAGTGGTATCATTATGTTGCACTCGATCTCCTCTACCTGTTAGCGTCATCGGTTTATGCTTTTCATCTGTATTTATTGCGCAATGTATAAAAGGATGTATAGAGCTCTAAAAGCGCGCATAAACTGTCAATTTGCGCAAATAAAACTACTTGAGGCGTATTTGTTAGTTTTTCATCACATTTGCAAATATCTTTCTTTAAAAGAACGCTGTGGACTCCTGAGTGGTATCATTATGTTGCACTCGATCTCCTCTACCTGTTAGCGTCATCGGTTTATGCTTTTCATCTGTATTTATTGCGCAATGTTTAAAAGGATGTATAGAGCTCTAAAACCTTGCATAAACTCTCCAATTGCACAAAAAGAACCCTTTGAAGTGTATTTGTTAGTTTTTCATCACATTTGCAAATATCTTTCTTTAAAAGAACGCTGTGGACTCCTGAGTGGTATCATTATGTTGCACTCGATCTCCTCTACTAGTTAGCGTCATCGGTTTATGTTTTTCATCTGTATTTATTGCGCAATGTTTAAAAGGGTGTATAGAGCTCTAAAACCTTGCAAATAAACTCTCCAATTGCACAAAAAGAACCCTTTAAAGCGTATTTGTTAGTTTTTCATCACATTTGCAAATATCTTTCTTTAAAAGAACGCTGTGGACTCCTGAGTGGTATCATTATGTTGCACTCGATCTCCTCTACCTGTTAGCGTCATCGGTTTATGCTTTTCATCTGTATTTATTGCGCAATGTATAAAAGGATGTATAGAGCTCTAAAAGCGCGCATAGACTGTCAATTTGCGCAAATAAAACTACTTGAGGCGTATTTGTTAGTTTTTCATCACATTTGCAAATATCTTTCTTTAAAAGAACGCTGTGGACTCCTGAGTGGTATCATTATGTTGCACTCGATCTCCTCTACCTGTTAGCGTCATCGGTTTATGCTTTTCATCTGTATTTATTGCGCAATGTATAAAAAGGATGTATAGAGCTCTAAAAGCGCGCATAAACTGTCAATTTGCGCAAATAAAACTACTTGAGGCGTATTTGTTAGTTTTTCATCACATTTGCAAATATCTTTCTTTAAAAGAACGCTGTGGACTCCTGAGTGGTATCATTATGTTGCACTCGATCTCCTCTACCAGTTATCGTCATCGGTTAATGGTTTTCATCTGTATTTATTGCGCAATGTTTAAAAGGATGTATAGAGCTCTAAAACCTTGCATAAACTCTCCAATTGCACAAAAAGAACCCTTTGAAGTGTATTTGTTAGTTTTTCATCACATTTGCAAATATCTTTCTTTAAAAGAACGCTGTGGACTCCTGAGTGGTATCATTATGTTGCACTCGATCTCCTCTACTAGTTAGCGTCATCGGTTTATGTTTTTCATCTGTATTTATTGCGCAATGTTTAAAAGGGTGTATAGAGCTCTAAAACCTTGCAAATAAACTCTCCAATTGCACAAAAAGAACCCTTTAAAGCGTATTTGTTAGTTTTTCATCACATTTGCAAATATCTTTCTTTAAAAGAACGCTGTGGACTCCTGAGTGGTATCATTATGTTGCACTCGATCTCCTCTACCTGTTAGCGTCATCGGTTTATGCTTTTCATCTGTATTTATTGCGCAATGTATAAAAAGGATGTATAGAGCTCTAAAAGCGCGCATAAACTGTCAATTTGCGCAAATAAAACTACTTGAGGCGTATTTGTTAGTTTTTCATCACATTTGCAAATATCTTTCTTTAAAAGAACGCTGTGGACTCCTGAGTGGTATCATTATGTTGCACTCGATCTCCTCTACCAGTTATCGTCATCGGTTAATGGTTTTCATCTGTATTTATTGCGCAATGTTTAAAAGGATGTATAGAGCTCTAAAACCTTGCATAAACTCTCCAATTGCACAAAAAGAACCCTTTGAAGCGTATTTGTTAGTTTTTCATCACATTTGCAAATATCTTTCTTTAAAAGAACGCTGTGGACTCCTGAGTGGTATCATTATGTTGCACTCGATCTCCTCTACTAGTTAGCGTCATCGGTTTATGTTTTTCATCTGTATTTATTGCGCAATGTTTAAAAGGGTGTATAGAGCTCTAAAACCTTGCAAATAAACTCTCCAATTGCACAAAAAGAACCCTTTGAAGCGTATTTGTTAGTTTTTCATCACATTTGCAAATATCTTTCTTTAAAAGAACGCTGTGGACTCCTGAGTGGTATCATTATGTTGCACTCGATCTCCTCTACCTGTTAGCGTCATCGGTTTATGCTTTTCATCTGTATTTATTGCGCAATGTATAAAAGGATGTATAGAGCTCTAAAAGCGCGCATAAACTGTCAATTTGCGCAAATAAAACTACTTGAGGCGTATTTGTTAGTTTTTCATCACATTTGCAAATATCTTTCTTTAAAAGAACGCTGTGGACTCCTGAGTGGTATCATTATGTTGCACTCGATCTCCTCTACCTGTTAGCGTCATCGGTTTATGCCTTTCATCTGTATTTATTGCGCAATGTATAAAAGGATGTATAGAGCTCTAAAAGCGCGCATAAACTGTCAATTTGCGCAAATAAAACTACTTGAGGCGTATTTGTTAGTTTTTCATCACATTTGCAAATATCTTTCTTTAAAAGAACGCTGTGGACTCCTGAGTGGTATCATTATGTTGCACTCGATCTCCTCTACCAGTTAGCGTCATCGGTTTATGTTTTTCATCTGTATTTATTGCGCAATGTTTAAAAGGGTGTATAGAGCTCTAAAAGCGCGCATAAACTGTAAAATTGCGCAAATAAAACTACTTGAGGCGTATTTGTTAGTTTTTCATCACATTTGCAAATATCTTTCTTTAAAAGAACGCTGTGGACTCCTGAGTGGTATCATTATGTTGCACTCGATCTCCTCTACCAGTTATCGTCATCGGTTAATGGTTTTCATCTGTATTTATTGCGCAATGTTTAAAAGGGTGTATAGAGCTCTAAAACCTTGCAAATAAACTCTCCAATTGCACAAAAAGAACCCTTTGAGGCGTATTTGTTAGTTTTTCATCACATTTGCAAATATCTTTCTTTAAAAGAACGCTGTGGACTCCTGAGTGGTATCATTATGTTGCACTCGATCTCCTCTACCTGTTAGCGTCATCGGTTTATGCCTTTCATCTGTATTTATTGCGCAATGTATAAAAGGATGTATAGAGCTCTAAAAGCGCGCATAAACTGTCAATTTGCGCAAATAAAACTACTTGAGGCGTATTTGTTAGTTTTTCATCACATTTGCAAATATCTTTCTTTAAAAGAACGCTGTGGACTCCTGAGTGGTATCATTATGTTGCACTCGATCTCCTCTACCAGTTAGCGTCATCGGTTTATGTTTTTCATCTGTATTTATTGCGCAATGTTTAAAAGGGTGTATAGAGCTCTAAAAGCGCGCATAAACTGTAAATTTGCGCAAAAAAACTACTTGAGGCGTATTTGTTAGTTTTTCATCACATTTGCAAATATCTTTCTTTAAAAGAACGCTGTGGACTCCTGAGTGGTATCATTATGTTGCACTCGATCTCCTCTACCAGTTATCGTCATCGGTTAATGGTTTTCATCTGTATTTATTGCGCAATGTTTAAAAGGGTGTATAGAGCTCTAAAACCTTGCAAATAAACTCTCCAATTGCACAAAAAGAACCCTTTGAGGCGTATTTGTTAGTTTTTCATCACATTTGCAAATATCTTTCTTTAAAAGAACGCTGTGGACTCCTGAGTGGTATCATTATGTTGCACTCGATCTCCTCTACCTGTTAGCGTCATCGGTTTATGCCTTTCATCTGTATTTATTGCGCAATGTATAAAAGGATGTATAGAGCTCTAAAAGCGCGCATAAACTGTCAATTTGCGCAAATAAAACTACTTGAGGCGTATTTGTTAGTTTTTCATCACATTTGCAAATATCTTTCTTTAAAAGAACGCTGTGGACTCCTGAGTGGTATCATTATGTTGCACTCGATCTCCTCTACCAGTTAGCGTCATCGGTTTATGTTTTTCATCTGTATTTATTGCGCAATGTTTAAAAGGGTGTATAGAGCTCTAAAACCTTGCATAAACTCTCCAATTGCACAAAAAGAACCCTTTGAAGTGTATTTGTTAGTTTTTCATCACATTTGCAAATATCTTTCTTTAAAAGAACGCTGTGGACTCCTGAGTGGTATCATTATGTTGCACTCGATCTCCTCTACTAGTTAGCGTCATCGGTTTATGTTTTTCATCTGTATTTATTGCGCAATGTTTAAAAGGGTGTATAGAGCTCTAAAACCTTGCAAATAAACTCTCCAATTGCACAAAAAGAACCCTTTGAAGCGTATTTGTTAGTTTTTCATCACATTTGCAAATATCTTTCTTTAAAAGAACGCTGTGGACTCCTGAGTGGTATCATTATGTTGCACTCGATCTCCTCTACCTGTTAGCGTCATCGGTTTATGCTTTTCATCTGTATTTATTGCGCAATGTATAAAAGGATGTATAGAGCTCTAAAAGCGCGCATAAACTGTCAATTTGCGCAAATAAAACTACTTGAGGCGTATTTGTTAGTTTTTCATCACATTTGCAAATATCTTTCTTTAAAAGAACGCTGTGGACTCCTGAGTGGTATCATTATGTTGCACTCGATCTCCTCTACCTGTTAGCGTCATCGGTTTATGCTTTTCATCTGTATTTATTGCGCAATGTATAAAAAGGATGTATAGAGCTCTAAAAGCGCGCATAAACTGTCAATTTGCGCAAATAAAACTACTTGAGGCGTATTTGTTAGTTTTTCATCACATTTGCAAATATCTTTCTTTAAAAGAACGCTGTGGACTCCTGAGTGGTATCATTATGTTGCACTCGATCTCCTCTACCAGTTATCGTCATCGGTTAATGGTTTTCATCTGTATTTATTGCGCAATGTTTAAAAGGATGTATAGAGCTCTAAAACCTTGCAAATAAACTCTCCAATTGCACAAAAAGAACCCTTTGAAGCGTATTTGTTAGTTTTTCATCACATTTGCAAATATCTTTCTTTAAAAGAACGCTGTGGACTCCTGAGTGGTATCATTATGTTGCACTCGATCTCCTCTACCAGTTATCGTCATCGGTTAATGGTTTTCATCTGTATTTATTGCGCAATGTATAAAAGGATGTATAGAGCTCTAAAAGCGCGCATAAACTGTCAATTTGCGCAAATAAAACTACTTGAGGCGTATTTGTTAGTTTTTCATCACATTTGCAAATATCTTTCTTTAAAAGAACGCTGTGGACTCCTGAGTGGTATCATTATGTTGCACTCGATCTCCTCTACTAGTTAGCGTCATCGGTTTATGTTTTTCATCTGTATTTATTGCGCAATGTTTAAAAGGGTGTATAGAGCTCTAAAACCTTGCAAATAAACTCTCCAATTGCACAAAAAGAACCCTTTGAGGCGTATTTGTTAGTTTTTCATCACATTTGCAAATATCTTTCTTTAAAAGAACGCTGTGGACTCCTGAGTGGTATCATTATGTTGCACTCGATCTCCTCTACCTGTTAGCGTCATCGGTTTATGCCTTTCATCTGTATTTATTGCGCAATGTATAAAAGGATGTATAGAGCTCTAAAAGCGCGCATAAACTGTCAATTTGCGCAAATAAAACTACTTGAGGCGTATTTGTTAGTTTTTCATCACATTTGCAAATATCTTTCTTTAAAAGAACGCTGTGGACTCCTGAGTGGTATCATTATGTTGCACTCGATCTCCTCTACCAGTTAGCGTCATCGGTTTATGTTTTTCATCTGTATTTATTGCGCAATGTTTAAAAGGGTGTATAGAGCTCTAAAAGCGCGCATAAACTGTCAATTTGCGCAAATAAAACTACTTGAGGCGTATTTGTTAGTTTTTCATCACATTTGCAAATATCTTTCTTTAAAAGAACGCTGTGGACTCCTGAGTGGTATCATTATGTTGCACTCGATCTCCTCTACCAGTTATCGTCATCGGTTAATGGTTTTCATCTGTATTTATTGCGCAATGTTTAAAAGGGTGTATAGAGCTCTAAAACCTTGCAAATAAACTCTCCAATTGCACAAAAAGAACCCTTTGAGGCGTATTTGTTAGTTTTTCATCACATTTGCAAATATCTTTCTTTAAAAGAACGCTGTGGACTCCTGAGTGGTATCATTATGTTGCACTCGATCTCCTCTACCTGTTAGCGTCATCGGTTTATGCTTTTCATCTGTATTTATTGCGCAATGTATAAAAGGATGTATAGAGCTCTAAAAGCGCGCATAAACTGTCAATTTGCGCAAATAAAACTACTTGAGGCGTATTTGTTAGTTTTTCATCACATTTGCAAATATCTTTCTTTAAAAGAACGCTGTGGACTCCTGAGTGGTATCATTATGTTGCACTCGATCTCCTCTACCAGTTAGCGTCATCGGTTTATGTTTTTCATCTGTATTTATTGCGCAATGTTTAAAAGGGTGTATAGAGCTCTAAAACCTTGCATAAACTCTCCAATTGCACAAAAAGAACCCTTTGAAGTGTATTTGTTAGTTTTTCATCACATTTGCAAATATCTTTCTTTAAAAGAACGCTGTGGACTCCTGAGTGGTATCATTATGTTGCACTCGATCTCCTCTACTAGTTAGCGTCATCGGTTTATGTTTTTCATCTGTATTTATTGCGCAATGTTTAAAAGGGTGTATAGAGCTCTAAAACCTTGCAAATAAACTCTCCAATTGCACAAAAAGAACCCTTTGAAGCGTATTTGTTAGTTTTTCATCACATTTGCAAATATCTTTCTTTAAAAGAACGCTGTGGACTCCTGAGTGGTATCATTATGTTGCACTCGATCTCCTCTACCTGTTAGCGTCATCGGTTTATGCTTTTCATCTGTATTTATTGCGCAATGTATAAAAGGATGTATAGAGCTCTAAAAGCGCGCATAAACTGTCAATTTGCGCAAATAAAACTACTTGAGGCGTATTTGTTAGTTTTTCATCACATTTGCAAATATCTTTCTTTAAAAGAACGCTGTGGACTCCTGAGTGGTATCATTATGTTGCACTCGATCTCCTCTACCTGTTAGCGTCATCGGTTTATGCTTTTCATCTGTATTTATTGCGCAATGTATAAAAAGGATGTATAGAGCTCTAAAAGCGCGCATAAACTGTCAATTTGCGCAAATAAAACTACTTGAGGCGTATTTGTTAGTTTTTCATCACATTTGCAAATATCTTTCTTTAAAAGAACGCTGTGGACTCCTGAGTGGTATCATTATGTTGCACTCGATCTCCTCTACCAGTTATCGTCATCGGTTAATGGTTTTCATCTGTATTTATTGCGCAATGTTTAAAAGGATGTATAGAGCTCTAAAACCTTGCAAATAAACTCTCCAATTGCACAAAAAGAACCCTTTGAAGCGTATTTGTTAGTTTTTCATCACATTTGCAAATATCTTTCTTTAAAAGAACGCTGTGGACTCCTGAGTGGTATCATTATGTTGCACTCGATCTCCTCTACCAGTTAGCGTCATCGGTTAATGGTTTTCATCTGTATTTATTGCGCAATGTATAAAAGGATGTATAGAGCTCTAAAAGCGCGCATAAACTGTCAATTTGCGCAAATAAAACTACTTGAGGCGTATTTGTTAGTTTTTCATCACATTTGCAAATATCTTTCTTTAAAAGAACGCTGTGGACTCCTGAGTGGTATCATTATGTTGCACTCGATCTCCTCTACCAGTTAGCGTCATCGGTTTATGTTTTTCATCTGTATTTATTGCGCAATGTTTAAAAGGATGTATAGAGCTCTAAAACCTTGCATAAACTCTCCAATTGCACAAAAAGAACCCTTTGAAGTGTATTTGTTAGTTTTTCATCACATTTGCAAATATCTTTCTTTAAAAGAACGCTGTGGACTCCTGAGTGGTATCATTATGTTGCACTCGATCTCCTCTACTAGTTAGCGTCATCGGTTTATGTTTTTCATCTGTATTTATTGCGCAATGTTTAAAAGGGTGTATAGAGCTCTAAAACCTTGCAAATAAACTCTCCAATTGCACAAAAAGAACCCTTTAAAGCGTATTTGTTAGTTTTTCATCACATTTGCAAATATCTTTCTTTAAAAGAACGCTGTGGACTCCTGAGTGGTATCATTATGTTGCACTCGATCTCCTCTACCTGTTAGCGTCATCGGTTTATGCTTTTCATCTGTATTTATTGCGCAATGTATAAAAGGATGTATAGAGCTCTAAAAGCGCGCATAGACTGTCAATTTGCGCAAATAAAACTACTTGAGGCGTATTTGTTAGTTTTTCATCACATTTGCAAATATCTTTCTTTAAAAGAACGCTGTGGACTCCTGAGTGGTATCATTATGTTGCACTCGATCTCCTCTACCTGTTAGCGTCATCGGTTTATGCTTTTCATCTGTATTTATTGCGCAATGTATAAAAAGGATGTATAGAGCTCTAAAAGCGCGCATAAACTGTCAATTTGCGCAAATAAAACTACTTGAGGCGTATTTGTTAGTTTTTCATCACATTTGCAAATATCTTTCTTTAAAAGAACGCTGTGGACTCCTGAGTGGTATCATTATGTTGCACTCGATCTCCTCTACCAGTTATCGTCATCGGTTAATGGTTTTCATCTGTATTTATTGCGCAATGTTTAAAAGGATGTATAGAGCTCTAAAACCTTGCATAAACTCTCCAATTGCACAAAAAGAACCCTTTGAAGTGTATTTGTTAGTTTTTCATCACATTTGCAAATATCTTTCTTTAAAAGAACGCTGTGGACTCCTGAGTGGTATCATTATGTTGCACTCGATCTCCTCTACCTGTTAGCGTCATCGGTTTATGCTTTTCATCTGTATTTATTGCGCAATGTATAAAAGGATGTATAGAGCTCTAAAAGCGCGCATAAACTGTCAATTTGCGCAAATAAAACTACTTGAGGCGTATTTGTTAGTTTTTCATCACATTTGCAAATATCTTTCTTTAAAAGAACGCTGTGGACTCCTGAGTGGTATCATTATGTTGCACTCGATCTCCTCTACCAGTTAGCGTCATCGGTTTATGTTTTTCATCTGTATTTATTGCGCAATGTTTAAAAGGGTGTATAGAGCTCTAAAACCTTGCAAATAAACTCTCCAATTGCACAAAAAGAACCCTTTGAAGCGTATTTGTTAGTTTTTCATCACATTTGCAAATATCTTTCTTTAAAAGAACGCTGTGGACTCCTGAGTGGTATCATTATGTTGCACTCGATCTCCTCTACCTGTTAGCGTCATCGGTTTATGCTTTTCATCTGTATTTATTGCGCAATGTATAAAAAGGATGTATAGAGCTCTAAAAGCGCGCATAAACTGTCAATTTGCGCAAATAAAACTACTTGAGGCGTATTTGTTAGTTTTTCATCACATTTGCAAATATCTTTCTTTAAAAGAACGCTGTGGACTCCTGAGTGGTATCATTATGTTGCACTCGATCTCCTCTACCAGTTATCGTCATCGGTTAATGGTTTTCATCTGTATTTATTGCGCAATGTTTAAAAGGATGTATAGAGCTCTAAAACCTTGCATAAACTCTCCAATTGCACAAAAAGAACCCTTTGAAGTGTATTTGTTAGTTTTTCATCACATTTGCAAATATCTTTCTTTAAAAGAACGCTGTGGACTCCTGAGTGGTATCATTATGTTGCACTCGATCTCCTCTACTAGTTAGCGTCATCGGTTTATGTTTTTCATCTGTATTTATTGCGCAATGTTTAAAAGGGTGTATAGAGCTCTAAAACCTTGCAAATAAACTCTCCAATTGCACAAAAAGAACCCTTTGAAGCGTATTTGTTAGTTTTTCATCACATTTGCAAATATCTTTCTTTAAAAGAACGCTGTGGACTCCTGAGTGGTATCATTATGTTGCACTCGATCTCCTCTACCAGTTATCGTCATCGGTTAATGGTTTTCATCTGTATTTATTGCGCAATGTTTAAAAGGATGTATAGAGCTCTAAAACCTTGCAAATAAACTCTCCAATTGCACAAAAAGAACCCTTTGAAGCGTATTTGTTAGTTTTTCATCACATTTGCAAATATCTTTCTTTAAAAGAACGCTGTGGACTCCTGAGTGGTATCATTATGTTGCACTCGATCTCCTCTACCTGTTAGCGTCATCGGTTTATGCTTTTCATCTGTATTTATTGCGCAATGTATAAAAGGATGTATAGAGCTCTAAAAGCGCGCATAAACTGTCAATTTGCGCAAATAAAACTACTTGAGGCGTATTTGTTAGTTTTTCATCACATTTGCAAATATCTTTCTTTAAAAGAACGCTGTGGACTCCTGAGTGGTATCATTATGTTGCACTCGATCTCCTCTACCTGTTAGCGTCATCGGTTTATGTTTTTCATCTGTATTTATTGCGCAATGTTTAAAAGGGTGTATAGAGCTCTAAAACCTTGCAAATAAACTCTCCAATTGCACAAAAAGAACCCTTTGAAGCGTATTTGTTAGTTTTTCATCACATTTGCAAATATCTTTCTTTAAAAGAACGCTGTGGACTCCTGAGTGGTATCATTATGTTGCACTCGATCTCCTCTACCAGTTAGCGTCATCGGTTAATGGTTTTCATCTGTATTTATTGCGCAATGTTTAAAAGGATGTATAGAGCTCTAAAACCTTGCATAAACTCTCCAATTGCACAAAAAGAACCCTTTGAAGCGTATTTGTTAGTTTTTCATCACATTTGCAAATATCTTTCTTTAAAAGAACGCTGTGGACTCCTGAGTGGTATCATTATGTTGCACTCGATCTCCTCTACTAGTTAGCGTCATCGGTTTATGTTTTTCATCTGTATTTATTGCGCAATGTTTAAAAGGGTGTATAGAGCTCTAAAACCTTGCAAATAAACTCTCCAATTGCACAAAAAGAACCCTTTAAAGCGTATTTGTTAGTTTTTCATCACATTTGCAAATATCTTTCTTTAAAAGAACGCTGTGGACTCCTGAGTGGTATCATTATGTTGCACTCGATCTCCTCTACCTGTTAGCGTCATCGGTTTATGCTTTTCATCTGTATTTATTGCGCAATGTATAAAAGGATGTATAGAGCTCTAAAAGCGCGCATAAACTGTCAATTGCGCAAATAAAACTACTTGAGGCGTATTTGTTAGTTTTTCATCACATTTGCAAATATCTTTCTTTAAAAGAACGCTGTGGACTCCTGAGTGGTATCATTATGTTGCACTCGATCTCCTCTACCTGTTAGCGTCATCGGTTTATGCTTTTCATCTGTATTTATTGCGCAATGTATAAAAGGATGTATAGAGCTCTAAAAGCGCGCATAAACTGTCAATTTGCGCAAATAAAACTACTTGAGGCGTATTTGTTAGTTTTTCATCACATTTGCAAATATCTTTCTTTAAAAGAACGCTGTGGACTCCTGAGTGGTATCATTATGTTGCACTCGATCTCCTCTACCAGTTAGCGTCATCGGTTTATGTTTTTCATCTGTATTTATTGCGCAATGTTTAAAAGGGTGTATAGAGCTCTAAAAGCGCGCATAAACTGTCCAATTGCGCAAAAAAACTACTTGAGGCGTATTTGTTAGTTTTTCATCACATTTGCAAATATCTTTCTTTAAAAGAACGCTGTGGACTCCTGAGTGGTATCATTATGTTGCACTCGATCTCCTCTACCAGTTAGCGTCATCGGTTAATGGTTTTCATCTGTATTTATTGCGCAATGTTTAAAAGGGTGTATAGAGCTCTAAAACCTTGCAAATAAACTCTCCAATTGCACAAAAAGAACCCTTTGAGGCGTATTTGTTAGTTTTTCATCACATTTGCAAATATCTTTCTTTAAAAGAACGCTGTGGACTCCTGAGTGGTATCATTATGTTGCACTCGATCTCCTCTACCTGTTAGCGTCATCGGTTTATGCTTTTCATCTGTATTTATTGCGCAATGTATAAAAGGATGTATAGAGCTCTAAAAGCGCGCATAAACTGTCAATTTGCGCAAATAAAACTACTTGAGGCGTATTTGTTAGTTTTTCATCACATTTGCAAATATCTTTCTTTAAAAGAACGCTGTGGACTCCTGAGTGGTATCATTATGTTGCACTCGATCTCCTCTACCAGTTAGCGTCATCGGTTTATGTTTTTCATCTGTATTTATTGCGCAATGTTTAAAAGGGTGTATAGAGCTCTAAAAGCGCGCATAAACTGTCAATTTGCGCAAATAAAACTACTTGAGGCGTATTTGTTAGTTTTTCATCACATTTGCAAATATCTTTCTTTAAAAGAACGCTGTGGACTCCTGAGTGGTATCATTATGTTGCACTCGATCTCCTCTACCAGTTAGCGTCATCGGTTTATGGTTTTCATCTGTATTTATTGCGCAATGTTTAAAAGGGTGTATAGAGCTCTAAAACCTTGCAAATAAACTCTCCAATTGCACAAAAAGAACCCTTTGAGGCGTATTTGTTAGTTTTTCATCACATTTGCAAATATCTTTCTTTAAAAGAACGCTGTGGACTCCTGAGTGGTATCATTATGTTGCACTCGATCTCCTCTACCTGTTAGCGTCATCGGTTTATGCTTTTCATCTGTATTTATTGCGCAATGTATAAAAGGATGTATAGAGCTCTAAAAGCGCGCATAAACTGTCAATTTGCGCAAATAAAACTACTTGAGGCGTATTTGTTAGTTTTTCATCACATTTGCAAATATCTTTCTTTAAAAGAACGCTGTGGACTCCTGAGTGGTATCATTATGTTGCACTCGATCTCCTCTACCAGTTAGCGTCATCGGTTTATGTTTTTCATCTGTATTTATTGCGCAATGTTTAAAAGGGTGTATAGAGCTCTAAAACCTTGCATAAACTCTCCAATTGCACAAAAAGAACCCTTTGAAGCGTATTTGTTAGTTTTTCATCACATTTGCAAATATCTTTCTTTAAAAGAACGCTGTGGACTCCTGAGTGGTATCATTATGTTGCACTCGATCTCCTCTACTAGTTAGCGTCATCGGTTTATGTTTTTCATCTGTATTTATTGCGCAATGTTTAAAAGGATGTATAGAGCTCTAAAACCTTGCAAATAAACTCTCCAATTGCACAAAAAGAACCCTTTGAAGCGTATTTGTTAGTTTTTCATCACATTTGCAAATATCTTTCTTTAAAAGAACGCTGTGGACTCCTGAGTGGTATCATTATGTTGCACTCGATCTCCTCTACCTGTTAGCGTCATCGGTTTATGCTTTTCATCTGTATTTATTGCGCAATGTATAAAAGGATGTATAGAGCTCTAAAAGCGCGCATAAACTGTCAATTGCGCAAATAAAACTACTTGAGGCGTATTTGTTAGTTTTTCATCACATTTGCAAATATCTTTCTTTAAAAGAACGCTGTGGACTCCTGAGTGGTATCATTATGTTGCACTCGATCTCCTCTACCTGTTAGCGTCATCGGTTTATGCTTTTCATCTGTATTTATTGCGCAATGTATAAAAGGATGTATAGAGCTCTAAAAGCGCGCATAAACTGTCAATTGCGCAAATAAAACTACTTGAGGCGTATTTGTTAGTTTTTCATCACATTTGCAAATATCTTTCTTTAAAAGAACGCTGTGGACTCCTGAGTGGTATCATTATGTTGCACTCGATCTCCTCTACCAGTTAGCGTCATCGGTTAATGGTTTTCATCTGTATTTATTGCGCAATGTTTAAAAGGATGTATAGAGCTCTAAAACCTTGCAAATAAACTCTCCAATTGCACAAAAAGAACCCTTTGAAGCGTATTTGTTAGTTTTTCATCACATTTGCAAATATCTTTCTTTAAAAGAACGCTGTGGACTCCTGAGTGGTATCATTATGTTGCACTCGATCTCCTCTACCAGTTAGCGTCATCGGTTTATGGTTTTCATCTGTATTTATTGCGCAATGTATAAAAGGATGTATAGAGCTCTAAAAGCGCGCATAAACTGTCAATTTGCGCAAATAAAACTACTTGAGGCGTATTTGTTAGTTTTTCATCACATTTGCAAATATCTTTCTTTAAAAGAACGCTGTGGACTCCTGAGTGGTATCATTATGTTGCACTCGATCTCCTCTACTAGTTAGCGTCATCGGTTTATGTTTTTCATCTGTATTTATTGCGCAATGTTTAAAAGGGTGTATAGAGCTCTAAAACCTTGCAAATAAACTCTCCAATTGCACAAAAAGAACCCTTTGAGGCGTATTTGTTAGTTTTTCATCACATTTGCAAATATCTTTCTTTAAAAGAACGCTGTGGACTCCTGAGTGGTATCATTATGTTGCACTCGATCTCCTCTACCTGTTAGCGTCATCGGTTTATGCTTTTCATCTGTATTTATTGCGCAATGTATAAAAGGATGTATAGAGCTCTAAAAGCGCGCATAAACTGTCAATTGCGCAAAAAAACTACTTGAGGCGTATTTGTTAGTTTTTCATCACATTTGCAAATATCTTTCTTTAAAAGAACGCTGTGGACTCCTGAGTGGTATCATTATGTTGCACTCGATCTCCTCTACCAGTTAGCGTCATCGGTTTATGTTTTCATCTGTATTTATTGCGCAATGTTTAAAAGGATGTATAGAGCTCTAAAAGCGCGCATAAACTGTCAATTTGCGCAAATAAAACTACTTGAGGCGTATTTGTTAGTTTTTCATCACATTTGCAAATATCTTTCTTTAAAAGAACGCTGTGGACTCCTGAGTGGTATCATTATGTTGCACTCGATCTCCTCTACCAGTTAGCGTCATCGGTTTATGGTTTTCATCTGTATTTATTGCGCAATGTTTAAAAGGGTGTATAGAGCTCTAAAACCTTGCAAATAAACTCTCCAATTGCACAAAAAGAACCCTTTGAGGCGTATTTGTTAGTTTTTCATCACATTTGCAAATATCTTTCTTTAAAAGAACGCTGTGGACTCCTGAGTGGTATCATTATGTTGCACTCGATCTCCTCTACCTGTTAGCGTCATCGGTTTATGCTTTTCATCTGTATTTATTGCGCAATGTATAAAAGGATGTATAGAGCTCTAAAAGCGCGCATAAACTGTCAATTTGCGCAAATAAAACTACTTGAGGCGTATTTGTTAGTTTTTCATCACATTTGCAAATATCTTTCTTTAAAAGAACGCTGTGGACTCCTGAGTGGTATCATTATGTTGCACTCGATCTCCTCTACCAGTTAGCGTCATCGGTTTATGTTTTTCATCTGTATTTATTGCGCAATGTTTAAAAGGTGTATAGAGCTCTAAAACCTTGCATAAACTCTCCAATTGCACAAAAAGAACCCTTTGAAGTGTATTTGTTAGTTTTTCATCACATTTGCAAATATCTTTCTTTAAAAGAACGCTGTGGACTCCTGAGTGGTATCATTATGTTGCACTCGATCTCCTCTACTAGTTAGCGTCATCGGTTTATGTTTTTCATCTGTATTTATTGCGCAATGTTTAAAAGGGTGTATAGAGCTCTAAAACCTTGCAAATAAACTCTCCAATTGCACAAAAAGAACCCTTTGAAGCGTATTTGTTAGTTTTTCATCACATTTGCAAATATCTTTCTTTAAAAGAACGCTGTGGACTCCTGAGTGGTATCATTATGTTGCACTCGATCTCCTCTACCTGTTAGCGTCATCGGTTTATGCTTTTCATCTGTATTTATTGCGCAATGTATAAAAGGATGTATAGAGCTCTAAAAGCGCGCATAAACTGTCAATTGCGCAAATAAAACTACTTGAGGCGTATTTGTTAGTTTTTCATCACATTTGCAAATATCTTTCTTTAAAAGAACGCTGTGGACTCCTGAGTGGTATCATTATGTTGCACTCGATCTCCTCTACCTGTTAGCGTCATCGGTTTATGCTTTTCATCTGTATTTATTGCGCAATGTATAAAAAGGATGTATAGAGCTCTAAAAGCGCGCATAAACTGTCAATTGCGCAAATAAAACTACTTGAGGCGTATTTGTTAGTTTTTCATCACATTTGCAAATATCTTTCTTTAAAAGAACGCTGTGGACTCCTGAGTGGTATCATTATGTTGCACTCGATCTCCTCTACCAGTTAGCGTCATCGGTTAATGGTTTTCATCTGTATTTATTGCGCAATGTTTAAAAGGATGTATAGAGCTCTAAAACCTTGCAAATAAACTCTCCAATTGCACAAAAAGAACCCTTTGAAGCGTATTTGTTAGTTTTTCATCACATTTGCAAATATCTTTCTTTAAAAGAACGCTGTGGACTCCTGAGTGGTATCATTATGTTGCACTCGATCTCCTCTACCAGTTAGCGTCATCGGTTTATGGTTTTCATCTGTATTTATTGCGCAATGTATAAAAGGATGTATAGAGCTCTAAAAGCGCGCATAAACTGTCAATTTGCGCAAAAAAACTACTTGAGGCGTATTTGTTAGTTTTTCATCACATTTGCAAATATCTTTCTTTAAAAGAACGCTGTGGACTCCTGAGTGGTATCATTATGTTGCACTCGATCTCCTCTACCAGTTATCGTCATCGGTTAATGTTTTTCATCTGTATTTATTGCGCAATGTTTAAAAGGATGTATAGAGCTCTAAAACCTTGCATAAACTCTCCAATTGCACAAAAAGAACCCTTTGAAGTGTATTTGTTAGTTTTTCATCACATTTGCAAATATCTTTCTTTAAAAGAACGCTGTGGACTCCTGAGTGGTATCATTATGTTGCACTCGATCTCCTCTACTGTTAGCGTCATCGGTTTATGTTTTTCATCTGTATTTATTGCGCAATGTTTAAAAGGGTGTATAGAGCTCTAAAACCTTGCAAATAAACTCTCCAATTGCACAAAAAGAACCCTTTGAAGCGTATTTGTTAGTTTTTCATCACATTTGCAAATATCTTTCTTTAAAAGAACGCTGTGGACTCCTGAGTGGTATCATTATGTTGCACTCGATCTCCTCTACCTGTTAGCGTCATCGGTTTATGCTTTTCATCTGTATTTATTGCGCAATGTATAAAAGGATGTATAGAGCTCTAAAAGCGCGCATAAACTGTCAATTTGCGCAAATAAAACTACTTGAGGCGTATTTGTTAGTTTTTCATCACATTTGCAAATATCTTTCTTTAAAAGAACGCTGTGGACTCCTGAGTGGTATCATTATGTTGCACTCGATCTCCTCTACCTGTTAGCGTCATCGGTTTATGCTTTTCATCTGTATTTATTGCGCAATGTATAAAAGGATGTATAGAGCTCTAAAAGCGCGCATAAACTGTCAATTGCGCAAATAAAACTACTTGAGGCGTATTTGTTAGTTTTTCATCACATTTGCAAATATCTTTCTTTAAAAGAACGCTGTGGACTCCTGAGTGGTATCATTATGTTGCACTCGATCTCCTCTACCAGTTATCGTCATCGGTTAATGGTTTTCATCTGTATTTATTGCGCAATGTTTAAAAGGATGTATAGAGCTCTAAAACCTTGCATAAACTCTCCAATTGCACAAAAAGAACCCTTTGAAGTGTATTTGTTAGTTTTTCATCACATTTGCAAATATCTTTCTTTAAAAGAACGCTGTGGACTCCTGAGTGGTATCATTATGTTGCACTCGATCTCCTCTACCTGTTAGCGTCATCGGTTTATGCTTTTCATCTGTATTTATTGCGCAATGTATAAAAGGATGTATAGAGCTCTAAAAGCGCGCATAAACTGTCAATTTGCGCAAATAAAACTACTTGAGGCGTATTTGTTAGTTTTTCATCACATTTGCAAATATCTTTCTTTAAAAGAACGCTGTGGACTCCTGAGTGGTATCATTATGTTGCACTCGATCTCCTCTACCAGTTAGCGTCATCGGTTTATGTTTTTCATCTGTATTTATTGCGCAATGTTTAAAAGGGTGTATAGAGCTCTAAAACCTTGCAAATAAACTCTCCAATTGCACAAAAAGAACCCTTTGAAGCGTATTTGTTAGTTTTTCATCACATTTGCAAATATCTTTCTTTAAAAGAACGCTGTGGACTCCTGAGTGGTATCATTATGTTGCACTCGATCTCCTCTACCTGTTAGCGTCATCGGTTTATGCTTTTCATCTGTATTTATTGCGCAATGTATAAAAGGATGTATAGAGCTCTAAAAGCGCGCATAAACTGTCAATTGCGCAAATAAAACTACTTGAGGCGTATTTGTTAGTTTTTCATCACATTTGCAAATATCTTTCTTTAAAAGAACGCTGTGGACTCCTGAGTGGTATCATTATGTTGCACTCGATCTCCTCTACCAGTTAGCGTCATCGGTTATGGTTTTCATCTGTATTTATTGCGCAATGTTTAAAAGGATGTATAGAGCTCTAAAACCTTGCATAAACTCTCCAATTGCACAAAAAGAACCCTTTGAAGCGTATTTGTTAGTTTTTCATCACATTTGCAAATATCTTTCTTTAAAAGAACGCTGTGGACTCCTGAGTGGTATCATTATGTTGCACTCGATCTCCTCTACTAGTTAGCGTCATCGGTTTATGTTTTTCATCTGTATTTATTGCGCAATGTTTAAAAGGGTGTATAGAGCTCTAAAACCTTGCAAATAAACTCTCCAATTGCACAAAAAGAACCCTTTGAAGCGTATTTGTTAGTTTTTCATCACATTTGCAAATATCTTTCTTTAAAAGAACGCTGTGGACTCCTGAGTGGTATCATTATGTTGCACTCGATCTCCTCTACCAGTTAGCGTCATCGGTTAATGGTTTTCATCTGTATTTATTGCGCAATGTTTAAAAGGATGTATAGAGCTCTAAAACCTTGCATAAACTCTCCAATTGCACAAAAAGAACCCTTTGAAGCGTATTTGTTAGTTTTTCATCACATTTGCAAATATCTTTCTTTAAAAGAACGCTGTGGACTCCTGAGTGGTATCATTATGTTGCACTCGATCTCCTCTACCTGTTAGCGTCATCGGTTTATGCTTTTCATCTGTATTTATTGCGCAATGTATAAAAGGATGTATAGAGCTCTAAAAGCGCGCATAAACTGTCAATTTGCGCAAATAAAACTACTTGAGGCGTATTTGTTAGTTTTTCATCACATTTGCAAATATCTTTCTTTAAAAGAACGCTGTGGACTCCTGAGTGGTATCATTATGTTGCACTCGATCTCCTCTACCTGTTAGCGTCATCGGTTTATGTTTTTCATCTGTATTTATTGCGCAATGTTTAAAAGGGTGTATAGAGCTCTAAAACCTTGCAAATAAACTCTCCAATTGCACAAAAAGAACCCTTTGAAGCGTATTTGTTAGTTTTTCATCACATTTGCAAATATCTTTCTTTAAAAGAACGCTGTGGACTCCTGAGTGGTATCATTATGTTGCACTCGATCTCCTCTACCAGTTAGCGTCATCGGTTAATGGTTTTCATCTGTATTTATTGCGCAATGTTTAAAAGGATGTATAGAGCTCTAAAACCTTGCATAAACTCTCCAATTGCACAAAAAGAACCCTTTGAAGTGTATTTGTTAGTTTTTCATCACATTTGCAAATATCTTTCTTTAAAAGAACGCTGTGGACTCCTGAGTGGTATCATTATGTTGCACTCGATCTCCTCTACTAGTTAGCGTCATCGGTTTATGTTTTTCATCTGTATTTATTGCGCAATGTTTAAAAGGGTGTATAGAGCTCTAAAACCTTGCAAATAAACTCTCCAATTGCACAAAAAGAACCCTTTAAAGCGTATTTGTTAGTTTTTCATCACATTTGCAAATATCTTTCTTTAAAAGAACGCTGTGGACTCCTGAGTGGTATCATTATGTTGCACTCGATCTCCTCTACCTGTTAGCGTCATCGGTTTATGCTTTTCATCTGTATTTATTGCGCAATGTATAAAAGGATGTATAGAGCTCTAAAAGCGCGCATAGACTGTCAATTTGCGCAAATAAAACTACTTGAGGCGTATTTGTTAGTTTTTCATCACATTTGCAAATATCTTTCTTTAAAAGAACGCTGTGGACTCCTGAGTGGTATCATTATGTTGCACTCGATCTCCTCTACCTGTTAGCGTCATCGGTTTATGCTTTTCATCTGTATTTATTGCGCAATGTATAAAAAGGATGTATAGAGCTCTAAAAGCGCGCATAAACTGTCAATTTGCGCAAATAAAACTACTTGAGGCGTATTTGTTAGTTTTTCATCACATTTGCAAATATCTTTCTTTAAAAGAACGCTGTGGACTCCTGAGTGGTATCATTATGTTGCACTCGATCTCCTCTACCAGTTATCGTCATCGGTTAATGGTTTTCATCTGTATTTATTGCGCAATGTTTAAAAGGATGTATAGAGCTCTAAAACCTTGCATAAACTCTCCAATTGCACAAAAAGAACCCTTTGAAGTGTATTTGTTAGTTTTTCATCACATTTGCAAATATCTTTCTTTAAAAGAACGCTGTGGACTCCTGAGTGGTATCATTATGTTGCACTCGATCTCCTCTACTAGTTAGCGTCATCGGTTTATGTTTTTCATCTGTATTTATTGCGCAATGTTTAAAAGGGTGTATAGAGCTCTAAAACCTTGCAAATAAACTCTCCAATTGCACAAAAAGAACCCTTTGAAGCGTATTTGTTAGTTTTTCATCACATTTGCAAATATCTTTCTTTAAAAGAACGCTGTGGACTCCTGAGTGGTATCATTATGTTGCACTCGATCTCCTCTACCTGTTAGCGTCATCGGTTTATGCTTTTCATCTGTATTTATTGCGCAATGTATAAAAGGATGTATAGAGCTCTAAAAGCGCGCATAAACTGTCAATTTGCGCAAATAAAACTACTTGAGGCGTATTTGTTAGTTTTTCATCACATTTGCAAATATCTTTCTTTAAAAGAACGCTGTGGACTCCTGAGTGGTATCATTATGTTGCACTCGATCTCCTCTACCTGTTAGCGTCATCGGTTTATGCTTTTCATCTGTATTTATTGCGCAATGTATAAAAGGATGTATAGAGCTCTAAAAGCGCGCATAAACTGTCAATTTGCGCAAATAAAACTACTTGAGGCGTATTTGTTAGTTTTTCATCACATTTGCAAATATCTTTCTTTAAAAGAACGCTGTGGACTCCTGAGTGGTATCATTATGTTGCACTCGATCTCCTCTACCAGTTAGCGTCATCGGTTTATGTTTTTCATCTGTATTTATTGCGCAATGTTTAAAAGGATGTATAGAGCTCTAAAACCTTGCATAAACTCTCCAATTGCACAAAAAGAACCCTTTGAAGTGTATTTGTTAGTTTTTCATCACATTTGCAAATATCTTTCTTTAAAAGAACGCTGTGGACTCCTGAGTGGTATCATTATGTTGCACTCGATCTCCTCTACTAGTTAGCGTCATCGGTTTATGTTTTTCATCTGTATTTATTGCGCAATGTTTAAAAGGGTGTATAGAGCTCTAAAACCTTGCAAATAAACTCTCCAATTGCACAAAAAGAACCCTTTGAAGCGTATTTGTTAGTTTTTCATCACATTTGCAAATATCTTTCTTTAAAAGAACGCTGTGGACTCCTGAGTGGTATCATTATGTTGCACTCGATCTCCTCTACCTGTTAGCGTCATCGGTTTATGCTTTTCATCTGTATTTATTGCGCAATGTATAAAAGGATGTATAGAGCTCTAAAAGCGCGCATAAACTGTCAATTGCGCAAATAAAACTACTTGAGGCGTATTTGTTAGTTTTTCATCACATTTGCAAATATCTTTCTTTAAAAGAACGCTGTGGACTCCTGAGTGGTATCATTATGTTGCACTCGATCTCCTCTACCTGTTAGCGTCATCGGTTTATGCTTTTCATCTGTATTTATTGCGCAATGTATAAAAGGATGTATAGAGCTCTAAAAGCGGCATAAACTGTCAATTGCGCAAAAAAACTACTTGAGGCGTATTTGTTAGTTTTTCATCACATTTGCAAATATCTTTCTTTAAAAGAACGCTGTGGACTCCTGAGTGGTATCATTATGTTGCACTCGATCTCCTCTACCAGTTAGCGTCATCGGTTATGGTTTTCATCTGTATTTATTGCGCAATGTTTAAAAGGATGTATAGAGCTCTAAAACCTTGCAAAAACTCTCCAATTGCACAAAAAGAACCCTTTGAAGCGTATTTGTTAGTTTTTCATCACATTTGCAAATATCTTTCTTTAAAAGAACGCTGTGGACTCCTGAGTGGTATCATTATGTTGCACTCGATCTCCTCTACCTGTTAGCGTCATCGGTTATGGTTTTCATCTGTATTTATTGCGCAATGTTTAAAAGGATGTATAGAGCTCTAAAACCTTGCATAAACTCTCCAATTGCACAAAAAGAACCCTTTGAAGCGTATTTGTTAGTTTTTCATCACATTTGCAAATATCTTTCTTTAAAAGAACGCTGTGGACTCCTGAGTGGTATCATTATGTTGCACTCGATCTCCTCTACTAGTTAGCGTCATCGGTTTATGTTTTTCATCTGTATTTATTGCGCAATGTTTAAAAGGGTGTATAGAGCTCTAAAACCTTGCAAATAAACTCTCCAATTGCACAAAAAGAACCCTTTGAAGCGTATTTGTTAGTTTTTCATCACATTTGCAAATATCTTTCTTTAAAAGAACGCTGTGGACTCCTGAGTGGTATCATTATGTTGCACTCGATCTCCTCTACCTGTTAGCGTCATCGGTTTATGCTTTTCATCTGTATTTATTGCGCAATGTATAAAAGGATGTATAGAGCTCTAAAAGCGCGCATAAACTGTCAATTTGCGCAAATAAAACTACTTGAGGCGTATTTGTTAGTTTTTCATCACATTTGCAAATATCTTTCTTTAAAAGAACGCTGTGGACTCCTGAGTGGTATCATTATGTTGCACTCGATCTCCTCTACCTGTTAGCGTCATCGGTTTATGCTTTTCATCTGTATTTATTGCGCAATGTATAAAAAGGATGTATAGAGCTCTAAAAGCGCGCATAAACTGTCAATTGCGCAAAAAAACTACTTGAGGCGTATTTGTTAGTTTTTCATCACATTTGCAAATATCTTTCTTTAAAAGAACGCTGTGGACTCCTGAGTGGTATCATTATGTTGCACTCGATCTCCTCTACCAGTTAGCGTCATCGGTTTATGGTTTTCATCTGTATTTATTGCGCAATGTTTAAAAGGATGTATAGAGCTCTAAAACCTTGCATAAACTCTCCAATTGCACAAAAAGAACCCTTTGAAGCGTATTTGTTAGTTTTTCATCACATTTGCAAATATCTTTCTTTAAAAGAACGCTGTGGACTCCTGAGTGGTATCATTATGTTGCACTCGATCTCCTCTACCTGTTAGCGTCATCGGTTTATGCTTTTCATCTGTATTTATTGCGCAATGTATAAAAGGATGTATAGAGCTCTAAAAGCGCGCATAAACTGTCAATTTGCGCAAATAAAACTACTTGAGGCGTATTTGTTAGTTTTTCATCACATTTGCAAATATCTTTCTTTAAAAGAACGCTGTGGACTCCTGAGTGGTATCATTATGTTGCACTCGATCTCCTCTACCAGTTAGCGTCATCGGTTTATGTTTTTCATCTGTATTTATTGCGCAATGTTTAAAAGGTGTATAGAGCTCTAAAACCTTGCAAATAAACTCTCCAATTGCACAAAAAGAACCCTTTGAAGCGTATTTGTTAGTTTTTCATCACATTTGCAAATATCTTTCTTTAAAAGAACGCTGTGGACTCCTGAGTGGTATCATTATGTTGCACTCGATCTCCTCTACCTGTTAGCGTCATCGGTTTATGCTTTTCATCTGTATTTATTGCGCAATGTATAAAAGGATGTATAGAGCTCTAAAAGCGCGCATAAACTGTCAATTTGCGCAAATAAAACTACTTGAGGCGTATTTGTTAGTTTTTCATCACATTTGCAAATATCTTTCTTTAAAAGAACGCTGTGGACTCCTGAGTGGTATCATTATGTTGCACTCGATCTCCTCTACCAGTTAGCGTCATCGGTTAATGGTTTTCATCTGTATTTATTGCGCAATGTTTAAAAGGATGTATAGAGCTCTAAAACCTTGCATAAACTCTCCAATTGCACAAAAAGAACCCTTTGAAGCGTATTTGTTAGTTTTTCATCACATTTGCAAATATCTTTCTTTAAAAGAACGCTGTGGACTCCTGAGTGGTATCATTATGTTGCACTCGATCTCCTCTACTAGTTAGCGTCATCGGTTTATGTTTTTCATCTGTATTTATTGCGCAATGTTTAAAAGGGTGTATAGAGCTCTAAAACCTTGCAAATAAACTCTCCAATTGCACAAAAAGAACCCTTTGAAGCGTATTTGTTAGTTTTTCATCACATTTGCAAATATCTTTCTTTAAAAGAACGCTGTGGACTCCTGAGTGGTATCATTATGTTGCACTCGATCTCCTCTACCAGTTAGCGTCATCGGTTAATGGTTTTCATCTGTATTTATTGCGCAATGTTTAAAAGGATGTATAGAGCTCTAAAACCTTGCATAAACTCTCCAATTGCACAAAAAGAACCCTTTGAAGCGTATTTGTTAGTTTTTCATCACATTTGCAAATATCTTTCTTTAAAAGAACGCTGTGGACTCCTGAGTGGTATCATTATGTTGCACTCGATCTCCTCTACTGTTAGCGTCATCGGTTTATGTTTTTCATCTGTATTTATTGCGCAATGTTTAAAAGGATGTATAGAGCTCTAAAACCTTGCATAAACTCTCCAATTGCACAAAAAGAACCCTTTGAAGCGTATTTGTTAGTTTTTCATCACATTTGCAAATATCTTTCTTTAAAAGAACGCTGTGGACTCCTGAGTGGTATCATTATGTTGCACTCGATCTCCTCTACCTGTTAGCGTCATCGGTTTATGCTTTTCATCTGTATTTATTGCGCAATGTATAAAAGGATGTATAGAGCTCTAAAAGCGCGCATAAACTGTCAATTGCGCAAATAAAACTACTTGAGCGTATTTGTTAGTTTTTCATCACATTTGCAAATATCTTTCTTTAAAAGAACGCTGTGGACTCCTGAGTGGTATCATTATGTTGCACTCGATCTCCTCTACCTGTTAGCGTCATCGGTTTATGTTTTTCATCTGTATTTATTGCGCAATGTTTAAAAGGATGTATAGAGCTCTAAAACCTTGCATAAACTCTCCAATTGCACAAAAAGAACCCTTTGAAGCGTATTTGTTAGTTTTTCATCACATTTGCAAATATCTTTCTTTAAAAGAACGCTGTGGACTCCTGAGTGGTATCATTATGTTGCACTCGATCTCCTCTACCAGTTAGCGTCATCGGTTAATGGTTTTCATCTGTATTTATTGCGCAATGTTTAAAAGGATGTATAGAGCTCTAAAACCTTGCAAAAACTCTCCAATTGCACAAAAAGAACCCTTTGAAGCGTATTTGTTAGTTTTTCATCACATTTGCAAATATCTTTCTTTAAAAGAACGCTGTGGACTCCTGAGTGGTATCATTATGTTGCACTCGATCTCCTCTACCTGTTAGCGTCATCGGTTTATGCTTTTCATCTGTATTTATTGCGCAATGTATAAAAGGATGTATAGAGCTCTAAAAGCGCGCATAAACTGTCAATTGCGCAAATAAAACTACTTGAGGCGTATTTGTTAGTTTTTCATCACATTTGCAAATATCTTTCTTTAAAAGAACGCTGTGGACTCCTGAGTGGTATCATTATGTTGCACTCGATCTCCTCTACCTGTTAGCGTCATCGGTTTATGTTTTTCATCTGTATTTATTGCGCAATGTTTAAAAGGATGTATAGAGCTCTAAAACCTTGCATAAACTCTCCAATTGCACAAAAAGAACCCTTTGAAGCGTATTTGTTAGTTTTTCATCACATTTGCAAATATCTTTCTTTAAAAGAACGCTGTGGACTCCTGAGTGGTATCATTATGTTGCACTCGATCTCCTCTACCAGTTATCGTCATCGGTTAATGGTTTTCATCTGTATTTATTGCGCAATGTTTAAAAGGATGTATAGAGCTCTAAAACCTTGCATAAACTCTCCAATTGCACAAAAAGAACCCTTTGAAGCGTATTTGTTAGTTTTTCATCACATTTGCAAATATCTTTCTTTAAAAGAACGCTGTGGACTCCTGAGTGGTATCATTATGTTGCACTCGATCTCCTCTACTAGTTAGCGTCATCGGTTTATGTTTTTCATCTGTATTTATTGCGCAATGTTTAAAAGGGTGTATAGAGCTCTAAAACCTTGCAAATAAACTCTCCAATTGCACAAAAAGAACCCTTTAAAGCGTATTTGTTAGTTTTTCATCACATTTGCAAATATCTTTCTTTAAAAGAACGCTGTGGACTCCTGAGTGGTATCATTATGTTGCACTCGATCTCCTCTACCTGTTAGCGTCATCGGTTTATGCTTTTCATCTGTATTTATTGCGCAATGTATAAAAGGATGTATAGAGCTCTAAAAGCGCGCATAGACTGTCAATTTGCGCAAATAAAACTACTTGAGGCGTATTTGTTAGTTTTTCATCACATTTGCAAATATCTTTCTTTAAAAGAACGCTGTGGACTCCTGAGTGGTATCATTATGTTGCACTCGATCTCCTCTACCTGTTAGCGTCATCGGTTTATGCTTTTCATCTGTATTTATTGCGCAATGTATAAAAGGATGTATAGAGCTCTAAAAGCGCGCATAAACTGTCAATTGCGCAAAAAAACTACTTGAGGCGTATTTGTTAGTTTTTCATCACATTTGCAAATATCTTTCTTTAAAAGAACGCTGTGGACTCCTGAGTGGTATCATTATGTTGCACTCGATCTCCTCTACCAGTTAGCGTCATCGGTTTATGGTTTTCATCTGTATTTATTGCGCAATGTTTAAAAGGATGTATAGAGCTCTAAAACCTTGCATAAACTCTCCAATTGCACAAAAAGAACCCTTTGAAGCGTATTTGTTAGTTTTTCATCACATTTGCAAATATCTTTCTTTAAAAGAACGCTGTGGACTCCTGAGTGGTATCATTATGTTGCACTCGATCTCCTCTACCTGTTAGCGTCATCGGTTTATGCTTTTCATCTGTATTTATTGCGCAATGTATAAAAGGATGTATAGAGCTCTAAAAGCGCGCATAAACTGTCAATTGCGCAAATAAAACTACTTGAGGCGTATTTGTTAGTTTTTCATCACATTTGCAAATATCTTTCTTTAAAAGAACGCTGTGGACTCCTGAGTGGTATCATTATGTTGCACTCGATCTCCTCTACCAGTTAGCGTCATCGGTTTATGTTTTTCATCTGTATTTATTGCGCAATGTTTAAAAGGGTGTATAGAGCTCTAAAACCTTGCAAATAAACTCTCCAATTGCACAAAAAGAACCCTTTGAAGCGTATTTGTTAGTTTTTCATCACATTTGCAAATATCTTTCTTTAAAAGAACGCTGTGGACTCCTGAGTGGTATCATTATGTTGCACTCGATCTCCTCTACCTGTTAGCGTCATCGGTTTATGCTTTTCATCTGTATTTATTGCGCAATGTATAAAAGGATGTATAGAGCTCTAAAAGCGCGCATAAACTGTCAATTTGCGCAAATAAAACTACTTGAGGCGTATTTGTTAGTTTTTCATCACATTTGCAAATATCTTTCTTTAAAAGAACGCTGTGGACTCCTGAGTGGTATCATTATGTTGCACTCGATCTCCTCTACCAGTTAGCGTCATCGGTTAATGGTTTTCATCTGTATTTATTGCGCAATGTTTAAAAGGATGTATAGAGCTCTAAAACCTTGCATAAACTCTCCAATTGCACAAAAAGAACCCTTTGAAGCGTATTTGTTAGTTTTTCATCACATTTGCAAATATCTTTCTTTAAAAGAACGCTGTGGACTCCTGAGTGGTATCATTATGTTGCACTCGATCTCCTCTACCTGTTAGCGTCATCGGTTTATGTTTTTTCATCTGTATTTATTGCGCAATGTTTAAAAGGGTGTATAGAGCTCTAAAACCTTGCAATAAACTCTCCAATTGCACAAAAAGAACCCTTTGAAGCGTATTTGTTAGTTTTTCATCACATTTGCAAATATCTTTCTTTAAAAGAACGCTGTGGACTCCTGAGTGGTATCATTATGTTGCACTCGATCTCCTCTACCAGTTAGCGTCATCGGTTAATGGTTTTCATCTGTATTTATTGCGCAATGTTTAAAAGGATGTATAGAGCTCTAAAACCTTGCATAAACTCTCCAATTGCACAAAAAGAACCCTTTGAAGTGTATTTGTTAGTTTTTCATCACATTTGCAAATATCTTTCTTTAAAAGAACGCTGTGGACTCCTGAGTGGTATCATTATGTTGCACTCGATCTCCTCTACTAGTTAGCGTCATCGGTTTATGTTTTCATCTGTATTTATTGCGCAATGTTTAAAAGGGTGTATAGAGCTCTAAAACCTTGCATAAACTCTCCAATTGCACAAAAAGAACCCTTTGAAGCGTATTTGTTAGTTTTTCATCACATTTGCAAATATCTTTCTTTAAAAGAACGCTGTGGACTCCTGAGTGGTATCATTATGTTGCACTCGATCTCCTCTACCTGTTAGCGTCATCGGTTTATGCTTTTCATCTGTATTTATTGCGCAATGTATAAAAGGATGTATAGAGCTCTAAAAGCGCGCATAAACTGTCAATTTGCGCAAATAAAACTACTTGAGGCGTATTTGTTAGTTTTTCATCACATTTGCAAATATCTTTCTTTAAAAGAACGCTGTGGACTCCTGAGTGGTATCATTATGTTGCACTCGATCTCCTCTACCTGTTAGCGTCATCGGTTTATGCTTTTCATCTGTATTTATTGCGCAATGTATAAAAGGATGTATAGAGCTCTAAAAGCGCGCATAAACTGTCAATTTGCGCAAATAAAACTACTTGAGGCGTATTTGTTAGTTTTTCATCACATTTGCAAATATCTTTCTTTAAAAGAACGCTGTGGACTCCTGAGTGGTATCATTATGTTGCACTCGATCTCCTCTACCAGTTAGCGTCATCGGTTTATGGTTTTCATCTGTATTTATTGCGCAATGTTTAAAAGGATGTATAGAGCTCTAAAACCTTGCATAAACTCTCCAATTGCACAAAAAGAACCCTTTGAAGCGTATTTGTTAGTTTTTCATCACATTTGCAAATATCTTTCTTTAAAAGAACGCTGTGGACTCCTGAGTGGTATCATTATGTTGCACTCGATCTCCTCTACTAGTTAGCGTCATCGGTTTATGTTTTTCATCTGTATTTATTGCGCAATGTTTAAAAGGGTGTATAGAGCTCTAAAACCTTGCAAATAAACTCTCCAATTGCACAAAAAGAACCCTTTGAAGCGTATTTGTTAGTTTTTCATCACATTTGCAAATATCTTTCTTTAAAAGAACGCTGTGGACTCCTGAGTGGTATCATTATGTTGCACTCGATCTCCTCTACCTGTTAGCGTCATCGGTTTATGCTTTTCATCTGTATTTATTGCGCAATGTATAAAAGGATGTATAGAGCTCTAAAAGCGCGCATAAACTGTCAATTTGCGCAAATAAAACTACTTGAGGCGTATTTGTTAGTTTTTCATCACATTTGCAAATATCTTTCTTTAAAAGAACGCTGTGGACTCCTGAGTGGTATCATTATGTTGCACTCGATCTCCTCTACCTGTTAGCGTCATCGGTTTATGCTTTTCATCTGTATTTATTGCGCAATGTATAAAAGGATGTATAGAGCTCTAAAAGCGCGCATAAACTGTCAATTGCGCAAATAAAACTACTTGAGGCGTATTTGTTAGTTTTTCATCACATTTGCAAATATCTTTCTTTAAAAGAACGCTGTGGACTCCTGAGTGGTATCATTATGTTGCACTCGATCTCCTCTACCAGTTAGCGTCATCGGTTAATGGTTTTCATCTGTATTTATTGCGCAATGTTTAAAAGGATGTATAGAGCTCTAAAACCTTGCATAAACTCTCCAATTGCACAAAAAGAACCCTTTGAAGTGTATTTGTTAGTTTTTCATCACATTTGCAAATATCTTTCTTTAAAAGAACGCTGTGGACTCCTGAGTGGTATCATTATGTTGCACTCGATCTCCTCTACTAGTTAGCGTCATCGGTTTATGTTTTTCATCTGTATTTATTGCGCAATGTTTAAAAGGATGTATAGAGCTCTAAAACCTTGCAATAAACTCTCCAATTGCACAAAAAGAACCCTTTGAAGCGTATTTGTTAGTTTTTCATCACATTTGCAAATATCTTTCTTTAAAAGAACGCTGTGGACTCCTGAGTGGTATCATTATGTTGCACTCGATCTCCTCTACCTGTTAGCGTCATCGGTTTATGCTTTTCATCTGTATTTATTGCGCAATGTATAAAAGGATGTATAGAGCTCTAAAAGCGCGCATAAACTGTCAATTGCACAAAAAAAACTACTTGAGGCGTATTTGTTAGTTTTTCATCACATTTGCAAATATCTTTCTTTAAAAGAACGCTGTGGACTCCTGAGTGGTATCATTATGTTGCACTCGATCTCCTCTACCTGTTAGCGTCATCGGTTTATGCTTTTCATCTGTATTTATTGCGCAATGTATAAAAGGATGTATAGAGCTCTAAAAGCGCGCATAAACTGTCAATTTGCGCAAAAAAACTACTTGAGGCGTATTTGTTAGTTTTTCATCACATTTGCAAATATCTTTCTTTAAAAGAACGCTGTGGACTCCTGAGTGGTATCATTATGTTGCACTCGATCTCCTCTACCAGTTATCGTCATCGGTTTATGGTTTTCATCTGTATTTATTGCGCAATGTTTAAAAGGATGTATAGAGCTCTAAAACCTTGCATAAACTCTCCAATTGCACAAAAAGAACCCTTTGAGCGTATTTGTTAGTTTTTCATCACATTTGCAAATATCTTTCTTTAAAAGAACGCTGTGGACTCCTGAGTGGTATCATTATGTTGCACTCGATCTCCTCTACCTGTTAGCGTCATCGGTTTATGTTTTTCATCTGTATTTATTGCGCAATGTATAAAAGGATGTATAGAGCTCTAAAACCGCGCATAAACTCTCCAATTGCACAAAAAAACCCTTGAGCGTATTTGTTAGTTTTTCATCACATTTGCAAATATCTTTCTTTAAAAGAACGCTGTGGACTCCTGAGTGGTATCATTATGTTGCACTCGATCTCCTCTACCAGTTAGCGTCATCGGTTTATGTTTTTCATCTGTATTTATTGCGCAATGTTTAAAAGGATGTATAGAGCTCTAAAACCTTGCATAAACTCTCCAATTGCACAAAAAGAACCCTTTGAAGCGTATTTGTTAGTTTTTCATCACATTTGCAAATATCTTTCTTTAAAAGAACGCTGTGGACTCCTGAGTGGTATCATTATGTTGCACTCGATCTCCTCTACTGTTAGCGTCATCGGTTTATGTTTTTCATCTGTATTTATTGCGCAATGTTTAAAAGGGTGTATAGAGCTCTAAAACCTTGCAAATAAACTCTCCAATTGCACAAAAAGAACCCTTTGAAGCGTATTTGTTAGTTTTTCATCACATTTGCAAATATCTTTCTTTAAAAGAACGCTGTGGACTCCTGAGTGGTATCATTATGTTGCACTCGATCTCCTCTACCTGTTAGCGTCATCGGTTTATGCTTTTCATCTGTATTTATTGCGCAATGTATAAAAGGATGTATAGAGCTCTAAAAGCGCGCATAAACTGTCAATTTGCGCAAATAAAACTACTTGAGGCGTATTTGTTAGTTTTTCATCACATTTGCAAATATCTTTCTTTAAAAGAACGCTGTGGACTCCTGAGTGGTATCATTATGTTGCACTCGATCTCCTCTACCTGTTAGCGTCATCGGTTTATGCTTTTCATCTGTATTTATTGCGCAATGTATAAAAGGATGTATAGAGCTCTAAAAGCTTGCATAAACTGTCAATTGCGCAAAAAAACTACTTGAGGCGTATTTGTTAGTTTTTCATCACATTTGCAAATATCTTTCTTTAAAAGAACGCTGTGGACTCCTGAGTGGTATCATTATGTTGCACTCGATCTCCTCTACCAGTTAGCGTCATCGGTTTATGGTTTTCATCTGTATTTATTGCGCAATGTTTAAAAGGATGTATAGAGCTCTAAAACCTTGCATAAACTCTCCAATTGCACAAAAAGAACCCTTTGAAGCGTATTTGTTAGTTTTTCATCACATTTGCAAATATCTTTCTTTAAAAGAACGCTGTGGACTCCTGAGTGGTATCATTATGTTGCACTCGATCTCCTCTACCTGTTAGCGTCATCGGTTTATGTTTTTCATCTGTATTTATTGCGCAATGTATAAAAGGATGTATAGAGCTCTAAAAGCGCGCATAAACTGTCAATTTGCGCAAAAAAAACCCTTGAGGCGTATTTGTTAGTTTTTCATCACATTTGCAAATATCTTTCTTTAAAAGAACGCTGTGGACTCCTGAGTGGTATCATTATGTTGCACTCGATCTCCTCTACCTGTTAGCGTCATCGGTTTATGGTTTTCATCTGTATTTATTGCGCAATGTTTAAAAGGATGTATAGAGCTCTAAAACCTTGCATAAACTCTCCAATTGCACAAAAAGAACCCTTTGAAGCGTATTTGTTAGTTTTTCATCACATTTGCAAATATCTTTCTTTAAAAGAACGCTGTGGACTCCTGAGTGGTATCATTATGTTGCACTCGATCTCCTCTACTGTTAGCGTCATCGGTTTATGTTTTTCATCTGTATTTATTGCGCAATGTTTAAAAGGATGTATAGAGCTCTAAAACCTTGCATAAACTCTCCAATTGCACAAAAAGAACCCTTTGAAGCGTATTTGTTAGTTTTTCATCACATTTGCAAATATCTTTCTTTAAAAGAACGCTGTGGACTCCTGAGTGGTATCATTATGTTGCACTCGATCTCCTCTACCTGTTAGCGTCATCGGTTTATGGTTTTCATCTGTATTTATTGCGCAATGTATAAAAGGATGTATAGAGCTCTAAAACCTTGCATAAACTCTCCAATTGCACAAAAAAACCCTTGAGGCGTATTTGTTAGTTTTTCATCACATTTGCAAATATCTTTCTTTAAAAGAACGCTGTGGACTCCTGAGTGGTATCATTATGTTGCACTCGATCTCCTCTACCTGTTAGCGTCATCGGTTTATGTTTTTCATCTGTATTTATTGCGCAATGTATTAAAAGGATGTATAGAGCTCTAAAACCTTGCATAAACTCTCAATTGCACAAAAAGAACCCTTTGAAGCGTATTTGTTAGTTTTTCATCACATTTGCAAATATCTTTCTTTAAAAGAACGCTGTGGACTCCTGAGTGGTATCATTATGTTGCACTCGATCTCCTCTACCTGTTAGCGTCATCGGTTTATGTTTTCATCTGTATTTATTGCGCAATGTTTAAAAGGATGTATAGAGCTCTAAAACCTTGCATAAACTCTCCAATTGCACAAAAAGAACCCTTTGAAGCGTATTTGTTAGTTTTTCATCACATTTGCAAATATCTTTCTTTAAAAGAACGCTGTGGACTCCTGAGTGGTATCATTATGTTGCACTCGATCTCCTCTACCTGTTAGCGTCATCGGTTTATGCTTTTCATCTGTATTTATTGCGCAATGTATAAAAGGATGTATAGAGCTCTAAAAGCGCGCATAAACTGTCAATTTGCGCAAATAAAACTACTTGAGGCGTATTTGTTAGTTTTTCATCACATTTGCAAATATCTTTCTTTAAAAGAACGCTGTGGACTCCTGAGTGGTATCATTATGTTGCACTCGATCTCCTCTACCAGTTAGCGTCATCGGTTTATGTTTTTCATCTGTATTTATTGCGCAATGTTTAAAAGGGTGTATAGAGCTCTAAAACCTTGCAAATAAACTCTCCAATTGCACAAAAAGAACCCTTTGAAGCGTATTTGTTAGTTTTTCATCACATTTGCAAATATCTTTCTTTAAAAGAACGCTGTGGACTCCTGAGTGGTATCATTATGTTGCACTCGATCTCCTCTACCTGTTAGCGTCATCGGTTTATGCTTTTCATCTGTATTTATTGCGCAATGTATAAAAGGATGTATAGAGCTCTAAAACCGCGCATAAACTGTCAATTGCACAAAAAAACTACTTGAGGCGTATTTGTTAGTTTTTCATCACATTTGCAAATATCTTTCTTTAAAAGAACGCTGTGGACTCCTGAGTGGTATCATTATGTTGCACTCGATCTCCTCTACCTGTTAGCGTCATCGGTTTATGTTTTCATCTGTATTTATTGCGCAATGTTTAAAAGGATGTATAGAGCTCTAAAACCTTGCATAAACTCTCCAATTGCACAAAAAGAACCCTTTGAAGCGTATTTGTTAGTTTTTCATCACATTTGCAAATATCTTTCTTTAAAAGAACGCTGTGGACTCCTGAGTGGTATCATTATGTTGCACTCGATCTCCTCTACTGTTAGCGTCATCGGTTTATGTTTTTCATCTGTATTTATTGCGCAATGTTTAAAAGGGTGTATAGAGCTCTAAAACCTTGCAAATAAACTCTCCAATTGCACAAAAAGAACCCTTTGAAGCGTATTTGTTAGTTTTTCATCACATTTGCAAATATCTTTCTTTAAAAGAACGCTGTGGACTCCTGAGTGGTATCATTATGTTGCACTCGATCTCCTCTACCTGTTAGCGTCATCGGTTTATGGTTTTCATCTGTATTTATTGCGCAATGTTTAAAAGGATGTATAGAGCTCTAAAACCTTGCATAAACTCTCCAATTGCACAAAAAAAACCCTTGAAGCGTATTTGTTAGTTTTTCATCACATTTGCAAATATCTTTCTTTAAAAGAACGCTGTGGACTCCTGAGTGGTATCATTATGTTGCACTCGATCTCCTCTACTGTTAGCGTCATCGGTTTATGTTTTCATCTGTATTTATTGCGCAATGTTTAAAAGGATGTATAGAGCTCTAAAACCTTGCATAAACTCTCCAATTGCACAAAAAGAACCCTTGAAGCGTATTTGTTAGTTTTTCATCACATTTGCAAATATCTTTCTTTAAAAGAACGCTGTGGACTCCTGAGTGGTATCATTATGTTGCACTCGATCTCCTCTACCTGTTAGCGTCATCGGTTTATGCTTTTCATCTGTATTTATTGCGCAATGTTTAAAAGGATGTATAGAGCTCTAAAACCTTGCGCATAAACTCTCCAATTGCACAAAAAGAACCCTTTGAAGCGTATTTGTTAGTTTTTCATCACATTTGCAAATATCTTTCTTTAAAAGAACGCTGTGGACTCCTGAGTGGTATCATTATGTTGCACTCGATCTCCTCTACCTGTTAGCGTCATCGGTTTATGGTTTTCATCTGTATTTATTGCGCAATGTATAAAAGGATGTATAGAGCTCTAAAACCTTGCATAAACTGTCAATTGCACAAAAAAAACCCTTTGAGGCGTATTTGTTAGTTTTTCATCACATTTGCAAATATCTTTCTTTAAAAGAACGCTGTGGACTCCTGAGTGGTATCATTATGTTGCACTCGATCTCCTCTACCAGTTAGCGTCATCGGTTTATGTTTTTCATCTGTATTTATTGCGCAATGTTTAAAAGGATGTATAGAGCTCTAAAACCTTGCATAAACTCTCCAATTGCACAAAAAGAACCCTTTGAAGCGTATTTGTTAGTTTTTCATCACATTTGCAAATATCTTTCTTTAAAAGAACGCTGTGGACTCCTGAGTGGTATCATTATGTTGCACTCGATCTCCTCTACTGTTAGCGTCATCGGTTTATGTTTTTCATCTGTATTTATTGCGCAATGTTTAAAAGGATGTATAGAGCTCTAAAACCTTGCAAATAAACTCTCCAATTGCACAAAAAGAACCCTTTGAAGCGTATTTGTTAGTTTTTCATCACATTTGCAAATATCTTTCTTTAAAAGAACGCTGTGGACTCCTGAGTGGTATCATTATGTTGCACTCGATCTCCTCTACCTGTTAGCGTCATCGGTTTATGCTTTTCATCTGTATTTATTGCGCAATGTATAAAAGGATGTATAGAGCTCTAAAAGCGCGCATAAACTGTCAATTGCACAAAAAAACTACTTGAGGCGTATTTGTTAGTTTTTCATCACATTTGCAAATATCTTTCTTTAAAAGAACGCTGTGGACTCCTGAGTGGTATCATTATGTTGCACTCGATCTCCTCTACCTGTTAGCGTCATCGGTTTATGCTTTTCATCTGTATTTATTGCGCAATGTATAAAAAGGATGTATAGAGCTCTAAAAGCGCGCATAAACTGTCAATTGCGCAAATAAAACTACTTGAGGCGTATTTGTTAGTTTTTCATCACATTTGCAAATATCTTTCTTTAAAAGAACGCTGTGGACTCCTGAGTGGTATCATTATGTTGCACTCGATCTCCTCTACCTGTTAGCGTCATCGGTTAATGGTTTTCATCTGTATTTATTGCGCAATGTTTAAAAGGATGTATAGAGCTCTAAAACCTTGCATAAACTCTCCAATTGCACAAAAAGAACCCTTTGAAGCGTATTTGTTAGTTTTTCATCACATTTGCAAATATCTTTCTTTAAAAGAACGCTGTGGACTCCTGAGTGGTATCATTATGTTGCACTCGATCTCCTCTACCTGTTAGCGTCATCGGTTTATGTTTTCATCTGTATTTATTGCGCAATGTATAAAAGGATGTATAGAGCTCTAAAACCGCGCATAAACTGTCAATTGCACAAAAAAAACTACTTGAAGCGTATTTGTTAGTTTTTCATCACATTTGCAAATATCTTTCTTTAAAAGAACGCTGTGGACTCCTGAGTGGTATCATTATGTTGCACTCGATCTCCTCTACCTGTTAGCGTCATCGGTTTATGTTTTCATCTGTATTTATTGCGCAATGTTTAAAAGGATGTATAGAGCTCTAAAACCTTGCATAAACTCTCCAATTGCACAAAAAGAACCCTTTGAAGCGTATTTGTTAGTTTTTCATCACATTTGCAAATATCTTTCTTTAAAAGAACGCTGTGGACTCCTGAGTGGTATCATTATGTTGCACTCGATCTCCTCTACCTGTTAGCGTCATCGGTTTATGTTTTCATCTGTATTTATTGCGCAATGTTTAAAAGGATGTATAGAGCTCTAAAACCTTGCATAAACTCTCCAATTGCGCAAAAAAAAAACTACTTGAAGCGTATTTGTTAGTTTTTCATCACATTTGCAAATATCTTTCTTTAAAAGAACGCTGTGGACTCCTGAGTGGTATCATTATGTTGCACTCGATCTCCTCTACCTGTTAGCGTCATCGGTTTATGGTTTTCATCTGTATTTATTGCGCAATGTTTAAAAGGATGTATAGAGCTCTAAAACCTTGCATAAACTCTCCAATTGCACAAAAAGAACCCTTTGAAGCGTATTTGTTAGTTTTTCATCACATTTGCAAATATCTTTCTTTAAAAGAACGCTGTGGACTCCTGAGTGGTATCATTATGTTGCACTCGATCTCCTCTACTGTTAGCGTCATCGGTTTATGTTTTTCATCTGTATTTATTGCGCAATGTTTAAAAGGATGTATAGAGCTCTAAAACCTTGCAAATAAACTCTCCAATTGCACAAAAAGAACCCTTTGAAGCGTATTTGTTAGTTTTTCATCACATTTGCAAATATCTTTCTTTAAAAGAACGCTGTGGACTCCTGAGTGGTATCATTATGTTGCACTCGATCTCCTCTACCTGTTAGCGTCATCGGTTTATGGTTTTCATCTGTATTTATTGCGCAATGTTTAAAAGGATGTATAGAGCTCTAAAACCTTGCATAAACTCTCCAATTGCACAAAAAGAACCCTTTGAAGCGTATTTGTTAGTTTTTCATCACATTTGCAAATATCTTTCTTTAAAAGAACGCTGTGGACTCCTGAGTGGTATCATTATGTTGCACTCGATCTCCTCTACTGTTAGCGTCATCGGTTTATGTTTTTCATCTGTATTTATTGCGCAATGTTTAAAAGGATGTATAGAGCTCTAAAACCTTGCATAAACTCTCCAATTGCACAAAAAGAACCCTTGAAGCGTATTTGTTAGTTTTTCATCACATTTGCAAATATCTTTCTTTAAAAGAACGCTGTGGACTCCTGAGTGGTATCATTATGTTGCACTCGATCTCCTCTACCTGTTAGCGTCATCGGTTTATGTTTTCATCTGTATTTATTGCGCAATGTATAAAAGGATGTATAGAGCTCTAAAAGCGCGCATAAACTGTCAATTGCGCAAAAAAACTACTTGAGGCGTATTTGTTAGTTTTTCATCACATTTGCAAATATCTTTCTTTAAAAGAACGCTGTGGACTCCTGAGTGGTATCATTATGTTGCACTCGATCTCCTCTACCTGTTAGCGTCATCGGTTTATGTTTTTCATCTGTATTTATTGCGCAATGTTTAAAAGGATGTATAGAGCTCTAAAACCTTGCAAATAAACTCTCCAATTGCACAAAAAGAACCCTTGAAGCGTATTTGTTAGTTTTTCATCACATTTGCAAATATCTTTCTTTAAAAGAACGCTGTGGACTCCTGAGTGGTATCATTATGTTGCACTCGATCTCCTCTACCAGTTAGCGTCATCGGTTTATGTTTTCATCTGTATTTATTGCGCAATGTTTAAAAGGATGTATAGAGCTCTAAAACCTTGCATAAACTCTCCAATTGCACAAAAAGAACCCTTTGAAGCGTATTTGTTAGTTTTTCATCACATTTGCAAATATCTTTCTTTAAAAGAACGCTGTGGACTCCTGAGTGGTATCATTATGTTGCACTCGATCTCCTCTACTAGTTAGCGTCATCGGTTTATGTTTTTCATCTGTATTTATTGCGCAATGTTTAAAAGGGTGTATAGAGCTCTAAAACCTTGCAATAAACTCTCCAATTGCACAAAAAGAACCCTTTGAAGCGTATTTGTTAGTTTTTCATCACATTTGCAAATATCTTTCTTTAAAAGAACGCTGTGGACTCCTGAGTGGTATCATTATGTTGCACTCGATCTCCTCTACCTGTTAGCGTCATCGGTTTATGCTTTTCATCTGTATTTATTGCGCAATGTATAAAAGGATGTATAGAGCTCTAAAAGCGCGCATAAACTGTCCAATTGCGCAAAAAAAACTACTTGAGGCGTATTTGTTAGTTTTTCATCACATTTGCAAATATCTTTCTTTAAAAGAACGCTGTGGACTCCTGAGTGGTATCATTATGTTGCACTCGATCTCCTCTACCTGTTAGCGTCATCGGTTTATGCTTTTCATCTGTATTTATTGCGCAATGTTAAAAGGATGTATAGAGCTCTAAAAGCGCGCATAAACTGTCAATTGCGCAAAAAAAACTACTTGAGGCGTATTTGTTAGTTTTTCATCACATTTGCAAATATCTTTCTTTAAAAGAACGCTGTGGACTCCTGAGTGGTATCATTATGTTGCACTCGATCTCCTCTACCAGTTAGCGTCATCGGTTTATGGTTTTCATCTGTATTTATTGCGCAATGTTTAAAAGGATGTATAGAGCTCTAAAACCTTGCATAAACTCTCCAATTGCACAAAAAGAACCCTTTGAAGCGTATTTGTTAGTTTTTCATCACATTTGCAAATATCTTTCTTTAAAAGAACGCTGTGGACTCCTGAGTGGTATCATTATGTTGCACTCGATCTCCTCTACCTGTTAGCGTCATCGGTTTATGGTTTTCATCTGTATTTATTGCGCAATGTATAAAAGGATGTATAGAGCTCTAAAAGCGCGCATAAACTGTCAATTGCGCAAAAAAAACTACTTGAGGCGTATTTGTTAGTTTTTCATCACATTTGCAAATATCTTTCTTTAAAAGAACGCTGTGGACTCCTGAGTGGTATCATTATGTTGCACTCGATCTCCTCTACCTGTTAGCGTCATCGGTTTATGTTTTCATCTGTATTTATTGCGCAATGTTTAAAAGGATGTATAGAGCTCTAAAACCTTGCATAAACTCTCCAATTGCACAAAAAGAACCCTTTGAAGCGTATTTGTTAGTTTTTCATCACATTTGCAAATATCTTTCTTTAAAAGAACGCTGTGGACTCCTGAGTGGTATCATTATGTTGCACTCGATCTCCTCTACTAGTTAGCGTCATCGGTTTATGGTTTTCATCTGTATTTATTGCGCAATGTTTAAAAGGATGTATAGAGCTCTAAAACCTTGCAAATAAACTCTCCAATTGCACAAAAAGAACCCTTTGAAGCGTATTTGTTAGTTTTTCATCACATTTGCAAATATCTTTCTTTAAAAGAACGCTGTGGACTCCTGAGTGGTATCATTATGTTGCACTCGATCTCCTCTACCTGTTAGCGTCATCGGTTTATGCTTTTCATCTGTATTTATTGCGCAATGTTAAAAGGATGTATAGAGCTCTAAAAGCGCGCATAAACTGTCAATTGCGCAAAAAAACTACTTGAGGCGTATTTGTTAGTTTTTCATCACATTTGCAAATATCTTTCTTTAAAAGAACGCTGTGGACTCCTGAGTGGTATCATTATGTTGCACTCGATCTCCTCTACCTGTTAGCGTCATCGGTTTATGCTTTTCATCTGTATTTATTGCGCAATGTATAAAAGGATGTATAGAGCTCTAAAAGCGCGCATAAACTGTCAATTGCGCAAAAAAACTACTTGAGGCGTATTTGTTAGTTTTTCATCACATTTGCAAATATCTTTCTTTAAAAGAACGCTGTGGACTCCTGAGTGGTATCATTATGTTGCACTCGATCTCCTCTACCAGTTAGCGTCATCGGTTTATGTTTTCATCTGTATTTATTGCGCAATGTTTAAAAGGATGTATAGAGCTCTAAAACCTTGCATAAACTCTCCAATTGCACAAAAAGAACCCTTTGAAGCGTATTTGTTAGTTTTTCATCACATTTGCAAATATCTTTCTTTAAAAGAACGCTGTGGACTCCTGAGTGGTATCATTATGTTGCACTCGATCTCCTCTACCTGTTAGCGTCATCGGTTTATGCTTTTCATCTGTATTTATTGCGCAATGTATAAAAGGATGTATAGAGCTCTAAAAGCGCGCATAAACTGTCAATTTGCACAAATAAAACTACTTGAGGCGTATTTGTTAGTTTTTCATCACATTTGCAAATATCTTTCTTTAAAAGAACGCTGTGGACTCCTGAGTGGTATCATTATGTTGCACTCGATCTCCTCTACCAGTTAGCGTCATCGGTTTATGTTTTTCATCTGTATTTATTGCGCAATGTTTAAAAGGGTGTATAGAGCTCTAAAACCTTGCAAATAAACTCTCCAATTGCACAAAAAGAACCCTTTGAAGCGTATTTGTTAGTTTTTCATCACATTTGCAAATATCTTTCTTTAAAAGAACGCTGTGGACTCCTGAGTGGTATCATTATGTTGCACTCGATCTCCTCTACCTGTTAGCGTCATCGGTTTATGCTTTTCATCTGTATTTATTGCGCAATGTATAAAAGGATGTATAGAGCTCTAAAAGCGCGCATAAACTGTCAATTTGCGCAAAAAAAACTACTTGAGGCGTATTTGTTAGTTTTTCATCACATTTGCAAATATCTTTCTTTAAAAGAACGCTGTGGACTCCTGAGTGGTATCATTATGTTGCACTCGATCTCCTCTACCAGTTAGCGTCATCGGTTTATGGTTTTCATCTGTATTTATTGCGCAATGTTTAAAAGGATGTATAGAGCTCTAAAACCTTGCATAAACTCTCCAATTGCACAAAAAGAACCCTTTGAAGCGTATTTGTTAGTTTTTCATCACATTTGCAAATATCTTTCTTTAAAAGAACGCTGTGGACTCCTGAGTGGTATCATTATGTTGCACTCGATCTCCTCTACTAGTTAGCGTCATCGGTTTATGTTTTTCATCTGTATTTATTGCGCAATGTTTAAAAGGGTGTATAGAGCTCTAAAACCTTGCAATAAACTCTCCAATTGCACAAAAAGAACCCTTTGAAGCGTATTTGTTAGTTTTTCATCACATTTGCAAATATCTTTCTTTAAAAGAACGCTGTGGACTCCTGAGTGGTATCATTATGTTGCACTCGATCTCCTCTACCTGTTAGCGTCATCGGTTTATGGTTTTCATCTGTATTTATTGCGCAATGTTTAAAAGGATGTATAGAGCTCTAAAACCTTGCATAAACTCTCCAATTGCACAAAAAGAACCCTTTGAAGCGTATTTGTTAGTTTTTCATCACATTTGCAAATATCTTTCTTTAAAAGAACGCTGTGGACTCCTGAGTGGTATCATTATGTTGCACTCGATCTCCTCTACTGTTAGCGTCATCGGTTTATGTTTTTCATCTGTATTTATTGCGCAATGTTTAAAAGGATGTATAGAGCTCTAAAACCTTGCATAAACTCTCCAATTGCACAAAAAGAACCCTTTGAAGCGTATTTGTTAGTTTTTCATCACATTTGCAAATATCTTTCTTTAAAAGAACGCTGTGGACTCCTGAGTGGTATCATTATGTTGCACTCGATCTCCTCTACCTGTTAGCGTCATCGGTTTATGCTTTTCATCTGTATTTATTGCGCAATGTATAAAAGGATGTATAGAGCTCTAAAAGCGCGCATAAACTGTCAATTTGCGCAAATAAAACTACTTGAGGCGTATTTGTTAGTTTTTCATCACATTTGCAAATATCTTTCTTTAAAAGAACGCTGTGGACTCCTGAGTGGTATCATTATGTTGCACTCGATCTCCTCTACCTGTTAGCGTCATCGGTTTATGTTTTTCATCTGTATTTATTGCGCAATGTTTAAAAGGGTGTATAGAGCTCTAAAACCTTGCAAATAAACTCTCCAATTGCACAAAAAGAACCCTTTGAAGCGTATTTGTTAGTTTTTCATCACATTTGCAAATATCTTTCTTTAAAAGAACGCTGTGGACTCCTGAGTGGTATCATTATGTTGCACTCGATCTCCTCTACCAGTTAGCGTCATCGGTTTATGGTTTTCATCTGTATTTATTGCGCAATGTTTAAAAGGATGTATAGAGCTCTAAAACCTTGCATAAACTCTCCAATTGCACAAAAAGAACCCTTTGAAGCGTATTTGTTAGTTTTTCATCACATTTGCAAATATCTTTCTTTAAAAGAACGCTGTGGACTCCTGAGTGGTATCATTATGTTGCACTCGATCTCCTCTACCTGTTAGCGTCATCGGTTTATGTTTTTCATCTGTATTTATTGCGCAATGTTTAAAAGGATGTATAGAGCTCTAAAACCTTGCAAATAAACTGTCCAATTGCACAAAAAGAACCTTTGAAGCGTATTTGTTAGTTTTTCATCACATTTGCAAATATCTTTCTTTAAAAGAACGCTGTGGACTCCTGAGTGGTATCATTATGTTGCACTCGATCTCCTCTACCTGTTAGCGTCATCGGTTTATGCTTTTCATCTGTATTTATTGCGCAATGTATAAAAGGATGTATAGAGCTCTAAAAGCGCGCATAAACTGTCAATTTGCGCAAATAAAACTACTTGAGGCGTATTTGTTAGTTTTTCATCACATTTGCAAATATCTTTCTTTAAAAGAACGCTGTGGACTCCTGAGTGGTATCATTATGTTGCACTCGATCTCCTCTACCAGTTAGCGTCATCGGTTAATGGTTTTCATCTGTATTTATTGCGCAATGTTTAAAAGGATGTATAGAGCTCTAAAACCTTGCATAAACTCTCCAATTGCACAAAAAGAACCCTTTGAAGCGTATTTGTTAGTTTTTCATCACATTTGCAAATATCTTTCTTTAAAAGAACGCTGTGGACTCCTGAGTGGTATCATTATGTTGCACTCGATCTCCTCTACCTGTTAGCGTCATCGGTTTATGCTTTTCATCTGTATTTATTGCGCAATGTATAAAAGGATGTATAGAGCTCTAAAAGCCGCATAAACTGTCAATTGCACAAAAAAACTACTTGAGGCGTATTTGTTAGTTTTTCATCACATTTGCAAATATCTTTCTTTAAAAGAACGCTGTGGACTCCTGAGTGGTATCATTATGTTGCACTCGATCTCCTCTACCAGTTAGCGTCATCGGTTTATGTTTTTCATCTGTATTTATTGCGCAATGTTTAAAAGGGTGTATAGAGCTCTAAAACCTTGCAAATAAACTCTCCAATTGCACAAAAAGAACCCTTTGAAGCGTATTTGTTAGTTTTTCATCACATTTGCAAATATCTTTCTTTAAAAGAACGCTGTGGACTCCTGAGTGGTATCATTATGTTGCACTCGATCTCCTCTACCTGTTAGCGTCATCGGTTTATGCTTTTCATCTGTATTTATTGCGCAATGTATAAAAGGATGTATAGAGCTCTAAAAGCGCGCATAAACTGTCAATTTGCGCAAATAAAACTACTTGAGGCGTATTTGTTAGTTTTTCATCACATTTGCAAATATCTTTCTTTAAAAGAACGCTGTGGACTCCTGAGTGGTATCATTATGTTGCACTCGATCTCCTCTACCAGTTAGCGTCATCGGTTTATGGTTTTCATCTGTATTTATTGCGCAATGTTTAAAAGGATGTATAGAGCTCTAAAACCTTGCATAAACTCTCCAATTGCACAAAAAGAACCCTTTGAAGCGTATTTGTTAGTTTTTCATCACATTTGCAAATATCTTTCTTTAAAAGAACGCTGTGGACTCCTGAGTGGTATCATTATGTTGCACTCGATCTCCTCTACTAGTTAGCGTCATCGGTTTATGTTTTTCATCTGTATTTATTGCGCAATGTTTAAAAGGTGTATAGAGCTCTAAAACCTTGCATAAACTCTCCAATTGCACAAAAAGAACCCTTTGAAGCGTATTTGTTAGTTTTTCATCACATTTGCAAATATCTTTCTTTAAAAGAACGCTGTGGACTCCTGAGTGGTATCATTATGTTGCACTCGATCTCCTCTACCAGTTAGCGTCATCGGTTTATGGTTTTCATCTGTATTTATTGCGCAATGTTTAAAAGGATGTATAGAGCTCTAAAACCTTGCATAAACTCTCCAATTGCACAAAAAGAACCCTTTGAAGCGTATTTGTTAGTTTTTCATCACATTTGCAAATATCTTTCTTTAAAAGAACGCTGTGGACTCCTGAGTGGTATCATTATGTTGCACTCGATCTCCTCTACCTGTTAGCGTCATCGGTTTATGTTTTTCATCTGTATTTATTGCGCAATGTTTAAAAGGGTGTATAGAGCTCTAAAACCTTGCAAATAAACTCTCCAATTGCACAAAAAGAACCCTTTGAAGCGTATTTGTTAGTTTTTCATCACATTTGCAAATATCTTTCTTTAAAAGAACGCTGTGGACTCCTGAGTGGTATCATTATGTTGCACTCGATCTCCTCTACCTGTTAGCGTCATCGGTTTATGCTTTTCATCTGTATTTATTGCGCAATGTATAAAAGGATGTATAGAGCTCTAAAAGCGCGCATAAACTGTCAATTTGCGCAAATAAAACTACTTGAGGCGTATTTGTTAGTTTTTCATCACATTTGCAAATATCTTTCTTTAAAAGAACGCTGTGGACTCCTGAGTGGTATCATTATGTTGCACTCGATCTCCTCTACCTGTTAGCGTCATCGGTTTATGTTTTTCATCTGTATTTATTGCGCAATGTTTAAAAGGGTGTATAGAGCTCTAAAACCTTGCATAAACTCTCCAATTGCACAAAAAGAACCCTTTGAAGCGTATTTGTTAGTTTTTCATCACATTTGCAAATATCTTTCTTTAAAAGAACGCTGTGGACTCCTGAGTGGTATCATTATGTTGCACTCGATCTCCTCTACCAGTTAGCGTCATCGGTTAATGGTTTTCATCTGTATTTATTGCGCAATGTTTAAAAGGATGTATAGAGCTCTAAAACCTTGCATAAACTCTCCAATTGCACAAAAAGAACCCTTTGAAGCGTATTTGTTAGTTTTTCATCACATTTGCAAATATCTTTCTTTAAAAGAACGCTGTGGACTCCTGAGTGGTATCATTATGTTGCACTCGATCTCCTCTACTAGTTAGCGTCATCGGTTTATGTTTTTCATCTGTATTTATTGCGCAATGTTTAAAAGGGTGTATAGAGCTCTAAAACCTTGCAAATAAACTCTCCAATTGCACAAAAAGAACCCTTTGAAGCGTATTTGTTAGTTTTTCATCACATTTGCAAATATCTTTCTTTAAAAGAACGCTGTGGACTCCTGAGTGGTATCATTATGTTGCACTCGATCTCCTCTACCTGTTAGCGTCATCGGTTTATGCTTTTCATCTGTATTTATTGCGCAATGTATAAAAGGATGTATAGAGCTCTAAAAGCGCGCATAAACTGTCAATTTGCGCAAATAAAACTACTTGAGGCGTATTTGTTAGTTTTTCATCACATTTGCAAATATCTTTCTTTAAAAGAACGCTGTGGACTCCTGAGTGGTATCATTATGTTGCACTCGATCTCCTCTACCTGTTAGCGTCATCGGTTTATGTTTTTCATCTGTATTTATTGCGCAATGTTTAAAAGGATGTATAGAGCTCTAAAACCTTGCATAAACTCTCCAATTGCACAAAAAGAACCCTTTGAAGCGTATTTGTTAGTTTTTCATCACATTTGCAAATATCTTTCTTTAAAAGAACGCTGTGGACTCCTGAGTGGTATCATTATGTTGCACTCGATCTCCTCTACCAGTTAGCGTCATCGGTTAATGGTTTTCATCTGTATTTATTGCGCAATGTTTAAAAGGATGTATAGAGCTCTAAAACCTTGCATAAACTCTCCAATTGCACAAAAAGAACCCTTTGAAGCGTATTTGTTAGTTTTTCATCACATTTGCAAATATCTTTCTTTAAAAGAACGCTGTGGACTCCTGAGTGGTATCATTATGTTGCACTCGATCTCCTCTACTAGTTAGCGTCATCGGTTTATGTTTTTCATCTGTATTTATTGCGCAATGTTTAAAAGGGTGTATAGAGCTCTAAAACCTTGCAATAAACTCTCCAATTGCACAAAAAGAACCCTTTGAAGCGTATTTGTTAGTTTTTCATCACATTTGCAAATATCTTTCTTTAAAAGAACGCTGTGGACTCCTGAGTGGTATCATTATGTTGCACTCGATCTCCTCTACCTGTTAGCGTCATCGGTTTATGCTTTTCATCTGTATTTATTGCGCAATGTATAAAAGGATGTATAGAGCTCTAAAAGCGCGCATAAACTGTCAATTGCGCAAAAAAAACTACTTGAGGCGTATTTGTTAGTTTTTCATCACATTTGCAAATATCTTTCTTTAAAAGAACGCTGTGGACTCCTGAGTGGTATCATTATGTTGCACTCGATCTCCTCTACCTGTTAGCGTCATCGGTTTATGCTTTTCATCTGTATTTATTGCGCAATGTATAAAAGGATGTATAGAGCTCTAAAAGCGCGCATAAACTGTCAATTTGCGCAAATAAAACTACTTGAGGCGTATTTGTTAGTTTTTCATCACATTTGCAAATATCTTTCTTTAAAAGAACGCTGTGGACTCCTGAGTGGTATCATTATGTTGCACTCGATCTCCTCTACCAGTTAGCGTCATCGGTTTATGTTTTCATCTGTATTTATTGCGCAATGTTTAAAAGGATGTATAGAGCTCTAAAACCTTGCATAAACTCTCCAATTGCACAAAAAGAACCCTTTGAAGCGTATTTGTTAGTTTTTCATCACATTTGCAAATATCTTTCTTTAAAAGAACGCTGTGGACTCCTGAGTGGTATCATTATGTTGCACTCGATCTCCTCTACTAGTTAGCGTCATCGGTTTATGTTTTTCATCTGTATTTATTGCGCAATGTTTAAAAGGGTGTATAGAGCTCTAAAACCTTGCAAATAAACTCTCCAATTGCACAAAAAGAACCCTTTGAAGCGTATTTGTTAGTTTTTCATCACATTTGCAAATATCTTTCTTTAAAAGAACGCTGTGGACTCCTGAGTGGTATCATTATGTTGCACTCGATCTCCTCTACCTGTTAGCGTCATCGGTTTATGCTTTTCATCTGTATTTATTGCGCAATGTATAAAAGGATGTATAGAGCTCTAAAAGCGCGCATAAACTGTCAATTGCACAAAAAAAAACTTTGAGGCGTATTTGTTAGTTTTTCATCACATTTGCAAATATCTTTCTTTAAAAGAACGCTGTGGACTCCTGAGTGGTATCATTATGTTGCACTCGATCTCCTCTACCTGTTAGCGTCATCGGTTTATGCTTTTCATCTGTATTTATTGCGCAATGTATAAAAGGATGTATAGAGCTCTAAAAGCGCGCATAAACTGTCAATTGCGCAAATAAAACTACTTGAGGCGTATTTGTTAGTTTTTCATCACATTTGCAAATATCTTTCTTTAAAAGAACGCTGTGGACTCCTGAGTGGTATCATTATGTTGCACTCGATCTCCTCTACCAGTTAGCGTCATCGGTTTATGGTTTTCATCTGTATTTATTGCGCAATGTTTAAAAGGATGTATAGAGCTCTAAAACCTTGCATAAACTCTCCAATTGCACAAAAAGAACCCTTTGAAGGTGTATTTGTTAGTTTTTCATCACATTTGCAAATATCTTTCTTTAAAAGAACGCTGTGGACTCCTGAGTGGTATCATTATGTTGCACTCGATCTCCTCTACCTGTTAGCGTCATCGGTTTATGCTTTTCATCTGTATTTATTGCGCAATGTATAAAAGGATGTATAGAGCTCTAAAAGCGCGCATAAACTGTCAATTGCGCAAAAAAACTACTTGAGGCGTATTTGTTAGTTTTTCATCACATTTGCAAATATCTTTCTTTAAAAGAACGCTGTGGACTCCTGAGTGGTATCATTATGTTGCACTCGATCTCCTCTACCAGTTAGCGTCATCGGTTTATGTTTTTCATCTGTATTTATTGCGCAATGTTTAAAAGGGTGTATAGAGCTCTAAAACCTTGCAAATAAACTCTCCAATTGCACAAAAAGAACCCTTTGAAGCGTATTTGTTAGTTTTTCATCACATTTGCAAATATCTTTCTTTAAAAGAACGCTGTGGACTCCTGAGTGGTATCATTATGTTGCACTCGATCTCCTCTACCTGTTAGCGTCATCGGTTTATGCTTTTCATCTGTATTTATTGCGCAATGTATAAAAGGATGTATAGAGCTCTAAAAGCGCGCATAAACTGTCAATTTGCGCAAATAAAACTACTTGAGGCGTATTTGTTAGTTTTTCATCACATTTGCAAATATCTTTCTTTAAAAGAACGCTGTGGACTCCTGAGTGGTATCATTATGTTGCACTCGATCTCCTCTACCAGTTAGCGTCATCGGTTTATGTTTTCATCTGTATTTATTGCGCAATGTTTAAAAGGATGTATAGAGCTCTAAAACCTTGCATAAACTCTCCAATTGCACAAAAAGAACCCTTTGAAGCGTATTTGTTAGTTTTTCATCACATTTGCAAATATCTTTCTTTAAAAGAACGCTGTGGACTCCTGAGTGGTATCATTATGTTGCACTCGATCTCCTCTACCTGTTAGCGTCATCGGTTTATGCTTTTCATCTGTATTTATTGCGCAATGTTTAAAAGGATGTATAGAGCTCTAAAACCTTGCAAATAAACTCTCAATTGCACAAAAAGAACCCTTTGAAGCGTATTTGTTAGTTTTTCATCACATTTGCAAATATCTTTCTTTAAAAGAACGCTGTGGACTCCTGAGTGGTATCATTATGTTGCACTCGATCTCCTCTACCAGTTAGCGTCATCGGTTAATGGTTTTCATCTGTATTTATTGCGCAATGTTTAAAAGGATGTATAGAGCTCTAAAACCTTGCATAAACTCTCCAATTGCACAAAAAGAACCCTTTGAAGCGTATTTGTTAGTTTTTCATCACATTTGCAAATATCTTTCTTTAAAAGAACGCTGTGGACTCCTGAGTGGTATCATTATGTTGCACTCGATCTCCTCTACTAGTTAGCGTCATCGGTTTATGTTTTTCATCTGTATTTATTGCGCAATGTTTAAAAGGGTGTATAGAGCTCTAAAACCTTGCAAATAAACTCTCCAATTGCACAAAAAGAACCCTTTGAAGCGTATTTGTTAGTTTTTCATCACATTTGCAAATATCTTTCTTTAAAAGAACGCTGTGGACTCCTGAGTGGTATCATTATGTTGCACTCGATCTCCTCTACCTGTTAGCGTCATCGGTTTATGCTTTTCATCTGTATTTATTGCGCAATGTTTAAAAGGATGTATAGAGCTCTAAAACCTTGCATAAACTGTCAATTGCACAAAAAAAACTACTTGAAGCGTATTTGTTAGTTTTTCATCACATTTGCAAATATCTTTCTTTAAAAGAACGCTGTGGACTCCTGAGTGGTATCATTATGTTGCACTCGATCTCCTCTACCTGTTAGCGTCATCGGTTTATGTTTTTCATCTGTATTTATTGCGCAATGTTTAAAAGGGTGTATAGAGCTCTAAAACCTTGCAAATAAACTCTCCAATTGCACAAAAAGAACCCTTTGAAGCGTATTTGTTAGTTTTTCATCACATTTGCAAATATCTTTCTTTAAAAGAACGCTGTGGACTCCTGAGTGGTATCATTATGTTGCACTCGATCTCCTCTACCTGTTAGCGTCATCGGTTTATGGTTTTCATCTGTATTTATTGCGCAATGTTTAAAAGGATGTATAGAGCTCTAAAACCTTGCATAAACTCTCCAATTGCGCAAAAAGAACCCTTTGAAGCGTATTTGTTAGTTTTTCATCACATTTGCAAATATCTTTCTTTAAAAGAACGCTGTGGACTCCTGAGTGGTATCATTATGTTGCACTCGATCTCCTCTACCTGTTAGCGTCATCGGTTTATGTTTTTCATCTGTATTTATTGCGCAATGTTTAAAAGGTGTATAGAGCTCTAAAACCTTGCAAATAAACTCTCCAATTGCACAAAAAGAACCCTTTGAAGCGTATTTGTTAGTTTTTCATCACATTTGCAAATATCTTTCTTTAAAAGAACGCTGTGGACTCCTGAGTGGTATCATTATGTTGCACTCGATCTCCTCTACCTGTTAGCGTCATCGGTTTATGCTTTTCATCTGTATTTATTGCGCAATGTTTAAAAGGATGTATAGAGCTCTAAAACCTTGCATAAACTCTCCAATTGCACAAAAAAAACCCTTGAAGCGTATTTGTTAGTTTTTCATCACATTTGCAAATATCTTTCTTTAAAAGAACGCTGTGGACTCCTGAGTGGTATCATTATGTTGCACTCGATCTCCTCTACCTGTTAGCGTCATCGGTTTATGCTTTTCATCTGTATTTATTGCGCAATGTTTAAAAGGATGTATAGAGCTCTAAAAGCGCGCATAAACTCTCCAATTGCGCAAAAAAAACCCTTGAAGCGTATTTGTTAGTTTTTCATCACATTTGCAAATATCTTTCTTTAAAAGAACGCTGTGGACTCCTGAGTGGTATCATTATGTTGCACTCGATCTCCTCTACCTGTTAGCGTCATCGGTTTATGCTTTTCATCTGTATTTATTGCGCAATGTTAAAAGGATGTATAGAGCTCTAAAACCTTGCATAAACTCTCCAATTGCACAAAAAAAACTTTGAAGCGTATTTGTTAGTTTTTCATCACATTTGCAAATATCTTTCTTTAAAAGAACGCTGTGGACTCCTGAGTGGTATCATTATGTTGCACTCGATCTCCTCTACCTGTTAGCGTCATCGGTTTATGTTTTTCATCTGTATTTATTGCGCAATGTTTAAAAGGGTGTATAGAGCTCTAAAACCTTGCATAAACTCTCCAATTGCACAAAAAGAACCCTTTGAAGCGTATTTGTTAGTTTTTCATCACATTTGCAAATATCTTTCTTTAAAAGAACGCTGTGGACTCCTGAGTGGTATCATTATGTTGCACTCGATCTCCTCTACCTGTTAGCGTCATCGGTTTATGTTTTCATCTGTATTTATTGCGCAATGTATAAAAGGATGTATAGAGCTCTAAAAGCGCGCATAAACTGTCAATTGCACAAAAAAACTACTTGAGGCGTATTTGTTAGTTTTTCATCACATTTGCAAATATCTTTCTTTAAAAGAACGCTGTGGACTCCTGAGTGGTATCATTATGTTGCACTCGATCTCCTCTACCAGTTAGCGTCATCGGTTTATGTTTTTCATCTGTATTTATTGCGCAATGTTTAAAAGGGTGTATAGAGCTCTAAAACCTTGCAAATAAACTCTCCAATTGCACAAAAAGAACCCTTTGAAGCGTATTTGTTAGTTTTTCATCACATTTGCAAATATCTTTCTTTAAAAGAACGCTGTGGACTCCTGAGTGGTATCATTATGTTGCACTCGATCTCCTCTACCTGTTAGCGTCATCGGTTTATGCTTTTCATCTGTATTTATTGCGCAATGTATAAAAGGATGTATAGAGCTCTAAAAGCGCGCATAAACTGTCAATTGCGCAAATAAAACTACTTGAGGCGTATTTGTTAGTTTTTCATCACATTTGCAAATATCTTTCTTTAAAAGAACGCTGTGGACTCCTGAGTGGTATCATTATGTTGCACTCGATCTCCTCTACCTGTTAGCGTCATCGGTTTATGCTTTTCATCTGTATTTATTGCGCAATGTTTAAAAGGATGTATAGAGCTCTAAAAGCGCGCATAAACTGTCAATTGCGCAAAAAAACCCTTGAGGCGTATTTGTTAGTTTTTCATCACATTTGCAAATATCTTTCTTTAAAAGAACGCTGTGGACTCCTGAGTGGTATCATTATGTTGCACTCGATCTCCTCTACCAGTTAGCGTCATCGGTTTATGTTTTTCATCTGTATTTATTGCGCAATGTTTAAAAGGATGTATAGAGCTCTAAAACCTTGCATAAACTCTCCAATTGCACAAAAAGAACCCTTTGAAGCGTATTTGTTAGTTTTTCATCACATTTGCAAATATCTTTCTTTAAAAGAACGCTGTGGACTCCTGAGTGGTATCATTATGTTGCACTCGATCTCCTCTACTAGTTAGCGTCATCGGTTTATGTTTTTCATCTGTATTTATTGCGCAATGTTTAAAAGGATGTATAGAGCTCTAAAACCTTGCATAAACTCTCCAATTGCACAAAAAGAACCCTTTGAAGCGTATTTGTTAGTTTTTCATCACATTTGCAAATATCTTTCTTTAAAAGAACGCTGTGGACTCCTGAGTGGTATCATTATGTTGCACTCGATCTCCTCTACCTGTTAGCGTCATCGGTTTATGTTTTTCATCTGTATTTATTGCGCAATGTTTAAAAGGATGTATAGAGCTCTAAAACCTTGCAAATAAACTCTCAATTGCACAAAAAGAACCCTTTGAAGCGTATTTGTTAGTTTTTCATCACATTTGCAAATATCTTTCTTTAAAAGAACGCTGTGGACTCCTGAGTGGTATCATTATGTTGCACTCGATCTCCTCTACCTGTTAGCGTCATCGGTTTATGCTTTTCATCTGTATTTATTGCGCAATGTATAAAAGGATGTATAGAGCTCTAAAAGCGCGCATAAACTGTCAATTTGCGCAAATAAAACTACTTGAGGCGTATTTGTTAGTTTTTCATCACATTTGCAAATATCTTTCTTTAAAAGAACGCTGTGGACTCCTGAGTGGTATCATTATGTTGCACTCGATCTCCTCTACCAGTTAGCGTCATCGGTTATGTTTTTCATCTGTATTTATTGCGCAATGTTTAAAAGGATGTATAGAGCTCTAAAACCTTGCATAAACTCTCCAATTGCACAAAAAGAACCCTTTGAAGCGTATTTGTTAGTTTTTCATCACATTTGCAAATATCTTTCTTTAAAAGAACGCTGTGGACTCCTGAGTGGTATCATTATGTTGCACTCGATCTCCTCTACCTGTTAGCGTCATCGGTTTATGGTTTTCATCTGTATTTATTGCGCAATGTTTAAAAGGATGTATAGAGCTCTAAAACCTTGCATAAACTCTCAATTGCACAAAAAGAACTACTTTGAAGCGTATTTGTTAGTTTTTCATCACATTTGCAAATATCTTTCTTTAAAAGAACGCTGTGGACTCCTGAGTGGTATCATTATGTTGCACTCGATCTCCTCTACCAGTTAGCGTCATCGGTTTATGTTTTTCATCTGTATTTATTGCGCAATGTTTAAAAGGTGTATAGAGCTCTAAAACCTTGCAAATAAACTCTCCAATTGCACAAAAAGAACCCTTTGAAGCGTATTTGTTAGTTTTTCATCACATTTGCAAATATCTTTCTTTAAAAGAACGCTGTGGACTCCTGAGTGGTATCATTATGTTGCACTCGATCTCCTCTACCTGTTAGCGTCATCGGTTTATGCTTTTCATCTGTATTTATTGCGCAATGTATAAAAGGATGTATAGAGCTCTAAAAGCGCGCATAAACTGTCAATTTGCGCAAATAAAACTACTTGAGGCGTATTTGTTAGTTTTTCATCACATTTGCAAATATCTTTCTTTAAAAGAACGCTGTGGACTCCTGAGTGGTATCATTATGTTGCACTCGATCTCCTCTACCAGTTAGCGTCATCGGTTTATGGTTTTCATCTGTATTTATTGCGCAATGTTTAAAAGGATGTATAGAGCTCTAAAACCTTGCATAAACTCTCCAATTGCACAAAAAGAACCCTTTGAAGCGTATTTGTTAGTTTTTCATCACATTTGCAAATATCTTTCTTTAAAAGAACGCTGTGGACTCCTGAGTGGTATCATTATGTTGCACTCGATCTCCTCTACCTAGTTAGCGTCATCGGTTTATGTTTTTTCATCTGTATTTATTGCGCAATGTTTAAAAGGGTGTATAGAGCTCTAAAACCTTGCATAAACTCTCCAATTGCACAAAAAGAACCCTTTGAAGCGTATTTGTTAGTTTTTCATCACATTTGCAAATATCTTTCTTTAAAAGAACGCTGTGGACTCCTGAGTGGTATCATTATGTTGCACTCGATCTCCTCTACCAGTTAGCGTCATCGGTTTATGTTTTTCATCTGTATTTATTGCGCAATGTTTAAAAGGATGTATAGAGCTCTAAAACCTTGCATAAACTCTCCAATTGCACAAAAAGAACCCTTTGAAGCGTATTTGTTAGTTTTTCATCACATTTGCAAATATCTTTCTTTAAAAGAACGCTGTGGACTCCTGAGTGGTATCATTATGTTGCACTCGATCTCCTCTACTGTTAGCGTCATCGGTTTATGTTTTTCATCTGTATTTATTGCGCAATGTTTAAAAGGGTGTATAGAGCTCTAAAACCTTGCGCATAAACTCTCCAATTGCACAAAAAAAACCCTTTGAAGCGTATTTGTTAGTTTTTCATCACATTTGCAAATATCTTTCTTTAAAAGAACGCTGTGGACTCCTGAGTGGTATCATTATGTTGCACTCGATCTCCTCTACCTGTTAGCGTCATCGGTTTATGCTTTTCATCTGTATTTATTGCGCAATGTATAAAAGGATGTATAGAGCTCTAAAAGCGCGCATAAACTGTCAATTTGCGCAAATAAAACTACTTGAGGCGTATTTGTTAGTTTTTCATCACATTTGCAAATATCTTTCTTTAAAAGAACGCTGTGGACTCCTGAGTGGTATCATTATGTTGCACTCGATCTCCTCTACCTGTTAGCGTCATCGGTTTATGTTTTTCATCTGTATTTATTGCGCAATGTTTAAAAGGATGTATAGAGCTCTAAAACCTTGCATAAACTCTCCAATTGCACAAAAAGAACCCTTTGAAGCGTATTTGTTAGTTTTTCATCACATTTGCAAATATCTTTCTTTAAAAGAACGCTGTGGACTCCTGAGTGGTATCATTATGTTGCACTCGATCTCCTCTACCAGTTAGCGTCATCGGTTTATGGTTTTCATCTGTATTTATTGCGCAATGTTTAAAAGGATGTATAGAGCTCTAAAACCTTGCATAAACTCTCCAATTGCACAAAAAGAACCCTTTGAAGCGTATTTGTTAGTTTTTCATCACATTTGCAAATATCTTTCTTTAAAAGAACGCTGTGGACTCCTGAGTGGTATCATTATGTTGCACTCGATCTCCTCTACTAGTTAGCGTCATCGGTTTATGTTTTTCATCTGTATTTATTGCGCAATGTTTAAAAGGATGTATAGAGCTCTAAAACCTTGCAAATAAACTCTCCAATTGCACAAAAAGAACCCTTTGAAGCGTATTTGTTAGTTTTTCATCACATTTGCAAATATCTTTCTTTAAAAGAACGCTGTGGACTCCTGAGTGGTATCATTATGTTGCACTCGATCTCCTCTACCTGTTAGCGTCATCGGTTTATGCTTTTCATCTGTATTTATTGCGCAATGTATAAAAGGATGTATAGAGCTCTAAAAGCGCGCATAAACTGTCAATTTGCGCAAATAAAACTACTTGAGGCGTATTTGTTAGTTTTTCATCACATTTGCAAATATCTTTCTTTAAAAGAACGCTGTGGACTCCTGAGTGGTATCATTATGTTGCACTCGATCTCCTCTACCTGTTAGCGTCATCGGTTTATGCTTTTCATCTGTATTTATTGCGCAATGTATAAAAGGATGTATAGAGCTCTAAAAGCGCGCATAAACTGTCAATTTGCGCAAAAAAACTACTTGAGGCGTATTTGTTAGTTTTTCATCACATTTGCAAATATCTTTCTTTAAAAGAACGCTGTGGACTCCTGAGTGGTATCATTATGTTGCACTCGATCTCCTCTACCAGTTATCGTCATCGGTTAATGGTTTTCATCTGTATTTATTGCGCAATGTTTAAAAGGATGTATAGAGCTCTAAAACCTTGCATAAACTCTCCAATTGCACAAAAAGAACCCTTTGAAGCGTATTTGTTAGTTTTTCATCACATTTGCAAATATCTTTCTTTAAAAGAACGCTGTGGACTCCTGAGTGGTATCATTATGTTGCACTCGATCTCCTCTACCAGTTAGCGTCATCGGTTTATGTTTTTCATCTGTATTTATTGCGCAATGTTTAAAAGGGTGTATAGAGCTCTAAAACCTTGCAAATAAACTCTCCAATTGCACAAAAAGAACCCTTTGAAGCGTATTTGTTAGTTTTTCATCACATTTGCAAATATCTTTCTTTAAAAGAACGCTGTGGACTCCTGAGTGGTATCATTATGTTGCACTCGATCTCCTCTACCTGTTAGCGTCATCGGTTTATGCTTTTCATCTGTATTTATTGCGCAATGTATAAAAGGATGTATAGAGCTCTAAAAGCGCGCATAAACTGTCAATTTGCGCAAATAAAACTACTTGAGGCGTATTTGTTAGTTTTTCATCACATTTGCAAATATCTTTCTTTAAAAGAACGCTGTGGACTCCTGAGTGGTATCATTATGTTGCACTCGATCTCCTCTACCTGTTAGCGTCATCGGTTTATGCTTTTCATCTGTATTTATTGCGCAATGTATTAAAAGGATGTATAGAGCTCTAAAACCGCGCATAAACTGTCAATTGCGCAAAAAAACTACTTGAGGCGTATTTGTTAGTTTTTCATCACATTTGCAAATATCTTTCTTTAAAAGAACGCTGTGGACTCCTGAGTGGTATCATTATGTTGCACTCGATCTCCTCTACCAGTTAGCGTCATCGGTTTATGGTTTTCATCTGTATTTATTGCGCAATGTTTAAAAGGATGTATAGAGCTCTAAAACCTTGCATAAACTCTCCAATTGCACAAAAAGAACCCTTTGAAGCGTATTTGTTAGTTTTTCATCACATTTGCAAATATCTTTCTTTAAAAGAACGCTGTGGACTCCTGAGTGGTATCATTATGTTGCACTCGATCTCCTCTACCTGTTAGCGTCATCGGTTTATGCTTTTCATCTGTATTTATTGCGCAATGTTTAAAAGGATGTATAGAGCTCTAAAAGCGCGCATAAACTGTCAATTGCGCAAAAAAACTACTTGAGGCGTATTTGTTAGTTTTTCATCACATTTGCAAATATCTTTCTTTAAAAGAACGCTGTGGACTCCTGAGTGGTATCATTATGTTGCACTCGATCTCCTCTACCAGTTAGCGTCATCGGTTTATGGTTTTCATCTGTATTTATTGCGCAATGTTTAAAAGGATGTATAGAGCTCTAAAACCTTGCATAAACTCTCCAATTGCACAAAAAGAACCCTTTGAAGCGTATTTGTTAGTTTTTCATCACATTTGCAAATATCTTTCTTTAAAAGAACGCTGTGGACTCCTGAGTGGTATCATTATGTTGCACTCGATCTCCTCTACCTGTTAGCGTCATCGGTTTATGCTTTTCATCTGTATTTATTGCGCAATGTATAAAAGGATGTATAGAGCTCTAAAAGCGCGCATAAACTGTCAATTTGCGCAAATAAAACTACTTGAGGCGTATTTGTTAGTTTTTCATCACATTTGCAAATATCTTTCTTTAAAAGAACGCTGTGGACTCCTGAGTGGTATCATTATGTTGCACTCGATCTCCTCTACCAGTTAGCGTCATCGGTTTATGTTTTTCATCTGTATTTATTGCGCAATGTTTAAAAGGGTGTATAGAGCTCTAAAACCTTGCAAATAAACTCTCCAATTGCACAAAAAGAACCCTTTGAAGCGTATTTGTTAGTTTTTCATCACATTTGCAAATATCTTTCTTTAAAAGAACGCTGTGGACTCCTGAGTGGTATCATTATGTTGCACTCGATCTCCTCTACCTGTTAGCGTCATCGGTTTATGCTTTTCATCTGTATTTATTGCGCAATGTATAAAAGGATGTATAGAGCTCTAAAAGCGCGCATAAACTGTCAATTTGCGCAAAAAAACTACTTGAGGCGTATTTGTTAGTTTTTCATCACATTTGCAAATATCTTTCTTTAAAAGAACGCTGTGGACTCCTGAGTGGTATCATTATGTTGCACTCGATCTCCTCTACCAGTTATCGTCATCGGTTTATGGTTTTCATCTGTATTTATTGCGCAATGTTTAAAAGGATGTATAGAGCTCTAAAACCTTGCATAAACTCTCCAATTGCACAAAAAGAACCCTTTGAAGCGTATTTGTTAGTTTTTCATCACATTTGCAAATATCTTTCTTTAAAAGAACGCTGTGGACTCCTGAGTGGTATCATTATGTTGCACTCGATCTCCTCTACTAGTTAGCGTCATCGGTTTATGTTTTTCATCTGTATTTATTGCGCAATGTTTAAAAGGGTGTATAGAGCTCTAAAACCTTGCAAATAAACTCTCCAATTGCACAAAAAGAACCCTTGAAGCGTATTTGTTAGTTTTTCATCACATTTGCAAATATCTTTCTTTAAAAGAACGCTGTGGACTCCTGAGTGGTATCATTATGTTGCACTCGATCTCCTCTACCAGTTATCGTCATCGGTTTATGGTTTTCATCTGTATTTATTGCGCAATGTTTAAAAGGATGTATAGAGCTCTAAAACCTTGCATAAACTCTCCAATTGCACAAAAAGAACCCTTTGAAGCGTATTTGTTAGTTTTTCATCACATTTGCAAATATCTTTCTTTAAAAGAACGCTGTGGACTCCTGAGTGGTATCATTATGTTGCACTCGATCTCCTCTACCAGTTAGCGTCATCGGTTTATGTTTTTCATCTGTATTTATTGCGCAATGTTTAAAAGGGTGTATAGAGCTCTAAAACCTTGCATAAACTCTCCAATTGCACAAAAAGAACCCTTTGAAGCGTATTTGTTAGTTTTTCATCACATTTGCAAATATCTTTCTTTAAAAGAACGCTGTGGACTCCTGAGTGGTATCATTATGTTGCACTCGATCTCCTCTACCTGTTAGCGTCATCGGTTTATGCTTTTCATCTGTATTTATTGCGCAATGTATAAAAGGATGTATAGAGCTCTAAAAGCGCGCATAAACTGTCAATTGCGCAAAAAAAACTACTTGAGGCGTATTTGTTAGTTTTTCATCACATTTGCAAATATCTTTCTTTAAAAGAACGCTGTGGACTCCTGAGTGGTATCATTATGTTGCACTCGATCTCCTCTACCTGTTAGCGTCATCGGTTTATGTTTTTCATCTGTATTTATTGCGCAATGTTTAAAAGGATGTATAGAGCTCTAAAACCTTGCAAATAAACTCTCCAATTGCACAAAAAGAACCCTTTGAAGCGTATTTGTTAGTTTTTCATCACATTTGCAAATATCTTTCTTTAAAAGAACGCTGTGGACTCCTGAGTGGTATCATTATGTTGCACTCGATCTCCTCTACCAGTTAGCGTCATCGGTTTATGGTTTTCATCTGTATTTATTGCGCAATGTTTAAAAGGATGTATAGAGCTCTAAAACCTTGCATAAACTCTCCAATTGCACAAAAAGAACCCTTTGAAGCGTATTTGTTAGTTTTTCATCACATTTGCAAATATCTTTCTTTAAAAGAACGCTGTGGACTCCTGAGTGGTATCATTATGTTGCACTCGATCTCCTCTACTAGTTAGCGTCATCGGTTTATGTTTTTCATCTGTATTTATTGCGCAATGTTTAAAAGGGTGTATAGAGCTCTAAAACCTTGCAATAAACTCTCCAATTGCACAAAAAGAACCCTTTGAAGCGTATTTGTTAGTTTTTCATCACATTTGCAAATATCTTTCTTTAAAAGAACGCTGTGGACTCCTGAGTGGTATCATTATGTTGCACTCGATCTCCTCTACCTGTTAGCGTCATCGGTTTATGCTTTTCATCTGTATTTATTGCGCAATGTATAAAAGGATGTATAGAGCTCTAAAAGCGCGCATAAACTGTCAATTTGCGCAAATAAAACTACTTGAGGCGTATTTGTTAGTTTTTCATCACATTTGCAAATATCTTTCTTTAAAAGAACGCTGTGGACTCCTGAGTGGTATCATTATGTTGCACTCGATCTCCTCTACCAGTTAGCGTCATCGGTTAATGGTTTTCATCTGTATTTATTGCGCAATGTTTAAAAGGATGTATAGAGCTCTAAAACCTTGCATAAACTCTCCAATTGCACAAAAAGAACCCTTTGAAGCGTATTTGTTAGTTTTTCATCACATTTGCAAATATCTTTCTTTAAAAGAACGCTGTGGACTCCTGAGTGGTATCATTATGTTGCACTCGATCTCCTCTACCTGTTAGCGTCATCGGTTTATGCTTTTCATCTGTATTTATTGCGCAATGTATAAAAGGATGTATAGAGCTCTAAAAGCGCGCATAAACTGTCAATTTGCGCAAATAAAACTACTTGAGGCGTATTTGTTAGTTTTTCATCACATTTGCAAATATCTTTCTTTAAAAGAACGCTGTGGACTCCTGAGTGGTATCATTATGTTGCACTCGATCTCCTCTACCAGTTAGCGTCATCGGTTTATGTTTTTCATCTGTATTTATTGCGCAATGTTTAAAAGGGTGTATAGAGCTCTAAAACCTTGCAAATAAACTCTCCAATTGCACAAAAAGAACCCTTTGAAGCGTATTTGTTAGTTTTTCATCACATTTGCAAATATCTTTCTTTAAAAGAACGCTGTGGACTCCTGAGTGGTATCATTATGTTGCACTCGATCTCCTCTACCTGTTAGCGTCATCGGTTTATGCTTTTCATCTGTATTTATTGCGCAATGTATAAAAGGATGTATAGAGCTCTAAAAGCGCGCATAAACTGTCAATTTGCGCAAATAAAACTACTTGAGGCGTATTTGTTAGTTTTTCATCACATTTGCAAATATCTTTCTTTAAAAGAACGCTGTGGACTCCTGAGTGGTATCATTATGTTGCACTCGATCTCCTCTACCAGTTATCGTCATCGGTTAATGGTTTTCATCTGTATTTATTGCGCAATGTTTAAAAGGATGTATAGAGCTCTAAAACCTTGCATAAACTCTCCAATTGCACAAAAAGAACCCTTTGAAGTGTATTTGTTAGTTTTTCATCACATTTGCAAATATCTTTCTTTAAAAGAACGCTGTGGACTCCTGAGTGGTATCATTATGTTGCACTCGATCTCCTCTACTAGTTAGCGTCATCGGTTTATGTTTTTCATCTGTATTTATTGCGCAATGTTTAAAAGGGTGTATAGAGCTCTAAAACCTTGCAAATAAACTCTCCAATTGCACAAAAAGAACCCTTTGAAGCGTATTTGTTAGTTTTTCATCACATTTGCAAATATCTTTCTTTAAAAGAACGCTGTGGACTCCTGAGTGGTATCATTATGTTGCACTCGATCTCCTCTACCAGTTATCGTCATCGGTTAATGGTTTTCATCTGTATTTATTGCGCAATGTTTAAAAGGATGTATAGAGCTCTAAAACCTTGCATAAACTCTCCAATTGCACAAAAAGAACCCTTTGAAGCGTATTTGTTAGTTTTTCATCACATTTGCAAATATCTTTCTTTAAAAGAACGCTGTGGACTCCTGAGTGGTATCATTATGTTGCACTCGATCTCCTCTACTAGTTAGCGTCATCGGTTTATGTTTTTCATCTGTATTTATTGCGCAATGTTTAAAAGGGTGTATAGAGCTCTAAAACCTTGCAAATAAACTCTCCAATTGCACAAAAAGAACCCTTTAAAGCGTATTTGTTAGTTTTTCATCACATTTGCAAATATCTTTCTTTAAAAGAACGCTGTGGACTCCTGAGTGGTATCATTATGTTGCACTCGATCTCCTCTACCTGTTAGCGTCATCGGTTTATGCTTTTCATCTGTATTTATTGCGCAATGTATAAAAGGATGTATAGAGCTCTAAAAGCGCGCATAAACTGTCAATTTGCGCAAATAAAACTACTTGAGGCGTATTTGTTAGTTTTTCATCACATTTGCAAATATCTTTCTTTAAAAGAACGCTGTGGACTCCTGAGTGGTATCATTATGTTGCACTCGATCTCCTCTACCTGTTAGCGTCATCGGTTTATGTTTTTTCATCTGTATTTATTGCGCAATGTTTAAAAGGGTGTATAGAGCTCTAAAACCTTGCAAATAAACTCTCCAATTGCACAAAAAGAACCCTTTGAAGCGTATTTGTTAGTTTTTCATCACATTTGCAAATATCTTTCTTTAAAAGAACGCTGTGGACTCCTGAGTGGTATCATTATGTTGCACTCGATCTCCTCTACCAGTTATCGTCATCGGTTATGGTTTTCATCTGTATTTATTGCGCAATGTTTAAAAGGATGTATAGAGCTCTAAAACCTTGCATAAACTCTCCAATTGCACAAAAAGAACCCTTTGAAGTGTATTTGTTAGTTTTTCATCACATTTGCAAATATCTTTCTTTAAAAGAACGCTGTGGACTCCTGAGTGGTATCATTATGTTGCACTCGATCTCCTCTACTAGTTAGCGTCATCGGTTTATGTTTTTCATCTGTATTTATTGCGCAATGTTTAAAAGGGTGTATAGAGCTCTAAAACCTTGCAAATAAACTCTCCAATTGCACAAAAAGAACCCTTTAAAGCGTATTTGTTAGTTTTTCATCACATTTGCAAATATCTTTCTTTAAAAGAACGCTGTGGACTCCTGAGTGGTATCATTATGTTGCACTCGATCTCCTCTACCTGTTAGCGTCATCGGTTTATGCTTTTCATCTGTATTTATTGCGCAATGTATAAAAGGATGTATAGAGCTCTAAAAGCGCGCATAAACTGTCAATTTGCGCAAATAAAACTACTTGAGGCGTATTTGTTAGTTTTTCATCACATTTGCAAATATCTTTCTTTAAAAGAACGCTGTGGACTCCTGAGTGGTATCATTATGTTGCACTCGATCTCCTCTACCAGTTATCGTCATCGGTTAATGGTTTTCATCTGTATTTATTGCGCAATGTTTAAAAGGATGTATAGAGCTCTAAAACCTTGCATAAACTCTCCAATTGCACAAAAAGAACCCTTTGAAGTGTATTTGTTAGTTTTTCATCACATTTGCAAATATCTTTCTTTAAAAGAACGCTGTGGACTCCTGAGTGGTATCATTATGTTGCACTCGATCTCCTCTACCTGTTAGCGTCATCGGTTTATGCTTTTCATCTGTATTTATTGCGCAATGTATAAAAGGATGTATAGAGCTCTAAAAGCGCGCATAAACTGTCAATTTGCGCAAATAAAACTACTTGAGGCGTATTTGTTAGTTTTTCATCACATTTGCAAATATCTTTCTTTAAAAGAACGCTGTGGACTCCTGAGTGGTATCATTATGTTGCACTCGATCTCCTCTACCAGTTAGCGTCATCGGTTTATGTTTTTCATCTGTATTTATTGCGCAATGTTTAAAAGGGTGTATAGAGCTCTAAAACCTTGCAAATAAACTCTCCAATTGCACAAAAAGAACCCTTTGAAGCGTATTTGTTAGTTTTTCATCACATTTGCAAATATCTTTCTTTAAAAGAACGCTGTGGACTCCTGAGTGGTATCATTATGTTGCACTCGATCTCCTCTACCTGTTAGCGTCATCGGTTTATGCTTTTCATCTGTATTTATTGCGCAATGTATAAAAAGGATGTATAGAGCTCTAAAAGCGCGCATAAACTGTCAATTTGCGCAAATAAAACTACTTGAGGCGTATTTGTTAGTTTTTCATCACATTTGCAAATATCTTTCTTTAAAAGAACGCTGTGGACTCCTGAGTGGTATCATTATGTTGCACTCGATCTCCTCTACCAGTTATCGTCATCGGTTAATGGTTTTCATCTGTATTTATTGCGCAATGTTTAAAAGGATGTATAGAGCTCTAAAACCTTGCATAAACTCTCCAATTGCACAAAAAGAACCCTTTGAAGTGTATTTGTTAGTTTTTCATCACATTTGCAAATATCTTTCTTTAAAAGAACGCTGTGGACTCCTGAGTGGTATCATTATGTTGCACTCGATCTCCTCTACTAGTTAGCGTCATCGGTTTATGTTTTTTCATCTGTATTTATTGCGCAATGTTTAAAAGGGTGTATAGAGCTCTAAAACCTTGCAAATAAACTCTCCAATTGCACAAAAAGAACCCTTTGAAGCGTATTTGTTAGTTTTTCATCACATTTGCAAATATCTTTCTTTAAAAGAACGCTGTGGACTCCTGAGTGGTATCATTATGTTGCACTCGATCTCCTCTACCAGTTATCGTCATCGGTTAATGGTTTTCATCTGTATTTATTGCGCAATGTTTAAAAGGATGTATAGAGCTCTAAAACCTTGCATAAACTCTCCAATTGCACAAAAAGAACCCTTTGAAGTGTATTTGTTAGTTTTTCATCACATTTGCAAATATCTTTCTTTAAAAGAACGCTGTGGACTCCTGAGTGGTATCATTATGTTGCACTCGATCTCCTCTACTAGTTAGCGTCATCGGTTTATGTTTTTCATCTGTATTTATTGCGCAATGTTTAAAAGGGTGTATAGAGCTCTAAAACCTTGCAAATAAACTCTCCAATTGCACAAAAAGAACCCTTTGAAGCGTATTTGTTAGTTTTTCATCACATTTGCAAATATCTTTCTTTAAAAGAACGCTGTGGACTCCTGAGTGGTATCATTATGTTGCACTCGATCTCCTCTACCTGTTAGCGTCATCGGTTTATGTTTTTCATCTGTATTTATTGCGCAATGTTTAAAAGGGTGTATAGAGCTCTAAAACCTTGCAAATAAACTCTCCAATTGCACAAAAAGAACCCTTTGAAGCGTATTTGTTAGTTTTTCATCACATTTGCAAATATCTTTCTTTAAAAGAACGCTGTGGACTCCTGAGTGGTATCATTATGTTGCACTCGATCTCCTCTACCAGTTATCGTCATCGGTTAATGGTTTTCATCTGTATTTATTGCGCAATGTTTAAAAGGATGTATAGAGCTCTAAAACCTTGCATAAACTCTCCAATTGCACAAAAAGAACCCTTTGAAGTGTATTTGTTAGTTTTTCATCACATTTGCAAATATCTTTCTTTAAAAGAACGCTGTGGACTCCTGAGTGGTATCATTATGTTGCACTCGATCTCCTCTACTAGTTAGCGTCATCGGTTTATGTTTTTCATCTGTATTTATTGCGCAATGTTTAAAAGGGTGTATAGAGCTCTAAAACCTTGCAAATAAACTCTCCAATTGCACAAAAAGAACCCTTTAAAGCGTATTTGTTAGTTTTTCATCACATTTGCAAATATCTTTCTTTAAAAGAACGCTGTGGACTCCTGAGTGGTATCATTATGTTGCACTCGATCTCCTCTACCTGTTAGCGTCATCGGTTTATGCTTTTCATCTGTATTTATTGCGCAATGTATAAAAGGATGTATAGAGCTCTAAAAGCGCGCATAGACTGTCAATTTGCGCAAATAAAACTACTTGAGGCGTATTTGTTAGTTTTTCATCACATTTGCAAATATCTTTCTTTAAAAGAACGCTGTGGACTCCTGAGTGGTATCATTATGTTGCACTCGATCTCCTCTACCTGTTAGCGTCATCGGTTTATGCTTTTCATCTGTATTTATTGCGCAATGTATAAAAAGGATGTATAGAGCTCTAAAAGCGCGCATAAACTGTCAATTTGCGCAAATAAAACTACTTGAGGCGTATTTGTTAGTTTTTCATCACATTTGCAAATATCTTTCTTTAAAAGAACGCTGTGGACTCCTGAGTGGTATCATTATGTTGCACTCGATCTCCTCTACCAGTTATCGTCATCGGTTAATGGTTTTCATCTGTATTTATTGCGCAATGTTTAAAAGGATGTATAGAGCTCTAAAACCTTGCATAAACTCTCCAATTGCACAAAAAGAACCCTTTGAAGTGTATTTGTTAGTTTTTCATCACATTTGCAAATATCTTTCTTTAAAAGAACGCTGTGGACTCCTGAGTGGTATCATTATGTTGCACTCGATCTCCTCTACTAGTTAGCGTCATCGGTTTATGTTTTTCATCTGTATTTATTGCGCAATGTTTAAAAGGGTGTATAGAGCTCTAAAACCTTGCAAATAAACTCTCCAATTGCACAAAAAGAACCCTTTAAAGCGTATTTGTTAGTTTTTCATCACATTTGCAAATATCTTTCTTTAAAAGAACGCTGTGGACTCCTGAGTGGTATCATTATGTTGCACTCGATCTCCTCTACCTGTTAGCGTCATCGGTTTATGCTTTTCATCTGTATTTATTGCGCAATGTATAAAAGGATGTATAGAGCTCTAAAAGCGCGCATAGACTGTCAATTTGCGCAAATAAAACTACTTGAGGCGTATTTGTTAGTTTTTCATCACATTTGCAAATATCTTTCTTTAAAAGAACGCTGTGGACTCCTGAGTGGTATCATTATGTTGCACTCGATCTCCTCTACCTGTTAGCGTCATCGGTTTATGCTTTTCATCTGTATTTATTGCGCAATGTATAAAAAGGATGTATAGAGCTCTAAAAGCGCGCATAAACTGTCAATTTGCGCAAATAAAACTACTTGAGGCGTATTTGTTAGTTTTTCATCACATTTGCAAATATCTTTCTTTAAAAGAACGCTGTGGACTCCTGAGTGGTATCATTATGTTGCACTCGATCTCCTCTACCAGTTATCGTCATCGGTTAATGGTTTTCATCTGTATTTATTGCGCAATGTTTAAAAGGATGTATAGAGCTCTAAAACCTTGCATAAACTCTCCAATTGCACAAAAAGAACCCTTTGAAGTGTATTTGTTAGTTTTTCATCACATTTGCAAATATCTTTCTTTAAAAGAACGCTGTGGACTCCTGAGTGGTATCATTATGTTGCACTCGATCTCCTCTACCTGTTAGCGTCATCGGTTTATGCTTTTCATTTGTATTTTATTGCGCAATGTATAAAAGGATGTATAGAGCTCTAAAAGCGCGCATAAACTGTCAATTTGCGCAAATAAAACTACTTGAGGCGTATTTGTTAGTTTTTCATCACATTTGCAAATATCTTTCTTTAAAAGAACGCTGTGGACTCCTGAGTGGTATCATTATGTTGCACTCGATCTCCTCTACCAGTTAGCGTCATCGGTTTATGTTTTTCATCTGTATTTATTGCGCAATGTTTAAAAGGGTGTATAGAGCTCTAAAACCTTGCAAATAAACTCTCCAATTGCACAAAAAGAACCCTTTGAAGCGTATTTGTTAGTTTTTCATCACATTTGCAAATATCTTTCTTTAAAAGAACGCTGTGGACTCCTGAGTGGTATCATTATGTTGCACTCGATCTCCTCTACCTGTTAGCGTCATCGGTTTATGCTTTTCATCTGTATTTATTGCGCAATGTATAAAAAGGATGTATAGAGCTCTAAAAGCGCGCATAAACTGTCAATTTGCGCAAATAAAACTACTTGAGGCGTATTTGTTAGTTTTTCATCACATTTGCAAATATCTTTCTTTAAAAGAACGCTGTGGACTCCTGAGTGGTATCATTATGTTGCACTCGATCTCCTCTACCAGTTATCGTCATCGGTTAATGGTTTTCATCTGTATTTATTGCGCAATGTTTAAAAGGATGTATAGAGCTCTAAAACCTTGCATAAACTCTCCAATTGCACAAAAAGAACCCTTTGAAGTGTATTTGTTAGTTTTTCATCACATTTGCAAATATCTTTCTTTAAAAGAACGCTGTGGACTCCTGAGTGGTATCATTATGTTGCACTCGATCTCCTCTACCTGTTAGCGTCATCGGTTTATGCTTTTCATCTGTATTTATTGCGCAATGTATAAAAGGATGTATAGAGCTCTAAAAGCGCGCATAAACTGTCAATTGCGCAAATAAAACTACTTGAGGCGTATTTGTTAGTTTTTCATCACATTTGCAAATATCTTTCTTTAAAAGAACGCTGTGGACTCCTGAGTGGTATCATTATGTTGCACTCGATCTCCTCTACCAGTTAGCGTCATCGGTTTATGTTTTTCATCTGTATTTATTGCGCAATGTTTAAAAGGGTGTATAGAGCTCTAAAACCTTGCAAATAAACTCTCCAATTGCACAAAAAGAACCCTTTGAAGCGTATTTGTTAGTTTTTCATCACATTTGCAAATATCTTTCTTTAAAAGAACGCTGTGGACTCCTGAGTGGTATCATTATGTTGCACTCGATCTCCTCTACCAGTTATCGTCATCGGTTATGGTTTTCATCTGTATTTATTGCGCAATGTTTAAAAGGATGTATAGAGCTCTAAAACCTTGCATAAACTCTCCAATTGCACAAAAAGAACCCTTTGAAGTGTATTTGTTAGTTTTTCATCACATTTGCAAATATCTTTCTTTAAAAGAACGCTGTGGACTCCTGAGTGGTATCATTATGTTGCACTCGATCTCCTCTACTAGTTAGCGTCATCGGTTTATGTTTTTCATCTGTATTTATTGCGCAATGTTTAAAAGGGTGTATAGAGCTCTAAAACCTTGCAAATAAACTCTCCAATTGCACAAAAAGAACCCTTTAAAGCGTATTTGTTAGTTTTTCATCACATTTGCAAATATCTTTCTTTAAAAGAACGCTGTGGACTCCTGAGTGGTATCATTATGTTGCACTCGATCTCCTCTACCTGTTAGCGTCATCGGTTTATGCTTTTCATCTGTATTTATTGCGCAATGTATAAAAGGATGTATAGAGCTCTAAAAGCGCGCATAAACTGTCAATTTGCGCAAATAAAACTACTTGAGGCGTATTTGTTAGTTTTTCATCACATTTGCAAATATCTTTCTTTAAAAGAACGCTGTGGACTCCTGAGTGGTATCATTATGTTGCACTCGATCTCCTCTACCTGTTAGCGTCATCGGTTTATGCTTTTCATCTGTATTTATTGCGCAATGTATAAAAAGGATGTATAGAGCTCTAAAAGCGCGCATAAACTGTCAATTTGCGCAAATAAAACTACTTGAGGCGTATTTGTTAGTTTTTCATCACATTTGCAAATATCTTTCTTTAAAAGAACGCTGTGGACTCCTGAGTGGTATCATTATGTTGCACTCGATCTCCTCTACCAGTTATCGTCATCGGTTAATGGTTTTCATCTGTATTTATTGCGCAATGTTTAAAAGGATGTATAGAGCTCTAAAACCTTGCATAAACTCTCCAATTGCACAAAAAGAACCCTTTGAAGTGTATTTGTTAGTTTTTCATCACATTTGCAAATATCTTTCTTTAAAAGAACGCTGTGGACTCCTGAGTGGTATCATTATGTTGCACTCGATCTCCTCTACCTGTTAGCGTCATCGGTTTATGCTTTTCATTTGTATTTATTGCGCAATGTATAAAAGGATGTATAGAGCTCTAAAAGCGCGCATAGACTGTCAATTTGCGCAAATAAAACTACTTGAGGCGTATTTGTTAGTTTTTCATCACATTTGCAAATATCTTTCTTTAAAAGAACGCTGTGGACTCCTGAGTGGTATCATTATGTTGCACTCGATCTCCTCTACCTGTTAGCGTCATCGGTTTATGCTTTTCATCTGTATTTATTGCGCAATGTATAAAAAGGATGTATAGAGCTCTAAAAGCGCGCATAAACTGTCAATTTGCGCAAATAAAACTACTTGAGGCGTATTTGTTAGTTTTTCATCACATTTGCAAATATCTTTCTTTAAAAGAACGCTGTGGACTCCTGAGTGGTATCATTATGTTGCACTCGATCTCCTCTACCAGTTATCGTCATCGGTTAATGGTTTTCATCTGTATTTATTGCGCAATGTTTAAAAGGATGTATAGAGCTCTAAAACCTTGCATAAACTCTCCAATTGCACAAAAAGAACCCTTTGAAGTGTATTTGTTAGTTTTTCATCACATTTGCAAATATCTTTCTTTAAAAGAACGCTGTGGACTCCTGAGTGGTATCATTATGTTGCACTCGATCTCCTCTACCTGTTAGCGTCATCGGTTTATGCTTTTCATTTGTATTTATTGCGCAATGTATAAAAGGATGTATAGAGCTCTAAAAGCGCGCATAAACTGTCAATTTGCGCAAATAAAACTACTTGAGGCGTATTTGTTAGTTTTTCATCACATTTGCAAATATCTTTCTTTAAAAGAACGCTGTGGACTCCTGAGTGGTATCATTATGTTGCACTCGATCTCCTCTACCAGTTAGCGTCATCGGTTTATGTTTTTCATCTGTATTTATTGCGCAATGTTTAAAAGGGTGTATAGAGCTCTAAAACCTTGCAAATAAACTCTCCAATTGCACAAAAAGAACCCTTTGAAGCGTATTTGTTAGTTTTTCATCACATTTGCAAATATCTTTCTTTAAAAGAACGCTGTGGACTCCTGAGTGGTATCATTATGTTGCACTCGATCTCCTCTACCTGTTAGCGTCATCGGTTTATGCTTTTCATCTGTATTTATTGCGCAATGTATAAAAAGGATGTATAGAGCTCTAAAAGCGCGCATAAACTGTCAATTTGCGCAAATAAAACTACTTGAGGCGTATTTGTTAGTTTTTCATCACATTTGCAAATATCTTTCTTTAAAAGAACGCTGTGGACTCCTGAGTGGTATCATTATGTTGCACTCGATCTCCTCTACCAGTTATCGTCATCGGTTAATGGTTTTCATCTGTATTTATTGCGCAATGTTTAAAAGGATGTATAGAGCTCTAAAACCTTGCATAAACTCTCCAATTGCACAAAAAGAACCCTTTGAAGTGTATTTGTTAGTTTTTCATCACATTTGCAAATATCTTTCTTTAAAAGAACGCTGTGGACTCCTGAGTGGTATCATTATGTTGCACTCGATCTCCTCTACTAGTTAGCGTCATCGGTTTATGTTTTTTCATCTGTATTTATTGCGCAATGTTTAAAAGGGTGTATAGAGCTCTAAAACCTTGCAAATAAACTCTCCAATTGCACAAAAAGAACCCTTTGAAGCGTATTTGTTAGTTTTTCATCACATTTGCAAATATCTTTCTTTAAAAGAACGCTGTGGACTCCTGAGTGGTATCATTATGTTGCACTCGATCTCCTCTACCAGTTATCGTCATCGGTTAATGGTTTTCATCTGTATTTATTGCGCAATGTTTAAAAGGATGTATAGAGCTCTAAAACCTTGCATAAACTCTCCAATTGCACAAAAAGAACCCTTTGAAGTGTATTTGTTAGTTTTTCATCACATTTGCAAATATCTTTCTTTAAAAGAACGCTGTGGACTCCTGAGTGGTATCATTATGTTGCACTCGATCTCCTCTACTAGTTAGCGTCATCGGTTTATGTTTTTCATCTGTATTTATTGCGCAATGTTTAAAAGGGTGTATAGAGCTCTAAAACCTTGCAAATAAACTCTCCAATTGCACAAAAAGAACCCTTTAAAGCGTATTTGTTAGTTTTTCATCACATTTGCAAATATCTTTCTTTAAAAGAACGCTGTGGACTCCTGAGTGGTATCATTATGTTGCACTCGATCTCCTCTACCTGTTAGCGTCATCGGTTTATGCTTTTCATCTGTATTTATTGCGCAATGTATAAAAGGATGTATAGAGCTCTAAAAGCGCGCATAAACTGTCAATTTGCGCAAATAAAACTACTTGAGGCGTATTTGTTAGTTTTTCATCACATTTGCAAATATCTTTCTTTAAAAGAACGCTGTGGACTCCTGAGTGGTATCATTATGTTGCACTCGATCTCCTCTACCTGTTAGCGTCATCGGTTTATGCTTTTCATCTGTATTTATTGCGCAATGTATAAAAAGGATGTATAGAGCTCTAAAAGCGCGCATAAACTGTCAATTTGCGCAAATAAAACTACTTGAGGCGTATTTGTTAGTTTTTCATCACATTTGCAAATATCTTTCTTTAAAAGAACGCTGTGGACTCCTGAGTGGTATCATTATGTTGCACTCGATCTCCTCTACCAGTTATCGTCATCGGTTAATGGTTTTCATCTGTATTTATTGCGCAATGTTTAAAAGGATGTATAGAGCTCTAAAACCTTGCATAAACTCTCCAATTGCACAAAAAGAACCCTTTGAAGTGTATTTGTTAGTTTTTCATCACATTTGCAAATATCTTTCTTTAAAAGAACGCTGTGGACTCCTGAGTGGTATCATTATGTTGCACTCGATCTCCTCTACCTGTTAGCGTCATCGGTTTATGCTTTTCATTTGTATTTTATTGCGCAATGTATAAAAGGATGTATAGAGCTCTAAAAGCGCGCATAAACTGTCAATTTGCGCAAATAAAACTACTTGAGGCGTATTTGTTAGTTTTTCATCACATTTGCAAATATCTTTCTTTAAAAGAACGCTGTGGACTCCTGAGTGGTATCATTATGTTGCACTCGATCTCCTCTACCAGTTAGCGTCATCGGTTTATGTTTTTCATCTGTATTTATTGCGCAATGTTTAAAAGGGTGTATAGAGCTCTAAAACCTTGCAAATAAACTCTCCAATTGCACAAAAAGAACCCTTTGAAGCGTATTTGTTAGTTTTTCATCACATTTGCAAATATCTTTCTTTAAAAGAACGCTGTGGACTCCTGAGTGGTATCATTATGTTGCACTCGATCTCCTCTACCTGTTAGCGTCATCGGTTTATGCTTTTCATCTGTATTTATTGCGCAATGTATAAAAAGGATGTATAGAGCTCTAAAAGCGCGCATAAACTGTCAATTTGCGCAAATAAAACTACTTGAGGCGTATTTGTTAGTTTTTCATCACATTTGCAAATATCTTTCTTTAAAAGAACGCTGTGGACTCCTGAGTGGTATCATTATGTTGCACTCGATCTCCTCTACCAGTTATCGTCATCGGTTAATGGTTTTCATCTGTATTTATTGCGCAATGTTTAAAAGGATGTATAGAGCTCTAAAACCTTGCATAAACTCTCCAATTGCACAAAAAGAACCCTTTGAAGTGTATTTGTTAGTTTTTCATCACATTTGCAAATATCTTTCTTTAAAAGAACGCTGTGGACTCCTGAGTGGTATCATTATGTTGCACTCGATCTCCTCTACTAGTTAGCGTCATCGGTTTATGTTTTTTCATCTGTATTTATTGCGCAATGTTTAAAAGGGTGTATAGAGCTCTAAAACCTTGCAAATAAACTCTCCAATTGCACAAAAAGAACCCTTTGAAGCGTATTTGTTAGTTTTTCATCACATTTGCAAATATCTTTCTTTAAAAGAACGCTGTGGACTCCTGAGTGGTATCATTATGTTGCACTCGATCTCCTCTACCAGTTATCGTCATCGGTTAATGGTTTTCATCTGTATTTATTGCGCAATGTATAAAAGGATGTATAGAGCTCTAAAAGCGCGCATAAACTGTCAATTTGCGCAAATAAAACTACTTGAGGCGTATTTGTTAGTTTTTCATCACATTTGCAAATATCTTTCTTTAAAAGAACGCTGTGGACTCCTGAGTGGTATCATTATGTTGCACTCGATCTCCTCTACTAGTTAGCGTCATCGGTTTATGTTTTTCATCTGTATTTATTGCGCAATGTTTAAAAGGGTGTATAGAGCTCTAAAACCTTGCAAATAAACTCTCCAATTGCACAAAAAGAACCCTTTGAAGCGTATTTGTTAGTTTTTCATCACATTTGCAAATATCTTTCTTTAAAAGAACGCTGTGGACTCCTGAGTGGTATCATTATGTTGCACTCGATCTCCTCTACCAGTTAGCGTCATCGGTTTATGTTTTACTTCTGTATTTATTGCGCAATGTTTAAAAGGGTGTATAGAGCTCTAAAACCTTGCAATAAACTCTCCAATTGCACAAAAAGAACCCTTTGAAGCGTATTTGTTAGTTTTTCATCACATTTGCAAATATCTTTCTTTAAAATAACGCTGTGGACTCCTGAGTGGTATCATTATGTTGCACTCGATCTCCTTTACCTGTTAGCGTCATCGGTTTATGCTTTTCATCTGTATTTATTGCGCAATGTATAAAAGGATGTATAGAGCTCTAAAAGCGCGCATAAACTGTCAATTTGCGCAAATAAAACTACTTGAGGCGTATTTGTTAGTTTTTCATCACATTTGCAAATATCTTTCTTTAAAAGAACGCTGTGGACTCCTGAGTGGTATCATTATGTTGCACTCGATCTCCTCTACCTGTTAGCGTCATCGGTTTATGCTTTTCATCTGTATTTATTGCGCAATGTATAAAAGGATATATAGAGCTCTAAAAGCGCGCATAAACTCTCCAATTGCACAAAAAGAACCCTTTGAAGCGTATTTGTTAGTTTTTCATCACATTTGCAAATATCTTTCTTTAAAAGAACGCTGTGGACTCCTGAGTGGTATCATTATGTTGCACTCGATCTCCTCTACCAGTTAGCGTCATCGGTTTATGCTTTTCATCTGTATTTATTGCGCAATGTATAAAAGGATATATAGAGCTCTAAAAGCGCGCATAAACTCTCCAATTGCACAAAAAGAACCCTTTGAAGCGTATTTGTTAGTTTTTCATCACATTTGCAAATATCTTTCTTTAAAAGAACGCTGTGGACTCCTGAGTGGTATCATTATGTTGCACTCGATCTCCTCTACCAGTTAGCGTCATCGGTTTATGCTTTTCATCTGTATTTATTGCGCAATGTATAAAAGGATGTATAGAGCTCTAAAAGCGCGCATAAACTGTCAATTTGCGCAAATAAAACCGTTTGAAGCGTATTTGTTAGTTTTTCATCACATTTGCAAATATCTTTCTTTAAAAGAACGCTGTGGACTCCTGAGTGGTATCATTATGTTGCACTCGATCTCCTCTACCAGTTAGCGTCATCGGTTTATGGTTTTCATCTGTATTTATTGCGCAATGTTTAAAACGATGTGTAAAGCTCTAAAACCTTGCATAAACTCTCCAATTGCACAAAAAGAACCCTTTGAGGCGTATTTGTTATGTTATTTGGGTTGTGATTTAACTCCTGTTTCCCCCTATTTCCCATTATATTCCAGAGTTACAAAGCACAGGGCTTATAAAGATCATGGCCTTCTTACTGTTTCATAAGGTCATGGGTGTGTGCGAATCAGTAATAATACATTTCATATCACCAAAATCGTCTGCTTTTCAACTTTGGTGCTCCCCATTTGGGATGCTTTCATTTAAAACACACTCTTACGGAGCACACCATCCAAATAAAACCCAAAACTGCTCCTTTTGCCAATGACCGAAAATGCTTACGCAGTCGTTATTGTTAAAACAGCTAAATGTTCTCATTATGATGCACATAATCAGAAGACGGCGACTATCATTTAGATCTCGAGAACGTTGGATGGATAAGGGTGAAAAGTCAACCAAGTGCTTTCTTAATTTAGAAAAAAGAAACGGGAAAAGAAGAAGCTTTATTATGTGAAGGACCGATCACAGAGAAAGAACGTTAAATTCAATGAGAAATAAAAAAATCTCCAGGCAGTGATGGTCTGACTGCAGAATTTTACAAGTGTTTCTGGGCTGACTTAAAGTGTATGTTGATCGACAGTTTAAATGAAGGATTTGCAAAACAAGAATTGTCTGAAAGCCAGAAGCAAGCTGTTATAACATTACTGCATACAAAGAGAGACAAGCGTTTAGTAGATAACTGGAGACCGATCTCATTGTTAAACAAGATCCTTGCAAAAACGCTTTGTAAACGTTTGCATAATGTAATGAAAATTTTAGTCTCTCCCGATCAGACTGGATACTTAAAACAACGTTCTGCTGTACAAAATATTCGTGTCTTGGTTACGGCTTTTGATAACATTTGTCATGATTTCCAATTTTTGTTATTATATAGATTTATGTTCAAAGAAACGTTTAAACATTGGGTCAAACACTCTACAGTAATGCAATAGGCAGAGTTATTAACAATGGCTGGGTCTCTAAGGATTTCAGAATAGATCAGGGTGTAAGACAAGGTTGTCCGCTATCGGCTCTTCTCTTTAATATACTGGCTGTGAGAATAAAGCAAAATACCAACATAAAAGGTATGTGTATTTCTTTGAAAAATCCACCTGTCGTTGAAGAGAATATCAAAATATCTCAATTAGCAGATGACACGGTAATTTTTGTTAACTCTATAGAAGCTGGAACATTGCCATAAAAGAGGTGAAAACATTTGGGGTCTTAGCAGGGCCAAAACTGAATTTAATGAAACCAATGTCATGTCAACTTCTTTTCAAGAAGAATGCTTAGATAATTTAGAATGGACTTAATGAGCCCATTAAATACTTTGGTGTGTACATATCTCAAGGAAAAAAAAAGAGAATCAGAAAGTTTAAATTGGAACTTGAAACTGGAGACAGTAAAATTCGTTGCTGAAAGTTTGGAAAATGAGGAACCTGACATACTATGGGAAAATAACAATTATAAAAACGCTTATTGCGACATGTTTACTACCAATTCCACAAAAGTTTGTTGTCAATCTAAACGGACTAAGTTATAGCTTTCTTTGGGGATCAAAAAGGGAAAAAGTAAAAAGAGCGGTTGTTACTCGTGCTGCAGAGGGGTGGGGATTAAACATGGTAGATATACAAACCAAATTCCAATCATTGCAATTATCTTGGTTTTCAAAATATATGAAAGGAGGTAAGTCGCAATGGAGAATACTTTTCAGATATTGGATAAGTTTTATTCAAGACATACCATTAATTTTGAAAGTAAACTGCTCAAGCAAAGACATGTTCTCGCTATGTAAGATGTATAATTTACCAATATTCTATGCTAACTTACTCACATACGGGTGCGAATTAAGATGTTCATTTCCTGAATGTACATGTAAGAGACATGTAATGACATTCTGTGGCATAACAGTAACATCAAACATGAACGAAATGTTTTATTTTTTAAAGAATGGAACGTAAACGGAATTTGTAAAATTAGTGATGTATTTGAAAACGGTCAATGGGTATCTGTAACACTCTCTACGAACGTTTGGGTACAAGTTCTTTGTTGGATAACTTCACACTTTCGAAACTAAAAAAGGGCTTTTCCAAAAGTATGGGCAGAACAAATAAGAAATACTAATTTTAACTCAATTGCAACAAGAGTTCCTGAAGGAACGTTTGAGATATCGAACTGCGACTTGATTAAATTAAGTCTCATGAAAGCAAAACATTTTAATATTCTTTTGAATGAGTTCAAAAAAAGAAAATCCTCCAGTGTCATTGTTTTGGCAGGAAATACTGCAACTACCAATCAATTTTGAGTGGAGGCATGTTTTAGATTTTAAATTAAAAAAGATCAAAGACATCAGAGTAAGACAATTTAATCCAAATTGCTTCATACAGTTTTACCCTTCAAAGATAATCTTTTTCTCTTAATTTTAAAGAAATTCCCAAGCCTACTCTATTTTGCCTAAAACATAGGGCTCAAATTATCAGGTGATCAACAAGTGTGCTGTATGTAGTTATTTAGTTAAATCATCACAAAAGAAATATAGCCTGTATGATCATAAAAACATAGAAACCTACTGAAAATAACCAATACCAACTTTGTTGAGGCTGTCTTCCATTTGCATCACTAAAGACCATATGAGATTTCCCAATGAAAGTACCTCACATGGTATGCAAAGAAAAATCAGAAGAATAGTTAGTTTTTATTTTGCAGTTTGCATTGACTGATTCATGCACTTATCCCTTCCACATTATAATATCAAATATTGTTAAGAGAATATCGCACTCTTCAAAGTTACTTAAATTAATGAATAGGTTAGGTTTGTGCTGTTCAGAATCCACCCTTGATAGATTTTTACAGCATGTCAAAGATGATAGAGATGCAAATGGATCTTTGTCATTACTTAATAGTGATTCTTTTACACATGTAACATGGGTGATAGTGAGCACTAAAAAAAATAGGTTTTTTGTTTTCCCCTCAACCACGCCCCCCTTGAGTAAAAAGAAAAAAAAGAGGATTCGCTGGAAAAAAATTGGCATCTAACAACATCCCCCCCCCCCTTTTGAGTAAGAAAATTGGGACAAAATTGGGGGAAAAAAATAGGGCAAAATAGGGAAGAATAGAGAAAATGAGAGGGAAATCGGGGAAATCAGGATAAAACATGAAAGAAGAAGAAAAAAATTGTTTTAAAAAAAAATTAAAATCTGGATTTTTTTTTTTTTATAAATCGGGAAGAAATCGTGGAAACCGATTTAAATCAGTTTTTATCAGGCCTGATGTAAGTATAGACAATATTGATGTTCTTGCATCACATGCTGCTGTGACTGCATGCAGACCAAGTACGTCTGGCATGGTACATCAATCATGGCGCAGCAACCAAAACCTAGTAGTGAAGTTTTGCACAGTACTTTTAAAAGGTTAGACATTCCAAGTACCAGTACTGCTGTATCCATTCCAAAAACCAAAAAGCCATCCGTTCGAAAAAAAGATAAAATTGTCTCACCCTCTTGATGTTCCCACCAAAGATTATTTCCAACCAACGCAATTTAAAACACATATATACGATTACAGATTTCTTGGGAAACTTTTATTCCTTCAGAGCTAGAGAAAAATATGATATGTAGATCTACTCTTAATAATGACATGTTCCTTTATGTCTTAGAAAGATATTCAGGTACAAGAAGTGAGGAGCCATCATTATTGCCAAGTTTTAAATGCAAGATGCTCCTAGATAGTGAAAATCCCACAACTGAAAAGTCCCATTTTTCATATCTATATATACATATAGACGAACCAGCAGACACTAAGCAAACTTTACAAAAATCAATTCAACTTTTGTATGATCTTTTCCAAATCACAAGGAATGTCAATCATTTGATTGTAGCAAGCGATGGAGCAACTTTCAAAATGTTGTTAAATATTAAACGTGAATATGGTGCAGCACTAGATTGGTTAATTCCATACATCGGAGATTGGCTATTGAAAAACTATAAAGAGGTCTTGATGAAGATTTTTGGGGATGGGGAGGGGGGGTTAAAAGTTCTGGCTAAAGTTCCAATCTCAATGTTTTCTTAATTACAGGGATGGAAAATCAAATAGTGATTTTTTTATAATGAGATGTTTTTAGATAAAATTCAATCTGTAATCATGTCATTTGAAATACATGATGATACTTTTGATACCGGTACTTTTGGTAAAACACAGGAAGAGTTTAAGAATTCAGAAATGTTTACATCTATGAAGGATGAGTTCATGTAATTTTGGGCTGAGATGTCTGAAAAACTACACACTTTCAAATTTTGGAATGGTTTCATTCATAAAGACTGTATGTCATCAATCCAGTTGTATATAGCTATACGTTCTGGCAATTGGGGATTGAGGAACGCTGCACTTAAAGAAATTGCCCCATTATTCCATGCTTGTGATAGGCAAAAAGACTAAAATGATTCCAGTCCATTTGAGTATGATGGAAGCTTTACCTGAATATATTCTAGTACATTTTAGAAATGACGCATTTGTGTCCAGCATAAAAGGCATACATTTTTCATCAGTAGCTTTGGACGAGGCGCATGAAATGTTAATTAACAAACATTGTAAGATGGCCCTTTGTAGAAGCCTTCCCAAAAATATGGAAAAACTAGATGGAATTTTGACTGCGTGCAGTCGAAAATGATGCCTCCGCCATAGAGCAATTTAAACAAGTTTGGAGTTTAAATCTCCAGTGGTTCTTGAGATATCATGATAACAATCTCAATGTATGGAATTTCATAAGTTGACCTCTGTGACCCTTGACCTTTGACCTACGTGCTCCAAAATCTAATCAGATTGTCTTCCTGTGGTGATACACACTATCATTAAGTTTGAAGTTTAAATCTCAAATGGTTCTTGAGATATCGCGCTAACAAACTCAATACAAGGAATTTCATAAGTTGACCTCTGTGACCTGTGACCTTTGACCTACGTACTCCAAAATCTAATCAGATCGTCTTCCTATGGTGATAAATACTATTCCTGAGTCTTAAGTTTAAATCTTAAATGGTTCTTGAGATATTGTGATAACGGTCAAACGGGACGGACGTACGGACGTACGGACGGACAACCCGAAAACATGATGCCTCCGGCACCACCTTCGGTGGCGGAGGCATAACAATGCTGGTACAATATAGTACCAAGCAAAATTAATTACTCATTTTGAGAAACAGTTGGAATTTTTAAATCCTTCAAAGTCTGTACTTCACAGAGATCTTTCTCCGTCAGTCATTAAATCTGAATTTTCATATGTTAAATTGTACCTTGGTAAGCTTTTGGAGAGTAGTATGTTTTTGCAAGATCAGGAAACAAGTCTACTCTCATACAGACAGATCAGGATGCTTACTCTTATATTTGTAAGTTCCAAATACTTCAAGACACTAATGTGGAAAAACCTGTTTTAAGGAAGCATAATTTGAAAACATTTGCTAAACCTAAAGTCACACATAGAAAGCTTTCAAGCTACCAGAAGGAAGTGAAAATGGTTACTCTCTGATGCAAGTGCTTGACGGCTTCCTCACAAGAAAGAAATCAACCAATAACCTGTAACCTGTAGACTTGTCACTCTTTGTCAATTTATTGAAAAACCTCAAGCTATTTGTGACCGTAGCAATCTACCTCAGAAAGGTGCTAAATATGTAATGTACAATATTTTTGATAAACGATATGGAGGTAATTATAATATAGTATCTAGTAGTCCAACCATTACCCAAAAGGGGGCATTTCTCATAGCAGAATGAATGAATATAATTTATACATCACCACTTAAACATTATAGAACATTTAATGAGTATGCATCTTTTATTGTTGATATTTGGGTTTTGACTGGTTTCAAAAAAGGTTTCAGAGATGTAAGAATTTTATTTGACCAGTTTGGTACACACGGGACATCACCAAAATGTATTGAAAGATCAAGAATGGATCAAGGAGATGAGGACTCTGACTCTACAGTGGATGAGGTAGTTGAACGATCAAGAAGGGATCAAGGGGATGAAGACTCTGACTCTACAGTGGATGAGGTAGTTGATGCTACTCATCTTCCTCAGAATTGGTCAAAATGTTTACATATACGCAACAACAAAAAAATGCACTCATTCGATACCTGTCAAGGAAAATTGTAGACATTGTTAAAAGTAATTTGCAAGATGACCACATTTGTATTACTTCTGGGGGATTTCATGTTGGGCTACAGTCCTCGTCAGGGTGGTCAGGTGTTGTTGTAACCAGTAAGGGGGTTGAGAACCATTCTCTTGTACATAACCATGAAGAGAGTGACACACAAATCTTTCTTCATGTGTATATGATACTCCTTGTAGTCATGTGTTAATTCATTCTATAGATAGGATATTTCTCTAATAATTTAATGAAACGTCTAAGCTTCTGCGCTTCGCGCGGGAGGGTAGGGGGGGAATGAATTCAGATAAGGATTAAGAGTCAAGAACGGTACAACAAATTGTCTTCTTTCTCTAATAATTTATGAAATGTCAAAGCTTCCGTGGGAGGGGGAGGGGGAACTGAATTCAGACAAGGATTAAGAGTCGATCGAGAATGGTACAACGAATCTTCTTCTTTCTTTAATAATCTAATAAAACTTCAAAGCTTCCGTGAATGAAGGGGAACTTGATACAAAAAAAGGATTAAGATTCGAGAACGGTACAACGAATCGTTTTCTTTCTCTAATAATTTAATGAAATGTCTAAGCTTCTGCGCTTCGCGCGGGAGGGGAGGGGGGGGGGACTGAATTCAGATAAGGCTTAAGAGTCGAGAACGGTACAACAAATCGTCTTCTTTCTCTAATAATTCATGAAACGTCGAAGCTTCCGCGGGAGGGGGGGGGGGGAACTGAATTCAGACAAGGATTAAGAGTCAATCGAGAATGGTACAACAAATCTTCTTTCTTTAATAATCTAATAAAACTTCAAAGCTTCCGCGGAGGAAGGGGAACTTGATACAAAAAAAGGATTAAGATTTGAGAACGGTACAACAAATCGTTTTCTTTCTCTAATAATTTATTGTAACGTCTAAGCTTCTGCGCTTCGCGCGGGAGGGTAGGGGGGGAACTGAATTCAGATAAGGATTAGGAGTCGAGAACGGTACAACAAATCGTCTTCTTTCTCTAATAATTTATAAAACGTCAAAGCTTCTGTGGGAGGGGGGGAACTGAATTCAGACAAGGATTAAGAGTTGATCGAGAATGGTACAACGAATCTTCTTCTTTCTTTAATAATCTAATAAAACTTCTAAGCTTCCGTGAATGAAGGGGAACTTGATACAAAAAAAGGATTAAGAGTCGAGAACGGTACAACAAATCGTCTTCTTTCTCCAATAATTTATGAAACATCAAAGCTTCCGCGGGAGGGGAGGGGGGGGGAACTGAATTCAGATAAGGATTAAGAGTCGAGAACGGTACAACAAATCGTCTTCTTTCTTTAATAATCTAATAAAACTTCAGAGCTTCCGCGGAGGAAGGGGAACTTGATACCAAAAAAGGATTAAGAGTTGAGAATCGTCTTCTTTCTCTTATAATTTGATAAAACCTCAAAGCTTTTGCGCTACGTGCGCTCTGTAAGTGATTCGCATGCTCACTTCCGCCCCCCTAAAATGAAATCCTGGCTACGCGCTTGAAACAAAGAACAGAGACTTCAGGGACCTGTTTCACATAACTTGTCATCAGTGTCAAATGACAGTTTTTGTTATAAGCTACTGAAATCCTTGCTACTGATTTGGTTATCAGCAAAGTTCCCAGGATGTACTTAGTAGAGAACTGAAAGAATATAGACAAAGCAAGAGAGATGACAGACGAAAGGACAGACAGATGGACAGAAAGAGACACAGAGAGCAGACAATTCTTACCTGATAATAGCTCTTCCGTCCTTGTCTCCAGTGTATGTGACGATGTAGAAGTCTGGAGCCCAGTTGATAATGGTAGATAGAGGAGCACTGATCAGAAAAGGTCCATTGGAATGACCCTGTATCAAAGAAAGATGATGTGTGTATATGTGGAGGCAAATTATTTTGAAGTTTTATGGAGTGAAGAGTGAATATGCATTTTGAAAAGAATGGGTTGTGAAATGAGTGGATGGTGAAGGAGGGAATTGTATCATTTTGAAAATTCCTTTGAGCAGAACTTTGTTCCTCTCCCCCATCGTCTCTTTCTTTCCCATTCCTTTCACATCATTTTTCTTGCTCCATCTCCCATCTCCACGCCCCTCTCCGCGCCCCTCCTCCCCCCTCCCATAGTAAGAGCGCTTCAAACAATGCACCTACCTCTTTATAGAGAGAGTAGAGGAACGCGATGGTCTGGATAGTTTTCCCCAATCCCATCTCCTCTGCCAGGATGGTACAGATATCATTATGCCAGGAGTATCTCAGCCAGTTCAGACCCTCGAGCTGGCTGAGATACTCCTGGCATAATGATATCTATTACTCTTATCATTTAACACAATTAATGACATTCTGGCTCCCAGTACATCAATTATTCTGAGGCTGAGCAGCTAGCAGCAAGCATCATCAATTACCACATGCTAAAAATGATCAGTGTGCACTTACATGTACATCTGTCATTGGCTCCAGCTTCTGTATGGCTCTTTGTTCTCTCTCTTGGTTCTTGCCTTTCTTGTTCTTGCCTTTACTCTTTTTCTTCTTCAATGGCTCGCCAAACATCAGAGCTCTGGAAGAAGGACGACAAAGACATTTTTTTTTTTTAATTCCAAGTCCAAACAAAATTAAAAAGAGCAACAATCATATTACACTGAATGGTCTTGGCTATAATTATAAATTTCCACTTACCAACTTGACTGAAATAATCCGATTAATGGTCCCTTTTTAGGAAATTATGGATATGGGTCAAAATCGAAGTCCCATGTCTTGCAAGATTTTCAACATGGACTTCGATTTTGACCCATAATTTCCTAAAGAGGGGCCATTAAACAGATTATTTCAGTCAAGTTGGTAAGTGAAGCCGATTTATTATAGCCTAGATCTAGGCCTAGGCCTAATTTACAATATAACATGCACGAGGTAAAATGACATTTGGGGGGATTTTCGGGGCATAAAAATATGGCCATAGGCCATGGTGTTAGAAAGGGAATGCGTATAGTTGGCTTCCGACACTAAAGAGAGAGCCGACCCTACCCAAATAAGAGGCATAACGAACGAAAGAGACGAAAAATTCGGTCTACTATGTGTGCAGCAAAAAAAACTGCCGAAAACATAGACCATAGAAATAGTAGACTTTAAAGTTAGTAGGCCCTACTACCTAGTCTAGTAGTCATGGTAGTAGTACTAAGATAACAATGTCATTGAATCATTCTTCTCATCCAATAGAAATTTAGACCGAATTTTCCGTCTCTTTCGTTCGTTAGCCTCTTATTGGGGTAGGGTCGGCCGGCTCTCTCTTTAGAGACGGAAACCGTCTATACACATTCCCTTGATAATGCCACGGCCATTTCAGGTCGTAGCGTTTTGCCCCCAAAATCCCCCAAAATGTCATTTTACCTCGTGTATATCCAACTGTAAATTAGGCCTAGGCTATAATACATCGGTTCCACTTACTAACTTGATTGAAATAATCCGTTTAATGGTCCCTTTTAAGGAAATTATGGGTCAAAATCTACATCCATGTTGAAAATCTTGCAAGCCGTGTTAAACTCTCGCTGCCGGAGTCATCTAAATCAATCTCGGTAGCATATATTGGCACCAAGATTAGTGGCGATATGAATATTCATTATTCCCTACGTCACAGACGTGCGGCGTGCGTACTCTGTCTATGGATCTGTCTTATACACAGGTACATGTACTGTACTAGTACAAAAGTACGTTCGTAAGCATTAGTACATACATTGCTCCGGAATGAAGAGAATCATTATAAAGGACGAATTACTCCATGAAGCCAAGTACAAGCAGGGAATTGAAATAGCAAACGTTCCTCGGAGCGGCTATACAATCCCTAATCTAGCTAGTTTTGTAATGACAGTTTATAGGAAAATGGACATTTAGTAGGCCTACTGTTGTTCAATAAAATCACTCAGTTTGATTTGATTCGAGATATATCTCATTAATAAAACAGTATAAAGGCTGTAGGAGTGCAAACGAACCCTAAACTTGGTGCCAACACCGTTAAACAATGCTCCAAATTTAGTAATACATGCCCTATGAAAGACCCGGGGTTGGATTATCTGGGAGAACGGAAGATTGATATTGTTAAGTTGTTTCATAACATCACTCAGTTTGATTTGATTCCAGATATTATCTCATTAATGAAAGAGTATAAAAGCTGTACGAGTCTTGAACGAACCATCGCCACTAATCTTGGTGCCAACATCGTTAAACTATGCTCCAAATTTAGTACTACCTTTTTTGTGCCCTATAGGCTAAAGACCCAGGGTTGGATTCTTTAGGAGAACGGAAGATTGATATTGTTAAATTGTTCCATATCGACATTCAGTTTGATTTGATTCAAGATATATCTCATTAATAAAACAGTATAAAGGCTGTATGAGTCTCCAAGAACGATCGCCACTAATCTTGGTGCCAACACCGTTAAACTATGCTCCAAATTTAGTACTACGTTTTTTGTGCCCTATAAAGACCCAGGGTTGGAAATTTAGGAGAACAGAAGATTGATATTGTTAAGTTGTTCCATAACATCACTCAGTGTGATTTGATTCGAGATATATCTCATTAATAAAACAGTATAAAGGCTGTATGAGTCTCGAACGAACCATCGCCACTAATCTTGGTGCCAACACTGTTAAACTATGCTCCAAATTTAGTACTACCTTTTTTGTGCCCTATAGGCTAAAGACCCAGGATTGGATTCTTTAGGAGAATGGAAGATTGATATTGTTAAGTTGTTCCATATCATCATTCAGTTTGATTTGATTCGAGATATATCTCATTAATAAAACAGTATAAAGGCTGTATGAGTCTCCAAGAACGATTGCCACTAATCTTGGTGCCAACACCGTTAAACTATGCTCCAAATTTAGTAATACATTTTTTGTGCCCTATAAAGACCCGGGGTTGGATTATTTAGGAGAACAGAAGATTGATATTGTTAAGTTGTTTCATAACATCACTCAGTGTGATTTGATTCGAGATATATCTCATTAATAAAACAGTATAAAGGCTGTATAAGTCTCGAACGAACCATCGCCACTAATCTTGGTGCCAACACCGTTAAACTATGCTCCAAATTTAGTTCTACCTTTTTTGTGCCCTATAGGCTAAAGACCCAGGGTTGGATTCTTTAGGAGAATGGAAGATTGATATTGTTAAGTTGTTCCATATCATCATTCAGTTTGATTTGATTTGAGATATATCTCATTAATAAAACAGTATAAAGGCTGTATGAGTCTCCAAGAACGATCGCCACTAATCTTGGTGCCAACACCGTTAAACTATGCTCCAAATTCAGTACTACCTTTTTTGTGCCCTATAGGCTAAAGACCCAGGGTTGGATTCTTTAAGAGAATGGAAGATTGATATTGTTAAATTGTTCCATATCATCATTCAGTTTGATTTGATTTGAGATATATCTCATTAATAAAACAGTATAAAGGCTGTATGAGTCTCCAAGAACGATCGCCACTAATCTTGGTGCCAACACCGTTAAACTATGCTCCAAATTTAGTAATACATTTTTTGTGCCCTATAAAGACCCGGGGTTGGATTATTTAGGAGAACAGAAGATTGATATTGTTAAGTTGTTTCATAACATCACTCAGTGTGATTTGATTCGAGATATATCTCATTAATAAAACAGTATAAAGGCTGTATGAGTCTCGAACGAACCATCGCCACTAATCTTGGTGCCAACACCGTTAAACTATGCTCCAAATTTAGTTCTACCTTTTTTGTGCCCTATAGGCTAAAGACCCAGGGTTGGATTCTTTAGGAGAATGGAAGATTGATATTGTTAAATTGTTCCATATCATCATTCAGTTTGATTTGATTTGAGATATATCTCATTAATAAAACAGTATAAAGGCTGTATGAGTCTCCAAGAACGATCGCCACTAATCTTGGTGCCAACACCGTTAAACTATGCTCCAAATTTAGTACTACCTTTTTTGTGCCCTATAGGCTAAAGACCCAGGGTTGGATTCTTTAAGAGAATGGAAGATTGATATTGTTAAATTGTTCCATATCATCATTCAATTTGATTTGATTTGAGATATATCTCATTAATAAAACAGTATAAAGGCTGTATGAGTCTCCAAGAACGATCGCCACTAATCTTGGTGCCAACACCGTTAAACTATGCTCCAAATTTAGTAATACATTTTTTGTGCCCTATAAAGACCCGGGGTTGGATTATTTAGGAGAACAGAAGATTGATATTGTTAAGTTGTTTCATAACATCACTCAGTGTGATTTGATTCGAGATATATCTCATTAATAAAACAGTATAAAGGCTGTATGAGTCTCGAACGAACCATCGCCACTAATCTTGGTGCCAACACCGTTAAACTATGCTCCAAATTTAGTTCTACCTTTTTTGTGCCCTATAGGCTAAAGACCCAGGGTTGGATTCTTTAGGAGAATGGAAGATTGATATTGTTAAGTTGTTCCATATCATCATTCAGTTTGATTTGATTTGAGATATATCTCATTAATAAAACAGTATAAAGGCTGTATGAGTCTCCAAGAACGATCGCCACTAATCTTGGTGCCAACACCGTTAAACTATGCTCCAAATTTAGTAATGCATTTTTTGTGCCCTATAAAGACCCGGGGTTGGATTATTTAGGAGAACAGAAGATTGATATTGTTAAGTTGTTTCATAACATCACTCAGTGTGATTTGATTCGAGATCTTTCTCATTAATAAACAGTATAAACGCTGTACAAGTCTCAAACGAACCATCGCCACTAAACTTTGTGCCAACACCATTAAACTATGCTCCAAAATTTGGTTATACATTTTGTGTGTCTATAAAGACCGAGGCTTTCCAGGATCGTTTAGGAGAATGGAAGATTGATATTGAGAAGTTGTTCGATAACATCACTCAGTTTGATTTGATTGCGCATTATGTCTCTTAATAATGGTGTAAAAGTCTCTAAAGAGAAGAAAATAAAGAGAGAAAGAGAGAGAGAGAGAGAGAGAGAGAAGAAAAAGATGTGAAAGGGAAAGAGGAGAGAAAGGAAAAGAAAGAGGAAAAAGAAAAGAAAAAGGGGGAGGGGAAGAAATAGATCAGGGGGAGGGGGGCCGAAATGGGCCTTGCCTCCCATGATGTTGCTTCCACTTCCTCCTCCCAGCCAAACAAAAGAGAGAAGAAGGAAAGGGAAAGCAAAAAGGAAAAGAGGAGATAACGGAAAGGAAAAAAAAAGAGGAAGAAAAGAAAAGGGGAATATCAGTTACTATTTTTTCCGCCAACAAGTTGTGGATCGGGGGGGGGGGGGGGGGGGGGGGGGTAAAGGCCCTTGCCTCTTCCCCCCTCCCCCACCGCCAAAAAAGAAAGGGAAAAGGGGGTAGGGAAAGAGGAGAGCTAAAAGGGAACAAAAAAGAGGAAGGGGGGGGGGTAAAGAGGACACTTTTTTTTTGGTCTCGAAATTTGAACATTTGACATTTTGTTCCGTAGGGGGGGGGGGGGTTGAGGTCACCTTTTTTAGGACAGCCATTGGCATAATTAAAAGGGGGGGGGGTTGCTCCAAGATACACACATAACAAAAAACCGAACAGGGGGAGGTTCAACCCCAAATCCCCCCCCCCCTCCCTTCGTACGCGCCTGCTCTTCTGATTACAGTTTTCGACTCTTAATCCTCGTTTGTTTTCAGTCCCCCCCCTCCCGCGCGAAGCTTGTACATTTCATTAAATCATTAAAGAAAGAAGACGATTCGTTGTACCGTTCTCGACTCTTAATCCTCGTCTGAATTCAGTTTCCCCCCCCCTCCTATCCGCGCGCGCGCGAAGCGCGGAAGCTTTTACGTTTCATTAAATATTTAGAGAAAGAAGACGATTTGTTGTACCATTCCCGACTCTTAATCCACACCTCCTGCGCCAAGCGCGGAAGCTTTGACATTTAATTCAATTATTAGAGAATCAAGACGATTCGTTGTACTATTCTCGAAATTAATCCTTGTCTGAATACAGTTTTTCCCCTCCCGCGCGAAGCGTGGAAGCTTTTAAGTTTCATTAAATCATTAGAGAAACGAGACGATTCGTTGTACCGTTTTCGACTCTTAATCCTTGTCTGAATTTCGAAAATGTTTTTTGTCTGCTCCTTTTTCTTCATACGTCCTCTTCCTCTCCTCTCTATTTTGGTTTGTTTTTTTGGAGGAGGGCCGCCCACACTGCCCCCTGGCTACGTGCCTGCGGTCAGATGAACATCTTTTGATACCTTGTCCGCCCCCGGAAACTCATGGGTTGAAGGCAAATTACGGTCAGATAAGTATTCAGGGGCCCGCCTCAGGGCCCTTGGTGGGGTCGAGGGTGCGAAAACCCCTGAATCTCAGGGGTTTCAGGCATTTGATTACGGTCAGATGAACATATTTTTTATACCTTATTTGTGAAACTGGCAGGACACTGATTTGCGTGAGGTCCAGCGAGCGGAGCCCCAAGAAGCTCAGGGGTTTTAGGCATTACATTACCGTCAGATTAGCATCCAGTAGGGTCTAGGGGGCAGAGCCCCCGGAAGCTCGGGGGTTTAGGCATTTGATTACGGTCAGATGAACATATTTTTATACTTTATTTAGGTATCACAGCTAAAGTTTGAAAGTATCTACATTTCATTTCCCCTGCCAATTTCATTTTAGAGCACATGGAAGGAGGAGTTTTGATACCTCATTTGTCAAATTTGAATAAGTACTTTTGAAAATACGGCCACTTACATAAGAGACGAAATGGTCAAATTTTGCGTAATTAGGCTGTAACTGACAATTAGCCATTTTCAAGGTGACATAATTTTGTAATTAATTGATGAATCACCTTTCTTTTCAAGAAATCTGTTCTCTGTATGGATTTCTACATGCCTATTTTTTTCTAGGTTCTTTAGACAAATATTTTTTTTTGTGGAATTTTTCAAATAATTAAATGAAGCCCATTTTGATGCGTGTGACAAATGGCTATTTTTGCGTCGCCGGAACAAGTTTTCATGGGTTTTGAAACATGGCTAGATTTAAGAGTGTCTATGAAGTGGGGCTGAATTTCGGCATATCTGGGGTATGTATATAGCTTAATCATTTCTGTAAGTTTGGACCATCAAATCCATTTAAATTAATTTTTAATGGCATTTGAAAAAGGCTCTTAACTCTTAAAACTTCATATTTTAAAGCACCCTTAAGCTTTTTTTGTGTGTTTTCAAGTCTGCCTAAATTGAAAACCATTAATGGTAGGGAATGAATTTTGGCACATCAATAGAAAGTATGGCAGTGGCGGATCCAGGGGGGGGGGGCACAGGGGGCACATACCCCTCCCCCCCCCCCCACCGGCCAAAAATATGTTAAAATCAGCCCTAAATTCCCCAAAAATGTACTGAAAACAGGGACGTGCCCCCCCCCCCAACGGAGAAAATTAAAAAATTAAAAAATTTCTTGACCCCCCCCCCCAAAAAAGTGCCCTCTTATCCCCCCCCCCCCCCCCCCCCCCCCCCCCGCTTATTCAGCGGTTGGCTGAGTCGTTACGATTTTTTTTTAGACCAAAAAAAAATAAAAAATGTCCTCTTACCCCCCCCCCCCCCCCCCCCCCCCCCCCAACCACCCTCCCTCCCCCCTAGGCCTACCTAACTTATTTACTATATAAACAAAAATAATAACAAATCCCTTTTAATTGAAATTCATAAATTGAATCCATGATCTTAAATTTAAAAACTCTGGGAAAACAATAAATGCCCTTTAAATCCTTGGCGTGGGTTTGCAATCACAACATGAGAATAGAGACACCAGTATGGGCGGTGCACGGCCGCCGAGCTATCACCGAGTGTGTGTGTGTGTGTCGTTGGGTTTTCATACAGACGTGCATCAATCAGATATGATTACTGAAAAGACACTGCCTGAATTTAATTGGAATTTAATAATTATTATCCAAAGATCAGAAAAGCCGTCATTACAGTTATTTGATGTAGATTGAAAACACAAAATATTTTTTTCTGACAAAATTTGATTAAATTTTCACTCTATAAATTGACAAAGATTACACAAGTTTGTTCTTGAATTTCTTAAAAAGTCACTTTGAAATTCAAAGTTCACTCGCATGACGTGTGAGAAAAATTGCGAGTGGAAAAACACAAACATGTATTATTGGTCTTGTGATCGCTTTAAAATCTGTTTAGGTTACGACAGCATAATAATTCCGTCGAAATATACATGTATTTACTAATTTGTTCGCCAAATGCTGCAAATCCTGCCTCAGTTTCGATATTTGAAGCCTCAGATTCATGCTCCGTTTCGGATCTTGATGGGACGGCAAGCAGCGGGTGCGGTGATGCGACACGTGGCCGCCACGTTGCCCGTCGGGTCCGCCTGCGAAGCTGGGGGCTCGCTCGCTGTAGTCACTCTCGCTCAGTGCGTATTATACACAGAGTACAGCTGTACTAACCGGATTCGCGCTCTAGCGCCATCCAGCGGTCATTCTTAATATTTACATGATCGTATTCTCCAGTAAATTCTCTTTCTTCTCGTATTAAAATTGAATTAAAAGTATGTTTTTCTGATATAGAAAAATTGTTTCAAACTTTTTACTCTGATTTTTCACGATCTTTTTGAAACATACCCCCATCAGTTTTTATATGAAAATAAAGCTTAAGATGTGCTCTTTCCAACCAGTGGATTTTTAAAACTCAAAGACGAATGGCGTTTAAGCGAATTGAGCTAAAACTAGGGATACAAATCGGCCGTCAAAAAAAAATGGCGACAAACGAAGTGAGACCGTACGAATTAGAGGGTAAATCTCAAGCAACTGTGTCGTAAGTAATTAATGGATTTTGATGAAAATGACATGACATGAAAGACAGAATCCTAAGCTTTCGAGAGACATATAATTTTATAATATTTATTTTTTCCATGATATGAAAATCTTCCTTCACAAAAAGAGAATTTGCGTGGTGGAGCTCTGTGTGTCCCCACTCAACGCAGCTCTTCTGTGATACCTACTTTATTTGTGACACTAGCAGGACACTGATTGGCGTGAGGTCCAGCGGGCGGAGCTCCCAGAAGATCAAGGGTTTTAGGCACAAAATTGTGGTCAGATGAGTATCAAGGGGCCTGCCCAAGGGCCCTTGGTTGGGTCCCGGGGACAGAGCCCCCGGAAGCTCAGGGGTTTTAGGCGTCTAATTACAGTCAGATGAGCAATTTTTTTGATGCCTTATTTTGTTGTGACACTGGTTGTTAACTATTCTTTCTTTCTTTCTCTCTTTCTTTCTATTTCTCTTTAAAATGCTTTTCCAAAAAAAAAATTGGGGGGGGGGGGGGAGCTGGAGGCTCCCGATCCCCGCCGTTCAGCGGGCCCTGACATGTAGGCATCTCAAGAAGCATATTTCTTGCCTGGCTGTTAATTTACAAACGCACACAAAAGTATAATTTACTAAAGAATGAGGACAAATCTCGGAAAATTATGTCATTTCAGCATTATTTGTAAACCACTGTTATGGAATTAGAAATAAACCACGTTTAATTTTATTTCCCCCGAGCCCCCTCCCCGATCAATACGCCAGTTTCCCCCCCCCCCCCCCCCCCCCCCCCCGATCTACTCTTTGTTGGCGGAAAAATCGCAACTGATCTCCCCTACCTTTCTTATTTCTCTTTTTTCTTTCCCTTTCTCTCTTCTTTCCCTTTCCATTCCCTTCCTTCTCTCTCTGTAAGATTTGATGGGGGGGGGGGGGGGGCCAGGGGGAGGTAAGGTTATTTTGGCCCCCACCCTTCTCCACATGTTGTTGGCGGGAATAACTGCAAATGATCTATTTCCCCTTCTTTTCAGCTTTTTTCGGTCCCTTTTAGCTCTCCTTTTTTCCTTTTCCTTCTTTCTCTCTTTTTTTTAGCGGGGCAGGGGAGGCAAGGGCATTTTGCCCCATCCCCGCCCCGATCCACAACTTGTTGGCGGAAAAATTGCAACTGATACCCCCTTCGTTCTATTTCCTTCCTTCTCTCTTATTTTTTTGATGGAGGGGGGGGGAGGGGGGAGGCGAGGCTCTTTCGCCCCCCCCCCCCCATCACTTCTTCCCCCTTTTCTTTTCTTCTCCTCTTCTTTCTTTCCCTTTCTCTCCTCTTTCCCTTCTTTTCCTTTTCTCTTTCTCTTTCTTTTTTTGTCCTCCTTTTTTTTTCCCCTTTTTTTTTTCTTTCTTTTTTTCCCTTCTTTTTTTTTTTCCTCTTTTTTTTTCCCTTCTTTTTTTTTTCCTTCTTTTTTCCCCAGGGGAGGGCGCCCGGGCCCCCTGGCCCCCCTGGATCCGCCACTGCGGCCAGGCACTAGTGTAGGAAAACTTCAAATGTTAAGCAGTTATATGATAAAATAACTTGTCTGTGGCCTAACGAAAAAGTATTTTAGTCAGGCCTAAATTGAGTTGCAAAACAATTATTGTGTTAAAAGGAAAAAACATATTTGATGACATTCGCAATATCACAATTGCCGATACAATTGGATTACTCGTTTTTGTTCTTTTTCAAAACTTACTAGCTGAGCCCCATGAAACTCAGGGATTTGAGTCATTTTATAACGGTCAGATAAGCATTCAGGGGCACACCTTAAGCCCCCGGAGGCTCTGGGGTTTAAGGCATTAAATTACGGTCAAATGAGCATATTTTTATACCTTATTTGTGACACTGGCAGGGTCACTAATTGCGTGGGGTCCAGGGGGCGGAGCCCCCGGAAGCTCAGGGGTTTTAAGCGTTTAATTACGGTCAGACAAGGGCGTAGCTAGCATTTTATTTTAGGGGGGTCGGAGCACGCGATGCGTGCGAATCACTTACAGAGAGCGTTCCCTGGGGGGGGGGGGGGGATGCAGGGAGGGGCGAGTTTCCCCTCCCTCATACGCGAAGCGCGGAAGCTTTGACGTTTCATTAAATCATTAAAGAAAGAAGACGATTTGTGTACCGTTCTGGACTCTTAATCCTTGTCTGAATTTTAAAATTGTTCTTTGTCTGCTCCTTTTTCTTCCTATGACCTCTTCCCTTTTCTCCTCTTTTTTCTTTAGGGGGGGGGGGGGACCTTATCGTGACACTGGCAGATCACCAATTGTCGTGGAGTTCAGGGGGCGAGGCTCCCGGAAGCTCAAGGGTTTTAGGCATTAATTTAAATGAGTATCAAGAGGCCCGCCTTAAGGCCCTTGGTTGGGTCTAGGGGCAGAGCCCTCGGAAGCTCAGGGGTTTTAGGTGTTTAATTACGGTCAGATAAGCATTCAGGGGCCCGCCTTAGGGCCCTTGGTTTGGTTCAGGGGCAGAGCCCCCGGAGGCTCAGGGGTTTTAGGCGTTTTATTACGGTCAGGTTAGCAATGTTTGATACCTTATTATTTTGTGACATTTGCAGGACACTATTTGGCTTGGGGTACAGAAGCCCCAAGAATTCCAGGGGTTTTAGGCATTAAATTACCGTCAGATGAGCATCTAAGGGCCGACCTTTGGGCCCTAGGTGGAATCCAGAGGGTAGAGACCCTGAAAGTTTGGGGGGTTTAGGCATTTAATCACGGTCAGATGAGCATATTTTGATACCTCATTTTTTTCTGTGACACTGGCAGTTCACTTTTCTTTATTTCTTGCTCTCTTTAAAGGGATCGTTTAACAATGTTAAATCTGAGATACACGGCCCTACGTATTATCAGTGTCTGCGATATGGTGTAATATTGAAGCCCTAAAAAAATTGCGCCTCAAAATGATCAAGAAGTGTTATGAAAACCGTCAGGCGAACGGTTTTCAAATTTGTAATTCCAATCATAAATATCTTGATAATCAGACAGGCGATCGGCTTGCAAAAGTCATGGGGTTCCTGACTGACCTAAAGGTTTATAATTATCATTCCATCATGAGCTAAATCCAGAATTTTGTTTCAGAATCTGAGGCATCTCAATAAGCATATTTCTTGCCTGACTGTAAATTTCGGAATATGTCATTTTCCAACAAACGCATAAAAAAGTATAATTTAATAAAAAGTAAGGAACAATCTCGGAAAATGATGTCATTTTAGCAACATTTGTAAGTCACTGTTATGGAATTCGAAATAACATCCCCCCCCCCCCCCCGAACCACAACTTATTGGTAGGAAAACTGATATCCTCCTTCTTTTCTTTTCTTCTTCCTCTTTTATTTCCCTTCCCTTTATCTCCTCTTTTCCTTTTTCCCTTCCCTTTCCTTCCTTCGCTCATATTTTTTTTGATTGGGGGGGGGGGGGGCGGGGAGGCAACAGCCTGGAAGGCAAGGCCATTTCGGTCCCCCCAATCTCCTTCTTCCCCCTTTTCTTGTCTTCTTCCTCTTCTTTCTTTCCCTTTCTCTCCTCTATCCCTGTCCTTCTTTTCCTTTTCTCTCTCTCTCTCTCTCTCTCTCTTTATTTTTGCGGGGGGGGGGGGGGGGGCGCTGCCCCCTGGAACCGCGCCTGTGTTATAGAACAACTTTACAATATAGGAATCTTCCGTTCTCCTAAATAATCCAACCCCGGGTCTTTGCAGACACACAAAACGTATTACTAAATTTGGAGCATGGTTTAATGGTGTTGGCACCAAGTTTAATGGTGTACAGGTAAGTTAGTTTGAGACTATAGCTTTTTATATATATATATATTATTAATGAGATATATCTCTAATTAAATCGAACTGAGTGATGTTATGGAACAACTTTACAATATCAATCATCCGTTCTCCTACACAATCCCGCCCCGGGTCTTTATAGGGCATACAAAATGTATTACTAAATTTTGAGCATAGTTTAACGGTGTTGGCACCAAGTTTAGTGGCGATGCTTCGTTCGAGACTCATACAGCCTTTAAACTGATTTATTAATGAGGTAGATCTCGAAACAAATCGCACTGAGTAATGTTATGGAACAACTAAACAATATCAATCTTCCGTTCTCCTAAATAATCCAACCCCGGGTCTATATAGGGCACACAAAATGTACTACTAAATTTGGAGCATGGTTTAACGGTGTTGGCACCAAGTTTAGTGGCGATGGTTCGTTCGAGACTCATACAGCCTTTATACTGTTTTATCAATGAGATATATCTCGAATCAAATCAAACTGAGAGATGTTATGAAACAACTTAACAATATCAATCTTCTGTTCTCCTAAATAATCTAACCCCGGGTCATTATAGGGCACACAAAATGTAAATTTGGAGCATAGATTAACGGTGTTGGCACCAAGATTAGTGGCGATGGTTCGTTCGAGACTCATACAGCCTTTATACTGTTTTATTAATGAGATATATCTCGAATCAAATCAAACTGAGTGATATTATGAAACAACTTAACAATATCAATCTTCTGTTCTCCTAAATAATCCAACCCCGGGTCTTTATAGGGCACACAAAAGGTAGTACTAAATTTGGAGCATAGATTAACGGTGTTGGCACCAAGATTAGTGGCGATGGTTCGTTCGAGACTCATACAGCCTTTATACTGTTTTATTAATGAGATATATCTCGAATCAAATCAAACTGAGAGATGTTATGGAACAACTTAACAATATCAATCTTCTGTTCTCCTAAATAATCCAACCCTGGGTCTTTAGCCTATAGGGCACAAAAAAGGTACTAAATTTGGAGCATAGATTAACGGTGTTGGCACCAAGTTTAGTGGCGATGCTTCATTCGAGACTCATACAGCCTTTAAACTGATTTATTAATGAGGTAGATCTCGAAACAAATCGCACTGAGTAATGTTATGGAACAACTAAACAATATCAATCTTCCGTTCTCCTAAATAATCCAACCCCGGGTCTATATAGGGCACACAAAATGTACTACTAAATTTGGAGCATGGTTTAACGGTGTTGGCACCAAGATTAGTGGCGATGGTTCGTTCGAGACTCATACAGCCTTTATACTGTTTTATCAATGAGATATATCTCGAATCAAATCAAACTGAGTGATGTTATGAAACAACAACAATATCAATCTTCTGTTCTCCTAAATAATCCAACCCCGGGTCTTTATAGGGCACATAAAATGTATTACTAAATTTGGAGCATGGTTTAACGGTATTGGCACCAAGATTAGTGGCGATGGTTCGTTCGAGACTCATACAGCCTTTATACCGTTTTATTAATGAGATATATCTCGAATCAAATCAAACTGACAACTTAACAATATCAATCTTCTGTTCTCCTAAATAATCCAACCCCAGGTCTTTATAGGGCACACAAAAGGTAGTACTAAATTTGGAGCATAGATTAACGGTGTTGGCACCAAGATTAGTGGCGATGGTTCGTTCGAGACTCATACAGCCTTTATACTGTTTTATTAATGAGGTGGATCTCGAAACAAATCGCACTGAGTAATGTTATGGAACAACTAAACAATATCAATCTTCCGTTCTCCTAAATAATCCAACCCCGGGTCTATATAGGGCACACAAAATGTACTACTAAATTTGGAGCATGGTTTAACGGTGTTGGCACCAAGTTTAGTGGCGATGGTTCGTTCGAGACTCATACAGCCTTTATACTGTTTTATCAATGAGATATATCTCGAATCAAATCAAACTGAGAGATGTTATGAAACAACTTAACAATATCAATCTTCTGTTCTCCTAAATAATCTAACCCCGGGTCATTATAGGGCACACAAAATGTAAATTTGGAGCATAGATTAACGGTGTTGGCACCAAGATTAGTGGCGATGGTTCGTTCGAGACTCATACAGCCTTTATACTGTTTTATTAATGAGATATATCTCGAATCAAATCAAACTGAGTGATATTATGAAACAACTTAACAATATCAATCTTCTGTTCTCCTAAATAATCCAACCCCGGGTCTTTATAGGGCACACAAAAGGTAGTACTAAATTTGGAGCATAGATTAACGGTGTTGGCACCAAGATTAGTGGCGATGGTTCGTTCGAGACTCATACAGCCTTTATACTGTTTTATTAATGAGATATATCTCGAATCAAATCAAACTGAGAGATGTTATGGAACAACTTAACAATATCAATCTTCTGTTCTCCTAAATAATCCAACCCTGGGTCTTTAGCCTATAGGGCACAAAAAAGGTACTAAATTTGGAGCATAGATTAACGGTGTTGGCACCAAGTTTAGTGGCGATGCTTCGTTCGAGACTCATACAGCCTTTAAACTGATTTATTAATGAGGTAGATCTCGAAACAAATCGCACTGAGTAATGTTATGGAACAACTAAACAATATCAATCTTCCGTTCTCCTAAATAATCCAACCCCGGGTCTATATAGGGCACACAAAATGTACTACTAAATTTGGAGCATGGTTTAACGGTGTTGGCACCAAGATTAGTGGCGATGGTTCGTTCGAGACTCATACAGCCTTTATACTGTTTTATCAATGAGATATATCTCGAATCAAATCAAACTGAGTGATGTTATGAAACAACTTAACAATATCAATCTTCTGTTCTCCTAAATAATCCAACCCCGGGTCTTTATAGGGCACATAAAATGTATTACTAAATTTGGAGCATGGTTTAACGGTATTGGCACCAAGATTAGTGGCGATGGTTCGTTCGAGACTCATACAGCCTTTATACCGTTTTATTAATGAGATATATCTCGAATCAAATCAAACTGACAACTTAACAATATCAATCTTCTGTTCTCCTAAATAATCCAACCCCAGGTCTTTATAGGGCACACAAAAGGTAGTACTAAATTTGGAGCATAGATTAACGGTGTTGGCACCAAGATTAGTGGCGATGGTTCGTTCGAGACTCATACAGCCTTTATACTGTTTTATTAATGAGATATATCTCGAATCAAATCAAACCGAGAGATGTTATGGAACAACTTAACAATATCAATCTTCTGTTCTCCTAAATAATCCAACCCTGGGTCTTTAGCCTATAGGGCACAAAAAAGGTACTAAATTTGGAGCATAGATTAACGGTGTTGGCACCAAGATTAGTGGCGATGGTTCGTTCGAGACTCATACAGCCTTTATACTGTTTTATTAATGAGATATATCTCGAATCAAATCAAACTGAGTGATGTTATGAAACAACTTAACAATATCAACCTTCTGTTCTCCTAAATAATCCAACCCAGGGTCTTTATAGGGCACAAAAAATGTAGTACTAAATGTAAGTACTAAATCGCTGAATATACAGAGCCCTTCTCAACCTCGTGCATATTCAGCGATTTTGAGCGATCGGCCTCGTGCATATTCAGCGATTTCGAGCGATCGGCGCTCGATAGCATATTTTCTTTGCCACTGCCGCGCATGCGTACCTTCTCATCGCTATTTTGAATCAACGCTGCGACATGGAAGAATCGTTGGTGTAGTACCCCGAATTAACCTTTTTTTCCCATCAAAGACTTCTTCAAATTATACATTCAAGTGATTGGAGTTGAGCCCTGAGGAGTCTTGCACACAATGATGTAAAAATTGTAAGTACTCCCTTTGTAGATTTAACGATAATATCACCCAATCGGCTGTTTTACTAGCCCTCACGAGGAAATAACGAAACCACCCGAAGCTCCGACGCCTGCTGCGCCGGTGTTGGAGCTTCCCGGAGGCGAATATTTTTTTTACACGCTAGCCTGGCCAGTTTCACGGTAATAGATCTACTCGTAAAAGTGCGCTGGTGGTAAAGCCTACATACAGGCATGCACTACCGCAGTTTAACTTGGTTTCTCTCTAGCTGAACGTTCGTTCGTTCGTGTCTCCTTAGATCAAGATAGTTCCTAAATCAAATTAAAATAAATTAAGTTTTTGAATTCAATCGCCCGATGGCTGCGATGGCCGTCTCATTTACAAGGGCCACTATGTCTTTATCTGATGATTGTCATGCATGATGTACATGTGTATCATCATGCACCTCCCATGTAGGCTGCTTGACTAATATTAGTCGTTTCCATGGTGTTTATCATAGAAATGGCCAGGCTAGCGTGTAAAAAAAAATTGCGCTTCCCGGAGTTACTGCTAGCCCAATTATTGTATTCAAATACATCAAAATCTGCAAGATCGTCAACAAATGGTGAAAGACTGTTACAGATCTGTGATTAAAGGTATGTTATGAAATGTATAATTGTATTTTCTTTTCTTATTTTCATCAATTTTTATTTTACATATTTTTTTTCCCTCTGCTAATTTTTTGAAGTGGGCGACGAGCGCACAAATCGTAGGTGTAGAAGCCTTACGCCCGGGCATTGGCCCGGCTTGCAAGATTTTCAACATGGATGTCGATTTTGACCCATAATTTCCTTAAAAGGGACCATTAGACGGATTTATTTCAATCAAGTTAGTAAGTGGAACCGATGTATTATAGCCTAGGCCTAATTTACATTTGGATATAGACTCTACACGAGGTAAAATGACATTTTGGGGGATTTTGGGGGCAAAACGCTACGACCTGAAATGGCCGTGGCGTTATATCAAGGGAATGTGTATAGACAGTTTCCGTCTCTAAAGAGAGAGCCGGCCGACCCTACCCCAAAGTAAGAGGCTAACGAACGAAAGAGACGGAAAATTCGGTCTAGATCTAATAGAAATCATGATTAAACACAAGCAAAAGGTTTCCTACCTTACGACCGATGAAAAGCTCCCTTGAAGTAGATCTAACGTTAGTCTACGCTTGAAGTTGAAAATAGCTTTGGATTTCAGAATTGCGAATCTTGCCGGAGCAAAGAAATCCTTCGACCTGCTTCAATAAAGAGATAAGTCAAAAGAGATCGAATCAGCTCACTCAGATTTGGTTCGCTGTTCCTGACTTTCGATTTCGTACGTAACGTAAAAACGGTACGCTACAACACGTGATCGAATTGGGAAATTCCTTTTTCCCCCCTCCGGAGAATTTGGATGAGCAGCGCATCCACCGCCCTTGGTCTATCACTCCAAGCCATGTCAAGTAAACGTGCGCGAATTTTGAATCACGGATCGATGGAACGACTTGTATATGAAAAGCCAAATGGGATGCTCAATCATTCTTGATTATTACTATGCAGATGTAGATTAAAATTCTTATATAACAAATATTTTCAATGCAAGTATATTTTTTGCAATAATTTAATTGAGGTTATTGGATATAGGTCTATCCGAAAAAAAACTTTGGGCATCCTCTCTGGCACTTCATATACAAGTCGTTCGTAAAGTCATGCGTAACTTTATACGAACTCTTATGAAACACCCCCCTGGGGATATAAAATCGAAATCCGGGATCGAAATCCAAGTTTGAGTTCGTTGGTCCTGCGTAAAAAAAAGAGATTCGATCATACCATAGAGATATATACAGGCGCGGATCCAGAATTTTCCAATAGGGGGGGGGGGGGCGGAAATTTGAAATTTGCGCAGACCGTCATATTAGAAGCACCATACCGGTACAATTTTTGACATTTTCCGGGGGGGGGGGGGCTATAGCCTCTTGCCCGCGGAAGCTTTGACCTTTCATCGAAAGAAGACGATTTGTTGTACCGTTCTCGACTCGTATTCCTTGCCTGAATTCAGTTTTCCCCCTCCCGCGCAAAGCGCGGAAGCTTTGACCTTTTATAGTTCAATGAAATTATTAGAGAAAAAAGATGATTCGTTGTTCCATTCTCGACTCTAAATCCTTCTCTGAATTCAGTTTTTCCGCTCCCGCGCGAAGCGCAGAAGCTTTGACCTTTCATTAAATTATTAGAGAAAGAAGACGATTCGTTGTAACATTCTAGACTCTTAATCCTTGTTTGAATGCAGGTCCCCCCCCCCCCCCCTCTCGCACGAAGCGTGGAAGCTTTGACCTTTCACTAAATTATTAGAGAAAGAAGACGATTCGTTGTACCATTCTCGACTCTTAATCCTTGTCTTAATTCAGTTTCCTCCCGCCCGCGCGAAGCGTGGAAGCTTTGCCCTTTCATTAATTATTGGAGAAAGGAGATTTGTTGTACTATTCTCGACTCTTATTACTTGACTGAATTTAGCCCCCCCCCCCCCCCCCCCTCCCCGCGCAAAGCACGGAAGCTTCGGCTTTTCATAGTTTAATGAAATTATTAGAGAAAGAAGATTATTCGTTGTTCCATTCTCGACTCTTAATCCTTGTCTGAATTCAGTTCCCCCCTCCTGCGCTTTGCGCGGAAACTTAATGTTGCATTGAATTATTAGAGAAAGAAGATGATGTCGTTCTAACGTTCTCGACTCTTAATCCTTGTCTGAATTGAGTTCCCCCCCCCCCCCTCCCGCGCAAAGCGCGGAAGCCCCGACGTTTCATTAAATTATTAGAGAAAGAAGACGATTCGTTGTACCGTTCTCGACTCTTAATCCTTGTCTTAATTGAGTTCCCGCCCCCTCCCCCCCTTCCTCTCCCCCTCCCCTCCCGCGCAAAGCGCGGAAGCTTTGATGTTTCATTAAATTATTATATAGGGAAAGGAGACGATTCTTTGAACGATTCTCGACTCTTAATCCTTGTCTGAATTCAGTTTTCCCGTGCCCGCGCGATTCGCTGAAGCTTTGACGGTTCATTAAATTATTAAAGGTGGAAGACGAATCGTTTTACCATTCTCGTCTCTTAATCCTTGTTTGAATTCAGTTTTCCCCCTCCCGAGCGATTCGCTGAAGCTTTGACGTTTCATTAATTATTAGTGAAAGAAGACGATTCGTTGTACCATTCTCGACTCTTAATCCTTGTCTTAATTCAGTTTCCCCCGCCCCACAGTGGGCCAGAATCGCCTCAAAGTGTGACAAAATTCAAAATTGGCGAATGTGAATTTTAATATTTTTTTCATTCGCTTTGGGAAGAAAACATTCTAAAGAATATTTTTCCACCCATATTTTAATATTTAGCGAGTTTTAAAAGTGTCATATACCCCTGCGAACATGGGGAAATCTATATGATGCTCCAAAAATGATAAAAGAGGCAACTTTACAATAGGTGTTGAGAATTTATGAAGGGAAAAGCAATCAACTTGATACTGCGTGCACTTCTTGCCTATTGGTAACCCAATTAGAAAATACAATGACCAAATTTATGGAAGCTTCATTTTGGGAAAAATGAGCATTAGATTTCACCAAAAAAGGAAAAAATTGCATTTTTTAAATAAAAGTAGCATGTTTATTAGGATTCCGGCCGATTCCCGCAGTGGTGTTAATCTCAAAATGTCCGCCGAAACCTAAGCTTTCCATTTATGGTATTTCTTTTTGCCAGAATTTGCAACACTGCATGTGCAGGCGCTTTTCCTCCCCACGTCCATCGATTATTATTAGGCATAATCGGTACACATAGTACACTGTTACATTTACGCACAGCCGATCCAACGCTCGTCCGCGTAACCATGGCAACGCACAGTGAGCCAGGGAGGAACCAAATTGCGCCAAAACTCATTTTTTGTGATTTATTTTTCTTCAATTCTCTTCTTGACCAGTTGAACTGTAATACATTGAGGAATACCTCAGTAAAATATTTAATTCCGGTAAGCACAACTAGGGTATAAATTTACTCCTTCAAACAGCAAAATCCTACATATTCACAGTTTTAGTGCAAAAGTGACTTATTTTATAAATCTTTCAATTTAACATGAAGTTCTTAAGTTATTTGTTTTATGCTTTTGTTTGACTCTACATAATAGGCAATAAAGTCTGTTTAAAGTTTACAACTTCAACTGGTTAGTGCTTTATTCTAGTAATCTTCATTCTGGTTGTCAAGTCAGTACATAACACAAGAGGGCGCACTGCCACTCTAAACCATATATAACATCCTTCCTTCTTTAAGAAGTTAATACCTGTATATTAGTTTGTCGGCCTGAAATGCATGTATGAATGCCCATGTCAGTACACATAAATCTAATTATAAATCCTCTGGAAATATCTGTGTTTATAGAAATAGTAGCATAATAAATCAACTTCAGCATGGATGCATAATTACACTTGAGTGGTTTTGTTGTTCTTTTGAGACAATACATATGAGCTTAAATTCTGTTTTTCTCTCGATTAGTCCTTTGGAACACTGGCTTAGATTATGTATCATCTTCATCAAATTTCAAATAGATCCAAAATCAAATACTTTTGTTTTGATTTGTCTAAACAACATCAACCAATCAATATAAACAACATACTAACTTTCTTTCTTGTTAATTAACAGGTGACTTTCCTGTATAAACAATTAACTTTCTCTTAATGAAACAAATATATAGTTGTCTGTTTACATCTATATAAAGTAGTTACACATAATGTTTATTTAATGATAAACAACAAAATCTTTCATGTGAGCTGGTGGATGGCGAGCTCTGGTACTACGGCGAGCTGGTCTTGGTGGTTCTTGAGTCTCTTCAGCGAGCTGGGGTTCGCGAATATCATTATTTGCTTCGCGACGAGGAGACTTCGCTACGTGATCTGGTGAATTTGTGTCGCTACGCTTCGCTTCGGATGTTGATGGCTCTGGTTGTTCGCGAGTTACGCTAGTAGGCGTGGAGAATATATCTGACTGGTCACTGAATGTGCTACTACATGTGCGCAAGTGCTTCCTGTTTCGTCGAACTATATTGCCATTCTCTGACCTGACTAGATATGATCTGGAATCAACTTGTTTCTCTACTCTCGCTTTGTGCCATCGCTTACTCTGTGCGTTAGACTGCGGCTGAACACGAACAATATCTCCGCGTTTCAATGGTGGTAGCTCTTTCGTGCTCTTATCGTAGTACTGCTTTTGCTTCTTCTGCTTTTCCGCTTTCTTTGCGACAACTCTATTTTGTGTGCGTGGAATCAGAAGCTTGGACGCGGTTGGTACAAGAGTGCGAGTGCGACGACCATACAGGCGTTGAGCTGGCGAGCTATCAAGTCCTGCTGTGGGTGTGTTACGCCAATTTAGAAGAGCTAGCTGAAAATCTTCTTGAGCTTCAGTTGTCTTACGTAAGAGACCCTTCGCAATCTTGACGGCACTCTCCGCTTTCCCATTGCTCTTGGGATAATATGGGGAACTCGTGATGTGCTCAATCTCATACTCCTGCATGAAGGTCGCGAAATCTTGAGAGTTAAATGGGGGACCATTGTCCGACATAATGGTTTCTGGGATACCGTGACATGCGAAAATGCTCTTTAGTCGCCTGACGACTGCTCTGGTATCTTTCTTGTGTGGCAGAGGAAGAACTTCGAAGTAGTCTGAGAAATAGTCCACAACACAAACATAGTTCTTGTTGTTCAACTCGAATAAGTCTATACCGAGTTTCTGCCACGGACGTTTCGGCAAGTCATGATTGATCAGAGGTTCACTTCTTTGCTTCGGAGCAAAGGTTGCACAGACTTCACAGTGTGAGAGATAGTCTGTAAGATCGCTTGTCATCCCTGGCCAAAATACACATTCTCTGGCCCTTGCGAGTGTGGCCTGTATTCCTGTGTGTGCGCTATGAAGTCGCTGTTTCACACGAGGTCTCACTTTGACAGGAATTACACAACGCTGTCCGCGGAAGATTATACCCTCATCATACGTTAGTTCATCACGGATGTCAAAGTATGGAGAAGTCCCAGGTGGCAGACGAGACTTGTCTTCGGGCCACCCCTCAAGGATCAGTCCCTTTACCGCTTGTAGGCTTTCATCCTGTTGCGTTTCAATCCTGATGAGCGCTAACGTCTTCTGCGACACCGCTATGTCCTCAAGCATGTGAATGCTTTCAACTTCTTTCTCTGTCGGCGATTGCTCGGAGTTCGGTAAGTATGCTCGCGACAGGGTGTCTGCTAGGTACATCTCTCTACCCGGCTTGTAGAAGATCTCTACATTGTACTGTTGCATTCGCAATAGTAATCTTTGCAGTCTCTTTGGTGTAGAAGCCAACGGTTTACGCGTTATTGTCACTAGCGGTTTGTGGTCTGTCCAAAGGATCACCTTTCTACCGTACACGTACTGATGGTTTCTTTCAAGTCCGAAAACTTGCGCAAGAAGTTCCTTCTCGATCTGAGAATATCTAGTTTCGGCCTCAGTCAACGCTCTACTTGAGTATGTCACCGGTTGGTCATTCTGAGTCAACACGAAACCCAGGCCCTTTTGTGAGGCATCACCTTGACCCTCTACCGGCAACTGCTGATCAAAGTATCGGAGAACCGGTGCTTCCGTAACAAGTCCTTTGATCGCGATGAACGCTCTAGACTGTTCTTCTCCCCAGTTCCAGGGAGTGTCCTTGTGGGTCAGCCTACGTAACGGTTCGCTGAGCCCCGACAATGATGGCAAGAACTTTGCTAAGTATTGAACCATTCCCACAAATCGCTGGATTCCAGGTATATCTACTGGCTGTGGCATGTCAACGAGAGCTGCGACTTTGCTAGGATCGGGCCGAACACCTTCCTTGGTCAGTCGGTGACCAATGAACTGCACCTCCTTACATTTGTACTCAAGCTTGCTAGAATTCAGCTTGATGTCTCGTTCGCGACATCGGCGAAGGAAACTAGTCATGTTACGATCATGGTCTATGCAGGCCTCTGCATGTGTCTCACCCTGTCCAGTTATGAGAATGTCATCTGCTATGACGAATACTCCTGGTAGGCCTTCAAGGCACTGATCTAGGCGCTTCTGGAAGAGCTCAGGCGAAGGTGATAGACCAAAGGGTAAGCGAAGAAACCTATATCTACCCCAAGGTGTCTGAAATGTTGTAAGCTTGGATGATTCTGCGTCCAACTTACACTGTAGAAAACCTTCCTTCAAGTCGGCCTTGCTGAAAACTTTCACATTCGCTAACTGTGGTAGGACATCATCAATCGTTGACAATGGGTAATGCTCACGCTTCAACGACCTATTAAGATGTTGCGGATCGATGCATACTCTCAATTTACCACTTGGTTTCCTAGCTACTACAAGACTAGATACCCAATCGCTAGGATCTTCTACCTTCTCAATCACCTGCAGCTTTTCAAGCCTACACAACTCTTCTTTCAAATCTTCTTTAATTGAAAGAGGGACCCTTCTAGGGGGCATCACTACTGGCTTTGCCTCAGCCTCTAAGGTCAAATGAACTACTCCTGGCATGTTACCCAACCCTGTAAATACATCTTTGTATGGGATCAGAATATCATCATTAGCTACTGCATGAACAACTTCAATGTTTTCATACTGTACTTTGATCAACTTCATCTGCTGGCCTGTACTAGCTCCCAACAGTGGTCTTGTGACTTCGCCCTTCACAACAACAAATGGAACTAAGTACCTCTTGTTATTCTTTACATTCCTAAGATGCAACTTGCATTTCCCTGCAACTGGTACTGTTCCTTGACCATACACAATCAGAACCTGATTTGTACTAGTTAACTCTGTCCCAGATGGAACATCTTCTAGATGGATAACATTACATGTCGCTCCACAATCAACCTGCATACCAATCTCGTTTTCGTCATTGATTCTAAACTTTGCAATGATCTTTTTCTGATAATTTGGACTCTTACTATCAGCAGATACCTGAAATGCTTCATCTGTGCCTATCAGAGAAACATATACACACTCTTGTTCAGAATCTTCATCCTCTTCAATTGTCTCTACTCTGTGAGCCTTGTTCTTATTCTGTCTACATTTCACAGCGAAATGATTTTCTCTTTTGCACAGCTTACACTTTTGGCCATAAGCTGGGCATTTTGATTTGTCTTTTTCATGCTGCTTACCACAGAAACCACAATTAATCAATTTAGGAGCTAGCTTCTTGCCCTTACCCCCACTATGCTTCCAAACCTTTGGTTTATGGGACACTGCATAGGCAGATACTGGTTCCTGCATGGCTTTGCTCTGAGCTTTGGACGACTCCATAGCTCTGCAGATATCCAAACAACTAGACAGAGTAAGATTTGGCTCTTGCAAAAGACGTTTTCTTGTATTATCGTCTCTAATCCCTAGAACGATTCGATCTCTGATGAGGTCATCAGTTAGAGTACCAAACTCACAAGTACTTGCAAGAGACCTTAACCTCACATAATAATTCTCAACTGACTCATCAGTATTCTGAACACACTTATTGAACTGATATCTTTCAAAAGTAATGTTTGTTTGCCCGACACAATATTCAGACCAGAGTTTTCTTATGCATTTGTAACTCTTTCTTTCCTCCTCATTTCTGAAAGGGAGGCCTTGTTGAATCTCCAATGCATCAGTTCCTAGTGCCGTTATGAAATGTGCCACACGAATTTTATTACTTTCGTGTTCTAACCCAGTTATGACCTCATAACTGTCCCACATCTGGGTGAAAATACCCCAGTTTTTCTTCATATCCCCTTTTACCGAAAGAGGTCTTGGGAGTGGCACATTTGTTCTACTTGTACTGCCCGGCCTATTTCTGGTCCTAACACTATCATTATCAGTATTGTTATCACTCAAGACCTGACCCTGGTTAGTCCCAGTGTCATTTACTCCTTCTGACTCTTCACTTCCCCTCTGGGGAGGATCTTGTACTGCCTCAGTGTTAGACATGGTTATCTCTACCGCCTATACAATTACACTTACAGTAACAAATCAGCAAATTCTAATACGGAGTAAACTATACTGCTAAACCCACTGAATGAACCAGACTGATTGGACTTATCGAGTATTAATTCTGATATTAATGCACTCTTTCCATAAATCCACACCATTTCATTCCAAACAATGCACACGTAAAACAACCAAAATAACTAAACATCGTTATTATTATTGATAGTTCACATTACATCGACTGACGAGTCAAGTCTATTGCGACAATGTTCATAAGTCATATTCACCGCTGCTCAACGACGTCGCGTTTATGGATGCTATGCTACGAACCATTCGCTAATCTGTCCACTGTACGACGACTTCGCGTGTACTCGGTTGCTGCAAATTTGCTCGGAACGTGAACAGTTCGACTCTGTAAATTATTCTTCCTGGCTGTACGCCGATTTCAGGAATGAGTCCATGGTCACTACACTTCTGACACCATGTTTTATGCTTTTGTTTGACTCTACATAATAGGCAATAAAGTCTGTTTAAAGTTTACAACTTCAACTGGTTAGTGCTTTATTCTAGTAATCTTCATTCTGGTTGTCAAGTCAGTACATAACACAAGAGGGCGCACTGCCACTCTAAACCATATATAACATTATTGATATGAAATTGCTCTCACATATTCCTGTTAGTTCATTTCGTTGCATGAATTGGTTAAAATATATAGAAACACAATCTTCATGATATTATATTAAAGGTTATTTCACTGAAAAATGGACTAATTATCCATGTTTTTTTTATAAATACAGAGAAACGTTTAAATTTCCGCAGAGTTCCGCTTATATTTTAATACCACCATTTTGTCTGATTTCTAAGCTTTAAGTTGATACCAAATTTGGCTGCCCGATCCTGCCCGTTGTCATGTTAGAGCCGATTCCCCTTGCCACATTGTCCCGAAAAATATGTTTGTTTTTAGTCCGCGGCTGAATCATGAAGGATTCGCGGTCATAAATCACGGCGCTTGGGGCGCGTGACACTTGTTCTGACACCGCGGACCAAAATAAACACATTTTTCGAGGCAATGTTGCAAGGAGAACGGCTCTAACATAATAACGGGCACAATCGGGCAGCCAAATCTGGTATCAACTTAAAGCTTAGATATCAGAGAAAATGTTGGTAATACCATTTAAGCGGAAATCCCTGGACATCCAAACATTTCCTATGGATTTATAGAAAATAAATCCCCAGAAATTAGTTTTGGCACACTTTGGTTCCTCCCTGGCCCACTGTGCGCCCGCGCGAAGCGCGGAAGCTTTGCCCTTTCATTAATTATTGGAGGAAGAAGATTTGTTGTACTATTCTCGACTCTTATTACTTGACTGAATTTAGCCCCCCCCCCCCCTTCCGCGCGAAGCACGGAAGCTTTCGCTTTTCATAGTTTAATGAAATTATTAGAGAAAGAAGATTATTCGTTGTTCCATTCTCGACTCTTAATCCTTGTCTGAATTCAGTTTCCCCCTCCTGCGCTTTGCGCGGAAGCTTAACGTTGCATTGAATTATTAGAGAAAGAAGATGATTCGTTCTAACGTCATCGACTCTTTATCCTTTTCTGAATTGAGTTTCCCCCGCGCGAAGCGCGGAAGCCTCGACGTTTCATTAAATTATTAGAGAAAGAAGACGATTCGTTGTACCGTTCTCGACTCTTAATCCTTGTCTGAATTGAGTTCCCGCCATCTCCCCCCCCCCCCCCTCCTCACCCTCCCCTCCCGCGCAAAGCGCGGAAGCTTTGACGGGGAGGGGACAGCGAGCTGCCCGAATATGAATTTGTTATATCTTTTCTCGTATATTTTGGTGATAAATAACACTTTCACAAAATACATATTATCTTCAAATTTTTGCTCGCTCGCTTCGCTCACTAGCCGAATTGTGAAACCAGAAAATTACATTTTCGGGCAAGAGGCTTCAGCCAGGCGCGGATCCAGGGGGGGGCCGAGCGGGCCTTGGCCCCCCCCCCCCGCAAAAACAAAACAAAAACAAAAAAAAAGAAGAAAGGAAAAGAAGGGAAAGGGAAAAAGGAGAAAAAGGGAAAGAAAGAAGAGGAAGAAGAAAAGAAAAGGGGGAAGAAGGAGATCAGGGGGCGAAAGGGCCTTGCCTCCCAGGCTGTCCCCCCCCCCCCCCCCCATCAAAAAAAAATAAGAGAGAAGGAAGGAAAGGGAAAGAAAAAAGGAAAAGAGGAGATACTGGCGTACTGATAGAGGGGGGGGGGGGGGGCTTTGGGGAAATCAAATTCAAACGTGGTTTATTTCTAATTCCACAACGGTGGATTACAAATAATGCTGAAATGACATAATTTCCGAAATTTTTCCTCACTTTTTAGTAAATTATACGTTTGTTGAAAAATGACAAATTCCTAAATTTACAACCAGGCAAAAAATATGATTCTTGAGATTCGTACAAAAGTCATGTCAGGGCCCGAGGTACGGCGGGGATCGAGAACCTCGAGCTCCCCCCCCCCCCCCCCTCCCCCACTTTTCTTGACAAAGTATATTAAAGAGAAATAGAATAGAATGAGAGCAAGAAAGTGAGAATAGTTAACTGCCAGTGTTAACAAAATAATGAGGCATCAAAATATGCTCATCTGACCTTTATTAAACGCCTAAAACCCCTGAGCTTCCGGGGCCGGCTCCGCCGCCTCGACCCCACCAGGGGCCCTAAGGCGGGCCCCTGAATGCTTATCTGATCGTAATTTATTGCCTTAAACCCCTGAGCTTGCGGGGTCGGACAAGGTATCAAGATGTGTTTATCTGACCACAGGCGCGTAGCCAGGGGGGGGGCGGTCCCCCCTCCAATCGGAAGAGGACGTAGGAAGAAAAAGGAGCAGACAAAGATTATCTTTGAAATTCAGACAAGGATTAAGAGTATAGAGAACGGTACAACGCATCGTTTTCTTTCTCTAATAATAAAACGTCAAAGCCTCGCGCAGGAGGGGAGGGGGGGGGGCTGAATTCAGACGAAGATTCAGAGGCGAGAACGGTAATACGAATCTTTAATGATTTAATGAAACGTAATAGCTTCTGCGCTTCGCGCGGGATGGAGGGGAAACTAAATTCCGATGAGGTTTATTATCGAGAACGGTACAATGAATCGTCTTCTTCTCTAACGATTAAATGAAGATTAAAAGCTTCCGCGCCTTCCGCGAAGGGGGGGGGGGGAACCTGAATTCAGACGAGGATTAAGAGTCAATAACTGTACAACGAATCGTCATTTTTCTCTAATGATTTAATAAAACGTAGAAGCTTCCGCGCTTCGCGCAGGAGGGGGAGGGGGACGGGGACTAATTTTAGACAAGGATTAAGAGTCGAGAACTGTACAACGAATCGTTTTCTTCCTCTAATGATTTATTGAAACGTAAGAGCCTCTGCACTTCGCGCGGGAGGGGGGGGGACTGAATTCAGACGAGGATTAAGAGTCGAGAACGGTACAACGAATTGTCTTCTTTCTCTAATGATTTAATGCAACGTAGAAGCTTCCGCGCTAGGCGCAGGAGGGGGAGGGGGGAGGGACTGATTTTAGACAAGGATTAAGAGTCGAAAACTGTACAACGAATAGTTTTCTTTCTCTAATGATTTATTGAAACGTAAAAGCTTCCGCGCTTCGCGCGGGAAGGGGGGAACTGAAATCAGACGAGGATAAAGGGTCGAGAACGGTACAACGAATCGTTTTCTTTCTTTAATAGTTTAATAAAACGCCAAAGCTTCCGCGCTTCGCGCAGGAGGGGGAGGGGGACTGAATTTAGACAAGGATTAAGAGTCGAGAACTGTACAACGAATTGTTTTCTTTCTCTAATGATTTAATGAAACGTAAAAGCTTCCGCCCTTCGCGCGGGAGGGGGGAAACTAAAATCAGACGAGGATAAAGGGTCGAGAACGGTACAACGAATCGTCTTCTTTCTTTAAAAGTTTAATTAAACGTCAAAGCTTCCGCGCTTCGCGCAGGAGGGGGAGGGGGGGGGGGACTGAATTTAGACAAGGATTAAGAGTCGAGAACTCTACAACGAATCGTCTTCTTTCTCTAATAATTTAACAAATCGTAAAATTTTCCGCGCTTCGCGCGGGAGGGAAAGAAACTAAATTCAGACGAGAATTATTTTCGACAACGGTACAACGAATCGTCTTCTTTCTCTAATAATATAATGAAACTTCAAAGCCTGTGAGGGGGTAACTCGCCCCCCCTTCACCGACCCCCCCCCCCCCCCCCGCCCCCGCATGACGTCACTGTTGGTCGCCATTACGTACCAATATTTGGCTCGCATATAATTTCAAATTTGGGCCCCCCCCCCCTAAGAAATCCTGGATCCGCGCCTGGCTTCAGCCCCCCCCCCCCCCCCCCCCCGATGAAAATGTCAAAAAAAATTACCGGTATGGTGCTTCTTATATGACCTTGTCAGTATTGGTATGTTGAGTTGAAAAACTGTCTGCGCAATTTTCAAATTTCCGGCCCCCCCTATTGGAAAATCCTGGATCCGCGCCTGAGCTGGATTACAGGCGCATGCCACAACGCCTTTAGGGTAATGCTAGACTCTGTCGTTTGCACAGTATATTTGACTGAAGTGGCTAAACAGTTGTGTAAAAAAAAATATGCGCTGGCGGCCGTGGCCTCACCAAAAACCGTACGGACTAAAAACACGCACGGTGGGATGTGACCAACGCTTTACCGAGGGTAATTTTTTCTTTTCAATATTTTTTTTACATGAATATTTTTTCCCCTTGAAATTCTTTTTTCCAAATTTTTTTCTCCCCCCCCCCCAATTTCTTTTTTTTTATTTTATTTTTTTTTACCTTAATATATTATTTTACGTCGTGTAGTTAATTCATGTAGACCCTAGTTAATTCATTTAACTACACGACGTTAAATCGCGCGCACGCATATGGAAGCAGGAGACCGTCAAAAACATGGATATACGTCGTGTCGTAATTCGAATTGCCACACTACCTAAATAATTACGTCGTGTCGTAATTCGAATTACCACACTACCTAAATAATTACGTCGTGTCGTAATTCGAATTGCTACACGACGTAATTCCGAATTGAGACCCCCTGCGTAAAAACTGGAAAAACGCCATCTGGTGCCGGTGGTCATGATGAAAACGAAATTCACCGACGTGGATTTCCAAAGTAAACAACATGAGTGGGAAGATTTTGATAGCGACATCATGATAAATTCCGCCAAACCATTGATATTTGAAAGTGGTAAAAATAGGTAAGGATTTACTGAAAGAATGTGAGATGTTTGTTGGTTTGTTGTTGTTAACAATAAAATACCAGGAAGTTGTGGTTATTAACGGTTACCTGTTTGTTGCTGCTCTGTTTATCGACACGCGTAAATGACGCCCAATGGCATCACACATAGGAGCATCACTATCCTGGTTGTGTAGATTCTAGGCCTAGTAATAACACACAAAACTGGCACCAGTACATTAAAGCAAAAAAATTAAAAGAATGTACTACGATCCTTTAAAAAGAACTACTAATAATTTACATGGGATATTACCCATCACAAATACATAAAGAATGGAACTTACAAGTTTCGTTTGTGGAAATTTCCTTGGTTTCCAGACATCTGGCCTAGAAAATCTAGATCTAGACTAGACTTCTAGATCTACTTACTTGTCATGTTTGTAATTTGTTGTACAGTAGATCTAGATTCTAGGCCTAGATCTATAGGCTAGCCCAATCGTCTTCAGCTAATGTGCGCCATTTTCGGATTTAATTACGTTTTTTTTAAGAGGTCTCGACCTCTTACGTCCGAATACTTGCATGTCCTTGCTTGTTGATATGGATGCTATCGGTTGTGTACACAGCTCAGCGGTAGGCCTATGCTGTTGCGTACGAGCGTTTTTAGAGTTTGGTATTAAATACATATAGCTCTACATTTCAGCTCAACTAAGTTAAGCTGACAGGGGTGGCAGAGCATTACTATATAATTTCAAAGTATGATATTCAATTATGCAATTGTGGGGTCTTAATACTAAAAATAATGATACTAATAATAGGCATTTCTATTGTCTATCTCGAAATTCGTACGAAATAAGAGGCCTAGCCCTTTAAACCTGAGATAAAGCAATAAATGAAAACGTCTGCGAGATAAGACAACTACCCGTCAGATATTGCGCAATTAGCTTTAGATATCGTGTCACGTATGGTTTCACCAAATTCCAGACAACTCCACGAAGCAATATTCCTTACATTTAGCGCTTGCGCAGTTACGTTTAATCGGTCTCCGCCTCATTTGAATTACCCGCCCGCGCCCCGCCCACGAATCAACGTTCTTGTTCCTTCTGATTGGATGTAAAAGACCCGCCATTCGCTTAACGTTACAAATTTGAGTGCGACGAGAGAGCATACTATTTTCCGTTTTTTTCAATACCAAAATTGTGATATTTCAGTCAAACCCTCTATTTTTAATGATTTTTTCACTTAAGTATTTCACTTAAGTATTTCACTTAAGTATAAGTCTTACTTAACTAAGAAAAATTATCAAAAAAGTCATATTTAAGGTACAAACTTGATTCTTTTCCTGAAATGTCCGTTCACGTTTCATTTGCATGTGTATGGAACGCCATGTGTGCGTCACCTATGTGTAAAGTGCGTCACCTGTTTAAAGCCTGAAATTTCAGTGTTTTTGGTATCCATTTTTGTATGATTGACAGCTAGGGCGTCAGAGCCGAAGTTTGCTTCCTTTGTTCGGTAATAATTCCGAACCATACAGCTGAGTGTCGTATGAAATCGTTCGCCGTGTTTACGTCTGATTGTGACTGCGTATATGTTGTACTTTGAACTGGTTGTGGTCAGCGTTCGTAGTATTTCCATGGTTACGCGTTTGCGCGGCCTGGCTTGGGGGAAACTGCCTGGCCTGGGGGAAATTGCCTGGCCTGGGGGAAACGGCAATATGATTTCGGCGTTTTGTAAAAACACACCAGGAACTAACTAAGCTCCGAAGGGTGCTCAACCGAGATTTGGTGGTCTCCATTCCTACATTAATTTCTTTGTCAAATAATAAGCACTTTGTCAAATAATTAAAGCACTCTGTCAAATAATTAAAGCACTCTGTCAAATAATTAAATGCAAATACAAGTCCGAAATGGAAAGTTGTAATATGACAATAAAATAACATATCAGTAATAGTTTCATAAATGAGAGGCAGGTTAGTATACTTGCTAACAAAACTGACAAATTTGATAAAAATGGTTAAATCTTGAGAGGATTTTGATCGTTTGACAGTATTATATAATTGAGTTTCCCAAATTATTTTCAGTAACAATGTTGCATTTTTTTTTTTTTTTTTGGGGGGGGGGGGGGTAAAAAAAAATTAGTGGGGTTGGGGGCAGCTTTTTTTTTTTGGTAATTATTTTTTTAATATTTCTTTTTTGTATGTGTAGTATCATATTATTATCAATGTTATGCTTTCAGTCATCGCTTATTATATTCATAAATGTATATATATATATATCTCTCTCTCTTTCCGTCTCACTCTTTCGTCCCCCCTTCTCTCTCTCTCTCTTTTTCTCTCTTCCTCTCTTCCTCTCTTTCTCTCTCTTTATCATCACTCCAACTCTCCCTCCTCTACACCTCTCTCTTTCTCTGTCTTTTATTTAACAAAAATTTGAATTTGATCAATGACTTTTTAAATGCCTATCGGGGGTCTATGTTTGATTTTTGATTTATGTCATATTTTGTGTTATTTCAATTTAAATTGCAATTGTATGTTTGTGAAATGGATCGCAATTCAGCCATTGGCTGCGATGATCTTTCTAATAAGAACCATTTCTATTCTATTCTACTCTATGTATTCAAATATGTTATTCAGAGATGTCGGAGGGTATCATTAAATGTATAACTTATGTAAGTGCATACATCTTTGATGCGGTCATTCTTTTCCTGTTCAGTCCAATTTCATATTAGATCAGAGTGAGATGTGATGGAAAGGGGGTATGACATTGAGATAAATAATTAGAGAGAAAGAGAGAAGGAGAGAGAAAGAGAGAGAGCGGGGGGGGGGGGGCCTTGTGTTGGATGTCAATTTTCAAAGCTCAAAAAAAAAACTATGCTCATTTTAAGAGGAAATTAAAGGAAAACCTAATACTTGACAGTCGGAGAAGTGAATGACATGTGATTGAAATTTGTATTCTTCTGCCGGTTCATACTTTTTCATTTTGTATATATTTATGTTTTCGTACGTTATAGAAATTCTACTAATTCATCATTATTTTCTTCTTCTTCCTCCTCCTCTTTTTCTTCTTCTCCTTCTTCCTTTTCTTCTTGTACTTATTATCATTTCTATCATCAGTTTAATGTTATTATTATTATCTTTAAAAGGTAATTCTTTAATTTTTCTTATCTGTCTGTAAATATGACTATTTTTACTTATTAATTTTATATATGTCTGTAAGGGACCCCACTGGAAATAAGCTCTCGTGGGTTATCCTGTTCAAGCTGACTTGTTGATTTGTTATTATTGTATAATGTTGTATGTTCGAAGCTTGTCGAATAAAACTCAATCAATCAATACATACATATACCTCCACACTCAGGCGCGGATCCAGAATTTCTTAGGGGGGGGGGGATTTGAAATTATGCAAGCCAAATATTGGTACGTAATGGTGACCCAGCAGTGGCGAAATGAGCAAAAACGTGTTATTGTTGATGTTGTTGTTGGTGTTTTTTTTTTTTTTTTTTTTTTTTGAGGGGGGGGGGGGGTAGAAATGATCAACGTAACGTAAATTAGCGTGGGGTCTAGGGTCGAAGCCCCGGCGGGGGTCAAGGGGAGGAGCACACAGAAGCTCAGGGAATATAGGCTTTTAATTACGGTCAGATGAGCACATTTTGACTCCTCATTATTTTGTGACAAAGGCAGGTCACTATTCTTTTTTCCTTATTTAGGAATTTGCCATTTCCCAACACTCATAAAAAAAATCTAGGAAAATCATGTCATTTTAGTAATATTTGTAATTCACCGGTATCGAATTAGAAATAAACCACGTTTGAATTATATTTTGGGGGCATCTGTCACCCCCTTCCCCAAGCCCAACCCCCCCCCCCATCAGTGCCCCCCCCAATCTACACCTTAACTATCTTCTTTCTCTTTTTTTCTTTCCCTTTATCTCCTCTTTTTCCTTTCCCTCCTCTTTTTCCTTTCCCTTTCCTTCCTTCTCTCTTATTTTGTGATGGGGGGGGGGGAGGGGGAGGTAACAGCTGGGAGGCAAGGCCCTTTTGCCGCCCGATCTCCTTTCCCCTTTTTCTTTTCTTCTTCCTCTTCTTTCTTTCCCTTTCTCTCCTCTTTCCCTTCTTTCTCTCTCTCTCTCTCTCTTTTTGCGGGAGGGGGGGGGGGGGGCGGCAAAGTCCGTTCGCCCTGGATCCGCGCCTGTCCGCACTCATTGAGTCATCTCTTTTGCTTTGTACAACTAATACATTTCCTAATTATGAGCAGCACAGCTCATTACGACAATCGTGTCTAATGTTTATGAACTTGTTTTCCATTTTAATTGGTAAATTGATATTTAAATGTATTAATACATGTATGTATTTACATACATGTAGGAGCATCAGCTATCATGGCTTCAAGAAATCATGACACCCAGGTTGCGGGACGTGGACCCTGCTCCTGTGCAACCCACAAAATATGATAAAAATAAAATATAATTATAGAATGTTGTACTGTAAAACATCATCATAAGAGAAAAGAGGTGGAGAGGAGGAGGGAGGGACAGAAAGTGTGAGAGAGAAACAGAGGGGATGAAGGAGAGACGAAGGGAGAAAGAGGAAGAGGCAGAGAGAGCAAAGAGAGAGAGAGAGAGAGAGAGAGAGAGAGATACAGACAGAGAGACAGGGGGTGGGAGTGAAATAGAAATAGAGAGGAAAGACCAGAACTGAAGAAGAAAAGGAAAATCTGAAAGTAGCAAGTTCAGATAGAGAAAAGGGATGAGAGAGTGAGAGGAAGGATAAAAGTACATGCAACATCAAAATATGAATGAATGGAAGAACCTGCTGTGCCAATCATCATGACAATTAATATTGCACATAATTAATCTCCTCCATTAGATTATGATTTTCATTTCGCCAATGCTAATTATAACACCAATGACTAGACTGCATTCCTTGAGCTGGCGAGGCACGCGCAGTTGAACTTTCCATGAACTCAAATCATGCCGCAATGCGCATAACTTGGCTCGCTTTCCCACGGTCATTAAACTTGCCGGTATTATCCGAAACCCGAAAACCTAACCGAGGAATCGTTCGGAAAACCGAGGAGTCGATCGTACGCCCGAACGGAAGAGCAAAGTAGCCGCCCAAGTCAAACTAAGGTCAAGCTGATTTACGCATCAATTTTCTGATTGGATCAGCGCCCGGGGGCGTTACTTGGGATTTTTTTTGCTAGATTGATCACCCAATGGGTGCTCGTAAACTCATTGTACATGGATAAACGATATATTTGCTTCGTGAACTCGCCCCTGGACAACTCGACACAATACCATGGACATCTTGCCACAATACCCTGGACAACCTGCTATGGTTGAGTAGTCCAGGGTATTGTGGCGAGATATTGAGGGTATTGTGTCGAGTTGTCCAGGGACGAGTTGTCTTTGTGGCGACTTGTCGGATGCATGTAGAATTGTATGGTGTGCGCAACGTGCACAGTTTTGATGTCATCGTAATCGAGGAGGGAATCATGCAGCTGTCTCTGTAAAAGCAGGAGAAAAAAAGAGCTTTAAAAGTGAGTTTTAAATTCTTTTTTTCTCTTCTATTATTAAATTAAGACTCTTAAGTATTGTAAAATGTAAGACAAATATAACATAACCTATGTTATGTTGTATTTGTCGAGTATTTTACATATATTTAAGAGTAAAAAAAATTCATACCGTGCCTACCACACACATGCAGTGCTAGAGGTCCATACGCATTAGCATGGACTCTCTATGCTTTACTGGAGTGACTGGCATGGCACTAGGCACTACACAGCATCTGACATGCCGAGTGTGCTGGTCGGTAGCACTCTAGCAGAGCATAGAGAGTCATAGACAGAAATAACCGTCTGATATGGGTCATTTCTTTTATAAAACTGACATTTGTTGACATTCCCCATATACAGACGGTACTACAGAGATCTCATACCGTGAGGGTAATCTAGAGCCAGCGATGAACATTTTTCGTTCACGACATTTTCTCCCCGATTTTCTTTATTTAGACCTAATTTTCTGATTTCTAAATCAGATGTAAATTAGGTTGGTATGTCTATCTCCTAATTACAGTTATCAAAATTTGATAACTTATTTTTAAATGCGAAATTTACGGACTTACGTATAATAATAATAATAATAATAGTGGGTTCTTGTATAGCGCTCATGTCAGTCAGATTTGACCCTCCTGGCGCTCACGATTATTACCCTGGCTTCAGCACGGCTTCCATACGGCGCTCTAGCATTTCAAGGAATAAATTCCTACCAAGTAACCATTTACTTCACCTGGGTGGAGTGTGGCAAGTGTAGATCAATGTCTTGCCAAAGGACATTAGAACCATGAAACAGTATGTTCATGCACTCCAGCATAGAGCTATATGACCCGGGGGCTGATATATTTTTAGTGAAATCAGTTGAGTTTTGTACAGAGGTGTTTGAAATGTAGGGAATCAATAGAATCTAGACCAGTTTTTAATACACAGCATACTCGGCCCCGCAATTTTGTGCATTTACAGTGCTAGGCCAGGCCGTGGCCTGGCCCAGGACCTTTCAATATTTTGTCAGAGTGGCGCTCTGCATGTAAACAAACGATTATTTGGGGGGGCGCGCTGGGGGTCATCGTGCAGATCCGGTCGCGCGTGATTTGCAGTGAATCTTTTCCCCAATTTCCTATACACGGCGAACTTTCACTTCCGGGGTAGCAGGGCCAGGCCGCAGACTGGCCGCGGCCGAGACTACCTCCAGAGCAGGGCCAAATGCGCGGCCAGTTTGGCCTCGCATTTGGCCTTTTGCGCGTTTACAGTGCGAGGCCAGGCCTTTTGCTCACTGTAACAGGGGTCCTAGTGACCATAGTTTGCGCATGACCTAAGTTCGCTATTTCAAAAATGGCAAGATTTCAATAATCTGATATCACCAATGGAAAGAAGTACATGAAACAACCCAGAGTAGAAATTTTCTTTGGAATTGGGTGTGAAATTATTGAAAAAAATATTGGCAAATTTTGAAGTCATTTGCTTCCATTCAAACAAAATTATTAACTTACCATTTAACGGTATGAATGATATCTAGCACCAGCAAAATGCCTTGGGGCTAGGGATCTTATTGTTCAACTAGAAAATTTATCGTGTAATATGATTACCAAATGACGATAAATGTTATAGTTGAACACTTATTCACCTGTTTTTTCGGGCTCCTTAGTAAGACAATGTCTTGTAATGCCCTCCCATACTTCATCAGTACACCACAGCAAAGAGTTCTTTCCTTAATACAATAGGTCCATCACTGGATCTGTGGGAAGACTCAACAGGATTATCACCTGCTGGGCCTATAACTAAACTTGTCGAGCTGTGTTGAAAGATAGGCATCCACCTCTGATTTGAATCTGTTCATGGTTGGTGCATTCACTGCTGACATCGGTAGTTTGTTCCAGGAAACTTTAACCAAGTTGTAGTAAAAACTAACCCTGTAAGTTGGGGCTCTGATCGGATATACACCCTCGCACCTTTGATCGGTATCGGATCAGAAGATCGACTAAGCTTGATTTTTTTTTTTATGACGAAAATTTTCAAGTTTTGGCTATCAAATGCTCAAAAAAAAATCATGGCTGGGATTATTTTGTCATTTGGAGCTGTTGTAGACCATGTTTGTTGATACTTAGTGCCTTTTCATGACTTTGAAATTAATAATATTGGTCTAAGAGCAGAAGCAAAACATGCGGGCCGCTATAATGCATACCTACATTATAATCCAAGATGGCGGCCCGCATGTTTTGCCTCTGCTCTTAGACCAATATTATTAATTTCAAAGTCATGAAAAGGCACTAAATATCAACATTTTTATTGATCGGTGATCGGAAATTATGATCCGATCACCCCTGATCGAATCGGTATCGGCGTCCGATCCGATGATCGTTTACAGGGTTAGTAAAAACTTTGCCGTTCATTTGATTATAATTAAAATAAATGAATTTGTGTAGATCTAGTCTAGAATATGGATATTATATTTTCCTAACGGGCCTCCCAGCCTATGAATAATGTCCAACCTCAATTTTTCATCATATTGAATTGCGTAATGCAGGCGAGACCGCCGAGAGCGTTTCCCTCGTTATTTTTTTAATTTTACTTTTATCATTAATTTGGCATCATCTGTGCTTTGGGAGGTGAAAAAGCGAACTGAAGCACTGTAACCTCGTAACCATCAAGTATGTATCTTGCTAAGCTAATGAACTGATTAGATTTTTCGGTCAAGAGGTCAAAGGTCACAGTGCTTATTATGTACATGCATTTATAGCTTGTGATCACATTATCTCAAGAACCGATTGATGGATTATCGCTAAACTTGGGTCATACATGTATCTTGCAGAGCAAATGAACTGATTAGATTTTGGGGACGTGAGATCAAAGGTCATGGGGCTCATTATGTTTACAAAAATAGCTTGAGAACGCAGTACAATACTGACGGATGGATTACTATCAAACTCGGAACATGTACATGTAGATCTATGTATCTTGCAGAGCCAATGAACTGATTAGATTTTAGGGTCATGAGGTCAAAGTTAAAAGGGTCATACATGTACATGAAAAAATAGCTTGTAAACACAATTTTCTGAGAACCTGTTAATGGATTACAATCAAATTTACATTTTAAAAATTGCTTCTGTTTTGGTTTGTAAAATTGCTCTATGGCAGAGGCATCATTTGCGACTGCGTGCAGTCGAACATCCATCTAGTTCTTTTGTTTATTGAGAGCTGATTTGAGATATCCGCCTGTTAGTGACCACCCAGGGAGGTTTAATCTCTCGTGGCCAAACAGATAGGCTATAATAAAACTGACATTTGTCAACCTTACACATGTATAGAGGCGGTCAGAGGAGCCAGATGTAATCTCAGTGGAACAACTGTCGATATCAGAGACTGAAGCTTTCGGTCTACCGTACGTAATGATCTATGGATCCCATGAACTACCATGAAGTAATAGCAATGAAAGAGCTAAACATCGTTGGGTGCACCGCTAGCCATCGACCCATGATGTTAGCGTGCAATATAATATTCAATACAACATTGGCTTACCAACGAACTATGATGTGATGGTACGATCCCATGAACTACTGGGTTAGGGCACACATGTCGAGCAGCGTTACTATCCTGGTTGTGAATAAAGTTAGTTAGGCGATACTGTAGTACATTCACGCAACATTTTGTAAAACCTGCTGTGTGATACTATAGTATTAATGACTGCTATTGCCCTCGGCACGCCTCGGGCAATAGCACAATTCTAACCTTCCCTTGAGCGTATAAAAACAACTATTTCTCGAATATTAAAGCAGTCATTAATACTTTTATATGCCGAAAAAAAATAAAATAAAAAACAAAAATTAAAAAAACTTTTGTCGAAGATGGGATCCGATCTCTTGCGTACAGAAGGTGATGTTACTAAAATCACCGCCTTAAACCGCTCGGCAATCGCGCTCTGTTACCTTACAGAGCAGTTTTCTCTAATATGTACATTAAAATGGATTGAAAACGGCTTCGCGTGGTGGATGCTTCGTGGCTGCTCCATTAAACGGGCCCTTCTTTTACTTTTGCAATGCATATTGGCACGAATTTAGATCAAGATCTATCGACAGATGTTGTTTTTTTTGTTTTTGGAAGTTTATTTTCGTCTTCATGTCAACAATGCAAGATAAAAATTGTCGGTAAGATCGATCGAGATTCAATTGTATTGAAATTACCGACCAATTCTTCGCACACGTACATGTACGGTATCCTCGATCGCTCAGACCATTTTTATGCCTCCGCCACCGAAGGTGGTGCCGGAGGCATCATGTTTTCGGGTTGTCCGTCCGTACGTCCGTACGTCCGTCCGTACGTCCGTACGTCCGTCCGTACGTCCGTCCGTCCGTCCCGTTTGACCGTTATCACAATATCTCAAGAACCATTTAAGATTTAAACTTAAGACTCAGGAATAGTATTTATCACCATAGGAAGACGATCTGATTAGATTTTGGAGTACGTAGGTCAAAGGTCACAGGTCACAGAGGTCAACTTATGAAATTCCTTGTATTGAGTTTGTTAGCGCGATATCTCAAGAACCATTTGAGATTTAAACTTCAAACTTAAGGATAGTATGTATCACCATAGGAAGACGATCTGATTAGATTTTGGAGCACGTATGTCAAAGGTCAAGGGTCACAGAGGTCAACTTATGAAATTCCATACATTGAGATTGTTATCATGATATCTCAAGAACCACTGGAGATTTAAACTTCAAACTTAGTGATAGTGTGTATCACTATAGGAAAACAATCTGATTACATTTTGGAGCACGTAGGTCAAAGGTCAAGGGTCATTGAGGTCAACTTATGAAATTCCATACATTGAGATTGTTATCATGATATCTCAAGAACCACTGGAGATGTAAAAACTTCAAACTTAAGGATAGTATGTATCACCATAGGAAGACGATCTGATTAGATTTTGGAGCACGTAGGTCAAAGGTCAAGGGTCACAGAGGTCAACTTATGAAATTCCATACATTGAGATTGTTATCATAATATCTCAAGAACCACTGGAGATTTAAACTTCAAACTTAATGACAGTGTGTATCACCATAGGAAGACAATCTGATTAGATTTTGGAGCACGTAGGTCAAAGGTCAAAGGCCACAGCGCACATTATGAATGCAAAAACAGCTTGTGATCGCGTTATCTCAAGAACCGATTGATGGATTCATGCCAAAATTAGGTCATGTTTGTTACGTGCAGAGCCAATGAACTGAGTAGATTCTTGGTTCATAAGGTCAAAGGTCATGGGCCCATTATGTATGCAAAAATAGCTTGTGAACGCATTCTCATTAGAACTGACAGATGGATTACTATTTAACTCAGAACATCTTGCAGAGCCAATGAACTGAGTAGATTTTATGGTCATGAGGTCAAAGATCAAAGGGTCATATATGTATATGAGAAATTGCTTGTAATCACAATATTCTGAGAACCTGTCAATGGATTACCATTGAACGTGAATTCAATTTTTTTTTTCTGTTTTGGTTTGTAAAATTGCTCTATAACGGAGGCATCATTTTCGACTGCGCGCAGTCGAATTCCATCTAGTTTAACATGTAAACCTATGGGGTAACCATGGAGACTGAACTATTTCCCGGTAACCATGGTTACTGGGATTTTAGAACTGTTTTAACCATGGTTACTGGGAATTTTACAGAAATAGTTAAAGTTTATGAATGCAATTTCAACCAATCAGATGGCTGGATTTCTTAAGTGAGGTATATAATTTCAAATGGTTAACAAATAGTTTAATGAATCAATGTTGATGTCAAATAACAAACGAATGGAACTAACAAGTTTTATTGATGAAAAGTTCCCTTGTTTTCCAAATATTTCAGCTTCCTTTTGCCAATTGGACCAACTGTATTCTGCTATATTATGCCATTTTCAAATTTTATTACTTTTTTATCAAAATGAAGGGAGACCTCAACGCCCCCCCCCCCCCCTGTCCGATTTTGCGTGACTGCTTTAGATGACGTCACAGGTAAGATTGTCTGCAACGCAAGCAGTTTGACATTATCGATATCAGGAGGAGGTAACTAAGAACTAAAAGGAACATCTTTACATCGTTGACATCGCTGGCACTGTTTACAATAAACACTGGCTTCGGAGTTCGCTAGTGGACTCTCATTTCTTCTTGTAGAAAGCACTTTGTAATTAAAAAAAAATTAATTATCTCCTCAGCGACGAAGTCGGAGTGGATATAGAAACGTAATGTTTGACGGATTTTAAAGAAATTTGATACATACATGGTATAAAAACACAGCCTAAGTTCGATTTTGGAGTATGTAGGTGAAAGGTCATAGCTCATTAAATATGCGAATCTGGTTTCCGTTCGATAACTTTAATGTTTGACGGATTTTAATCAAATTTGATATGAAGGTTCATGGTATCAAAACGAAGCTCAAGTTCAATTTAGCGTAAGTTCGATTTCGGAGTATGTAGGTCAAAGCTCATAGCTCATTAACTATGCGAATCTGGTTTCCGTTCGATAACTTTAATAATGTTTGACGGATTTTAATCAAATTTGATATGAAGGTTCATGGTATCAAAACGAAGCTTAAGTTCAATTCAGCGTAAGTTCGATTTCGGAGTATGTAGGTCAAAGGTCATAGCTCATTATGCGAATCTGGTTTCCGTTCGATAACTTTAATAATGTTTGACGGATTTTAATCAAATTTGATATGAAGGTTCATGGTATCAAAACACAGCGTAAGTTCGATTTCCGAGTATGTAGGTCAAAGGTAAAAGGCCATAGCTCATTAAATATGCAAAAACACCTAATTATATATGTGAAAATGTGGTCAACTTCCTTGCCCAGTAATATAATAGTATAGTCTATTATCGAGGTAACTTGTTCTAACGTATATAGGCCATTTGTACCCTGCGAGGGGATGCTACGCTTTGCGTTGACTTGTTACATTTTAATACTGGATTTGCGTACCTTCTAGTTCTACGTGTTCCTGATGATTGACCTCTTACAAGAGTTTGCGATGTTGTTCCGGCCAAAATTTGAAGACGAGTGGTATACACGTAAAAAATTGTTTTTGCAATTGCCAATTATATACTTTACAATAATAACGATTAGTGTAAACCCTGTGCGTGTGCCTTCATATACGAAACTCATTGCCATTATGGTAAAGTAAGTATCAAATTATCAGTTGCAGCACATTCCTATCTGACATTTTAGATCTTTCCAGTGCTATAGTGCTTAACACTGTATTTCCTGTATTTTTTTCTCCTCTGGTTAGATTTGTTGCCCTCTCTAGAGCTCCTGCTATGGGCACCTTGCATTGCCTTTGCAGGCTTGTAGTTCTTCTCTCCCTCAGCGTGATCAGAGAGACGGTCACCTCCCCTAATGACCAGTGTCAGTTCATCTTTAAAGAGGACTCAGTCCTACAGGTTGCACTTTCACAGGATGCCGGAGCCAAAGTAACAATGGATCTTCATGCAGAAAACAAGTTTAAATGTGCAGAAGCATGCTGTGAATCAGAGGGCGGTAAGGGCAATGGTTATAACACTCATCTTCTCCAAGTTTTTGCAGAGGTATTGTCTTAACCTACGTGGTGCAAATAAGTTTAGAAATTTAGTTTTTAATCACAAACATTTTCTTCGTTATCTAAATTAAAACTGTAAGTTGTTGTAACGATATCATTTATTGCTGACTATGAATTTCTTGCATACAAAAAAAGACTTTTCTTACAAAAGATAAGGTAACAATTTTACAAGCTTAAGAGAATTGATTCCTAATACTGCTATAAAGTTACATTGGTGCTAGAGTTATTTGCTCAAGCATTTACTTAATTTTCTGTAACAGTTATTAATTTGAAAAATTGTTTAACGTGCCTTTATGACCACTTCCATACTGTTTACTCATAGGAATCTGTTTTTCCACAAAGTTTCCTTTCTCTTCTTTAAATGTCTATATTTACAAGTTTCACTTTACATTGTATATGTAGTATCCCTTTTCTTCAACAAATGATCCTCTTTTTTTCTTTGTAGAGTAAAGAGATTTCACTGTAACATGAATTAATGGTTTTTGTTCTTTGAACTATCCTTGTCTTCCTTTCTTCAAGAATGGTGTACGTTGGCTGTGTTTCATACCAAGACATACCCAGAGGCAATGAATTGTTTTCTAGTACAGTGTGTACCTGATGGTAGTGAAAACAATGTATGCATCACCAAACATGTTCGTCGTTCAGGCTTCATCTCAGCGACAGTTAAACATCGTAAGTAACTCTTAGTAGATTCTCTGACACAGTGTGCTTTAGGACTGGACGCGATTCAATCTTGTAAGAAATTGCAATAGGATTAGGTTTAGTGACATTATAATGTACATTCTTGCTGTTTTAGGCCTCTAATGATCATATGCATAAAATCTGCTTCAGTAACCACAACTAACACATTCACTAAATCGGTCACGGTTGCAGGGCAGTGTCTAAAAGTTGCATGCTGCGTGCATAGCTCCCAACTAGTACAGACAATTTGTAATTATTACCAATGTCAGGCCCTCGGTTAGAAATTAAAAATTCACCTCTAAGAATCATGAATATTAACGCAGATATGCATGCACGCATTGAATACACATATAATACTTGACGCAATGGCGAACTCATATGCAGAAGGTTGGCAGCCGGTCGTGCTAAGGTCGTGCTAAGGCAAAACAATGTAGCTACACGTAGCGTCTTGTCCCGTAATTCAGGTTTAAACTTTACAGAAGTACAGTTCTATTTGTAGTTTTGTTAAATATTTTGTATTCTGACTGAAAGGTCATTGTTATGTACAATAAAAATAATGTTACAAAAGGCCACCATATTTGAATAATTTACATGAATGTACTAATTTCGCGACTACTCCGGAACCGCTGCAGATATAAAGTTTTCCTTTCATGACTTTTTTCTTGAGTCTTACGCATCTTTTGAAACAATTTTTCGAAAAGTCACGTGACCTTATTGTCGTGTTGGGATCGGTCTACTAAATTATTGGAATATTGGAGAGGTACATAAATATGAAGAAGCAAGGAGAGACTTGTAATTCCTGAGTCATATCAAGAGTATTTATTATCTCCAAACTTTGGAGACTCAAATCGGCCACATCATACAAACTTCCACATAATGTAAAACACAAGATGAAGAGCGAGCCAGCTAGAAAGAGGGTCTTGATCAAAACTCAACTCCTCTCAGAAAGCCAGAACATGTAATATTTATCCAGAAGAATGCAAGTAATATGAGGGTAGGTTACATTGTGTCAAAGGGACTAAGACATGAATGAGAGCCGCCAAAACAAAGGACTACTCGATAGTTTTATGTATGGGGCTTATAAACATAACAGAGGTGGTCTTTCCTGGAAAGGGGATTATGAATGCACTTGGTCTTTCTATTGAGAAGGATTATAAAGATATAAACTTGGCTTTTAAGTGCATCTCAAATATGAGGGTGATTAACTGGGTTTTGGGACAATACTACACAGCATTATGTCTTTGCTAGTCACCCCGAAAATCGCGCATTTTTGTGATTTGTGTACAAAACATGGAAATATAATTTTTCCAAAAAAGAGAGAAAAAATTGGTTATTTGGTCTTGTTTAAAGTTTAGGTGTTTGTTTTGGGGTCAAAATAGTTAAATTGTAGTTAAAAATGAAATAAAACAACAAAAATTAAAATAAAGGAATTTGTGTGTAGAATATGGATATTCATTTTTTTTATTTTTTTTTATTTTACTATTATCATTAATTTGGCATCATCTGTGCTTGGGACGCGAAAAAGCGTACTGAAGCACTGTTAATTCAGGTCTCTCTGTCATGTTTGTATGACAATAAAATACATAAGGTAAAAAATAATGAAATACATAAGAAATTATCAAAACAAGAGATAACATATGAAATAACCTAGCTCTTCCAATTTTTTGTTGTTGTATTATTCTTCCAAATGGCTTATGAATACATGTAGTGAAAAATAACGTTAAAATAAGAATAATATATGATTTATGGGTAAAAATGTGAATTCTATGATCTTGTTTGCACAAATTACCATAAATATGCAAATGAGTGAATTTTTCAAAAAATTGAAATTACCATAGTATTTTATACACTTCACTTGACATGCATGCATATTTTCGCGGCGATCGGCTGTGAAACGGCCGAGATCTTGGGGAGGGGGGGGGGGGTCAAATTGTAAAAACCTGGTCTGAAATAGCCCAGTTAGAATAGGATTAAAACATACATTGTTTTGCCGCACTAACCAAGCGATTGCTATGGCAGAACAACGTATGTCTTGATTAATGACAGAGTTGCTGCGGCAAAACGACGCATCTCAAATCGTGATGGCAGAATAGGCTAAGTGTACAAACTCATGTATTTTTGACAAAGTTAGCGTCAGCACATTTGCGTTTGTCTGTGGAAGTGATTGTGCGAGCGCATGCCCACGCGGGCGTAGTGAAGGTGCACACTAACTCTTGAAGGGTCTCTATTCATAAATTAAACTATACTATTAATTGGAGTAGTGAGCATGGCAGAACAACGTATTGCCGTTTATGTTTTTGCCATGAACACAACAGGCGCGTGTTAAGAAGGGGCCCGCGTTTCAGCCTCTTGCATTATGTCGGTATGTACACACAGTCTTGCGCGCAAAGGATGTCTTGTGCCCTGGCTATTCAGAGTTGTTTGAGTTCAGCAGAGTCGATTACAGGTTTATGGGCAGGTCCAAGCTATTTGCTTTGTGACGTACGGGACATTCAGAGACTTTTAACAAGAAATAACAATGGATGACATTATTTATATGGCTATCTTTTGGTATGAGTCTGTGGCTATTATGGGCTAGTTCATTTGTGGAAAGTTTTAGTTCTGACCAATTCATAAATTAATTTTTAATGTAATTAATGTGCTGCGTGACGTACGGGACCAGAGAATTTCTGACTTTTTCAAAAATAAGTTCATCATAAAAGTTCTCTGAATTTATTAAGTTATGAGATTTATGGTAATGATATCTTAATTCATTATGGGATCAAGCATTAATCACAACTATTATCATATTTTTCTGACCTTTCGTTGCTATGTAATATACCAAAACATAAATGTGTGTATGTGACGTACGGGACATGTGACGTACGGGACAACTTTTCTCTATGGGAAAATGCATTGAAATGAAGAATTTTCGTCAAAATTTGTAAAATGTGAACAATTTTAACTTAAATCAGTGACAATTAGAGTGTTTTAGAACCCAATTAGATCCTCTGACCATCACTTAATATCCTCTGTGTTAATTTATGGGGTAAATCAATACAAATATTACTTTAACAAAGAAAACAAATTGAATTAATATATTCATACACACTATATTACCATTTTTATTCCATTTACCCATCTATCATGTGCAGTCATGCTTCTTTTCTCATTTCTTTTATCCATTCCATTCAACATTGCAAAATGTCTTTAAATAATAATTAATGAAGAAGATAAACTTGAACTTCAAAACTTTTATTTAAACTTGTTTGAAACACAGGGGCACACTCGGCACATCATATTTTGTCAAAGAACATTTCTTATGCTCTAAGTGTTTGTGAACAAAGATACATTAAAAATATGAAGTCTTTTCTTCATAGCTTGTTTGAATTACTTGATAGTAATATAGAATTTTGAAGGAATCCAAAGATAATGCTGAACATATTGTCTTTTTTAAATCCTTTTATCACAGATTAGAACATACATGTTGCTGTCATATATTCAAGAATTTTGATGTACATTAATGTAGCCTACATGTTTGTGAAAGATGGATACAAAAATATAAATCTTGGATGTATTTTGTATTGATTAAAGACATCTTATTAACACCACCAGATATAAGAAATTAAAACCCTAAAGGTTTGTGTGACCTTTTCCACAATTCAAAAGATTAAAGCAAAATCAACAAAAATGCATGGGTGTAAAAGTGATAAAAATCTTAAGTGGGTGGAGTGTGAAATACTCAAAAAGGCTATCCTTCCTTAAAAGTTATGATTTAGTTTTTAGGAGATCAAAATTCCCAAGCTGGCTCCATAACATGTACAATGTATGCTGTAATCCTTTACCATCATGACATTTAAATAGAATATCAAAAAAACCTCACATGGAGAGCTTGATAGCATACATGTGCTAAGATTCTTACCTGCAGCATCTATGAGTTGTAGAAAGCTACCATATAATTTCATTAGACTCATTCCAGGAACTAGTACACTATTATGATTTACATATTTAGCATCCTGCCAATGTTGGGGACATCAACTGGCAAAATACCAAAGTTGATAATACCAGGGGACTGGCTTGAAGACTAATTACATCAAATTCAGTACAAACAAGTAAATTCCTAGAAGGGACCCAGTAGGAATGTTCATATATACAACAAGTTTCCTAACACAGTATAATATTCTCCTTTTGGTCATTTCCTTTTTCAAATCTTGCATTGGTTTTATATAGGGTTGTCCCGTATGTCACACACTTGTCCCATACGTCACATTTCTTAATTTGATTATGTAATCAACACAGAATTTTTGTAATTTTTTTTAAACCTATTTTTTGTTAGGTATTCATCTAAATAAGAACTTCCTAGTATATCTTTTAAAAAAAAAATTATTTTCATAATTAAAATTAAACAAATTATGATCAAATTGTGACGTACGGGACATCACACTTTGGAACCTACCTCATTTGCATAATTGATTAATTTTGAAAGTTTTTATATTTTTTTCCTATTTTCTAGCATGATGGTCTACAATTCCTGAGATATTTAATTTTAAACAAATAATTCAAACGAGATACAAAAATAAAAATGTAATGTCCCGTACATCACGCTAATTAATAAAAACCGAAGTTCGTGACCTTGGCACTCTTCGTATTTTGATAATTTTTTAAATTTTTTATCAGATTCATAAAATTCATAGTTTCAGCTTTAAAATGAGGTATAGTTTGTTAAATATATATAAAGATGAAATTTGACCCCCAGAGGGGACAATAGCTGGGACCTGCCCTTATATATAAACAGGTGTACATTTATCAAGCCATTATGCTACCTTTTTCAACACTTTCTATTTTCATATGTTAATTGAGGTTGTGCACAATTAACATTGAAGATTTCATCCGTACTTTTAACATAATATTGAATTCATTAGCATCATGGCTAAATTTGTAATGCAAACATATACGTTATCCTTAAAAAAAGTAAGCTGTTTTTACTTGTATATCAAGCTCATTGATTAAGATGTAACTAGTGTATCTTGAATTATTTTGTGCTTGGTATTCAACCGGTTAAGAAAGTCCTTGCTATAAAATAAAGGGTTAATCTGCGTTTTGAGGAACTGTGCTGTTTCATAAAAGTGGTCTGTCATTTGATCAAATTTCATGAATAGTTTTACAGTGCACTTGATTTATATTTAATATATAATTGTATTGTGCTATCAAGTTGTATCAGCATTTAGAATAAAAATCATCAATATTGTAATATGATATTGTTATTAACTTCATGGCTGATTTCATTATGCATACATGTACTTTTAATCTTCTGAAAAAAAATGTGATCTGTTTGCATCTAAATTAACCTTAACTGTACTTACTAATCACATTTTAAAATTATTTATACTCGATATAATCATGCTGCTTCTCGTTACTAACTACATTTTACATTTCATCTCTTTCAAGTTCAACTGATTGCTTAATACTGTTACGCACAGTGTATATGGGGAAAATATAGGAATTTGTTGTTTATATAAATAAGAAAATGTAGGAAAATGTTGAGTTTCTTTTAATAATTTTTATGAAGCAGCTACCGGTATGTATCACTTTAAAAGAATTATCACTTATCCACACCTTGATTAATATTCAAATTTGTTTTTCCCCCTCTCCCCATTTTTGGGGTCTTCAAACTTATATTCCATTTTTCGTTATAGTAACAGATCAGAAACCTAGATTATTAGATCATTTGTTGTACTCTAAAGTAGATGCTAATCATCGAGTTCGTAGATCTCTGTACCCTGATTTATTACAAGAGAATCTGAGTAGATATAAGATACGTTCTCACATCCGACCTGTCTCCTCATCAAGCATGTCTGATTCTTCTGTTAGTATTTCTCCTGTAGCTCCTAGTTCTTCTTTTAGGAATATTGCATCATCTTCATCAATTTCTGTTCCACAACAATCATCACATGTATCATCAGTATCAACACCATCATCATCACGACCATCATCATCACCATCATCCTCTTCAAGATCATCCTCTTCAAGATCAGCTTCACAATCATTATCATCTCCATCCTCCTCATCAACATCTTTATCACTGATGCCAGCATCAATCTCCCCATCTTTATCATCATTCATGTCATCTCGCAGCTCCACACTACAAAGTCATTCCATTTCAAAGACCACATTTACGTCTTCCTTTCCTTTCAGTAACCAGGAAGAAACCATTTCATCTTCTCTTTCTTCTTCTTCTGCTCCATCATCTTCTAACACAGCACCCCCACCAACATCTCCTGCGCCTTCCACCACCCCTTCCATTCCTCCTCCTCCTCCTTCATCACCTGATACTCCCTCTATATCTGTCAACACATCTGCCCCTCCTCTCGCTCCTATCTCTCCCCCTACCTCTCCCCCTACCTCTCCCCCTCACTCTTCCTCTGATGCATCTTCCAATGCGGCAACATCATCATCTGATGTAATCTCAGCTAACAACTCAGTGGAAGCCCTTAACAATCTGAATGCTGTTATCAACTCATCACTTACATCACCATCATCTAATCCAGCAACCACAAATGTAAAACCATCACCAACTACTGTGGCAGCTACAGGTATACATGTAAATCTTATCTTTCTTGATGAACATGCAATTTACATTGTGTACAAGTACATGTATCATAGTTACAATGGACCTGTGCTCCTGTGAAGTTTTGATTCCCGGTAACATATGCACAATGATTTGATCAATGCATTCATGAAAAAGCAGCAGGCCTATGTAAAAGAGAGTTGAGTGATTTATTTATTTTTTTATATTTTTTTTTAAGGGGGGGGGGGGGGTCGAGTTCGGTACAGTGTTATTATCTAGTCAGCATTGGGATTAAATCATGTTACCCATGCTTACAATTTATTTTCAGTCTCAAAAATTGTCCTCAGAATCTCAAAAATCAATTTCGTCCAACAGACTCTACACTAAGTTGAAACTAACAATGATTTCTCACAAGTAAATGTCTTATTTTTATGTTGGTAACAACCTATGAGATGTATTCAAACTATTGTACCATGCACCTTATTAAAAATGTCCATGCTTATCTTGATCTCTATAAATGCATGTAATATCACTCAGATTCTAAAAGTAAGTCTCCCTCTATTTTAACTTCTAGATATTCCAACCCCAAAGCCACCTACAGTCCAAACAACAGCAAAATCATCAACAAAAGCTACAACTAAACCCACAGCTAAAGCTGAGATAGCTGATACCACCCCAGCTCCAAAATGGACCAGTCCAGTTTCACTGACAGCCAGTCAGATGTTGGATAGCAATGCAACTCAACCAATCAATGTGACTCAAAGTGGCCAGGATGGAACTGAGAGCCCTGGAGAGGTAGGGTTAGCTTTATGGAAAAATTAGTTTAGAAATTACTAAGTACATGTAGAATTACATTATTGTGCTGCACAAAATATATCCCTGTGCCACATTTTAATTTCTTTAATTTCTTAAAGGTACGATGTCCCATTTGCAAGCCAACACAATGAAAAGGTTAATTTCCAATGTTATTAGTAAGATAATACTAATTTAAAACTTCCCTCAATACAAAAGGGCTTTAAAATGTCTTTTTGTGGGAAAATAATTACTGTTAGTTGTCAAATCAAGTTCAGCGATCGCAGTTGTTTAATTAAAAAGTCTGATTTTCAGATACTTGTACCCAATGGTCGTACGTTTTGAGCTGCGCAAAGATTCAATCGGTTTCATTTCGGCCAATATGAGAAGTGGGTTTTTGATGTACATGCTCATGTACCCTTTACAGCTCATTTTATGCATGTTATTACCAAAGGAAGAAAAAGAAGTCAGTCAGTCACTAAATAGTGTGTAACAGGAAGTCTAGACAGTAAATAGGGTTTCTTGCATAATTTGAATAATAGGACACTGCTAATGTTTAAATTTCACAGATAGGTCATCCATGATATATTCACAATACCTGCAAAGTTCTACAGAATTTGATGTTGGCTGCAAAAGGGATACACTACCTTTACGGGGTAGCTTTAAATATGTATTTGAGTTTAGGTATCTAACAATTGAGTAATATAATAATAATAATGATAATGATAGTAATATATGTTGTTTAACCTTGATAGTCTCATCAGTATTAAAGGAAATCTTATCCCCCCCCCAAAAAAAAAAAAAATAATAATAATAATAATAAATAAATAAATAAAATAAAATTTATTCCTGCCTATCGATATATACATTATTCCTTACAAAAGTGTAGATCAGCTAAATAAAAGAAAACATTCTTGGCATGTTTTAATGTCTATCAGCATGACATAAGCAAGCCATTTTGTTGATAATGTGACGTACCAGGCAAACTTGTACATGTAGCATGCACCAAGCTCTAGTTAGAAAGACTATTCGAGTCATTGACAAAACCTTTACTTTTCAAGGAGAGAAAATCGTAGCTGAAAATGTAAAAGTTATGATTTAGCGAATATATATATATAACAGGAGAACAGTTGTAACTCATTTATTTAAAACACTGAAATGTAGCAGTTTACCAACCATATTTATTCATATGAAACCTGCACCCCAGAAGATCATTTATGCAATTTATGTTCTGATAATTGTAGTACAAAAGATAATAGCAGGTGAATGAAATACTTCATCACTTCTCACACTTGGAAGAAAGCATCCATACCTTTGAATATATTTACTTGATAAGTGACTTCGCATAGTACATCACTTTATAAAGAAAATTGCGATGCCCATGTTGTGCTGAGAAACTGCATTATGCTAAGAATATCTTGCTGTATACCTCTCTTAACTGGTGATTTATGGGCAAGAATACCATAAACCTTTCAGAATAACTTGAATAAACTTGAAAAAAAGACATGTAGAACAATTCTTGATGGAGATCCCAAATATGACAATGATTTTTCTAAGAAATCATCAATAATTCTGGAATCTAGCTTAAAAAATGATGACTCACACTGCTCAGAAAAAAAGAGATACCCTATTATAAGTTCTATGACATACCAAAAATCAACTAAATCTTCAACAATTGTTCAAATAATGGTCATGATTTAAAAGTTGTATCTTTCTTACCTGTTTCATGTCAAGTTTCTTATATTTTGGGGAGTATTTCCCTAAAAACGAAGACATTAGTAATTTAGTATACATGCACTTTCTCTCAGGTTTCACGGCAAATCGCTGCACAATTGCACACCGACGATTGGGTGCAGGTGCATGCGCGTGCGTGAAGTAAGCGACTGTAATCTCAGATCCTCATTAAATTCATGCAAGTAATTAACATTATGAATTGATGATGATCATTACGGTCGCTAACTTCATGCATCCCATTGTCGGTATGCTCTTGTATTGTGACAACGAGCGGTCTAAACTGAAACTCTTGAGGCCTAACTCTAGTACTTTAACTAAAAGTTAGTAGTTTGAGTGGTCCGTCCGTCCGTCCACAGTTTTCAAAATGCTTCTTCGTTATTTTTCAACCGATTTTGATTCTGATTGTTTCATATTATAGGGCTAGGAGGGGGATTTAAAACTTCTACACAGAATCATGAAATTCATTATCTATGCTAATTTATTCGAAATCACAAATAATGCTTCTTCTCCTTCATTTCTCGACCGATTTTGATTTGGTTTGCTTTATCTGGTAGAGCTAACTTTGGAACACTAAACTTCTACACAGAATTTTGAGATTTTGCTCCATTGATTGATTATGGTAATTTATGCAAATTTATTCCAAAAATAATTTAAAAATCACAAAAAATGCTTCTTCTCCTTCATTTCTAGACCGATTTTGATTTGGTTTGCTTTATCTCATAGAGCTAACTTTGGAACACTAAACTTCTACACTGAATTTGAAATTGTTCTCCATTAATTAATTAATTATGGTAATTTATGCAAATTTATAACAAAAATTGCTTCTTCTCCCTCATTTCTTGACCAATTTTGATTTGGTTTGCCTTATCTGGTAGAGCTAAATTTAGAACACTAAACTTTTACACAGAATTTTGAGATTTTGCTCCATTGATTAATTATGGTAATTTATGCAAACTTATTCCAAAAATAATTTAAAAATCACAAAAAAATGCTTCTTCTCCTTCATATTTCGACCGATTTTGATTTGGTTTGCTTTATATCGTAGAGCTAAACTTTGGTACACTAAACTTCTACACAGAATTTTGAAATTGTTCTCCATTAATTAATTATGGTAATTTATGCAAATTTATTCCAAAATAACAAAAATTGCTTCTTCTCCCTCATTTCTTGACCGATTTTGATTTTTTTTTTTTTTTTGCCGATTTAAAAAAAAAAAAAAATCCTGCAGTCCTCACAGTCTCCTCCTTTCCTGGTGGCTGGATAGTATCGGCAAATTCCAGTCTTAGAATTGACAAAACGAAACTAAGCCACAAGCGTAAGGCACGAATGCCAAAAAATAATGATAAGAATAAACATCATGGACTCTTTGCCCACTTGTTTGATAGGTTGTGTTCTTAAGGAAACTGATGTCAGGCTGACGAGAACGCACACGCAAAATAATGAAAGGTCTGTGGTATGAGTCTAAGCAAAAATCGTCTGCTTGGCGACTTCTCGGTGAAAAGGAGGTTGATTTAGGCATTTAAATGTCTTTAAAAAAGCAAACTATGATATTAATTGAAGAAAAAGAGACATTCACAGAAAAATAATATGCACTTCATAATCCCAGAACGTTACTGGCCATTTCAACATTCCTAATTATGAATTACAATGAGATTGTAAGATCCTTAGTTGTAGGATATATACAAGGACATTCCTGCAATAACGTCAAGTGCGTCATCAAGCCACGTGACCGCATTTACCCTTTTTCGAGGGGTGGAGCGTGTGAAAAATGGATGGTTATTATCATTTTTGGGTCAATATAGAGATTTTCTGAAAATCTTAGGCTGGAATATTAATAAGTAGAGGTGCATTCATGTTTTTAATGCTGTTCACCAGGGCTCAAATTAATTTTTTGTCCACGGGGGCTCTTCCAAAAATAAAAGAGCCTCCGTGAGCCTTCTCACGGGGGCTCTTTTAGTACTGACGGGGGCTCTTTTTTTAATACAAATTTCCATTGAATTAGATGCTATTTCATCATTATCATTAATATTCGGCATTATTTCCCCATTACAACTTTACAAGTTATAACATGCAGCTAATGGTCAGATCTCCTCCCTCTGTACAAAATTTCTCATTTCGGTTCATTATTTGCTGGAATCACGATTTTCACAACGAAAAACTTCTCCACATTACGGTCCTTGCGCGATCGCCTCTAGCTCCAGCAGATATGGGTCAGTGTGCACACCAGGGCCGGTACTCAGTTCAATACTTAGCATAAGTAAAAAACTTATCTCGTATTCAAATCACATTTTAGACATTACTTACGGTAAGACAAAATCTAAGTTAAATACTAACTGATAGGCATTGTGACATCACACGGTCAGTCAAAAGTAATGCGCGCTGATGCTGTACTGCGTAAGTAAGAAAACCATAATATGCCTGCCAATCATTAAGGCCTCCAAAAAATTGACCTAAGTCTTGTAGGGAGCTGTCTTAAACTCAGGGTAAATTCCTTGGCCAAAAGTTTGAATTGAATACCTGAATTTTTATCTAAGCCAAATACAAGTAAAAAGCTTAAATTTTGTACCTAAGTATTGAATTGAATATAGTACGCTCCCAGTATACTACCGGCGCAGCTAGTGCTGACGGCCGCAGTGCACTGCGAGCTTCAGTTGTTTGCCTCTGTAATACCCATATAGAGATGTGGAGATATAGCGCAATCTTGCAGCGAAAAAGCGTTTATTTCTTTACAATATGGCAGCCTCTAGACACAGAAAATTCGAGCGAAAAAATCATGCATGCTATTAAAATATAACTTCCATAGTTCCATTTCATTGGTTTAAGGTTTGAAAGTTGAAACTCAATATTGTGTGAAAGTTATAACGGAAAAGATAATGTTTACTTTATAATTCCACGGGGGCGATTTTATATTTTGTAATCGCCCCCGTGAGCACTCTGACGGAGTTGATTGTGTAGCTCACGGGGGCGAATCGCCCATCGCCCCGGTGTATTTTGAGTGCTGCTGTTCACCCTGAGGACCCTGCAATTATATTCTTACCCCAGCTTTAGCCAAGCTACCATGATAAGACACTCAAGCATTAAGAAGTAGATTATTATGCAAAGCTTTTTTAAAGGGATAGTTGAGTTCTGTTGCAGAGGTCGCTACACAAAATATTTTTTTGGTGAAATAATAAAAAACTGAGTGTCAAATTTGAAAAAAACATAAAACTTAAATGACAAATTCATCTTTTTTTGGGATCAAAATCGGTTCAGAGACGGCTGAAATAGTGTTACGAATTTAGATATATGTCTGTATCATGTGCATAGTCCATTATTATTTTGCTATAATATTATTGCTTGCTGTGCAAGTCAAACTTGTCCTTCGGTAGATTTACGACGTTGTTTTTCGTCCTCGAGTAATTCTTGCAGTTCGATTGCGTAAGCCCAGGGCCACGCTCGTCTAGAGAATCTGTCCTCGTCTTACGTAACGGCAAGGACAGATACTCAGTCGCGTGCGGCCTCCGACTGACCCCGAGCGGAGGCCAGACTTTGTCCTCAGTTTGAGGACAGACTCTGCCCTTTAGCTCGAGGTCGGGTTGTGTCCTTGCTGCTACAAAACAGCTCCCTATATAAAGCCAGGGATTCTAAAATCTCGAGAGTTCGGACTTCAGACTTCTAGCTTAGAGAGACTTCGGACTGACTTCTTGAGACTTCTCCTCGTACTCCTTTCTGCCGTTTTTTCGTAATTCACTGCACCTGACTGTATACCAAGTTGTCATTATTTGAAGTAATAAACATCGAATGGAACTGAAACTCACGAATACTCCATTTCTTCTGTTGAATTTATATTGCATACACGCATGAGCTCGAGTGAGAGAGATATTGAGCGAGAACTGAACTAGAGCAGTCTGAATTAAACACTTGTAATCAAATTTCGTTACACTGGTGGCAGCGGTGGGATTTTGGACTTCAACACGCTAATCGAAATGGCAAGGAGGCGTAGAAAAAACAGATTTAGAACAGGAGATCAGGGAGCTCCAATTGGAGCTTGATGAAGCACGACTTCAAATTCAACACTCTAGCGAGACAGATGCACAACCTTTGGAAGAGGAGGTTCAAATTCGCAGCCCCGCTCAACCAAGGGCTGCTATTCAGCTACCCCATCAGCACAAGACATTTTCTACGAGGAATCGGAGACCAAAACATGACATTAACAGTGGGAATGCACGAACCTAAATCCCTGCAAGAGGCCCGTGAGATAGCCGAGCGGTATTTCAATCTGCGAGAGGAGAGTAGCCCCAATGCCTACCGGCCGATTAGGGCCCTGTCATCCTCGCAATCGGTTAGCGTTACCGAAGGCCGGCTTGCTGATTTTGAACGTCGCGTTATGTCCATTGACGAAAGACTGAACACACTCTCATCCCTCTTAAAGGATCAGGCTGAAAGAAATTTGAGAGATGCCAATACAACGGGAGATGGACGGCAAGGTAGGCGAGGGAATGATGACAGAGGACGTCAACCTCGAGGTGGTAGACCCATGCACAACAGATGTTACGAGTGTGATAGGGAGGGGCATTTAGCTAGGAACTGCCCTAATCCTCGTTATGACAACCGCCGCTATCAACAACAACAACCATTCGTCCCACAAGCCTGGGCACCTCCACAGTTTGTGCCGCCACAGCCCCAGCCAAAGACACAGCAGCAAATGTGGGTACCACAGGCACCACCACCACCACAGCATCAACAACATGTACAACATCCCCAGCCTATGCATCAACGGCAAGCCAACCCCTTACCATCCGTAAATAATGTCGAGGCGGGAAACTAGCTGGGGCCGATCCAATCGACCAGGTTTCGGCCCTTAAAACTACAGTGAGTAATGCATCGAGAATAATTAAACTCGTCAAAAGTACAGGGCTTTCGGCTTTTATTGGAGCAAATGTTCATGGTGCAAACGCTAAATTTTTGGTCGACTCGGGCGCAGCAGTGACTGTTATTTCCTCTAAAGTTTACGAAGGTATAGACATAGATTTGCGTAAACATCTTAAAGAGCCGACAGAGGATATCCAACTTCAAGCAGCAAATGATGAAATACTACATATCTATGGGACGATTGATCTCGACATCACACTTGAGGACATGACATTCAAGTGGAATGTCTTCGTGGCTGATATAAGTGACGAGGGCCTTCTCGGATTTGACTTCATGCACCACTTTAACTTTATTCTTGAACCTAGACGTGGGCTTCGTTTGAATGATCGCTTGTTTCAATGCGAAATTATTTCTGACTCGAGCTGTAATGTGATAGTCAAGCATGACGTCATTATCCCTGCTAACTCTGAATTCATCATCGCCGGCAGTGCCAATGTCACTAAACTAAAAGGCGATCTTCCATACGGATTGATTGAACCCATGAATAGCGGAGAAACATTACAACCAATTCATGTAGCCAGCTGCGTGGTCGATATCAATAGGAATGATATCGATTTGCCTGTACAGGTAGCCAACACACTTGGGGTGGATATTCATGTGCATGCCGGAACCAAACTCGCAAACCTACAGCTTATAGACAAAGTGTACCATGAAGGCAATAACGGAGCTAAGCCTCTTCCTCGAAATATTAATGTTGTAAAAAGTAGCTCTGCATCAGGAAATCTTAGGTTTGAGGACTGGTCTGAAGACTTAAAGTCGTTGTATAATCGCAGCTGCGGAGAGTTGTCATCGACACATGAGAGGGACAAATTAGCTGAGCTACTCGATAAGCATAAATCGACATTTGCAGTTTCTCCAAATGACTTAGGACGAACATCATTGGTTCAGCATGCAATCGACACAGGTACTGCCTCACCCATTAAGCAGAGGCCAAGACGCCCGCCTCGAGCTTTTGTGGACGAAGAGGAGGAGATAATTCAGACACAGTTGCGATCAGGGGTTATCCGCGAATCCACGAGCGCCTGGTCGAGCCCGCTGGTGTATGTAAGGAAACGAGATGGATCAACAAGGCCATGCGTGGATTATCGCAAATTAAATGAAGTGACGACGAAAGATGCTTATCCACTTCCTCGTATAGAGGACTGTCTTGACTGCATAGGAGGTGCTAAAATCTTTAGCACTTTAGACTTACAATCCGGATACTGGCAAATAGAACTAAAGGAGGAGGACCAGCAGAAGACGGCATTTAGCACTAGAAGCGGACATTACGAGTACATCACGATGCCGTTTGGATTATGCAATGCCCCGAGCACGTTTGAGCGGGGTATGGAGCTTCTCATGAAAGGTTTGCAATGGAAAACCTTAATCCTTTATCTCGACGATATCATCGTTCTCGGTTCCACCTTTGAAGAGCATCTCGAGAGGCTCGATGAGGTACTCGATCGTCTTGGCCAAGCAGGGCTAAAACTAAAACCCAGCAAATGCAACCTAGTGAAGTCGGAGGTATGCTATCTTGGGCATGTAGTAAGCGCAAAAGGCATCAAGCCCGACCCCGACAAGATAGATAGGATTCACCAATGGCCTACACCCAAGACGGTAAGCGATGTTAGATCTTTTATCGGTCTTTGCTCTTACTACAGGAGATTTATCCGTGGATTCTCATCTATCGCTTCACCCTTGACTCGCCTCATGGAAAAATCTCGCACATTTGAGTGGGACAGTGAATGTCAATCTGCCTTCGATGAGCTGAAACTAGCGATCACGAGTGATAATTGCATGGCATATCCAAATGATGAGGGTATGTTCATATTAGATACTGATGCGTCAGCCACAGGCGTCGGTGCTGTTTTGTCCCAACTACAGTGGGATGAGTCAGCCCAGTGCGAATTGGAGAGACCAGTCGCATTCGCTAGTCGATCTCTTACTAAGACACAACGTCGTTACTGCACTACACGTCGAGAACTATTAGCAGTTGTCTCATTCGTTTGCCACTTCCGTCATTTTCTGTTTGGCAGAAAATTCTTGATCCGGACTGATCACTCATCTCTTAGATGGATAATGTCATTTCGTGAACCAACTGATCAAATGGCTAGATGGATTGAGAGATTATCCCAATTCGACTTCGTGATCGAACACCGGGAAGGTAGAAAGCACGGCAATGCTGACGCGTTATCTAGAATCGCATGTGATCCCGATACATGTGACTGCTATGACAAATCATCGATCCTCGAACAACTATCATGTGGAGGATGTAAGACCTGTGAGAGGCGACATCGTGAATGGTCTGACTTCTTCGAGGAAGACGACATCATCCCACTTTCCGCGAGGAGTATCCGGCCAACACAGAAACCGGCCTCACACATCCAAGCTGACGCAAGCTGTCAAACTACGTCAATAAGTTCTCATCGAGGAGGGGGACCTGAAGTAAAGAAGGGACTATACGTCATGATTGTGTTCGTCGTCGCTTTCTTTATGAGTTTGATCAGCAGTATAACAAGGTGTAGAACGCTATGGGGAATTATGATAGTGTGTATCCTCGGTATTTTAGCAGTATTTTGGCAAGATATTGTGCATGGAGGATATGTTATGAATGGAGCAGTATTGTCGTTTGGAGGAGGATTATGGTCTATCCCAAGTAGATTAGCTAGAGTAAATCGTGCTTCGACGTCGCAGAAGACTGATAAGCGAGGTAATCATGTTAACAACGGTGGCCAGTCAGACTCTGTAAGTGGGGGAAGACCCGAGCTCCAGGGAGTCATCATTGGAAATCTTAGTCGCGAAGAATTGATAACTATGCAAAAGAACGACCCCAATGTCGCGATCGTGCTCGATTGGCTCACCAAGTCACCTGACAGACCAGCATGCAATCTTGTGCAGGATAAGAGTCCTACTGTTCGAAACCTATGGTTGTCCTGGCAACAGCTGCAAATTGTTGATGGGTTGTTGTACAAACGCCATGACACTAATTCAAAACTCACAACAAGATTACAACTGGTTGTTCCGGAGAAGTTACAAGACCGTGTGATTGAAGCTAATCATGCCTCAATTTTCGCTGGACATTTGGGAGCTAAAAAGACATTAAGTAGAATATCACGCAGTTTTTTTTGGCTCAATATGAACGAAGCAGTCCGCCTATTCATAGCAAATTGCGTAATATGTGGTGCTAGGAAACGACCAACATCAAAGCCAAGGGCACCACTGGGAGAATATAATGTCGGGCACCCCATGGATCGAATTGCAATTGACATTATGGGCCCCCTTCCAGTTAGTGACAATGGAAATAGATACGTCATGGTTGTAGGTGACACTTTCACTAAATGGATTGAGGCATACGCCATCCCAGACCAGACCGCCGAGACAGTAGCCGAGAAACTTGTTAATGAATTCATATCTCGATTTGGAACGCCCTTAGAGCTTCATTCTGACCAAGGCAGGACATTCGAATCTAACCTATTTCAGGACGTCTGCAAATTACTCGGAATTACCAAGACAAGAACAAATCCATACCACCCCTCCTCAAATGGAATGATTGAAAGATTCAATCTGACTCTTGCCAATATGATCTCATCTTTCGTGGATAAAAACCAAAAAGACTGGGACAAGAATTTACCACTTTTGACGGCGGGGTACAGAAGTTCTACACACGAAACTATAGGATTTTCTCCTAATTTCCTCATGCTAGGTCGTGAAGTACGGACACCGTTAAAGTTTTCACTCGACATCGACCCGATTGACGAGGAACCGAGTGATATCGGAGGATATGCTAACCGGATGGCCAAAACAATGAAACAATCATGGAAGCTAGCTCGTGACAACATTGGGAGAAGTACGTGTAGGCAAAAGCGCAATTATGATTTGCGTACATCAGTCAACAACTATGAAGTCGGCGACCTAGTCTACCGTCTAGACTCCACTAGGCACAAGGGCCTATCTCCTAAACTTAAAAGTGCACGATGGATAGGCCCCTGTGTAATCACGAGAAAGCTAAGTGAATTAATATTTGAAATTCGCAGTAGCCCGAGAGGAAAAACAACGATTCTTCATCATGATAGACTCAAACCCTTCCTTTCAGCCAACGTGCCATCATGGGCCCGAGAACTATCCCAACATGCACGAAATGTGTTTACTACTAGGAATCAACGACAGGCTGGAACACAGACTAATCCCAAGGACGGCATCGAACTGAGGAGGAGCGGCCGAAGGCCAAGACCGCCCGTCCGGCTTAGTTTATAAACAACGGATCTGGCCATCATCGGTTTTGGAATATCTCGTCATTCCATGCCAATAACTTCAACAGGATGAGACGCCTGCTATTCACTCCTATATTTCTACAATGGCTTACCACCCTTCATATTTGACAATGGGGATGAATAACTGTGATGGGAATATGGACAGCGGGTTTGCATCTCCATCGACACCCATTGTCGATGAGAGGCCCTACTCTCCGGTATCGGCGGCGGGTGATGAGGCCATCCGCAAGTTGCCGAATGATGAATTCAAGACAGCTACCCAGGGGTTCATCTTCACCCACACGCCCCTACCAAGAGACACCACGCCAGGGACGGCAGGGAGGAAGCGCCAGAAGGAGGAGCCCCGATCTAGCAGTGATGTCGACAGGGTCCTGGTCGCCATGGCAGCCATGGAGAGGAGATTCTCCACCGAGGTGAGCTCGCTTCGGGAGGAGGTGAAATCACTGCAACATTCGGTGGAGCAGCTTTGCCACCAAACCGAACTGAACAGCGGCGAGGCCCGTACTTTTACGGAGCATGTCCAACTGGACATCGTGAAAGGTGTGAACCATTTGTCGGGACTCATCCAATTAAGGCAGGAGAAGATTCACAAAGCATCGTTTATCTTGCAGGATTTGTTGACAGCTCCTCGGCCCTCTCCATAATTAGTCTCTAAACTGTGCTATTTATTTGGATATTACTGTTCCGGATTATTTTCATCAAATGTTTCACTCTCTGTCCCTTTTCTTCTTCTTCTGTTGTTCGATGGAGATTAATCATTCAACCTATTAAGGCGTCCAGCATGACATGGTCATTTATTTTGAAATTGGTGTGTTGAGCCAATTGTATAATGTGTTTAACATGTACCTGCTCTTCGTTCACGAAAAAGGAAGCGTTCGTACTTCAGGATTTATCATAGATACGAGGAAATATACTGCATGACCAGTCGACGATTTCAAAGGGAAACCGAGTGCCTTTTTTATTTATTTTTGACGGTTGCTGCATTGGGTGCCAGCCTCAGAAGGGGAGCACAGCAATGGCAACAAGAGGACGCAGTGCATGGCCATTTATTTAGTAGCAATAGTTTCGTATGTGTAGGGCCAATTTATTTTTGTTCATTTTATTTGTCGAGAGCATCGGTGTGGAAAACGGAGGCAGAGAGTCATCATTTGGATAGCGTTAGAGATCTCGGCATCGTATTAGTTTTGTTGGCGAATTTTTGTGTATGCGTCGGAGAGAATGAGAAATCATTATATCAGTTTGGAAATCACGGGACAACCTCGAAGATATCGGAGCAACGTCAATCATTCATGTCCATGATATTGCGCCATGTAGAAGTGGAGGACCCGCCGTAGATACTTGATTGTCAATTTGTCATGTGTTGGGAATATTGCGAAGTCGACATGCTGAGTCAATGCTGTTACGTGATCCTTATGGAATATCCTAAAAATATTCTTATTTCTGATTGAGTTATCTGAATTCAGTATAGAGGCGAGTTTACACAACCACGAGCTTTATCATGTTTATGGAAGCAGAATTATCATTACAAATTTCCCGAATATAATGGAATATCAATGTGAAGCCAGGATTCCTACACAGAGTCACTCTCGCTTAAGCTTAAATCAGCAGGACAAGACATCGGTCCTCGTCGACAGATCTGGACATTTATTCTAACATTTCAAGATAAACTGGGACTATTTGATCATAGATCGAGGAGACTTTGATAGAGAACTCTGTTGTCCGAATGAAGATTGCGCGATTCTTTTACCGAACTTTGTTTCATTGTTGAAACTGTTGTTTTGAATCTATTTTGTACATGTTATCAATTGTATATTGCATTTGCATTCTATTACCTCTCCTTATTTCTAGCCCTCGGCAACAATATGCCTCCCTTTATACCTCTCGATCCTTATAATTATCTTTCTTCTCTTGTTCCTCTCTCCATCTATTTCCCTATCACTATGTCTTCTTTATTTTTCTGTTACATATTTGGATGTTTTAATCTTTTAATCGATTTTTGTGCATATAGTTGAAACTCAATTCGTTAGCGGCCGCGTAGCCGTTTTCTTGGGAACGTATTTTTGTGTGTTGAGTTTAGTACCCCTCGTTCACTGATATTCTGTTCGGCCTGTCTTGAGATCCGAAGCTGTCATATTGCTGCTAGAGGCATGGTGATGCGTAATCACAATGATCGCGTTTTTTCGGATCGCGTGCTGCATTTCTGCTGACCAAGAGTGGGAAAAAAAAAAAAAAAAAAAAAAAAAAAAAAAAATCGGACACGTGGCCACTGGATTTGCTTCGCCAAAAAAAAAAAATGATACTGTTGAAGCGGCTTTCATTCTGCTGCTTCAGCAAATCTTGACTAAAAAAAAAAGATGTCAGTGTACGAGGCGGTTAATTGTCAATAATTTTACAGCATTTCAGTAGCTTTTGTTTTTGCTATTTGTTGTTTTCAATTCCATATATCTTATTGCAACCTGAACGATTATGTAAATAATTAGGTCTGCTTTGACGTTGTATTTCTAGTATTATATTAGTTCTCCTCGACTTTTCGACAGTTACTTGCGTTGTATTATAGTAGCCTGTAAAGGATACTTTTTTATGTCTTATATAGATTTTCGTTTTACTTTATAAGGTCGTGGCTTCATGACCCCGAATCTTATGTCAAACTCACCAAAACTTTTGAAAACTAGATTACACTGTACCAAGCGATTAAGACTGTGCTGGTTTCTATCACAATGTTACGTATGGGTAGACAAACATATATGCCGTTTTGAAATTTACACATGTCGTCTGTTAAAGTGCTAATTAGGCAACTTTTGCAACGTGCTTTTATTTTGACCAAGTTTTCAGATCCAGATTTGATGTTTGCTATCCCTCATTCGCTTCATTACACGATATGTCAGGATTTTTTTTCCTTTAAATTCTTTATATACATTGTAGTGCAAATTTTTTGGTTTAACATGACTGTAATTCTATTTTTTTTATCAATCACTGAGGACAGTGACTTTTTAAGGAGAGGGGGAATAGTGTTACGAATTTAGATATATGTCTGTATCATGTGCATAGTCCATTATTATTTCGCTATAATATTATTGCTTGCTGTGCAAGTCAAACTTGTCCTTCGGTAGATTTACGACGTTGTTTTTCGTCCTCGAGTAATTCTTGCAGTTCGATTGCGTAAGCCCAGGGCCACGCTCGTCTAGAGAATCTGTCCTCGTCTTACGTAACGGCAAGGACAGATACTCAGTCGCGTGCGGCCTCCGACTGACCCCGAGCGGAGGCCAGACTTTGTCCTCAGTTTGAGGACAGACTCTGCCCTTTAGCTCGAGGTCGGGTTGTGTCCTTGCTGCTACAAAACAGCTCCCTATATAAAGCCAGGGATTCTAAAATCTCGAGAGTTCGGACTTCAGACTTCTAGCTTAGAGAGACTTCGGACTGACTTCTTGAGACTTCTCCTCGTACTCCTTTCTGCCGTTTTTTCGTAATTCACTGCACCTGACTGTATACCAAGTTGTCATTATTTGAAGTAATAAACATCGAATGGAACTGAAACTCACGAATACTCCATTTCTTCTGTTGAATTTATATTGCATACACGCATGAGCTCGAGTGAGAGAGATATTGAGCGAGAACTGAACGAGAGCAGTCTGAATTAAACACTTGTAATCAAATTTCGTTACAATATCATTAAATATAACAATTTCTAATATTTGTGTACCACCACAAATATTCAATAATTTGAAAAAGCCGTTGAAAAAACGAAATAGCGCCTTTTACGTTGTATTTCAGCCAATGCCGATGTTGGCTTTTTTGTGTGGCTTTTTCGTGTTGGTTATAGTACACACAACCAGCTGGCCCATGTATTGTTATTATTAATTAATTTATTTATTAACGGTCACCATATTTTATTTTAGTAGAGCTGAATTGGTATGATCGTATTGGCTGATTTTGACATATTTTGGGGTCTAAAATTACCTTCATAGCAATTCTAGGTCCTAAAAGGGCACTAGAAATGTCATAGATAAGAATAAGAGGAATAACCATGCACTTTGAAGGCATTTGCGGTCTGAAAACAGAACTCAACTATCCCTTTAATGCACAGTGCAAATCCTTTTAAGTATAGATGATTACCGGTAATGTTTGTGCACATGAGCACTCATGGCATGCCTTTGATTGCGCCAGTTAGCACTCGTGGCAAATAAAAGGTTAAGGGACTCAGCTATGAAAATTCAACTCTAATGATTAACCCATGACTCGATATTAGTATAATGATAGTAATGATAGTAATGATAGTAATAATAATAATAACAATAATAATGATGATGATGATGATAATAATCATTATTAACCGTATCAGATATCTGAGCAGGGCAATTTTTGTCTCGCCTGCGTAGCAAAAAGCGAGACATAGGCGCCGCTTTTCCGGTGACGGCGACGGCGACGGCGACGGCGTCAACATCAAAAACTTAACCTAAGGTTAAGTTTTTGAATTTTTGGTATAATTTTTAAAGTATAAGTTCTTAGTCAATTAAACTTTGACTGTAGGGTAATCAAGTATCCCCAATCATGTGAGTAGAATTTCAGATCACAAAGTCAAGGTCAAAGGTCATTTCAGGTCAACAGACTTGGACTATGTTGTAGCATCATCATCAAAAACTTAACCTAAGGTTAAGTTTTTGAATTTTTGATATAATTTTGAGAGTATAAGTTCTTAGTCAATGAAACTTGGACTATAGGGTTATCAAGTCTCCCCAATCATGTGAGTAGAATTTCAGGTCACTAAGTTAAGGTCAAAGGCCATTTAAGGTCAACAAACTTAGACTTTGTTGTGGCATCAATATTAAGATTTTCAAAATGCTTCTTCTTCGTTATTTTTCAACCGATTTTGATTCTGATTGTTTCATATGATAGGGCTAGGAGGGAATTTAAAATTTCTACACAGAATCGTGAAATTCATTATCTATGCTAATTTATGCAAATTTATTCGAAATCACAAAAAAGGCTTCTTCTCCTTCATTTCTCGTCCGATTTTGATTTGGTTTGCTTTATATCGTAGAGCTAACTTTGGTACACTAAACTTCTACACAGAATTTTGAAATTGTTCTCCATTAATTAATTATGGTAATTTATGCAAATTTATTCCAAAAATAACAAAAATTGCTTCTATTCCCTCATTTCTTGACCGATTTTGCCTTATCTGGTAGAGCTAAATTTGGAACAATAAACTTCTACACAGAATTGTGAGATTTTGCTCCATTGATTATTTATGGTACTTTATGCAAATGAAATGAAATTATGTCCCTTCCAGGGCATCAAATTTCAATTTTTTGACCAGTTCAAAAGTGTACCACATAAAATTTACGATATTTGTTGTTGTGAGATGCGGATGAGCGCTGCGTCATTGACGTTCTGGTTTATCATATTGAATTGCGTTATGCAGGCGAGACCGCCGAAAGCGTTTCCCTTGTTAAATGTTATTGCCCTCAAATTTTAATTGATAAGCCAACAAACCTGCGGGCGAGAACATATTATTGACTGACTGCTCAGCGAAGTCACAGGGATTAATTTGCCGGACAAAAACAATACACAGTTAACCAATGAACAAATATTATTGCCCGATCAGAAAAGTCGATGGCAAAATGCATGTTAAATTAGCGGGCAATAATGTTGAGCCAACATCCCGGTATTTTTTAATTTTCATTGCGCATCTATTACGCGTATGAGAATCTGTGCACTTTGCGCGCACTCTATCGTGACGTAATGATCACACTGTTTGAAGTGAATTGAAAATGTTGTCAAGCATAGGATGCGCACTGCTGGTTTGACAATGTTTTTGTAACTTTTCATGCTGGGAAACCCTGTGCAGTGTAGGTTACTGTATTTTACATGATTTAAGAGTATAAGATAGTAAGAGTTTCTTGTTTGCTCTAGATGTCTGATGTGGTTAATAATAGTAATATTGAATGCTAATTCAGGGCAATACGACTTGTCATTTATCACCCTCACCTTATATTTATCACATACATTTTCCAAGGACGTCAGCCCTAGTAAATCTGTTTTCCGTTCAATAACTTTAGTAGTGTTGGACGGATTTAAATGAAATTTGATATGAAGGTACATGGTATCAAAGTACAGCCTAAGTTTGATTTTGGAGTATGTAGGTCAATGGTCAAAGGTTATAGCGCATTTAATATGCGAAAATACGTAATTAATTATATATGCAAAAATGTGGTTTCATTAAAAATAATGTAAGTAATGTTGTTGAGTATGTACGCCAAAGGTCACAGCTCATTAAATATGCAAAAATTGCTAAATATAGATCATTTGTACCTAGTGAGGAGATGCTACGCTTTGCATTGATTTGTTGTTGATTTGTTATCCTGATATTTCTACACTTCCTACAGATAAAACATGACAACATAAATAGAACCACGGTGACACAGACTGGTAAGTTACCTCTGGTGATCAGTGAAATTTTTCTTTTATTTCAATTTGGAAAAGGCCATACAAACAAGAGTTTGACTCACAGTCAGATGCTCTCAATGATGTCATGAACAATATATTTCATTGTTGTTGTGGTTGATGCTGGGGGGTTCCAGTATTTTACCTGCAGCTGATGATGATGAATGTGTTATCTAGAGCAATTAAAGATGAAGTTGAGTTCTGGTCATGCGATTGCATTGTGAAAGAAACGGTGTGGAATCGACCAGAAAAAGTTGATCATCTAGCATATAAGAATTTGTGTGTATTGCAAGGTTCTGTAATCATCAGAATGATAAGAAATTGGCCTAGTCTTGGTAAAGTTACAAACACTGTACACAGAAAGATGTATACGGGACTACACGAACACGAGGCGTAAAAAACCTACCCCCCGAGTTTTACGATGTACATGACTTCTTTAGAATATGAAGGCATTTGAAAGCCATGTTTTTCATGGAACATGTCTTATCTGATGTTCTTCCACACTTGCATAATAAGAATGATAACGCTCACAAATTATTTTTCACCTCTTCCCAGAACTCAACCTTCTCTTTAAGCAGGGTAAGCAGGGCTTTTGGGGAAGGGATTCTGGACTGAACTTTTTAGAGTCGGTATGCATACACTTTATGTGAAAATCATTCGATTTTTGGAGTCTGGAGTATGTTTGTCCCGGGCGCCTGTATACAGTGATACTATAGTGTTGATTCCTGATTGAAAGATATTTTATAATATTAGATTTACACTCCTTTGTAACCAGCATGAAGCCACCTAGAGTACATTTAATGTGTCCTTGATTTGCAGGCATTCTGATTGTGACCCTGTGTTTTGGAATCATCTTCTTGCTGGCAATGATGGTTGTGGTCGGGAAGAGATGGTGTGAAGGCTACCAGCGAAGGAAATACTCAAAGGTGGATTATCTCATCAATGGCTACTACAGCTAGGTGGTAAATTCTGATATCGACAACTTGATGGAAAACGATTTCTACAGCTGAATAGAAAATGACTTAATTAAAAGTTACATTAGAAACAAGTTCATCTACAGCTAGATGGAAAACAACTTCATTTGCAGAGATATGTACCGGTACATACATCATAGACAAACAAGCTAAATGTACTGCTATGGTGTAGATTGAGCACATTTGACATGTTTCTACAGGATATCAATATACTGCGTCTTCTTGTTACTTTCTCTGTTTTTCCTATTATTTTCAGGACGTGCTTCTGTAGAAATACATTATTATCTGATTATAACTAAATCGTACTGTCTTCAGAGGTGGATTTTTGCTGTTACGATATTGTCTCAGCTCTGTTGAAACGTTCCATTAATGTTACCCTCTAAGGTCACATGCCACAAAACATTTATATTATATTGACTGGGCTTGAGGGGTACATCAGACATATTGACCAAGCTAAGATCATATTGCCCCGAGTCGAAGACGAGGACAATATGGTCTTAGCGCGTCAATATAATTATTGTAACCTATACAAGGCATTTTTTTTTACAAATGATATACAACTTTGGTATCAAGCATGATTTTTACTCACCATGTGTGCTTGTATTTCCCTTACTCTTGTCCAGAGATGAAAATGTATGAAAATGACATTGTGACGTACATTTTTACTGTGCGTACACTGTAACACGTACACAATACTGCGCGTTTGCACTTTGATAAATGCGTACTGACAAGAAAGAGTGGAATATGGCATACCGGTATGTTGCCCTCTGATTTAGTACAGTAGTGTACGGAGAAAACCTGGAAGAGGGCAATATGGCATATGTTGCCTGCTCTGGTTTCGTATTCAAAGTAGCGTGCAAAATACAACTTTTTATTTTACAGCTAAAATGATTGCATGGGTAACAATAATTTGTGCTGCTCCCATACAACAACCACTTTCCAGACATGCAGTGCTCCTGTTAAATTGCTTTAGATGCAGAAATAAAAAGTTAATTGTGTATCTGTAGATCCAACCCATTTCTACAGGGGTTGAATTTTGTCATAAAGGGTAGGTATTAGCGTTACCTTCCGGATCTCCTGTAAAAACACCCTGAATGAGTTTCTTTTAAAAATTCATACATGTATAGGTGAATAGATGGAAAACATCTATGCCCTAGTCACGCCCAAAATAAAACAAGAAATTCAACATATCTGAATGACAGTTTTGTATATAAAAGTGCCTCCCTCTAGCCTTTGGATTCTTGGAAATTCTTCCAATTACAATCATTGAATATATCTAATTGAAACCAATCAATTTGTCTTGAAATAACAATTCATTTTCACGCCATGTTAATTGAAGTGATGTATATGTATACTGAAGCAAATATTTGTATTTCATTTACCAAATCTGAATAGACACATCTTTTTTTTATTGTTGTTTTTTACACCTTTGTAGAATCAAGGTTATTTGTGATAATGAAGTGCATTAGGTATACCTGGTAATGCAGCACTAGTTGTGCTTCATAGAAGTGTGCACGGAACAATGTACTGGTATAGTTTTACATTTTATTTCTAGTGCTCATGAATAATGTATTCATATTGTTCTGACTATTAAGCGTCTTCCATTTAGTGTACTGTTTGTACTAGTTGCCAAATATTAACATTCCATCTGTGTTTTATAATACATGTACACCTATATTAGTGTTGTAGTCTTATGATATTGTCATTGTCTTATATTATTATTATTGCTGTTGTCACCCAGGGCTGTGTAACTATCTGGACTCAGGTACTGAGTGGGCATCCTCTGAATGTACTAAATACGTTATGACTGGTATTTCAAAGGATCATTAGCTGCTTAGCATACATGTATATGTTTGTGTTCAAAAGGTACATTGTGTGTTAACTTGTAAAAGTGACAATGTATTCCTAAGTTGATTTGAATTTATATGGTTCCCCAAGGTTTGATCAATTTTGGTTACATGCATGTTATCAAACTGAGAAATTACTGTGTACATATTTCACTCCTGTAAATCTTTGTTTTATATTTGTGTCCACATAAAAAGCCAACACTGCTGTATAGATGATACATGATTTCTATACTGCTACTCAATGAATGTGTATCACAAGGTTTAAAGGATAACTAACGTTACAGAGATGATTTTGGCAGGTTACATCTACACATTCATTCCTTATTCAGGAGATAAATTAATCTTGAGGATGTAGTAGAAGAACTTATAATCAGGAGTGGGTCTAGAAGAATGGTTGGGGGATGAAGCTTGGGGGTTTGTGCATTAATTATGTACATGCCTCACAATTTGTATTTGTTTGTTTGGGGGAGGGGGAGGGGGCACCCTGGTACCCTCTTAGAGCCACTACTGCTTACAATAGAGTTCCATTGATTTCTTCATGAACTTTTATCGCAATTTCATGAAATTGGCCTTTTGTGAGAGGAAGGCAAATTTAAATGCGTCTTTGTATTCCTGGGTGCTACAGCCCTCTGAGAAATTTGAAATCACCCCTAAAACAGGCAAGAGTTATTTGTGATGTGCAGTTTGACCAGCAAGGTGATCTATTTGTAATGTATTTAGATCTCATTTTTACGTGTTTAAAAAAAGAATTGATTTATAATTTATCTTTATATTCAACATCAAATTTTATAAGAATGGGATCACTTACGTACTGCTCGTTTGAACTGTAAATTTTGTAATACTTTAGTCAATTATGTGTCTTTAATTTGGACTGTTAATTTGGAGTGCAATAAGTGTACAGTACTGGTTTATATTAATTTATTTTAAAGATTGATTTAGACATTTTGTCCTTCAAGTGAATTAATTGCACCGCCCCAATTATTTTGGTGTATCCTTAATGGACAAACGCTCACCCCAAATCAAAGAGACATGCAAGTATGGTAGTAAACAGTTAATTAAATTCAAAATGTACCATATTAATTAAATAATGAAAAATCATGCATCATAACATAATGTTGAATTGTGTATAATTTGCAATAAAAATATAGAAATAACAAGTAACATAAGTTATACATACAAAATAATAATAATAGGCATTTATATAGTGCCGTCTATCTAGACAATTCTATTCCAAGGCGCACAAGAAAAATAGACAGAATGAGAGAGTTTGGATGAGTGTCATAGTGCCAAGTACAGGTATTGTTAAAAAAAGATAAGATTTCAGCTTGGATTTAAAGGTCTCTAACTGCTAAGGAAGTTATGATTCTCAAATTAAATGGTAAATTATTCCACAGAGAAGGTGCTGCAGCTGAAAAGGCCCTTTCACCACAGACTACTCGTGTCTTGGGGATCTTAAGAAGATGCTGATATTAATTTACATTAGTTTGGATTGCAAAAAACCTTAAATGGTAGTATACCATTTTGTACTAAACAAGTAAAAATTAATCATTATGAATAGAAATATATGCAGTCATGAACATTGATAATAATAAAAATTATAGTCTATAACAGGTACAGGCAGAGTGCCATTATTGTGAATAAATGTTTACTCTGATACAGCATGAGAGATGCCTGTCCCAAGGACTTGTCTAAAGTTGCTTTTGGTTGCAACCAAGCATTACGAAGTGAATATAATGAATACGAATAGAGAGCGTATCCCAGAAGAAGAAAAAACAACAATAACTAACTACCAGTTGTAAAAAAAAATGTGAGCAGTATAAAGAAAAAGGAATATGCTTTCAAATGATACATTCTGTATTTTAACTGCATTCGTCTATACATGCTTCACCGAGGCAGCATCTTTTTGAAAATGGGGTGTCAACATCCATTTGTGCCTGATTTTGGTAAAATGGTGAAAATGTTATCATCACTTGCAGACATGACTGGGATATATAAGCTTTGATAAATGATGATGCAAGAATTCCATTTTGTGATGATGTGAATTTGAATAAGCAGTTACAAAAAAGAAATGGGGGCAGGGGGCACAGTGCCCCCACTTTTTCAAGAACCCCAAAAGTGCCCCTTGAACTTTGTAAGAAGCACCCCTTTTTACTTAAAAAGTGCCCCCTCCCCTTTCTACCTCTGATATGTGCCCCTTTTATTTTGTAACGTACCTCATTTCCCTGGCAAGTTCCCAGTTTCCTTTGCAATATTCTCATAAGTGCTCTTTTTAATCTCTAGTAGTGTCCCTTTTCGGGTACGAGAAGCGCCCCTTTTCACTTTTGTTAAGCGCCCCTTTCACCTCTGATAATTGCCCTATTCAAATCTTAGAGGTGCCCCGTTTACTTTGACAATTGCCCCTTTTCCTTTGTAAGAAGTGCCCCTTTCCCTTTTAATAACTACTCCTTTTTACTCGGATAAGCGCACCTTATTTTTTCACATGTGCCCCTTTCCTTTATAATAAGTGCCCCTTTTCCTTATGATACATGCCCCCAATTAAAAAAAGAATCCTTCTCTTGAGAATAAATGGCCCTTTTCACCGATAAAAATAGTCCTTTTTCATTCTCATATTAGTGCCTCTTTTCATGTTTGGTAAATGACCCTATTAAATTCTGAGAGATACTCAGTTTATCTCTCTCCTCTGTCTTCTTCTGCCCTCTCTCTATCCTACATATATCTCTCCCTCTCTCTTCATATCCTGGAAGTACAGGGGGTGAAGATGAGAAGATGGGTCGGCTTGTATAAGGTCAAGGGGGAGGGGGTCCTCCCTGCTGTTATGGTTGGGGTGGTTGGTAGTTTGTAAGTGACATGTGGACTCGTCAATTCAATTCAACAATATTTTCAATATCTCACACTTCACTTTTCCTCCTTTTCCTTTCTTTCCACTCTTTCCTGTTCTCCACTTTTCTTTCTTTCTTCTTTCTTCTTCTTTCCTTCTTGTCTCTCTTCCAGCCTCTTCTATCTGACATCAATTTTCTTCTTTTCAACTGTACAGTGTATCTACCATCTAAATGTACATGTACTAGCATACAGTTGTATTTGTATTTCTTGGCATGCATAGCAGTGTTTCATATATGTAACAGTTCTAAGCACAGGTGCAATATAAATAATGTCTGTTACAAAGCAATGTTTTGAATAAAATTGTATATGCATCATCTCACACTGAACTGTTCCTCTTTTCCACTCTCTCTCGTTTTCTCTCTTGTCTTTCCTCCTTGCCATCCAGTATGATGTACATTTAGTTTATGTCTGCTACCCAAAATAAACAGTTTTTATCTGGAATTTTTAACAATAATAATTGATTTTAGATCTTTGCTGTGACTTGTTCTATTTATATGTTAAATGACATTGATTGTTGTCATGTACATTTTCTGCTATTTATTTAAGTTAGTATTGTCTGTTGGGAGCCAGGGGAGTACAAATTCAAATAAATCCCCTGGCTCTCAACAGAGAGGTTAAATTATATTACATTGTTATGTTATTTATGTTATTTGTAGTTAATGTCTATGATATGTTAATGTATTGTTATATTTTATACAAGTGTGAGTTGTAAGACGATTTTTATGCCTTCATTTTATTTTGTGCATGACAATAAAGAAATTCAATTCAATTCAATTCATTTTGACAAGTGCCCCTTTTCCTCCTGATAAGTGCTCTTTTCATCTCTAATAACAGCCCCTTTTATCTTGACACGTGCCCCTTTTCCTTCCTAATAAATGCTCTTTTTCCTTCATATAAGTGCCTCTTCACCTTTTCAATAAGCCCCCTTTCAAAATCTGATCGGTGCCCCTTTTCTTTCAACAAATGCACATTTCCCTTTATATTAGTACCCCTTTTTCATTCTCATAAGTGCCTCCTTTCATATACACTGTAGGCCTTGCTCCTTTTCAGATGCGATAAGTGTCCCTTTTCACCTCTGATAATTATCCTTTTTAACAATGATACGTGCCCCTATCCCTTTTTCATAAATGCCCCTATCAAAATCTGATGGCTGCATCTTTTAAGTCGTCAAATGCCGATTTTTTCTTTCTCATAATTGCCTTTTTCATCCGTGGTGAGAGCCCCATTTTTACCTCTGATAATTACCCTTTGTACTCTGACATGTGCTCCTTTTATTTTCTAATAAGTGTCTTATCCCTTCGATAAGTGTCCCCTTTTCCTCTCATCATTAAACGTGCCCCTAATTTCAAGCGACTATAAGAGCAATATATCCCAAAGCTTGCTCACATTTATACATGTTATAACTATGTTACTTATCAAAGGTCTTTTCAGTCTGCTGTTATGAGAATGTGCTTATTTATAACCCGATGAGGATTGGGGTTTTCCTCTTTATAAGATGTAGTTTTTTCGCACTGCGACCTCACAAATCTTTTTTTTTCCTTGCTCGCTTTGCTCGATCGCAAATGATTTTTTCGACCATCACACTCAACTGCAAGGTAGGATGCTTAAGCAATATTTGATACGATGTATAGAGAGAAACAAAAAATATTGAAATCATCCCTGATAATGTAATCAAATTATGTCTAAAATTTCCCTTTGTAGGTGCCCTTTTTTATGGTGCCCCCCCCCCCCCCCACATTTTGGAAGTCGCTCCGCCGCCTTTGAATGGTTTTATAGGCCTATAGGCTTATCGAAAAAAACAAACGAAGGATTCTCTGCAGCCGTTATTTCAGCGCTACTTTTTTTTTTATTTCTTTAACTTCTATTTACCTTTCGGCCCAAAATTGTGACTTTTTGCCCGATTATTGCCGAAGGGAGGTGGGGGGGGGGGGGCAGGCGCGGATCCAGGGGGGGGGGGAGCGAGCGGGCCTTGCCCCCCCCCCCCGCAAAATAAAAAGAGAAGAAAGGAAAAGAAGGGAAAGGTGAAAAGGAGAAAAAGGGAAAGAAAGAAGAGGAAGAAGAAAAGAAAAAGGGGAAGGAGATCGGGGGCGAAAGGGCCTTGCCTCCCAGGCTGTTAACCCCCCCCCCCCCCACCCCCCAATCAAAAAAATAAGAGAGAAGGAAGGAAAGGGAAAGAAAAAAAAAAAGGAAAAGAGGAGATAATGGCGTACTGATAGAGGGGGGGGGGGTTGGGAGAAATCAAATTCAAACGTGGTTTATTTCTAATTCCACAACGGTGGATTACAAATAATGCTGAAATGACATAATTTCCGAAATTTTTCCTCACTTTTTAGTAAATTAAACGTTTGTATGTGTTTGTTGGAAAATGACAAATTTCTAAATTTACAGCCAGGGAAAAAATATGATTCTTGAAATTCCTACATGTCAGGGCCCAAGGTACGGCGGGGATCGAGAGCCTCGAGCCCCCCCCCCACTTTTCTTGAAAAAGTATATTAAAGAAATATAAAATAGAATGAGAGCAAGAAAGTGAGAATAGTTAACTGCCAGTGTTAACAAAATAATGAGGCATCAAAATATGCTCATCTGACCGTGATTAAATGCCTAAAATCCCTAAAACTAAATCCCCCTTGCCACCTGGATTCCATCTAGGGCCCTACGGCGGGCCCTTAGATGATCATCTGACGGTAATTTAATGCCTAAAACCCCTGATTTTTGGACCTGGACCCCACGCCAAATAGTGACCTGCCAGTGTCGCAAAATAATAAGGTATACAAAAAAAATATGCTCATCTCATATGCTTCCGGGGCCGGCTTCGCCGCCTCGACCCCACCAGGGGCCCTAAGGCGGCCGGGCCCCTGAATGCTTATCTGACCGTAATTTATTGCCTTAAACCCCTGAGCTTGCGGGGTCGGACAAGGTATCAAAATGTGTTTATCTGACCACAGGCGCGTAGCCAGAGGGGGGGGGGGCGGTCCCCCCCCCCTTATCGGAAGAGGACGTAGGAAGAAATAGGAGCAGACAAAGAACATCTTTGAAATTCAGACAAGGATTAAGAGTATAGAGAACGGTACAACGCATCGTTTTCTTTCTCTAATAATAAAACGTCAAAGCCTCGCGCAGGAGAGGAGGGGGGGGGGGGGGGGGGGGGGGGGGACTGAATTCAGCCGAGGATTCAGAGGCGAGAACGGTAATACGAATCTTTAATGATTTAATGAAACGTTTAATGAATGGTACACGAATCGTCTTCTTCTCTAATGATTAAATGAAGATTAAAAGCTTCCGCGCTTCGCGCGGGAGGGGGGAACCTGAATTCAGACGAGGATTAAGAGTCGAGAACAGTACAACGAATCTTCTTCTTTATCTAATAATTTAATGAATCGTAAAAGCTTCCGCGCTTCGCGCAGGAGGGGGGGGGGGAACCTGAATTCAGACGAGGATTAAGAGTCGAGAACTCTACAACGAATCGTCTTCTTTCTCTAATAATTTAATAAATCGTAACATTTTCGGCCCTTCGCGCGGGAGGGAAAAAACTAAATTCAGACGAGAATTATTTTCGAGAACGGTATAACGAATCGTCTTCTTTCTCTAATAATATAATGCAACGTTAAAGCTTAGGAGGGGGAAACTCGACCCCCCCCCCCCCCCGCATTACGCCACTGTTGGTCACCAATCACCATTACGTACCAATATTTGCTCCTTCTTGCCCTTTTTTTATTACCCAAATACTTCCATAATCATTATTTGTTTTAGCTCAGCTATTGCCGCCGTTCCCGTCCGTCCGAAAACCTTTTACATTTTCATGTTCTATCTAAAAACGCATGGTCAGATTTTTAGCCAAACTTGGCAGGAATCATCCTTAGGGGTAGGGGATCCAAAGATATAGTTCTCGAGCAAAGAAACAACCAGCGCACAACACCAATTCTAAGGTGAAAGGAGCTTGTTATCGATGTGGACATGGCTACCACCCTCCGTTAACTTGTAAGTACAAGTCGTACAAATGTAATTACTGTGGAAAGGTTGGACACCTAGCAGCAGTATGTAAGAGTAAGTCAACCAATTTTGTTGTTTCTGAATTACGAGAGGAAGGTGATTGTGAAATGCATACCCTTGGGTTGTTCACTGTGTCTGAGAAGTCAAAGGACGATGCACTCACGGCGACTGTTGAAATTAATGATAGACCAGTAAATCATGGAAGTTGATACTGGTGCGTCAATGAGTGTCATTCCAGCAGACTTGTACATGTATCATGAGAAATTGCAGCACATATTAAAGGAAACCGAACCCCACGAAATGACTTTACTTATTCTGAGAGATCTATTACCAATTTTCTTGATAACGTGACGTACTATGCGAAGTCGTTTATCAAGTAAATGTATTCAAATTTATGGATGTTTCCTTCCCAGGCCTGTGTTGATGATGAAGCATTTCATTAACCTGTTTTATTCCTTTGTACTACAATTGCCGGAACGCAAATTGCATAAATAAGTTGGTGCTGTTCAGGGTTGAAGGTTTCTCATAAATGAAATAGATTTGTCAACTACTATAGTGTAGTATTTATAAATGAATTGGGTTACATTTTGTTCCCCTGTTATTTATTTTTCACCAAATATAATTTCTATCTTCTCAGTTATGATTTGTCCTCATCAAAAAGTAAAGGTTTCGTTATTTATTTTAAAAATATTTCCAATTAAAGCTTGGTGCATGATACATGTACAACTTCAACTGGTACGTCACATTTTCAAGAAAATGGCGCGCCTATGTCATGCTAAAAGGCATGACATCATGCCAGGAATATCTTCATTTATATATCTCCTGTACATTTTCGTAAGGAATATTGTACATCAAAGGGCAGGAATACATCTCACTTTTCAGAATACCTACACTTATTCTTTGGGGTTAGGTTTCTTTAAGACTGAATAAATCTACTTACAGATCCAAGTCCTACTCAGGGACATTGCCTCTATTGGGTCAAGCCCAAGTCAAAGTGCAGTATGGTGACAAAATCATATCGGACGTCTTGATTGTAGCAGACAGGCGCGTACGCGGGTCGGGGGGGGGGGTTACCCCCTTGAGTTTTTGTTATGTGTATGTTTTTCGAGAACCCCCCCCCCCCCCTTTTGATTTTTTTTTTTTTTTTTTTTTTTTTTAATTCCTAATGGATGACCTAAACAATATGTCCACAGCCCCACTTCAATAAAGCAAGACCTGTACCTTATGCCTTGAGAAATAATGCTCCTATTGTAATACCGAAGACTGACAAGTCGATTCGAATCTGTGGGGATTATAAGACTACTATCAATCCTGTTTCGGATTTCGACAAGTACCCCTACCCAACGGTGTCGATTTGTATCCGTGGTTGGGGGGGGGGGGGGGTGATAGGTGCCAAAATATTTTCGGCAATGGATCAAAGCAACCAAGAGGTAGAAGCGTGTGACAGGTTGCACCCCTTCCCTTCCAAGTTGTTAACTTTTTCAAGTCACCCTCAATAAAGATAACATTTCAGAGAATAAGGGTCCCATATAGGTCCCACATGGGCTTGCTAACTGGGTTATTATCCTCTCAAGCGCGTAGCAAAGAGTTTATTTTAGGGGGGCGGTAGTGAGCACACGAAGCGTGCGAATCACTTACAGAGCGCGCGGGTGCAGGGAGGGGGTTTCCCCCGTCCGCGCGAAGCGCAGAAGCTTTGACGTCTCATTCAATTATTAGAGAAAGAAGACGATTCGTTGTACCGTTCTCGACTCTTAAACCTTGTTTGAATCAAGTTCCCCCTGCTTTGCGCGTAACGCGGAAGCTCTGACGTTTCATTAAATCATTAAAGAAAGAAGACGATTCGTTGTACCATTCTCGACTCTTAATCCTTGTTTGAATTCAGTTCCCCCCTCCTTCCCGCGCAAAGCGCGGAAGTTTTGACGTTTCATTCAATTATTAGAGAAAGAAGAGGATTCGTTGTTCCGTTCTCGACTCTTAATCCTTGTCTCAATTCAGTTTCTTTTGGGGTTTCATTGAATTATTAAAGAAAGAAGACGATTTGTTGTACCATTCTCGACTCTTAATCCTTTTCTTCCTACGTCCTCTTCCTTTCTTCTCTCTCTCTCTCTCTCTCTCTCTTTGGGGGGTTGGCGTTATTTAAATCTTTTTTTGGGGGGGGGGGGACGGCGACCGCCCCCACCGCTCCCCTCCCTTGGCCTGTATCCTCTCTGTCTCCCATTATCTCTCTCTCCCACTCTCTATTTCTTTTAGCACTTTTGCGCTTCGCGCTTAACATTTAGCTCGTTGCTTTTTAACGCTGCGGTTTTGCATTTGAGGCACTGCATTTCTATGATGCTGTTGATTGAATAAGTTGAATAAATTCATCAATTCCTGATGAAGCCGTATGGGCGAGAATTCAATTTATTCTTGTCTCATTTACGTATGTATTATGAAAATGAGATAGAAAAAGGTGTATATTGATGGTCATCTTGCGAGTAATAACTACTCTCATCGGGCTCTCATCATTAATTTTTCTCTTCATTTTTTTTGGATGGTGAATTATTGGGGGGGGGGGCGGGTGCTCGTGAACGCATATGGATGGCGCCCCGCCGCTCGCTGACTTTTTTCTTTCGAGTCTTGCGCAACTTTTAAAATAATTTTTTTGAAAATCGGACCTACTGTTACAAGGTCACGTGACCTTTTGTCTTTGCATGTCAGCCCGAAAATCGCTCATTTTCGTGATTTGTGTACAAAACATACGGAAAAGTCATTTTTCTAAAAACTGATCAAACATGGGTTATTGGGTCTTTTTTAAGTTTAGGAGGTTGTTTTGAGAGTCAAAATATTTGTAGTAAGAAATGAAATAAAACAACAAAAACAATGAAATTCATAAAAAATTATCAAAACAAGGAATAACATAAGGAATAAGCTGGCTCTTCCATTTTTTTTTGTCGTATTATCATTCAGATTGGTCTAATGTATATATGTAGTGAAAACGAATGCTTAAATATGAATAATATATGATTTATGGGTAAAAATGTGATTTTTATGACTTAATTTGCATAAATTACCATAAATATGCAAATGAGTGAATTTTTCAAAAAATTGAAATTATATTATTCTTTACACTTCACTTGACATGCGTGCAAATTTTTGCGGCGATCGGCAGCTTCGCGGCCGAGATCTTAAGGGGGGCCATAATGGACACCCCCGGCCATACTAAGACCTCAAATAGCAAGGCCTTATTAGGGTTAACATCTCATGGAATGATCTGCGATTACATAGTTTGGATAGACTGATCATACACTCCTATGTAGAAATGAAAAGAGACCATTTCATGACATGTTAAGGACGACACAGAATGCAAGGGTCCCCCTTGCATTTTGACCCGTCCTGAACATCTCATGGAATGATCTGCGATTTCATAGTTTGGATAGACTGATCATACACTCCTATATAGAAATGAAAAGAGATCATTTCATGACATGTTAAGGACGACATAGAATAAAAGGGTCCCCCCTTGCATTTTGTCCCGTCCTTAACATCTCATGGAATGACCTGCGATTACATAGTTTGGATAGACTGATCATACACTCCTATATAGAAATGAAAAGAGATCATTTCATGTCATGTTAAGGACGACACAGAATGCAAGGGTCCCCCCTTGCATTTTGTCCCGTCCTTAACATCTCATGGAATGATCTGCGATTAGTTTGTTCTGGACATTGGTTGATATGCGCTCAAATAAGACGTTTTTAATGTCGGCTGCTAAATTTTTTGGCACCTCGTATTCGATGAGGTATATAATAATCCACATTTCATGTGAGTTTAAGCACATTTAATGCAAGTTGGAATTAGCGGCGTATGTATTAAAGCCCGAAACCCAATTCACCGATATACTCTCCACGTTATTTGCTATAAACGAAAATATTTGTTCTGGACAGTGGTTGATATGCGCTCAAATAAAACCTTTTTAATGTCGGCTGCTAGAATTTTTGCACCCCGTATTCGATGAGGTATATAATAATCTACATTTCATGTGAGTTTAAGCACATTTAAGGAAAATGGGAAATTAGCAACGAATGTATTAACCCCCGCCCCCCCCCCCCCCCCCCATTTGTGGTTGATTCAAAATTATTACATTTGTGGGTAAAGTGGTTATTACATTATTTTGTGGATGAAATCATTACATTTGTGGGTAAAGTGTTATTACATTTGTGGGTGTTATTACATTTGTGGGTAAAGTGTTATTACATTTGTGGGCGTTATTACATTTGTGGGTGTAACACCTCCCCCCCCCCCCCCCCCCCCCCCCCCCCTCCCGGCCCGACTCGTTCTTTTCCTTTTCTTCCATTATGGCACAATGTTTTTCCCTCAACCGTTTCCAAGACAGTTTCAACGCGCACAATCTTTGCGCATGATGACTGTTACGTCATGAACGAAGACAAGGTGAATACTATATCCCGTGTCGAGGTCTGTTCCTTCGCTATTCTCACCAATCCAAGCTAATTTCGAATATCACGTCATCCTCCTATATTCCTCTTCCACAAGACCTGATTTAAACAAGGCATAGAAGTGCATCTCTAGAGTATTATTGAACCCCCCAATAATATAGTTGAACAAGAGCTCCATCTACAGAGGACACAGTCTCTTAGTTGGAGAAGTGGCGTTCTGGCTAAATCCGTTTCCTCACCCAGTCAGGTCACTTTGAAACAATCATGAACATCTGAAACTACTACTACCCCCATTAGGGGGGTGTGGGTGATGGGCCTCCCGCGCGGAAGTTTAGACGTTTCCTTAAATTATTAGGAAAAGAAGACGATTAATAATTGTACCGTTTTCGACTGGTAATCCTTGGCTGAATGAATCCCCCCCCCTCCCGCGCGAAGCGCGAAAGCTTTGATGTTTCATTAAATTGTTATAAAAAAGAAGACAATTTGCTGTACCGTTCTCGACTGTTTAACCTTTTCTGAATTCAGTTTCCCCCCCTCCCGCGCAAAGCGCGGAAGCTTTGACGTTTCATTAAATTAAGAGAAAAAGCCGACGATTCGTTGTACTGTTCTCGACTCTTATTCCTTATCTGAATGAAGCTTCCCCCTCTCGCGCGAAGCGCGAAAGCTTTAACGTTTCCTCAAATTATTAGAGATAGAACACGATTCGTTGTACCGTTTTCGACTTTAAATAAGCCCTATTAATTTGTCAGAATTCAGTTTCCCCCTCTCGCGCGAAGCGCGGAAGCTTTGACATTTCCTCAAATTATTAGAGAAAGAACACGATTCGGTGTACCGTTTTTGACTCTAAATGAGCCCTATTAATTTTGTCTGAATTCAGTTTCCCCCCTCTCGCGCGAAGCGCGGAAGCTTTGACGTTTCCTTAAATTATTAGAGAAAGGAAGACGAGTCCTCGTACCGTTTTCGAATCTTATTAAGCCCTGTTCATCTGAATTCAGTTTCCCCCTCTCGCGCGAGGCGCGAAAGTTTGACGTTCCCTCAAATTATTAGAGAAAGAACACGATTCGTTGTACTGTTTCGACTCTAAATAAGCCCTATTCATCTGAATTCAGTTTCCCCCCTCTCGCGCGAAGCGCGGAAGCTTTGACGTTTCCTTAAATTATTAGAGAAAGAAGTCGATTCGTCGTACCGTTCTCGACTCGTCTAAATGAAGTTTTCCCCTTCCGCGCAAAGCGCGGAATTTTTGGCGTTTTATCACAATATAGAGAAAGGAAGGCGATTCCTCGTACCGTTTTCGAATCTTATTAAGCCCTATTCATCTGAATTCAGTTTCCCCCTCTCGCGCGAAAGCTTTGACGCTTCCTCAAATTATTAGAGAAAGAACACGATTCGTTGTACCGTTTTCGACTTTTAATAAGCCCTATTTGTCTGAATTCAGTTTTCCTGTCTCGCGCGAAGCGCGGAAGCCTTGACTTTTCCTTAAATTATTAGAGAAAGAAGACGATTCGTTGTACCGTTCTCGACTCGTCTAAATGAAGTTACCCCTTCCGTGCGAAGCGCGGAATTTTGGGCGTTTCATCACAATATAAAGAAAGGAAGACGATTCGTCGTACCGTTGTTGACTCTTAAACCTTGTTTGAATTTAGTTTCCCCGAAAATTTTAAACCTCTGATTTCTTTAGCTGATATTATAGGAAAGTAAAACTTCGAGAAAATACAAGTATTGTAGCTGTAGTCACTCTCGAAGTCGTCACAGCGGATAAAAAGTCACAGTTCGTAGGAAAAAAAACTTGTCGGCCGACCGACAATATACATCTGACCGACTTCAAACTTCTGCATTGATATAGTACACGAGGATCGAGCAAGAATACCGACACAGCTGACCCGACACAGCAATATATTTACTTGTGTCTTTCTTGCTCCCTCGACGAGACGACTCCACCCAACAACCCCCTTCTCTCTTTTACTCCCACTCCTCCTCTCTCAGACTCTCACCTCCCCTGTCTCTCCTCTCTTTCATCCTCCGTTTCTTTTGTTTCCTTTTCACTCTTTTTTCTTCTTTTTTCCTTTTCTTTCTTTTCTTTTTTTTTGCCTTTCTTTCCTCTCCTCCCTCTTTTTCTTTTTTCTCTTTCTTTCTTCTCTTTCCTTTCTTTTTCTTTCTTTCCTTTCTTTTCCTTTCTTTATTTTCTTTTCCTTTTCTTGTTTTCTTTTCTTTCCCTTTCCCTCTCTTTTTTCCCTCTCTTTTTTTCCCCTCCCCCTTTTCTCTTTTTCCCGACGGCAGCGCAATTTTACCGACAATATCCTGACAGGTGGGGGTGTCGCACCCCCACCCCCCCCCCCCCTTTGGCGACGCCCCTGGTCATCAGAGGTCAAATCAAAATGTGAAATAAACTAACTGAAAGGGATTAAGATGGGGGAATATGAAGGGGGACCATTCCTACAGAAATTTGAAAACACAGGGAAGAACAAATGACAAATAAATGGGAAAACTTTTTGTAACCATTCAAAACTTGCCATTTTTTAGTCAATTTGAGCGTTACACCTTGACCTAAATGCAAAACCCTGAGTTCAGGCGATCTCAAAAGTATTACCAAACGAATTGGCATCCCCAAGTTTGTTGGAAATGACACCTTAAACGTTTTTCTGGACTATTTGGTTCAAAAGTTAAGTGTGTTTGTACATTAGACCATGCGTACTGGCGGCCATTTTGGATTTGACCTCTCAGGGTCATCAGAGGTCAAATCTGATTTCCCTCCACATCTGAAAATAAATCTTATGGTCTAAACTAACTATGCTAGAAGTTTCATGCTTTTCTCAAAAGTGCACAATTTTCATTATGTAAGGCCCTGGAAAATAGGCCTCCCTCGAAATTTTGTATACATATATCCTGTTAGTATTGTCATATATTTTACACACCAGTTTCTTAAAAAGTTTACACATTCTTCAGGGCTTGCTGCAAAGATGCAGAAACCTATGTACGGGCTGGACATTTTGTGTTACTGAAATGTGCTTAGAATTCAAGTAATTCATCTATTAAATGACTATAACAGACAATAAACAAGACAAAGGTAAGGACAAGAATCAGTGCTTATCAATATAACAGACATTTTGCATGAAATACCATCAGGAAAGCCATCTAAATTTGTCACAAATTAGCGACAAACACACCAAATTCAGCGCTGCAATGACGCACAAAACCGCGTAAAATTCAACTTTTCATCCACCAAATGAATTCAAACACTTGCATTATACAATCTTCAATACCTGTATCACCGTTATCACAAATAATAAAATCACAATCTATATCTACGGCTAATATATGAAGACTAACGATATGGTAGGGTATTCTGCAATTAAGCCGAAGTGAATGTTATTAGTGATATTAGAACCAATTAAGTGTATTTTATCAAACCAGACTGATCATGAGAGATGCAGGCTTAACATATGTATCTACGTGACATGTATCTATTGTATGGTGTTAGTTATGTTTATGAAGCATTTAGATTCTGCAATTAAGCCTTATTATGGAGTAGAAGTAGTAAATCTTTATATATTCATACTAAGTCAGGTTAAACCAACTAGTGTGAACACACCTCATAATGTGTGTATGCTTAATGTGAGATGGTTAGTGACGAGTTCATACCCCACTATACAAGAGTAGTAGTAAAGTTAATCCTGATACCAATTCAATAGTCTGTGCATTGGGAAAAGTTTCTCTGGTCTTTATCAGAGATAACTGTGACATGCTATGACTAATGACTTGTGGTCAGCAGTAGTCCACCAACTGGACAAATGGGGGAATATCGTAGAAAAGAGAGAATGTGGGTTCATAGTTCAAGATTCAGGTCTTTGATAAATGAGTTGTTATGCATTTGTAGTTTCTCTCTCTCTCTCTCTCTCTCTTTCTCTTTCTCTCATGTCTCTCTCTTTTACTCCCTCTCATTTCTGGTTTCTCTCTTTAAATGTTAATATCATATTTGAAGATTGAGTGTGATTTTGTTAGAATATATTCCTTGTATCCTTTATTTTACTTTTGTCCCTGCATATAGAGAAGAGTTTTGCTAGAATTGAGAAAGTAATTGTGTATTATTTTAGAAAAACCCTGCATGGTATAGTAACATGAACAAGTCAGATCAAAAGAAGTTGAAGATTATACAGAACAAAATGGTGAGATTTATCAACTGTTCTGGTCCAAGAACTCATGTTGGCTACAGCGAACTTTCTAAAGCTGATTTTCTTGAAGTCGACCAAAGATCAAAACAACTCTTATTGCATCACGTGCATAAAATATATCATACTAGGTCGAATCATTATATTCGATCCAACTTCGATCTTGTTACTGACGTACATGATTATAATACAAGAAATAGCCGATTCAACTTTAACTTACCAGAAAGAGTAGGTTGTATTGGAAATTCGTTTTATTACAATGCCATAAAACATTGGAATTCCCTTCCCAATGGTGTAAAGGAAATAGAAAACTATGCTCATTTTAAGAGGAAATTAAAGGAATACCTAACACTTGACAGTCAGATAAAAGAAGTAAATGACATGTTATATGATTGAAATTTGTATTCTTCTGCCGGTTCATGCTTTTTCATTTTGTATATACTTATGTTTTCGTACGTTATAGAAATTCTACAAATTCATCATTATTTTCCTCTTCTTCCTCCGCCTCTTTTTCTTCTTCTCCTTCTTCCTTTTCTTCTTGTACTCATTATCATTTCTATCATCAGTTTAATGTTGTTATTATTATTATCTTTAATGAGTAATTCTTTTATTTTTCTTATCTGTCTGTAAATAATTATTACTATTTTAAGTTATTAACATGTCTGTAAGGGCCCCCACTGGAAATAAGCTCTCGAGCTTTCGTGGGTTATCCTGTTCAAGCTGACTTATTTCTGATCTGTTATTATTGTATATTGTTGTATGTTGGAAGCTTGTCGAATAAAAATCAATCAATCAATCATCTGTGCCAGTGGGGGCGGCAGCCAGGCGCGCCGGAAGCAGTTAAGGATGGGGGGGGGGGGGGGTTCCAGGGGGTTTACCTTCCAAGGGTAGTGCCATAACGAGCAAAAACGTTTGGAAGGTGGGAGGGGGGCAGAAGAAAAATCTGCATCACCATCATGCACTCTTACACGTTACATGCAGGCCCCGCGGAACGTTTTTTTAAAGTGGATTATTAACGATCAGGTAGAGCGTAAATTGGCGTGGGGTCCAGGGCCTGAGCCCCCGTAAGCTCTGGGGTTTTAGGCATTTAATAACGGTCAGATAAACAAGCAGGGCCCCGCCTTAGGGCCCTTGGTTGGGTCCAGGGGGCAGAGCCCCCGGAAGCTCGGGGGTTTTAGGTATTTAATTACGGTCAGATGGGCATACAGGGGACCGCCTTAGGGCCCTTGGTATGGTCCGGGGCGGAGCCCCCGTAAGCTCTGGTGTTTTAGGCATTTATTTACGGTCAGATGAGCGTATCTTGCAACCTCATTTGTAACATTGGCAGGACACTATTTTTTCTCTCTCACTTTCTTTCTTTTTCTCTGTAACAACATTTTTTTCAAAAAGGGGGGCTCGAGCCCCCGAGCCCGGCCGTTCAGCAGACCCTGACATATAGGCTTCTAAATAAGCATATTTTTCGCCTGACTGTAAATTTGAGAATTTCTAATTTTCCAACAAACGCATAAAAAGGTACGACTTACCAAAAAATCGAGAAAAAATACCGGAAAATTATGTCAATTCAGCAACATTTGTAAATCGCTGGTATCGAATAAAAAATACCCCCCCCCCCCCCCAATCAGTACGCCAGCGTTCAGGGGCTTATGAGTTTCTCACCCCCATAACAAAAAACAGACACGCTTTGCCTTTTCCATTCTCTCACAATTGTGTCCACGATATGCGCGTATTGCTATTATAAAAACCTCCATTGAATAATTGATAAATATAGGAAGCATGCGCAATGTTTAGGAAATTTAATTCCTGTTAACCTTCCTTTTCTTTGAATGGAATTGTACCGTACCGTACCGAGGAGTGGGGGGATGATCGGTGATAGCCATCACATACCAGCACTAATTTATGCAAGCGCGTGCGATCGCGCACGCACAAACACACAACACACACACGCACACACACACACACACACACGCACCCGCGCACGCACACACACAACAAACACACATATACCCAAACTCATGTGCATAAATGTATACATGCATACACACTGTAAAAAAGAATTTGTTCATTGGTAATTTTTACGTATTTTTTCCATGTAGAATTTACTTGAAAACATTAGTTTTGCCACTTATGCACTAAATTTAAGTCTTGCTAACTCATACTTTCAATTTAGTAGAACATACGTGGAATATTTAAGTAAAATCAAATACATAAGAACTTTAAGTAATTTCAGCTTGTATTAATTTAGTAATTTTAACTCAAAATCAGAAATTATACGTATTACTCAAACAATTTATGTTGATTATTCTTATCTTTTTAAAGTAAGGACCGATGCAGTGCGTAATAGAAATATTTACATAATTCATGAATATTCATTAAGACCAAATTAAACTCTTTTTTTAAATAAAACAATTCTTTTTTGTGGTTGAATGAAAATTTAAGGACTTTAAAACATTTACTAATTCATTTAACATGGCTAAGCAAAGACAAGACAATTTTTAATTGTTACCCAGTTCAAAACAAATCAAAACTTGATATTTCAGGAAATTGTCAACCAATTTTCCTTTTAAGATGCTACGATCAAGTATATATAAAATTTGGAGCCTTTCAATATGTGTCGAATTGAAGCGTATGTAATAGTTTGTGATGGTGGTAGATATATATATATATATATATATATATACATATAATACGGTTAAATCTTAAATAGAAGTATAGAATGATTAGTGGATGTTACTTGTTAAATTAGATGGGTTACCCGGTACCAAATCGTGCAATATGTAATCCTATCATAGCTTTTTTTTTAATCATCTAAAATGATTACAATACTTAAATTATTTACGTTAATGTAACTCGATTTAACTGAGTAAAAAATTATTCAGCAAAATAAGTAAATTCTACTTAAGATGCCGTAGGTAATATTTACTTAATAAAAATAAGGCAATTCTTTTCCTCAATTTTATTGAGTTATTTCGACTATTATTTTTTTACAGTGCATACAGTCATGCACGCACATGCCAAATTTGACAACCATAAAGTAAAAGAATTGGACATATATTTCGAAATACTGACAGCTGCAAACTGTAGTGTTTTATTATAATGAACTCCGAAATAAGACGACACACTTTCAAGTAGTAACATAAAGATTAAGTATTTCGTCAGGAAGATGTGAACTCTTTATTTTGAGTCCCATCACTTAGAAAACGATGTATAATGGTAAGGGGCGTCGCTAGACCTTTTTTAGTGGGGGGGAGGGGGGGTGTAGAGGCCAACGATTACCGACAAAACTAGCCCCCAATTACCGACAAAATTAAACGTCCCAATATTTACAAATTTAACCCTATATATCCGGGGCCGAAGGCTAAATTGTTTTTCCTACGGACTATCTATAGTACTTGCGTATGCGCAAATGGTTTTTTTCCTCGACGACATAAATATACGAATTATTTCGTCAACTTTGTCAGCATCATGGCTATATATTTTAATGCAGGCGCGGAGCTAGGATCTCATTTAAGGGAGGGCGGTAGTGAGCAGGCGAATCACTCAAAGAGTGCGCGAAGCGCGCTCATTAGGGGGGTGTGGGGGATAGGCCTACCGCGCAAAGCGCGGAAGCTTAGACGTTTCCTTAAATTATTAGGAACAGAAGACGATTTATTGTACCGTTATCGACTGTTAACCATTGTCTGTATGAATTCCCCCGCCCCTCCCGCGCAAAGCGCGAAAGCTTAGGCGTTTCATTAAATTATTATAAAAAGAAGACGATTTGCTGTACCGTTCTCGACTGTAAATCCTTGTCTGAATTCAGTTCCCCCCCCCCCCCGCGCGGAAGTTTTGGCGTTTCATTAAATTATTAGAGAAAGTAGACAATTCGTTGAACCGTGCTCGACTCTTAATCCTTGTATGAATTCAGTTTCTCCCTCTCTCCCACGCGAAGTGCGGAAGCTTTGACATTTCATTAAATTATCATAGAGAAAGTAGACGATTTGTTAAACCGTGCTCGACTCTTAATCTTTGTCTGAATTCGGTTTACCCCTCTCGCGCAAAGCGCTGAAGTTTTGACATTTCATTAAATTATTAAAGAAAGCAGACGATAAGTTGTACCGTTTTCGACTCTTAATAAGCCCTATTTATCTGAATTCAGTTTCCCCCTCTCGCGCGAAGCGCGGCCGCCTTGATGTTTCCTTAAATTATTAGAGAAAGCAGACGATTGGGTGTACTGTTCTCGACTCTTATTTCTCGTCTGAATTCAGTTTCCCCTTCCCGCACGAAGCTTGAAAAGCTTAGACGTTTGATTTAATTATTATAGAAAGAAGACGATTCGTTGCACCGTTTTCGACTCTTCATATAAGCCCTATTTATCTAAATTCAGTTTCACCCTATCGTGCGAAGCACGGAAGCTTTGATATTTCATTAAATTATTAGAGAAAGTAGACGATTTGTTAAACCGTGCTCGACTCTTAATCTTTGTCTGAATTCGGTTTACCCCTCCCGCGCAAAGCGCGGAAGTTTTGACGTTTCATTAAATTATTAGAGAAAGCAGACGTACGATTGGGTGTACTGTTCTCGACTCTTAATTCTCGTCTGAATTAAGTTTCCCTTTCTCGCGCGAAGCGCGGAAGTTTTGACGTTTCATTAAATTATTAGAGAAAGCAGACGATAAGTTGTGACTCTTAAAGGCACACTGCACTACTTGTAGCTACTTGCGCCCTCTATTTAACAATCAATGCCTTATCGGTGACCATTGGTCCCCCATGATCCTCTTTTTCTTATGTTAACTGAGAGCTGAGTTGATGAGATAACCACCTGTCCAGTGACCTTGCAAGGCAGTCTAATCCCTCCTGTAAACTACGGCAGATAAGCTTCAATAAGCCCTATTTATCTGAATTCAGTTTCCCCCTTTCGCGCGAAGCGCGGAAGCCTTGACGTTTCCTTAAATTATTAGAGAAAGCAGACGATTGTGCCTATTAAGCCAATCATATGCAGCGATAGGATGGCAAGGTTAAGTTAAAAAAAAGACGCGTAAGACATAGCATAGCAGCCTATGCATGCTATGCTATGTCGAATTCCAGACAACTCGCCACAAAGACAACCCGCCCCAAGACAACCCGCCACAATACCCTGGACATCTCGCCACAATACCCTGGACAACTCGCCACACTTTTTCCCCTCATGATTTCTAGATCTAAAATCCCTTATCTTAGATGAAATTGTCATTTTTCATGATTTTCGTGCTTTTATAAACACAGTCATTACAAAGAATAAAGAATAAAGCTGATTTCCCTTGCAACAATAATATATATATTTTGACAAACCGAAGGCGTACGATCGCCAGATCATTAGGATAACTTGGTATAATAGATCTAGAGCGGTCTATAGCAGCTGCATTTTTCTGTCTCGATCAGAAATTGTTTAATGGTAGGATACTGGAAGCACTGGTGTACTGATGGGGGGGGGGGGGGTTATTTGACCCGCGAAATAAAATTGAAATGTGATTTATTTCTGGGTTAGTTTCGTCAGAGGCGGCATTCTTCATTGGGAGGGGGGGGGGGACACTGTGCCCCCACTTTTCAGGTTCCCCTAAAGTGCCCCCTTTATCCTTTGTACATGTCCTTTTTCCCTTCTGATAATTTTTAATGGTAGGAATTTATGGAAGGGTACTGGAAGCACTGGCGTCCTGATGGGAGAGGGGGCAGTTGACCCGCGAAATAAAATTGAAATATGGTTTATTTCTACATTTTCTAGGTTAGTTTCGCACAGTCCAAAATAGATTCTTGTTGCGGGTCTTGTTGCAAGCGCAAGGAAAATCATCTTTATTCTTTAGAGCTCTCAAAATACTCCATTTCCATGTTTCCTGTCATGACTTAGCCTATAATCTAGGCGGAGTGCCGAGCTTTTTTCTTTGCTGCTAGACTAACCCTAAGCAGAACGTCTGATACGGCGAGGCTACGAACCGTGAGTTCTGCTTAGGATTAGTCTAGCAGCAAAGAAAAAAGCTCGGCACTCCGCCTAGATAGGCTATTCATGACTGTGTTTATAAAAGAATAATGAATACATAAAATGACAATTTCATCTATTTTACATCTAGAAATCATGATGGGAAAAAAGTGTGGCGAGTTGTCCGAAAAGGCACCCCAGTTTAAATTCCACTAGGAATCTTTTGGAGGAACAACAACCAAGTACCCTGAGCAGGCGAGTTGTCCAGGGTATTGTGGCGAGATGTCCAGGGTATTGTGGCGGATTGTCTTGGGGCGGGTTGTCTTTGTGGCGAGTTGTCTGGACGTACCCCGGTGGGAATAGCCGGCCATTTCTGATCATGATCCAGGCTTTCAAGGAACTACTGTACTGTCACTAGGTCTAGCGTTTTTGCAGAAATGGTAAGCAGTAATGATCATGCTAAAGTTAAACGTAGATCTAGATAAATCTACAAGTACAACATGTAACTTAGATGGTAGGACGGCCGGGGCCTGGGTTGTGTGTGTTTCCGGACGCATCAAAAAGGTAAATGTATGGGCGGCGTTTGCCGTTGGAAATGGAGGCATCAATTGGCCTAGGCCCTAGGCCCTAGGCGTACAGCCACTAACTCCAGGAAGCTCCGACGCCGACGCGACTCCGGAGCTTCCTGGAGTTAATACTAGATCTAGATCTATGTCTAGGCCTAACAGTTAGACCCCTACTATAATAAGGGAGGCCTAGGGCCTATACCAAAATCTAACTTTTTAATTAAATTACTCATTTATTTATAATAAAACAAAGTTTTAAAGTAGGGAGGCCAATGCCCGGGCGTAAGGCTTAAGTTCTACGCCTACGATTTGCGCTCGCCACTCGTCGTCCAACTCCAAGTCAGAAAATTACCTGAAGAAAAAAAAAGGGAAAAAAAAAAGAAAAAAAATATCTAGACCTCTATGGAATAAAATCTATAACAAATACACAATTGTACACTCCACAGTATACCTATAATCATAGACCGAATTTTCCGTCTCTTTCGTTCGTTAGCCTCTTATTGGGGTAGGGTCGGCTCTCTCTTTAGAGACGGAAGCCGTTTATACACATGTCCTTGCTAACGCCACGGCCAGTTCTGGTCGTAGCGTTTTGCCCCCAAAATCCCCCAAAATGTCATTTTACCTCGAGCATGTTATATTGTAAATTAGGCCTAGGCTATAATAAATCAGTTCCACTTACCAACTTGACTGAAATAATCAGTTTAATAGTCCCTTTTTAGGAAATTATGGGTCAAAATCGGAATCCATGTTGAAAAAGATTTTCAAAATGGATTTCGATTTTGACCCATAATTTCCTAAAAAGGGACTATTATTAAACTGATTATTTCAGTCAAGTTGGTAAGTGGAACTGATTTATTATAGCCTAGGCCTAATTTATAATATAACATGCTCGAGGTAAAATGACATTTTGGGGGATTTTGGGGGCAAAACGCTACGACCAGAACTGGCCGTGGCGTTAGCAAGGACATGTGTATAAACGGCTTCCGTCTCTAAAGAGAGAGCCGACCCTACCCCAATAAGAGGCTAACGAACGAAAGAGACGGAAAATTCGGTCTACTATAATCACAGATCTGTAGGCCTAATGGTCTTTCACCATTTGTTGACGATCTTGCAGATTTTGACGTAGGGTCTATTTGAATCCAATAATTCTGTTAGCAGACGAACATTAACACGCACACAAGAGAAACTAGATGGGTCCTAGAGGGCGTGGAGGTTAGCTCACTAAAATCCTTCTGGCAGAAGGTAGACCCTAAAAATATGGAATCCGTTTTAAATGAAAGAACTTTTGATAGAGATTAACATATCAGATGTGCACAAATGTCACTTTTAACAACTAGAAAATATAACGAAAAAAGATTATATCTTTTTAATTGCAGATTTTTAAAAACTGCACATTCGAAGGAAGATAGAGTACGATGTTTTTGTCAATTTGGCGTTTGTTTGAAGCCGATTATTAGCTACAGCCATCTCAAAATGAGAAAAAAAAACTGTGAACAGTGGTGTCATTGTTCTAGCCAAATATGGAGGTATTGCAACATCATAATATCTTCTTCTTCTTCAAAATAATCTGCCTCCTTCACTGCTGAAGATTCTTGCAGATGTTGAAGATTCTTGCAGATGTGTGAATATGTATGAGCTTCGGTCAGAACGCCCGCTAAACAAATTTGGCTAGTCTCACACCCAGTACCTTATTCTCACAGCACGAGACTCGAGTGTCAAGCTCGTACAGTAAGTCATATATGAAAAATGTTTAAAAAAGATATTTCAGTAAAAAAATGTCTACTTGAGCTATTTAGCAGTCTTCTTCTTCTTCTTCTTCCAGTATAGTATAGTCCGCCGTTGGCGTATTATCGTACCTTGTGTTTGTCAAGTGCCGAGTGTACAGTCCAATTGAGAAGTTAGGATGAAAAGATATGATTGGATGATGTGATTGCAGGGAATAATTTTCAGCAAAAAAATTGCATAGCAAAACTGCTATACAAAATAATTTTTGCATAGCAGTTGGATAAATTTGTATCGCAATTTTTTTCTCATATAGCAAAGCGTACATTTTCAGCCCACTACAATAAGATGAATGTACATGTAAACATGGTGGGTGTACTCACATTTCTAGTCCTCAAATGGATATGGCCACTTGCTGCAGTGACAGTAAACAATCAACTCCCAGGTACGATCATCGCGCACATGCGATGCATGTAATTAGATCCCACGTGCATTGTCATTGCATTGTGCAATGATCGCGCGAACCATGCCTCAAAACAACAATCGCGGTTAGAAGGTGATCGTAGCATGCCATGTGCTTGCGCGACAATGGGTGTTTGTGTATAAGCTTCACGGTTAGAGAGTGACTGCAGTATACTTCACGCACAGTAGTTACGCTGTAAATGCAAACATACAAGTGCGAGTGAGTAGCCAATTTCGCGGTCGCCGGCGATGGCGAAACGGGCTACTTACTCGCACTTGTACTGAGGTGTGATGAGCTAGCCTAGTAATTCAGATTATTCAGATCGCGAAACGGGCTTCTCACTCGCACTTGTACTTGTACAGAGGTGTGATGAGCCCGCCCTTAAACATGTATGTTTGCATTTGCATCGCAGCAATTGCGATTCATAAAAAATGATGTGTAGCAAATGGCTGAAAATGCGTCGCAAATTGCGATGCGATACCGGGAAAATTATTCCCTGGATTGTGAGTGCATGATAAATGGTTAGTTGTCGCGTACAGCTTAGAGAGAAAGAGAGAGAGAAAGAGAGATCCAGGTATTACGTATACGTAATACGTACATGTACGTATGTGCGATATATGTAGTAGTATCATGTGTGGCGCAATGAGTGTGAGCTGCTGCATGGATTATGGAGGTCGTTCTTGTTGATTGTACAGTAGATCTCCGACTGAAATACTCGTGAGGAAATCAAGTTATTGGAATACCAATCTAAGGTAAATATTAATGAATTAGATCTGTTCTTTCCTTCTTTTTTTACTCGTAGATGTAGTAGTCATATGTACATTCATTGGTTCGATTTCAACTTCAGCCTGTATTGCGGCTTGCCTGGTTGAAGTGGTTCGGTGTGTGCGACCGATTCAAGGCTGGCCAGATGATGAATGTACTTTCGCGCAAAGTTTTTAACTTGTTGTACAGGCAATGAAACGCCTATTCCCTCGGGCCTGTCTAATTCTCAAAGTAATTTTTGGGGACATGAATTTGATTGTTTCAAGGCTCTTACGTACGGCCAGGCGTAGAAGGAAGGGCCTAGAAAATAGCTGGATATCTCCTATTTTATGGAACTTCTGGAGTCGGCAGATGGGTGAGTTTTCTTAGTGAAAGAAAACGCTTTCTTTTAATGTTTGTTTTATTATAAACTAACTCGTAATTAAAAAGTTAGATTTGGGCATTGGCCTCCCTATTTAAAGAAGTTTTTTCTTTAACTAAGACAACTCGCCCATCTGCCAACTCCAGAAGTTCCATAAAATAGGAGATAGATCTAGATCTAGACCTTCTATCCAGCTCTATAAATGAAGTAGGCCATTCCTTCTACGCCTATCCGTACGTAAGAGCCTTGAAACAATTATATTTCATGTCGCAAAATTACGTTTATTAAAATTACGAGTACAATAGGACAGCAGCATGCATGCAACGTACGCAGACGTACGTGTATGGTTGTGTGACCAAAGTTCACGCGTGACCTAAGTTCGCTCTCTCAAAAATTCAGTAAGATTTCGAAAATCTGATATCACCAATGGAAAGAGGAACATAAAATTACCCAGAGGTGAAATTTCCTTTGGAATTGGTTACGAAATTGTGAAAATATTGACAAAAGATTGGCAAATCCTGCAATATTTTGCGTCCGTTCTGAAAAATGATCAACTTACCGATAAGGGTCTGAAAATCTTCAATTTGAGAGCAGATTTCCTGAAAATTGTAAGTAAAAAGTGGTACTAACTGATTGTATGATATCTTGCCTTGCAAATTATGATATTACCTTATTTTTGATGGATCACACTTTTTGATAAAATCAACTGTAAACCCTGTGCGTGAAGTTGGGTCTCGTTGTTTTCATGACTATTTTAGATGCAGCGCGCACGAACGATCGGACATCAAATTTTTTAAATCGCGATATCTCCGAAATCCCTCGACGATAATAAAATTGAACCAATCTGTAGTAAAAAACTTTGCCGTCCGTTTGGTAATAATTGAAATAAATAAATTTGTGTGGAGAAGGGAAAATCATAATTCGAATATCACATTTTGTGATATGTTCTAAAATGTCCGCGAACTTTGGTCACCCTTTCATAGTTCATACTATATTTTTTCTCTCCCTCTTGCTATATGTAACATACACACTCACTAACCGTGCATTGGCCTCCCTACTAGTAAGGAGGCCAATACCCGGGCGTAAGGCTTCTACACCTACGATTTGTGCGCTCGTCATCCACTTCAACAAAATTAGTAGAGAGAAAAAAATGATGTAAAAATAGAAATTGATGAAAATAAGAAAAGAAAATACAATTATACATTTCACAACATACCTATAATCACGGATCTGTAACGGTCTTTCACCATTTGTTGACGATCTTGCAGATTTTGACGTATTTGAATCTAATAATTGTGGTAGCAGAAGAACATGACGCGCACACACCACCGACTAAGAAAGAGGTTTGCTCACTAAAATCCTTCTCATTGGTAGAAGGTAGACCCTAAAAATATGGGATTGGTCTTGAGTCGAAGAACTTTTGATAGAGATTAACATTTCAGATGTTCACAAATGCAACTTCTAACAACTAGAAAATATAAAGAAAAAAGATTTTGTCTTTCTAAATACAGATTTTTACAAACTGAACATTCGAAGGTAGATAGAGTACGATATTTCTGTCAATCTTGCGTTGGTGTGAGGCTGAGCCCTATAACTACATCCATCACAAAATGAGAAGGAAAACTGTGAACAGTGACGTCATTTTTCGCGCCAAAAACAAAGGGTATTGCGAAATATGTCTGAGTTCCGGTCAGAACGTGCGCCAAGCATAGTCTTACTTATAGACCCTAGTACCTTATTCTCACAGCACTAGATACGAGTGTCGTGCAGTAATGCATGGAAAGTGTTAAAAAAGACATTTCAGTAAAAAAAAAGTCTACGTGAGCAGTCTATACTCCAATTGAGAATTGGAATGAAAGCCATGATTTGAAGGTGTGTGTTTGGTGTATGATACATGGTTATTGAGTGTGTATGTTACGTATAGCGAGAGGGAGAGAGAGAGTGAGAGAAATAATATAGTACAGGTACGTCTGCGTACATGTATGTACGTTGCATGCATGCTGCTGTCCTATTGTTCTCCGTATTGTGTTCGCTGCAAGATGGATGTTGATTGGACCAGGTAACTTGTCAATCGTTGATAATGCAGTGTCAGATTGATCTTTACTTACCGGTATGAGGAATTACTATTGGATTTGGAATACCACTCAAAACTATAAAGGTAGGCCTAATTATTAATTTTAATACTTTTCCAGGATTATATTACAATCACGTAGATCTACGTTGATTATTTTTTCTCTCTGTTCATGTTTTGTCCCTCCATGGCTCGATTTCAGGACTGCAGCTTGCAATGCAATTACCTGTGTCGGTGTGTGAGACCGATTCAAGGCTAGCCGCTGATGATGAATGTACTTTCGCACGAAGTTCGAACTTGTTGTCCGGGCAATGACACGCCTATCCCCTCGGGCCTGTCTGATTATGAACGTAATTTTGCGACATGAAATATAGTTGTTTCAAGGCTCTTACGTACGGATAGGCGTAGAAGGAAGGGCCTACTTTAGAGCTGGATATCTCCTATTTTATGGAACATCTGGAGTCGGCAGATGGGTGATTTGTCTTAGTGAAAGAAAATACTTGCTTTTAAACTTTGTTTTATATAATAAGATTAGTAATTAAAAAGTTAGATTTGGGTATTGTCCTCCCTACGTCTGTACATTAGAAGATAGATAGAAGACAATGTTTATTTCAATCTTGCGTTGATTTGAGGCCAATAGCTACATCCATCTCAAAATGAGAGGGAAAAGTGTGAAAGGGGACATCATTTACAAGCCAAGAATAGATGAAAAAATAGGTATTAAAGGGATCGTTTAACAATGTTAAATCTGAGATACACGGCCCTACGTGTTATCAGTGTCTGTGATATGGTGTAATATTGAAGCCCTAAAAAAATTGCACTTCAAAATGATCAAGAAGTGCCTCAAAAAAGTAAAAATCTTTGAGTGACCGGTTTTACCATACTCGTTTTCCCCAATAGACTGTAGTGTTATGAAAACCGTCAGGCGAACGGTTTTCAAAATTTGTAATTCCAATCATAAATATCTTGATAATCAGACAGGCGATCGGCTTGTAAAAGTCATGGGGCTCCTGACTGACCTTAAGGTTTATAATTATCATTTCATCATGAGCTAAATCCAGAATTTTATTTCAGAATCTGAGACAAAGTTACCGGATCCCTTTAATAATAATAATAATCAGTTTTTATATAGCGCATATTACAATCACTAAGCGCTTCCAAACTTGGAGTTTTATCACCCCGGCTTCAGCTGTGCTGCCATCACGGCTATCTAGCTTTCCAAAGAATTAATTCCTGCCTGGTACCCATTTACATCAACTGGGTTGAGTGTGGCAAATGCAGATAATTGACTTGCCAAAGAACATTAGTGCCGCGGCGAGTCTCAAACCGCGGACCTTGTGATCGACAGTCCGGCGACTTAACCACTCGACCACAGCACCTCTACGACATCAGAATATCAATATGTATGAGCTTCTACGAGATCATGCAACATAACATGTGTAGCGTAGTCTCACACCGACATGTAGTCCCTTATTCTCACAGCACTAGACACTGGCAAGCTCGTGCAGTAAATCGTGTATGAGTCCTCCCGTAAATCTCCATGTATAAGACGCACCTGTGAAGACGCACCCCTTTTTTTTTATTTTTAAATTTTTTTTTTCCCGACTCTGTCGGCAGCAAGCCAGGTCTGTGTTAAAAAACCCATGCGGGGAAGGACTTTCATTTAACTGCAAGGTGCAGTTGAAGGCACCGATTTGTGCTTGTGAACTTGTCACTAATAATAGTAACAATGTCGTTTTTAGAAGAATGTGTAAGATCATTAATGTAAATTAAAAACAGTAGAGGATCTAGGATAGAACCTTGTGGTATGCCGTGTGTAATAAAAGAAAAATTGGAGGAATTATTATTATAAACTACATATGGAGATCTATTAGAAAGATTACTTTCAAACCAAGATGACAGACAAATTTGAGTGTTTTTCTAGTTTCCGAGTGGTGAGTCAACACATCGATTACTGAGCTGGGAGACATTTTCAGGCATATTAGTGCCAGATGTATAAGGCGCACCTATATAAGACGCACCCCAGACTTTCAATTTCTTTTCGGCGGCAAAAAAAAGTGAGTCTTTCCGTATACACAGAGATTTACAGTAATATGTGTTTTAAAAGATATTTAAGTAAAAATGAGTGGAAAACGGTCTATACTCCAATCCAGAAACGGGATAGAAAAACGTGTCATGATTTGAAGGTGTGTTACATATATATATATAAAGAGAGAGAGAAGATACATGTACGTATATTACAGGGAGATGGAGATTTTAGCGCTGCAAGAGGAATAAAGGATGTCGTTCTAGTCGATTGTACAGTAAAAAAATCATTTGGTTGCCACAACTCGAGGCTCCAACTCGGCTAAGTGGGAGCCCTGCTTTAGAAAGAAGGTCTGATTAGGAAAGTTCCCAAAGTAGAGCAAGTAGCCATTCAAATGTTAATAAACATGTGCATCTGTTAAACATTCATCTTCAACAATGGAAACAAAAAATGAGAAACAGTGAGGATTGAGCTCTAGATGTCAGTTGTAGTCTCTAGACTGCCTGGTTTTGACAACTATGGCCAAGATCTAAGATCGTGGACAAGCCATAGGATACCTTCCATGCTCATTAAAATTTGAATGGTCAGATGCCCCATTTTTGCAATTGTATTTCAGAGACTCATTTATTGTTAAATGGCTATTCTTACTCATGCATGAATGGTATGATTCCAGTTGTTCATCATATGAAAGAGGATTATTTTATGTTTATTTTGATATACACTGTATGAAAGTAGTCTATATTGAATATTTATTTGAAAATCTGAACTATAAATAGTGTCCTTCTTTTTGCCAGTTTAGTAAGAGAGCCACAAATTATTCTGTTTCTGTTTTGACTGTTAATTCTGTAATGGTTTAAGACTTTAGGAGTTTATACCTCAGATATTATTTTGGAGTGGACACAGTCTGGTTACATGTACTTAATTAAAAATTTGTACCTGGGTTGTCTGTTTACAAACAAGTATTCTCCTCTGAGTCCTCTATCACATATTAAAAAGGCTGAATAGTCATCAAAAAAAAATATCTTTGTTATGTTGTTGAATTGATTTAATTGCATTCCTTTTTCCATTTAAAAAGAAAGAAAGTAGACTGTAGATTGGTGAAGGGGTAAAGTTTATCTGCCGAAATGATGTCTCCCAATTGTATTGTGCCCTTAACAGGATAAAGCTGTAGCAGAAAATGGAGATGGTCCATCTGCCACGCCCTTTGACCCATGGTACCAAGTCAATGTGTGTGATGCTACAAAGAACGGGGAAGCTATCATTTTCAAGATAAAAACACTGAAGGTGATGTACATGTTTTTTGTGTATTTAATTTTTATTGTTTGGGTTGTCCTTCCAGTTTAATGTTTGCATGAAATATATTCTGGTTTGCTTTTGTGCAGTCTTTAATTGGAGAAATTAATGTAAATCATTAGTCATGGAAACTTGAGTTGTTTAACTAATTTGTGCAAGTTGTAACTGGGAGACAGAATAGGTGGGGTGACGTATTCTCCAAGTGACAACAATCTGTGTAAAAAAGTCTTGGAGTAGTTTGCTTTCTGAGTATGTAATGCATGGTAACAGTATTTCATTCCTGTTATTTTTACCAAATTTGTTCATTTTAGGTTTAAAATTAGGCCTCCAGAGTAAACAGAGTAAACATGTATACAGTGTACTCAGGAGCTCTTGGTGATTATATCTCGTACTCAGGAGCTCTTGGTGATTATATCTCGAGCTCCTACTGGAATAACTCCTGTACATGTATTCCCACGGGAGCCATTTTTTTGTAAGACAAATATTAAAAATTTAGAAAGTGCGACCAGACAATATTTTTAGGGGGGATGAGCCTTACCTCAAAATTTGATAAAGTTTTCTCTCCTTTGTTTCTGTTTCTTAGTTTCTCTGATTTCTCCATTTTTATTCAGAGCAGACTTTAATCAATGTTGGATTATCTTTTTAAAATTGAGAAAACTTGCACTTTGAATTGACTTTGTTGTTGAATGAGTTGTCTGGGCTTACATAATTAATTAACAATTCACCAATTTAAGATTTGTATTTACTTAAATGATGGACACACTGCAATTCATTGCATAAATTATTTTTTTATTTTTTTATCAGACTCTTACTAATTTGTCTGTACGCAAAACAATTTTTATCAAAGTTGAATTACTTTTCTAATATAGGCAGCTGATACATGAAGGAAGTTTATAAGGTGCATTCTTTAACAGAAAGAACATGGTTTTACTGTGAGGAATGATATTACTTATTAATCAAATTCTATGTTATTTCTCATTCATGAAATGAGAAAATAAGCTTGTAGTCCATGATGATAGCACAAATGATTGCAGTGAGAAACAGGAAGTGAGATCTTGAAGGTGTCTCATCACTTTACTTGAGGATCGATAAATATCAGCTTAGCTTCATGAAACATGGCTTATTGAAGCTTAAATGATGACTTATTTTTTGTTTATTCATGTGGACATTATATATAGTTATATATATATATATATATATATCATCATTGTGGTTATATGCCTTTATGTACTGTTGCTCCAGTTTACTTTTCCTCTTAAAGGGCTTTCCTGTATAAAAAGTGCAAATAGTATACCCTTTTATTTTTTTATTTTTTTATTTTGTATTTATTTATTTATTTTTTTTTTTTTTTTGGGGGGGGGGGGGGGGGGGGGGCTGGTGAAATTTTTAAAAATAGACTGTTTAAAGCTGTGATGTCTATAGTACTGTAGAACTCATTTAGATTAATCAAAGAGCACTTCGTAAAATCTTATCAGAGACATTAGGTGGTATTTTCGAAAGTGGTCTAACTTTAGTCCATGGTTTAATCTACCGACTAAGTATGGAATGCCAAGTGTCCATATGAATATATGAATATAATGCTATGGTCACATTACCCAAAGTAGCCTGCTCGGCGGCTGAGCGTCGAGTTTTTAGCCAATTTTGCCTGGCCAACGAGTGGCGGCCGCTCAGGCACCGCATGTTTTTAAGGCATCGCTTGGTCGCTTCTGAAGTTTTAGCGCGGGGTTAAAATTCAGGGCGGCGCCTGCTCACTTTCACTCGACGCCAAAACTGCGCTTGGTGACTGGGCGGTCGCCGCCCGGGCGCTGACCTAATCGAGCATTCACTGTCGAGCGATTTAGGTCAAAAATCGAAGCCGCTAGGTCAAAGGCTGTCGAGCAGTCTCTGCCCGATCGCCACTGAGACATCAGTCGGTCACCGGGCGGCGAGTCCAAAATCGGTCGGCAGCCGGTCGGTCGGCAGCCTAGCGGCTTCGATTTTTGACCTAAATCGCTAGGCGACGAACGCTCGATTAGTTTGGTGCCCGGGCGGCGAGTCCAAAATCGGTCGGCAGCCGGTCGGCAGCCGGTCGGTCGGCAGCCTAGCGGCTTCGATTTTTGACCTAAATCGCTCGGCGACGAACGCTCGATTAGTTTGGTGCCCGGACGGCAAATGGCCGGGCACCGAGCATATTTTGGAGCCCCGCTGATCACTGGCCGGCCGTCGTGTAATATCTTTGAAATCAGTCGGAGACTGCTCGGAAACCAATGGGTAACCGGTCTGTCACTGCTGGGACAACACGCGGAAAAGCTCTGCGATTTCACCCAGTTTTGACCTAAAATCGACCGGCGACCGACCGAAAATCGACAGGGCACCGCCCAGGCATCGGGGGCTCTACAGCCTGCTCGACTTTTCAAAAAATCGCTGGGCGATGCCTAAATTCAAGCGGCGATCGAGCAGGCTACTAATCGGTCGGACGCCGCTCTGATTTGTGACCATAGCTTATATTACCATGATAACATCTATCATATTGTTGTTTATTAATTATGTTATTACATTTTTTTAATTGAGTGAAAGATTAAATTATTCACAAATATGTTCATGACTATGGACACTTGGCATTCCATACTTATTCGATGGAATAAACAATGGACTTTAAGTTAGTCCGCTTTCGAGAACACCACCCATTATGTTTGTGGGTTTTATTATTTCTGTTTGGTCACATGCAAGACTATTAAGACTAGTAAACAAATTTAGCCCTTTATTGCTGGAAAAATAATGCCAACTATGGTGCTACTGACAAGAAATTGCACAATTTTTTTCTTCAAAAATACATTATACAGAGTATTAATTTTATTAGAGAAGGGCAAAATACATGCTGCCAACAATGTGTAAGGGTGATAGAGAGTATGGCACATGTATGGAGATCTATGTAAATACATGTACTTGCAATGTTTTCAAATCATCTGCAATTGTTCAAAAGTTAATGTACAAGATTTTAATGGCATATTTCTTCCATTTCTGTGACAGCTTGAAGAGGATGGAACAGAAGTGACTGTTGAGAGAGTGTATGATGACTTTGAATGGCTACAACACTGTCTCACCACTGATAATGACATTGGAGGTATTATTGTAAGTGTTTAACATGAAGATACATGTACATGTACAAACTCTTAGTCTTACTGTAATTATCACCATGATGTAAACAAAAGAAAAACACCATTACCGGTAATCATGTACAGGTACGTGTACATGTATGTCCACACATGTTCCTATGGTGTGGAAGGGGTGTGTCAGCCTGAATTATAAGATGGTAGAAGAATCCCTGCAATCTGATTGGTCAATTACCGTGTAGATAATTTTACTGGATGCACTCGATATCGGGAATCGATACCACCGATATCTCTTTTTTTTTTGTTCTATAATTTTTTTAATTTTTGATCGTTATAATTTTGGTATTTGTTTTTTTTTTTTTTTTAATAATTATAATAAAAAAAAAAAATCTTTTCTATAATTTTCTTATTAAAAAAAGAAAAGAAGTTTAATGTGAAGGTGAGTCATTCCATATGTTTTCAACCATTGCACTAACAATTTAATTTTTTTTTTCAAATTTCATGAAATCATGCTTTCCGGTAATTACCGGATGCAATGGCTATGGCAAAATCATGCGTCCTGTAATTACTGGGGAGCATGATTTTGCCATGCGCCAGGTTAATCTGTAGAATAACAGATTTTTGTATTATTGATGATTTTTGGGGCCCCATTTTATAAAACAGATGATGCACAGGTTTAATTCGTGGGTTGGTGGAATGATGTGCACATGGGTCTGTGGATAGGTGGAATTCGTGGACCGGTGGAATTGTGTGTACCCACTCGGCTGCGCCTCGTGGGTTCAAACCATTCAAAGGTACCTTGTGCACACAATTCCTACCGACGCACTAAAACCTGTGTATCATTTGTATATTGTTCACCAACCCTTTCATGAATTACAAAAGCCTGACACTAATTTTAAATACTTGTAAAGGTTGAGGATATTTTGTTTCAGATACAGGTGTACCGTAATTATCGTTGTATAAACCGCCCTCGTGTATTAACCGCACCCCTCTATTTCGCCCTAAAAAAAAAAAAAAAATTTGCCGACTTTCTTTTTGCCGACTTAAAAAACAGTAGAGGACCTAGGATAGAACCTAATTGTGGTACGCCGTGTAATAGAAGAAAAATTGGAGGAATTATTATTATCAACTACATATTGAAATCTATCAGAAAGATTACTTTCAAACCAAGATGACAGACAAATTTGAGTGTTGTTCTAGTTTCCGAGTGGTGAGTCAACACACCGATTACTGAGCTGGGAGACATTGCCAGGCATAGCGCCAGGTGGAGGGGCATAAATCGAAACTAAAAAATCTTTTTTTTTTTTTTTTTTTTTTGGTTTACCGTGTATAAACTGCACCCCCGACTTTGAATTTTTTTTGGCTGCAAAAAGATGCGGTTAATACACCGTTAATTACGGTATGTAAAAAGTATATTATTGTTGCCGGTGGGGTACTTGGATTAAGCAGTGTTACGTAGCGTCATATTCTAGTGTGCGCTCTATCTAACTGCCACATTCCTTGACGGATTCCTTTCAGATTTCACATGGAGGTGTATCTTGGTATAATCTACACACGTATATTGTGTGTATTTGGTGACTGCCCCCAGTGTTCCGTCTTCTATAGGGTAACCGGCAATTATTTTATGGATGGTTTGTGTGCGCTCTATAGGCCACATTTCCGAAGGGATTTTGTTCAAATTTTGAACGAAGGTGTATCTTGGTCTAATTTATATGCCTATAGATTTTGGTGATGCTGCCTCCAGTGCTCCAACTTTTATAGGGTCAAACGTCATATTTTGATAGATGTCTTGCAGGCCTCGAATTACATCAAATTTGGGTCAAGGCCACTTTTTTGAGAGGGCACAAATCCACTGAAAGGGGCACAAATCTATCCTAAGGGGCACTAAGGCCAACGTGGAAAGTGCGCGTAAAATCACCTCACGCCGTTGTTTTCAAGGTGGGGGGGGGGGGGGGGGATATGTGCACCCAGGGGCGGATCCAGGATTTCTTAGGGGGGGGGGGGGCCCACCTTTTTTTTTTTTGTCCCAAAAAAAAATCGCAACGACTCAGCCAGCCGCTGAATAAGCAGGGGGGGGGGGGGTAAGAGGACACTTTTTTTTGTTTTTTGGTCTCGAAATTTGAAAATTTGACATTTTGTTCCCGTTGGGGTGGGGGGGGGGGGGGTCACCTTTTTTTGGATCAGCCATTGGCATAATTTTTTTGTGTGTGTGTGTTTCATTTAAAAAAAAAAAAAACATCACAAAAAAGGGGGGGGGGGTTGCTCCAAAATACAGACATAAAAAAAAACCGAAGGGCGGGGGGGTTCAACGCCCCAAACCCCCTCCCCCCCCCCCCACCTGCGTACGTGCCTGCTCGTCTGAATACAGTTTCCCCTCTTTCCGCGCGAAGCGCGGAAGCTTTTACATGTACGTTTCATTAAATCATTAGAGAAAGAAGAGGATTCGTTGTACCGTTTTTTACTCTTAATCCTCGTCTAAATTCACCCCCCCCCCCTCCCGCGCAAAGCTTGGAAGCTTTTACGTTTCATTAAATCACTACAGAAAGAAGACGATTCGTTGTACCGTTCTCGACTCTTAATTCTCGTCTGAATTCAGTTTCCCCCCGCCCCAATCCGCACGCGCGAAGCACAGAAGCTTTTACATTTCATTAAATCATTAGAGAAAGAAGACGATTCATTGTACCGCTCTCGACTCTTACTCCTCATCTGAATTCAGTCCCCCCCCCCCATCCGCGCGCGCGAAGCGCGAAAGCTTTTACGTTTTATTAAATCATTAGAGAAAGAAGACGATTCGTTGTACCGTTCTCGACTCTTAATCCTTGTCTAAATTCAGTTACCCCACCTCCTGCGCGATCGAAGCGCGAAAGCTTTGACATTTAATTTAATTATTAGAGAAACAAGACGATTCGTTGTACCGTTCTCGAAAATAATCCTCGTCTGCATGAATACAGTTTCCCCCTCCCGCGCAAAGTGCGGAAGCTTTTACGTTTCATTAAATCATTAGAGAAAGAAGACGATTCGTTGTACCGTTCTCGACTCTTAATCCTTGTCTGAATTTCAAAAATGTTTTTTGTCTGCTCCTTTTTCTTCATACGTCCTCTTCCCTTTCTCTCCTCTCTTTTTTTGGCTTTTTTTTTTGGGGGGGGGGGCGCCCCCCCACTGCCCCCCCCCCCCCGGCTTCGTGCCTGCGGTCAGATGAACATCTTTTGATACCTTGTCCGCCCCCGGAAACTCATGGGTTGAAGGCAAAGTACGGTCAGATAAGCATTCAGGGGCCCGCCTCAGGGCCCCTGGTGGAGTCGAGGGTGCGGAAACCCCTGAATTTTAGGGGTTTCAGCTATTTGATTACGGTCAGATGAACATATTTTTATACTTTATTTGTGACACTGGCAGGACACTGATTGGCGTGAGGTCCAGCGGGCGGAGCCCCCAGAAGGTTTTAGGCACTAAATTGCAATCAGACGAGTATCAAGGGGCCCTTGGTTGGGTCCCAGGGGCAGAGCCCACAGCCCACGGAAGCTCAGTGGTTTTAGGCGTTTAATTAATGTCAGATGAGCAATTTTTTATACCTTATTTTGTTGAGAAACTGGTAGTTAACTATTTTTTCTTTCTTGCTCTCTTTCTTTCTATTTCTCTTTAAAATGCTTTTCAAAAAAAAATTGGGGGGGGGGGGAGCTGGAGGGAGTGGGGAGTTTCCCCCTTTGACGTTTCATTGAATTATTAGAGAAAGAAGACGATTCGTTGTACCGTTCTTGACTCTTTTTCCTTTTCTGAATTCCAAGGGAAGCGCGGAAGCTTAGACGTTTTTAATAAATTATTAGGGAAAGAAGACGATTCGTCTTGACTACCGGTATTAATCCTTTTCTGAACTCAATTCACACCCCTCCCGCGCGATGGGCGGAAGCTATGACGTTTTAATTAAAACGTATGGGAAAGAAGACGATTCTTTGTACCATTATCTCGACTCTTAATCCTTTTCTGATTTAATTCCAGACCCTCCTCCCGAGAAAAATCCAAGTTTTTCACTGATTAAAAACTGTGAAAACGCACCAAAAAAGGTCACAACGCGAAGTGAAGATGTTAAACCAACGATGGGTAAACAAAACTTCCCGATATTGATTGGTCCAAATAAAAAGGATGGATTGAAAAACTAAGCCTTAGTCATTACGGTTTTTGTGCCAAACGTTTCAGTCATTTGGATGACATTCTTTCATATCTCCGTATCGGCAATTAAGTCCCGCCAATTAATTTAGGAGTTCCATAGTGGCAATTAAGTCTCGCTAATAATTATTGTTTTTAGATCTCCGTAGGGGCAACAAAGTCTTGCCGATTATCATTGTTTTAGAGCTCCGGAGGGGCGCCAAAACCTTGCCGACTATTATTGTTTTTAGAGCTCCGTAGGGGCAACAAAACCTTCCGGTAATTATTGTTTTTGGAGCTCCGTATGGGCAACAAAACCTTGCCGACTATCATTGTTTTTAGAGCTCCGGAGGGGCAACAAAACCTTGCCGACTATCATTGTTTTTAGAGCTCCGTATGGGCAACAAAACCTTTTTTAACATTACAAGTCGGGTTGGCTTACGATGACTATAATGTCGGCAAAACTTTTGTGGATTAAAATATTGTGGCCGTAAACGGTTTGATTTTGAAAAGGGCATTCCGGCCAGTGAGAGGGGCATTGCGGCAAATTGCCGATTGCCGGTGGGTAATTCGAGCCCTGGTCTTGTGTGCACTCTAGTGTGCGATCTAACTGCATCATTTCTTGTCGAATTTCTTTCAAATCGAGTATGGAAGTGTATGTTGGTACTTGGTAAAAATCTATGCACCTTTAGTTTTTGGTGATGCTGCCACCAGTGTCCCATGTTTTATAGGGTCAAAAGGTCATATTTTGGTAGGTAACTAGTGTGCGCTGTGCAGGTCATATTTCATGGCGGATTTCTTAAAATTTTTGAATGCAGATGTATCTTGGTACAATCTACACATCTACACTTTTGGCCCATGCTGCCCTCATTGTTCCGTGTTTTATATTGGTAAAAGGTCATATGTCTTTTATGCGCTCTAACTGCTACATTTCTTGACGGATTTCTTTCAAATGTTGTATGGAGGTCTTAATACAATCTACACATTTTTGGTGTATAGTGATGCTGCCACCTGTGTTCCATCTGTTATAGGGTCAAAGGTTATATTTTGGTGGTTGTCTTTTGTGCCGGGGCGGCTATTTCTTTTCATGACCGGGGGGGACGAAATTTGAGGGACGAGCAAAAACGGTTTTTTTTTTTTTGGGGGGGGGGGGGGTGGGGGGCAGGAAAAAAAATCTGTATCACCACCAATCTTAAATTTTACATGCAGGCCCCGCAGAACATTTTTCAAAATGGGGGGAGGGGGAGCTAAAGTATTTTCGATCAGGGAGAGCAAAGCGAGCGAAGCAAATGGAGCATAAATTGATGTGGGGTACGCCATGAAGCTCAGGGGTTTTAAGCATTTCATAACGGTCAGTTGAGCATCCAGGGCCCAGCCTTAGGGCCCTGGGTGGGGTTCAGGGGGCAGAGCCCCCGGAAACTCAGGGGTTTTAGGAATTTACTTACAGTCAGATGAGCATCCAAGGGCCTGTCTTATGGCCCTGGTAGGGTCCAGGGGCAGAGCCCCCGGTAGTTTAAGGGTTCTAGGCATTTAATTACGGTCAGATGAGCATCCAGGGGCCCGTCTTAGGGCCCTGGGTGGGGTTCAGGGGGCAGAACGCCCGGAAGCTCAGGGAAAAATCTTTCCATTTTAGCAATATTTGTAAATCACTGGTATCGAATTATTAGAAATAAACCACGTTTGAATTTCATTGGGGGGGGGGGACAACTGCCCTCCCCCCAATTGTACGCCACTGCGAAGGAGCAGAGTGAACGAGAGGGGTAAAAGTGACGGAAGTGACTACCACCTCACAGGTTTTTGAAGTTTTGTTGTATCAACAAATTACATTCCTTAGTAAAACTATAGTATAAAAACAAACAATATACGGTACTTTTTTTGCACTTCACATTTCTACAATATTTACCTGTATATTTTGAAAGATATTATGCGAGGGAGCGGAGAAGATTTGCATTTTTTATTTGTCTAAACACTGCACTCTTGGGCCTTCCAGAGCCTAAAAAGTATGTTGCAGTCTTTTGTCAGTATTTGCTTTACATTTTTGGGGCCCTTTTTAAAATTTTCTGAGGGAGGAAAGATCCCCCCTAAAAAAAAAAATCGAGGAGTTTTTCTGGGACACGGCCCCCCCCCCCCCCCCCCCCCCCCCCCCCCCCCCCCCCCCTCTTAGTAGAGTGCAGCTTATTTTGTTAAAGCTAATATTGAGAAATTCAGTCCAAATATTAATGGGAAGCAAGATTATTGGTGGTGAAACTGGAAATTCTTTAGATTATATCTCTTGTTGTTATCATATATTTGCTGTATGAATACAATTTTCAATATCTTATCGAAAATAAGAAAAAAATAACTTTCAGTGATATTCTTAGATTTCATACCTTTCATTCAAATTTGAGTACTGAAGAATTAGTTTGATACTCTGAATATCAAACACCATTAAAGGTACTATGTCCCTTTCGCAGCCAACCTCAAATACTGTAGAACTTTGCAGGAATTATGAATATGTCATGTATGTCCTATCTGTGAAATTTAAACGTTAGCAGTGTCCTCATATTCAAATTATGCAAGGAAACCCGTTTACTTGCTAGACTTCACTGTCAGACACTATTGAGTGACTGACTGGCTTTTTTTCTTCTTTGGTAATAACATACATGAAAAGAGTTGTAAAGGGTACATGAGCATTTGTCTACATCAATAACCCACTTCTTGTGATGGCCAAGATTAAACTGATTGAATCTTTGCGCAGCATAAAACGTATGACCATTCGGTACAATTGTCTGAAAATCAAGACTATTACTTTTGGGCTCTATAGCCCTAAAGTCGATTTGACAACTAATAGTCGTTATTTTCCCACTTGAAGACATTTTCAAGCCCCACCTTTTTTAGGGAAGTTCTAAATTAGTATTATCTTTCAAATGCAGTTGGAATTGAACTTTTTCATTTTTTTTTGGCCTGCAAATGGGACATAGTACCTTTAAAAATACAAGATATTCACATTTTTCAGACAAGCATTTTCATGTATAAATATTCTCATAATCAACAACTATCCTTATTTCACAACATTTACAGTTTAAACTCAAACACTCACACATATCCCACCCATTGTTCAACAAATTATCACTTAGAAAATCCTAAAATAATATTAGCCCAAAAGTCAGTAAGACATCATGGACCAGATGTTTGGAACTCCTTACCCAATTTAATAAGGCATTGTTCATCTCTCTATTCTTTTAAAGCATCTCTTAAAAAATCTCTCATATCGAAGTACCTACATAATTGATTTCGACATGCAGTAGGCAATTATCATTCATATCTCAAATATTGGTCACATTAATTGCAACTCATGTTTGCAAATTTCGTATTCTATTTCGTATTCTTGGTTTCCTTTATTGAAAAGGCTACATTTTGTATCCACTCCACCATCCAACAGAGAGTTACGTGCACATCCACTATTCGCTACATATACCAACACGCACGCTTGCGTGCATGTGCACACACACACATACGCACACGCACACACACAGTCACACGCTTACACACACACAATACACACTCACACAGCACACTCATAAACTCATACACAAAGAACGTTTAAACACTTTTTCATTTTAAGTTTTACCTTAAGATTATTTTTTTTTCTTTTTGAGGCCGCCATCCTAGTCAAGCTTTCGCGGTCTCCTGCACTTTTTCAACTGATAGTTTGGATAATACATTAAATTTATAATAATATGTTATAGAAATATTAAGTTTTGTTATTATATGTACAAATGTTAAAAGACAAAAAAACATTTATGATACGAAGTTATCATTGTATGTATATTTTGTATTATACCTTACGTTTATATTATGTTCTTTGTTATTCTGTTATTATAATTGGAAAAATGCAGAAATCAAATCAAATCAAACCTGCCAATGAAATGGAGATCACTCTAAAATATACATGAATACTTATCAAGTCATCATATTGTGTGAATATAGGTGCCCCCATTGCCACCAAGGCCTGTGTCATCAGCTGCTGATACGGCTGCGAAATCCAGGAAGGAACTTGGAGAGGAAAGTACAAAGGTCAAAGGTCAGTACCGGTAATTATAACGTAACTCTTCATGTCATTAAAAAAATTCTAGCAACAAAAGCCTTTTTGATAAGGACTACAAATATACAATTCTTTCAGATATTGAAGAGATTTTAATCTCAAACAGCACAAAGAAATTAATCTGCCAGTGATATTGCAGAATGAGGGGGAAAAAAATATAAATTTTCCTCTGACAACCTTTATCCAACCTACCTTATGTGATGTGATGCTGGACGTGTCTCAAACTGATGTTGTTGTAGTCACTAAGTCTGATGTTCGGAAGTTCTTGGGTAAGGTAAGGTGGCATAAAGTACTAGGGCCAGTATTTCATTTAATACTTGAGTTTGAAAATAAGTATTTTACTTAATCAATTTTGGTATTCAGTTCAAACTTTTGGCTACATGTAAGTATTTTTTTATTTTCCCTTAATTTAAGACAGCTCCCTTAAGCCATTTATTTAGAGGCCTTGATTGACAGGCATAAAGTTTTCTAACACAGTATCATACCTGCGCACAATTATATTCGCATTTATTGCAACGTATAATTGCACATTACTTTTGATGGACCGTGTGACGTCACAATGCTTATCAGTAAGTATTTTACTTAAATTTTTATCTTACGTATGTAAAAGTCTAAATGTGATTTGAATACAAGATGAGTTAAGTTCCTTGCTTGCTTAGTAATTTACTTAATTTGCGTATTATGCCTATGGATGGTGAATTTCATTCACATCATGAATCTACATGACGTTGTTCTTTGAGCAGTATCTCGCTTATTTTTATGCCTCCGTTACGAGGTAGCCGGAGGCATTATGTTTTCGAGTTGTCCGTCCGTACGTACATACGTCCGTCCGTCCGTCCGTACTTCCCGTTCTCGTGATCGCGTTATCTGGAGAACCGATGGATGGATTCCTGTCAAACTTTGGTCATGTATGTATCTTGCAGAGCCGATGAACTGATTAGATTTTGGGGTCACAAGGTCAAAGGTCGCAGGGCTCATTATGTATGCAAAAACAGCTTGTGATCGCGTTATCTCAAGAACCAATTGATGGATTCCTGCCAAACTTAGGTCATGTATGTTACTTGCAGAGCCAATGAACTGATTAGATTTTGAGGTCAAGGTCAAAGGTCATGCGGCTCATTATGTATGCAAAAACAGCTCGTGATCGCCTTATCTCAAGAACCGATTGATGGATTCCTGCCAAACTTAGGTCATGTATGTTACTTGCAGAGCCGATGAACTGATTAGATTTTGAGGTCAAGGTCAAAGGTCTTGCGGCTCATTATGTATGCAAAAATAGCTTGTGATCGTATTATCATTAGAACAGATTGATGGATTCCTGCCAAACTTAGATCATGTATGTATCTTGCAAAGCCAATGAACTGAGTAGATTCTTGGGTCATGAGGTCAAAGTCAAATGTCATGGGCTTATTATGTATGCAAAAATAGCTTGTACATGTACTCACGATATTCTGAGAACCTGTTTATGGATTACAATGAAACTTGAATTTGAAAGATGTCTTCTTTTTTGGTTTATAAACTTGCGCTATGACGGAGGCATCAATTTCGACTGCGCGCAGTCGAGTTCCATCTAGTTGCTCCATATTCCTCTGAATTTTGATATATTATAGCTGAGACTATGGGCTATAGTTATTCAGATTAAAAGACAGACCACCTGAATCGTTTTAATGACGAATTAAATTTCTTGTTTTTACAATTATTTTTATGGCTCCAATCCAAGATTTCAAACTAATTCCATCACAACATTTTCATCATCTAACACCACATCGCCATCACACCACACAATATCTTTTAAGTTATGTGTAGGGTGTAAACTGATGTTTGTCGTATTGTCGTTTGTCGTGTTCGGTGTGCACGGGCCTTAAATTGTAGAGCACCTGGGATCAAGACTTTTACTTTTCCCACCAGTAAATCATATCTATATAAGGATTCCAAGTGGTACAATAAATCAGTGTATGCAATAGCTTTAGCGCAGCACCCGGATGACTGACCAATATTGGTTTTTGTATTGCTCAATCATCTGTATCGATATCGATATCACAAACACACAAACAAAAATCCATATTTACCGAGGCTAGTCAAATTTTGTTAATTCGCTAGTCAGCCTGATAAAGATAATGATAATATTATATGGCTTTGTTTTTTGTGTGATACAAGAAAATATTCTCGTAGCTCGTGCAATATATTCTTGTATCACACTCAATGCCATCCAATAGTATATAAATATCCCTGCCAGTTTCTTCAACACATTGTGGCTAGAGCTTGATTTTCATACAAGAAAGATATTAAAACTTTATCCCTTTTTTCAAAACCTTTTTTTCACTTTCATTAATCAAGTAGGTGATGAGTTCCATAAAGACTGCCGTCATTTAGAGAAGTACCTCAGCCTGGTCATCAAACACAGTACCTTAGGCAAGGATGAAACTCTTGCTAAATTCCTCACAGCAATAGATGTAAGTTAATTTCATTCATGTCATTCATGAGTCATCTAGCAAAGTGTTATCAAATTTACTTATTTGTACTTCTTCACTCAAAACTTTGCCTCTTTCTGTTTTTTCACAAAAAATTTAAGAAGAAGGAAAAGGTAGACACTGTAACATGATCGCTGGTGATTAGAATGTAATCAACCCGTTTGAAATGGTAACTTAACCACTATTTTGCCCCCCATGGCATGGTTGTTAAAGGTATCGTTTAACAATGTTAAATCTGAGATGCATGGCCCTACGTGTTATCAGTGTCTGTGATATGGTGTAATATTGAAGCCCTAAAAAAATTGCAATTTAAAATATCATGAAGTGCCTCAAAAAAGTAAAAATCTTTGAGTGAACGGTTTTACGATACTCGTTTTCCCCAATAGACTAGTGTTATGAAAATTGTTAGGAAAACACAAAATTTGATTTCGATTTCCAATCATAAATATCTTGGTAATCAGAAAAGCCATCGGCTTGTAAAAATCATGGGTTCTTCAATGACCCAGGCCTGATAATTATTCAATTTTTGTCCCGATTTTTTTTTTTTTTTTTTTTGCAGATTTTTTTCCTTCTTCTTCCCGATTTACCCTGATTTTCCCCTTATTTTCCTCTTATTTTCCTGATTTTTTCCCAATTTTCTTACTCAAAAGGGGGGGGGGGGGGGAATACTGTTAGATGCCATTTTTTTTCCCTGAATCCTTTTTTTTTTTACTAAGGAGGGGGGGGGGGATGTGGTGGTTGAGAAGAAAAAAATTATATTTATAATTATCATTGCAGCATAAGCTAAATCCACGGTTTTGTTTCAGAAACTGAGACAAAGTTACCCAATCCCTTTAACCACTTGATTGCTATTGGCTGAAAACGCGTTCATACCGCCTGTGCTACAGCATTTTTGTACTGTACAAAAACTGTTCACTGTACACTAAAAAAGCCGGTATTTTGGGGGAAGAGTGCCATCTACTGTTCGAGACCTGTATAACATCATTGCAGTGCTAATTACACAGTAGGGCTAGGCCTTATGCAGTGCTACGGTCTTGAAAGTGCAATGCACTAAGCACGTACATCTACATGGTGCGCACAGACAAGCAAGAGCCAGAACACATACATGTACATCGTGAGCAGTCAAGTGGTAAATAGCAGGCCCGGGCATTCTGACGTCAAAGGAAGTGATAGGCAAACAAACTTGTTTGTGGTGTCTACAAATTGTGTCTGGCAGCTAGGGTGTGACGGGTGCAAAGATAACAATATTATCTACTGGCTATGCTCTCAGGAAATAATAATGAAAAATACTGATAATGTTGTAAGCGGAGGCATATTTTTCGACTGCGCAGAGTCAATTTTGTTCTTGTTATCCATAACATGATTACATCAGTAGTTTCTGTTTACATTTAAAAAGGATTTTCTACCCTTATAATTATCTGATATTAAAAAGGCATTTTTCAATATCATTTAGTGAAGCATCTAGCATTGCCAATGTTTAAACAGATGAATACAGAATGCATGATATAGAAGTAATCAGGTTTTTTTTACTCTTGTCTGTCTAGCCTCCTATACGTGCCAAGGTGAAGCGAGGTTTATTTTCTAACCTGACCCAGAAGATGTCGGAGGTCATGAAGGGAGGTCACCAAGACACAGACAATGGGTTTCAACATGAGAGAGATAGAGCCAATCAGGTGCTACCTATCATGAGAGATCTTAGTCATGTCTTCAAACTGAGAACAAATCATTTACAAAGTAAGCTTTTCTTCCTTTTATCATTAGTCTACCTATACCGATCAGTCATAATTTAATGTCCAGGATCTGTCGTGCTATAAGGACTACCGGTACAGTTTTCATTAACATGAGACCTAGACTGCCGTTTTCAAGCTTGTTTAGTGTGGGATTGATATATTTTTCACTTGCAAAAATAGATTCTGTGCTAACCAATGAGCCTACAGGAACTTTTTCTTCTGCATTCCTGTTATAACATGTGTACAACAGGTCATTGGAGCATAATTTTTTCGCCCCAAGATCATTCCACACAAACTGCACGCACAGTGAGTGATGTTGCATGAGCGCTGGCACGTTAGAAGCGGAAAGCTCTCATAAATTTAAATTATTGGCAATATTTGGGCAGAGAAAATCTAGACCTAACCAGCTATATTTGTAAATGTGTGCTTCCCCGATACTCTCTACCCTAAATGTTTCTTCTAAGCCTGAGTCATTACGGTTTTTGTGCTAAACGGTTAACCGTTAAAAGTATACGGGCGGTTTCGTTTAACCGTTTAATAATAATCTGAAAAAGTGAAAATACAGTATTTTTAATAGTGCTGTAGCTCGGAACCCTGCTGGTCTTCAGACTGTCGGGCTGAGCATTCCCAGCCCCGGACTATGGCACAAATTGGGTCATCCTGATAAACAGAGACCAGTAATAAACAACATAAAACATGTCTTATTATTCCTCATCTGAATTTGATATCACGATTAACCTTGCAAAGTTACTCTGTGAAGTTAGCTGATCTGTGACGTGTTTATATATGCCTTTGCAATGCAATGTTTGCACATGGTCAGGGAGAGAGCTCCCTGCATGTATCATTGCCATATGAAATTATGTGGAAGTGTGTATCACACACACCCAAGACACACCCTGCAATGAGCTGATCCAAGTTAGTGACCAATCAGGAAGGTTCTCTAGCTATGTGGGTGGAGTTTGATACCAGCATAAATTACAGGTTGGTGACCGCGCGTGCTTTCACCGTACCCAGTTCAGTGGGAGGTCAAGAAGCCACGCCCACATGTGTGCATGTGACAAGCATGAGCTCTCCATCTGTGTGTATGTACAGTGTATTTGGGCGCCGGAGGTTTGTGTGTACATGTGTGTGTGACTGAGAGAGCATGCATATGGGCTAGCATGTCCCTGCATGTCCCTGCATGGACGAGGCAGGGACATGAGTGAAGAAGTAAGAAGTGAGACTAGATAGAAAGGGTGGCTGTGTTAATCGGCTGAATTGAAGAATGATCAAAAACTTAAATTACTCACAAATAATATCCAAGACTTTGTTGATTGATATTTCTAAAACTTCAATTATTATTGTTATCAATATTTTTGTATTTTATTTATATATGAACATTATTTTAGGGGGCGAGTCGGCAAGGGATGGATATTAATATTGAGAGAGAGAGAGAGAGAGAGAGAGACTCGGGGGAGAAGGGATGTGAGAGGAACTGACCATCGAATGTGTAAACATTTAGAAAGTTGTGAGCTGAGAGTGCAGTAATAAGAAAAGGTACATGAGCGATGAACACATTGCAGAGAGAAGGGAATAAAGAGGGTGAGAAAAGAGAGAAGGGGGCTGGTTGTTTTATTGTTTACAAATTCATTCATGGGGATTACTGCTGCCAGAAAGCTAGCGCACAGCGGCCAGGGTGTAACATTACACTGCGGTTTCTTTGATTATCTTTATCATCGGCTATTAGCACATTCCAAAATGTATGCAAATAACGGTTAACCGGAGCGAGAAATGCTAAACGGTTTTGATGAATGCGGTCGGATAACCGTCGGTTAAACGGTTTGACTCAGGCCTAGTTTCTTCCTTGGCTCTTCTGAATACTTCCACCAATCAGTCTACTGTTGAAAGACAGTAATTAAAAAAACTCTAGTTACACTGTTTCACCAATCACGTTTAGCAAACAACCCATTGTCGTCAACAATTCGTCATCCCTTCACCGTTATGCAATCCTTCATATCTGTGAAGCACTTTTACGACATAACGAAAAGCTGTCGTTAAATTATAGCCCACCATTATAACACAGGAACCAATGTAAATCAGGTGGGGTATCACGACCCCACTTTTGTTTCCCTCGTTTAAACTTGGACAGAGCCTTGCAGCTCTGCGTGAGAGATTATGAAATAGAGTGGTGAAGTGTGACGTCATCAAAAAATCTATTTTTTGGAATTTCTCAATTTTTTCTTCATTTTCATAACATTACGAGCCAGAGCAATATAACACTGAGTTCCTATAGGACATCTATTTATTCAGATGGTCATATCTCAGCCAATACTTCACATATTCAATTTGTTTTTGACTTTCAGACATTATTTTTGATGCTCTTTTGGAAAATGAATAACAAATTGAGATATTCTGAAAATATGTTTTTATGATGTCACAGCTTTGGATTGTGTCTGTACTCTTCATCATCTTAGTGTACAAACAAACTCTTACTGGGGCTTAGTCTGAAAGGAAATGAGAAGTAGGAAATATATGTTTTACTTGTTTCAAGATATTTTCATGTCCAAAAGTCACTTATAATTTAGATGAAGACCAAAATAAAAGTCGGTCGAAGCAAAATGACCGAGAATTGGCGATATAACAACAAATTTAACTGTGACAATTAGCACTCTTTCTCCCTTCCTCTCTCCCTCTATCATGCTTTTCTCTCTCTATCCCTGTATATCACCCCATCAGGGTCTCGGGGGGGGGGGGGGGGGGGGGGGTGATTACATTGAATAACGCTAGTGTTTACCTTCGGCTTAGCTCTAGGAGTATAGTGAAAGTTAAATGGGGGTTTCAATTTTAAACAACTAATGTTTGTCATGATGTTTGTACAGAGAAGTTTTTGTCTTGCCCGTGTAGCAAAAAGCGAGACATAGGCGCCGCTTTTCCGGCGGCGGCGGCAGCGTCGGCGTCAACATCAAAAACTTAACCTAAGGTTAAGTTTTTTAACTTTTGATATTATTTTAAAAGTAAAAGTCCTTATTCAATGAAACTGGGACTATAGGGTTATCAAGTATCCCCAATTATGTGAGTAGAATTTAGGTCACTAAGTTAAGGTCAAAGGTCATTTTAGGTCAACAAACTTTTTTGTGGCATCAACATATGACACAAATTGCAGGTCACAAGGTCAAAGGTCATTTTAGGTCAGTAGACTTGGATTATGTTTTCACAACTTAATATGAGAATAAATGAATCAATTTTTGTTATTTGTTCATGATTCTTAGTCAATATTCACTTCAAAATACTGATTACATTCAGAGCCTGCTAATGGGCCACCCTGCCTATAAATAATGTTCTAACCTCAATTTTTCATCATATCGAATTGCGTAATGCAGGCGAGACCACCGAGAGCGTTTCCCTTGTTAAAGTTTTTAAGAAGAAGTTTTTTTATCACACATCGTTACACCACACTTGCATTATGTACTCATAGCACACTCTCCTCTCGAACTTATCAGTTTTTTTAAAGTGTTGTTATATAGTGGTACAGGTGTATATGCGCTTAAATTTCAATCCAAGAGTTGAGACTTCTACAGGCATGAGAATCCTTCGCGTTTCAGTGGTTTTTAGTGTTTTTAATGCCAAAATGTGTCCTCTCTGAGTTCAATGTAAATCCGGTATAAAATTTGGGGGGTAGAGGTTGTGCAGGGTGATGTATTTTGTACGTAAATTGAGTTATATACTAGCTTTAAAAAACCAGAGATCGTCTCTCAAAAGATGCATTTTATAAACACGATAGCATGATAAGCATGATAGCAATAATTACGGCGCCTGTAGCTGTATAATGACATCATACACAAAGCAAAGTCGCTCGCTTGTAGACGAGAAACATTTACGTAATTTTTTTGGAAATTGACCAATCAACGACCCCGTATTGTAAGCCTCATGGCATTGCATGCACGATCTGAAAAAACTGACATGAGCGCATGCACGGCGGCCATGTTTGCTTACGAATTACAATCATAATACACTGAGTGCGTGAACTTTTTTGTAAAATAAATCCTTGATTATCGGAAGCATCCGACTTCAAAATGCAGTGGATTTTGGACTGAAGGGAAGAACACATCGTACAAAATTAGGACAAAGATGTTAAAGATAAATGGACGTGGTCTTGGTTAGATAAAGATGTAGAAATTACACTCCCAGGCAGTACCGAAAAAAGTTAAATGTAATGTCGCGATTTCGCTAGAAAGTTAGATGTACCGGGCTAGTCTATGTGCATTCTTTGATGTTTAACATAACAGGTAACTCCCGAAGTGCAAAATTACATTGAAAGTTCTTTGCAAATGCCAGTTTTAAGTACCTACCTAAATTGCCCTCTGCTCCCTTAACCCCCCTTTTTCACCTTGCCTTCGGCTCCGTTTGATCATGTTTTTAAATATTTATAATTTTCATTTTTTTTTCAACAAACTCCATTCTTATGCCTGTTCTAATGGAAGCTTGGCACTAATGTCCCTTGGTATGACATTAATCCCATTAATTTGCCACTCTCCACCCATGTGTTTAAGTACAAGGCAATTACTGGAATAATCATAATTGCAATGCATTCACGATTGTTGAGTGTGGTGGAAACATTTAGATTGACATGTGGACATGTTTTGCATGATATGTGAATTTGTGTCTGCCATGAGAGGCTTTCACGTTGTTTCATGTCATTGTATCCCCTTTGGATTCATATTCTTGTGTGCACTCTTACTGCCACATTCCTTGACAGATTTCTTTCAAATTTTGTATGAGAGGTGTATCTTGGTATATTCTATACAGTACACACCTATAATTGTTAGTGATGCTGCCCCAGTGTTCCGTTTTCTATAGGGTTAAAAGTCATATTATGATAGATGTCTTGTGTGCACTCTGCAGACCACATTTCTTGATGAATTTCTTTCAAATTTTGTATAAAAAACAAAAAGAACAAATTTAAGATGTAAAACGATGATAAAACTATAAAATGTTGATCCAATATAAAGATCGATGATCCCAAAAGACTCCATACAATGAGCTTTTAAAGATGATATATTTTTTATTGATGATTGCTTCTCAGAAAGTAGGTGGATGGCCCGTTTAATCGGAGCACCACCAGCACACGTCCAAACTCATCCTGGGTCACACACTTGCGTGGCCCCCAAGCCTCTCATGGTTTGGCAGCCGACGCCCAGGCTCTCCTGGAGAAATACTTGCCTGAGACCTTCACACCAGGTCTGCCCGATGCAGCCCATGCTTCCCTTCTCTTCAGACAAGGGGCTCCCTCCACAGGAATACTGCTGACAGTGGTTTGCCAGTCCGGTGACAGGTATCTTGTGAGTTGGGAGATTTTCCTCCTCCCCCTCTAGTCATGGCTGCTGCGTTTAGCTCATTAGTGAGTGAGCTTGGTTCAGGAGGGGGGGGGGGGTGTAAGGGCATCACAGGCTCTCGCTCGAGACTTCTCTCACCCCACACAAGCGGTGTTTCGGGTGCGTCGCACTTTGGATGGCCAGTCATGTAGAAGTCATCACACTGAGCTCCCCAAGCTCTGTTCTCGTTTTGGAGTGACCCCAGTTTCACTAACAATGTTGGATCCACGTCTGTGAAATGCAAGTGTGCCGGTCTCACAAGACTTCTGAGATCTCTGACTGTGACTTAGACGGAGTGGACGGTAGTAAAGTTTATACCTCGGCCTGCCTTCTCTCCAGCTGTTCAGACTGCTTTGAAGCATCTTGTTGGGCAACAGGGTTTACCCTGGTCCCATCAGTCACCCGGGGACAGTTAGGAGCATGACCCCTGCCCCGGATGTGTCTTGTCTGAGCCGAGTTTCACTTTTCTGGTGTTTCACTTTTTCATGTTTCGGGTGCGTCGCACTTTGGATGGCCAGTCATGTAGAAGTCATCACACTGAGCTCCCCAAGCTCTGTTCTCGTTTTGGAGTGACCCCAGTTTCACTAACATTGTTGGATCCACGTCTCTTAAATGCAAGTGTGCCGGTCTCACAAGACTTCTGAGATCTCTGACTGTGACTTAGACGGAGTGGACGGTAGTAAAGTTTATACCTCGGCCTGCCTTCTCTCCAGCTGTTCAGACTGCTTTGAAGCATCTTGTTGGGCAACAGGGTTTACCCTGGTCCCATCAGTCACCCGGGGACAGTTAGGAGCATGACCCCTGCCCCGGATGTGTCTTGTCTGAGCCGAGTTTCACTTTTCTGGTGTAATCCGGCCTCTGAGAGGCTCTATACTGTGGCTAGCCTTTTTCCTTTTGGTGGTGGCTAGGCTCTCTTCTCCCACTACCCTTGCTACTCCTCCAAGGGAGGAGTGGGTAGCTGGATCGGGACTCACCCTCCCCCTCTGGGGTTTGGCTTTCCCCGGGCTGCGGGCCTGTCTGGGACTCTATCTCCCAGTTGGCTTTGGCATATGTGATCGGTTATCAGTGGAGCTAAGCGTTGACACACGATCATGGACTAGATCGGTCATGTTTTACTAGAGCTCCTGTTTTTACCGATTGATTTTTTTTATTTTTTTGTTTTATCCACAAAATTCTTGTAAAATAACCTTTTAGTTGAGTTTTATTACTATCAAAGCTTACCTTTAAGAACTTTTAGGAAAATTTTAGATCCGATGGGACTGGATTTAAACGGATTTTGATCTCGCGTTTCCGACTATTTGGATGTTGTAGAATCGACGCGTAGGAGTAGCTAACTGGTGATCGCGAGAGGCAGTCTCCGTACAACACGACTCACTGCGGCTTCACGTGTATCGTCACTGCTGTGCTTCGACGCATAGGAGTAGCTAACACCATCGCTACCGACGCCGGAGTTCTGGGGATCGCGAGAGGCAGTCTCCATACAGCAAGACTTACTGTGGCTTCACGCGTATCGTCACTGCTGTGCTTTGCTGCCATCTTGCTTTTACCGTGACTTCGCTTTTTTTAATAGACTTTTAATACCTTTTTCCACTTCGGAATCTATTCGATGTGATTTTTAGTATGCATATTTCATGTGGACATTTTTCTTAGAACATCATCGTATTTTAGATAGATAGACTTTTTAGTCTGATTTTTAACTGATAATATTTAGCGCTGGCATTCATTGTGTTATCCACACATTGAACCGGTCCAAACGCTGAATTAATTACTACAGAAGTAGCCATTGTTCATCTCGATACCTGCCAAGATGTCTAGGCTTGGTGTTGGAGCTAGAGAAGCTAACCTCAGATTACAGCTTTGTCTCAATTTATTGGTTTGCATCACACTGACGGGAGCTGGACTTCGCCTGTCCCGAAGCCCCTTGAGGGACCAACATTACGGTAGGATCTTACCTTTTTATGATTCAACTTTTGATCCAATTGATGATCATCTTTCTAGTAAACACACGTATATGTCTCGAGACTGGGAGTGAATTATCAGACATACTTTAACTTTGCTACCCAACTGTCTGTGACTCGAAATATCAGACATGTAATGCTTAAGAAGAGGGGCTTGTATTTTGAGAGATGCTAAAGGAAACTGCAAATGAAATAGCACCAGTACTGCGCGACGTATTTCAACAATCCTTAGACAGTGGAGATCTACCTGAGGATTGGCTTTTAGCCAATATCACCGCGCTGTTCAAGATTGGTTGGCCAGTCCTTGAGGACTGTTGCACGGGCTTCTCTCAGACACAATTCCCCAGCTAACCCTGAGGGTAATCAGAGTCCGTCACTGCTGTTTTGAGGCAACGAGCTTCCCGGTGGGTTTCCTGTACCGGCTGTTTTCAAATCAGTGATTTCTGATTTCTGTCTCTTTTGGACGGACATCCTTTCCCTCCCCCGCTGAGGCCGGACCTAGTGTCCCAGCGTCTGGCAGGCTCCTTCATCATTGTCCCACTGTGTTCTCTCTGACAGCCCGGCGATTGTTGGGAAGACGCTGAGGCTTTGGGACTCTCTGAGAGAGCCTCTAGGTTTGTAGCTGAGAGTCGTAGAGACCTCGTGAGGTCCCTTTACGACTCTCGTCTGGTAGCCTATTCCCGTTGGGTTTTGAAGACCTATGTGTTTCACCCTGTATGGCTTCAGTAGGCGCGATTGTAGAGCCCTTTCCACTTTTCGTGGATACCGCTCGGCCATGGCCACCTTTCTTTTGGATTTCCGGATCCTAACCAAGTTGCTGTGTTTGTTTTTTTCTACAACAACCAGCTAACCCTAAGTTGTCTCCTGTTTGGAGACTGCCTAAGGCATTGTCTAAGCCTCCCTTTGGACTGATGTCGAAAGCTTCTCTCCTGCATCTCATGGTCTAGGCTCTGCTCCTCATCGCTTTGCGTCTGGGCAGAGGAGGAGTACTCTCCGTGCCCTCTATACCTCCTCCGGCCTTATCCGGTGGGATAAATGGGGCATTAGACTTTTACCCAGGCCCCCTTTTTTTGGTTATGAACCAGTTGGTTTCCTCCGGGCCTGTTGAGGTTTTCCTCAACCCTCTCTTTGATTTTTCCTGGTCAAGGAGGACTAAATATGGTACCCAGTGAGGGCATTCAAATGGTACTTGGACAGGACCAAGAGTTTTTGTGAGGCCAGAGCCCACGATACTATGAGCATCAGTACTTTTTTGAGGTATTGGTCTAAAGGATATTTTTGGGGCTGCCTTTTGGCAGTCTCCCGTTTCTTTCACTTCTTTTTATCTCAGGGCAGTTCCTTCTGGGGAGGTACTGTTCATGACTTTGTCCCTGTTAGCGGCATTGTTGGCCATTAATCCCCATTAATCACCTTCCCCTTGGGACATGCCACTCGGTGTTTCTGTGCTGGTTTAGCAAATAATAAGTAGATACATTGATTTCTTATGGTAAATCAGAAAAATTCAGAACTGATTTTATTATTAATATATAAATCTTTGTCTCTACCTATGTCCCTCCCTTCATCCCCTCTCCTTAAGTGTTGTCTCAGGCGGCTCGTTAAAGAGGATGATGGCAGGCATGAGTGCGCGCATGTAACCCTGGGAAGGCGATGTACTGGGGTTGGGCATGCGCGGATGTCATGTTTTAGTTCTCGATGGCTGCGTAGTTAAGGTAAAATAGCAAATAATAGGAAGATACATACATTTAGGTAGTAAATAATAAAATCAGTTCTGATTTTTCTGTTTTTACGGAATTCATGATTTGTTAAAGTCCTAATGTGATATACAGATTGCCAAGGAGACATAAATTGTTGTAGAAATATTATCATTGATGGTCACGGTCCTAACTCAACACTGGTATTTATGAATAGTACAGTATACGAAGACTGCTTATTAGACCCCCCAAGGTGATTCATTTTGTATCAGTTTGTATATATATGTATGTGTTGTATGTTTTTTGTTTCAGCAAATTTTGTAGGCTCAATAGGAAAATATTTATTTCTGTTTGAGCTTGCGAATTAGGAAATAACGATCATTATTGTACATGTACAGGGAATCCTATATGAGCATTTTATGTACGTCCTGATATAACGAGGAAAATCAACTGGTCTCGAGAATTTTCCATGTTTCAGTAATAAGTAGATTTATTCGTTTTTATGCCCCCCCATTACGAAGTAGCCGGAGGCATTATGTTTTCGGGTTGTCCGTTAGTACGTCTCGTTCTAGTGATCGCATTACAGACCTCCCAACCTTTCCGCTTTTGGCGGAAAATTTCCGCTTTATTTTTCTTTTTCTGATTTTCCGCTTTTGTCTTTTATTTTCCACCAAAAAAAAAATCATATATTGGTGAAGAAATACAGTTATGCGGAAGTGAAAATTGTGATCTTCACAATGCTTTACAGTGTATTATGTACATGTACAGTACACAAGTACAGTGCGTGTATTATATGTACGGCGTGTGATGGCAGTTATCGCAAGTATGGAGCTTCGGCGAATCGTGACGTCATTTTCCTGATAAAAGGCAGTCATCAATCCTGACGATGATCTCAAACTGACAATATAAACACTTATAAGTAATCAATGACTTGTATTTTTGATACTTGTACATTTGTTGTCACTGAGTGGTCTGATTTCGCCATAAATAAATTTTGCGATGTATCATCTAGCGAGCGCAGCTACTTCCAGCGGCGACTGGAGTGAAGCCACGCTTACCCAGCGGGTCGCAATTTTTTTCCCCGTAACCCTAACATGTCGAAATTGCCAATATTGCCACTTGAGCAAAGACTATCAGTGTACTAGATGGTTTGTATGCATGCGCGTGGACTTGAGCAGCTTTGTGTCTGTTCCACAGAGTTATACATGTATCATTAACGCCACTATAACATTGCCATCGGCATCGCGCATCGTTTAGCATATGTACACAGTACAGTGGCATGGTCGTCTGCTAACACAGAATCAGATTCGAAGTGGACAACTGAAATCAAAATATTGTTCATTGGGTAATATCTTCTTCTTCCTTTTGAGTACAGACCTCTTTACAGAGTATTATCGTACTATACTGGGGGTGTGTGCAGGTGGACCACTACACCGGGGTTTCCCCCTACTCTTATACGAATAGTGCAGTGGGTTCTTAACATGCAAAGGTAGTGACTCTTCTGTACATGGGGCCTCCATTTAACGTCCTATCCGAGGGACGGAGTGTTTTCCACTGCTGGGTTAATTTGGGTTAATCCTTCCCCAACTTCACAATGACTGTGCTTAGGCCTTATAGACTTAATATTGGATTTAAAAAAAATGATTCAGAAAGTCGTATTATGGGCTTCTTTTTAGGTCAAGTTAACCTAGGTCAAGATCTATGATTATATTCTCATGCATTAACATCTAAGATGAAGAAACAATCCAGATGTTATCTTAATATACATACATGTATGTACTCTTGATTTATCTGAGATATTGAAGTAATAATTTATTTATTTATTTATTCATGGTTAACACTGTTGATTGCCGCCACTGGCTAAAAAACAGTTTACAAATGGGCCTATATTTAAAACAAATAATATACATTTGGCAATATGAAACGATGATATATATATATTCACAGCTCATAAAATGCAAATGAATAATAATGTAAGCCTAAATCCAAAGAGAGAGAGAGAGAGAGAGAGAGAGAGAGAGAGAGAGAGAGAGAGAGATGGGAGGGAGAAAGAGGGGGTGGGGGAGAGAAAGGGGGAGAGTAATCAATTTTGATCGATAATTATCTCTAGATTATGGCCCGGTCCCACTGGCCGACGGACACAACACGTACAGTATGCATAAAGGACACAGCCGACGAGTATTTGCGAAAATTTGCAAAAACAGAACGGAAAATAACGGACATGGGTAGTATGTAGCGGGGATGTTAAACGGATGTTCATCGGAAGCCTAGCGGATGAAAGCGGATGGAAGTGGATGACAGCTTTGAATACTTTATAAACGAGATGCATACGCTTACATCCTTTCTATTTCCGTGCTACTAGCGATGTATAGACTTTCCATGTACCTTATCTTTCCTCCCTCTTTTCGTTTTCAGCTGCAGCGGATGTGAGTTGCGAGGATGCCCAGAGGATGCAGAGAGGATACAGCGGACGTTTAACTGATGATAACGGACATAGAACGTTTGTTGCTCGTATTTGTCGCGTATTTACATCGTACACGGCGGAAGTTCATCCGTTCTAAAAGTTTTGTGCAGCTCAAAACTTTTTGCGCGGATGAAATCACAGTGGACGGATGCTTGATGGATAGAGCGTATGCAACACGTATGCAATGAGTACACAATCGATACATAGCGTTTTCCAACGGATGGCAAGATTTTTAAACGTTTTACATCCTCTTTGCATCCGTTAAGCTATGGTCACAAATCAGAGCAGCGACCGACCAATCAGTAGCCTGCTCGGTCGCTGCTGGAATTAGGCATCACCCAGCGATTAGGTCAGTGCCCGGGCGGCGACCGCCCAGGCACCGAGCGTATTTTGGGCGGCGAGTGAAAAGTGAGCAGGCGCCGCCCAAATTTTAACTCCGCGCTAAAACTTCAGCGGCGACCGAGCGATGCCCTAAAAACGAGCAGTGCCCGGGTGGCCGCTGCTCGGTGGCCGGGCAGACGCCGGACAGAATTGGTTAAAAACTCGCCGCTTGGCCGCCGAGCAGGCTACTTTTGGGTAATGTGACCATAGCATAAGTGCAGTGGGACCGGGCCTTTAGGTTGATTTAATTAGCTTTATAAGGGAATTTTGAAATGCCATTTAAAAAAAAAAAAAATGTGCTATATCAAACAAACAGCAATTCATTCTCCCAGTCCATGCATGTACCAAATTGTTTTAGTATTGTTTAAATTGATTTATTTTTAAAACAGGATGTTCACTTTATCATTGCCAGCCATATATATGTCTTCCTCATCACGTACCACCACCACCATCACAACTAATATCAACCAATCATCACTAACATCATTACCGTACTTTTATTAGATTACCATGCACGACCATGAACATCATTACTATCATTTCACAACTATCATCTTATCATCACCACCATGATTATCATTCCTATCATCATATCACCACAATCTATCCTCTTATCACCACCACTATCATTACTGTCACTGTATCACCACCACTATCAATACTTTCTTTGTATCACCAGTCCATCAACAACAACATCATCAAATGGCATGCAAAGCCTAGCCAAACGCGCGCGATGCCGATGGCAGCGACGATTACTAATACATGTAGTATACTTTATGGAAAACACACACAAAGTTTAAGTCCATGCGATCTGAATTATTTTTAATTTTTTTAAAATCAAATTTGAAACCTCATGTAAAAATCCCTTAATTACATGTAAATGTGCCCAACATCAAGATTTTTGTTGGGTAGCTGCATATGATGCATATTTCTTGATAAGCCAGACATGGCACGACGTCCATACATTTTGCTGAGACGCGCAAAATTTTAGGAAATTTGAAAATCAAATGTTGGGAGGTCTGGCGTTATCTCAAGAACCGATGGATGGATTCCTACCAAACTTAAACCATGTATGTATCTGGCAGAGCTTATGAACCGAATAGATTTTGGGGTCACAGGGCTAATTTTGTATGCAAAAATAGCTTGTGATCATGTTATCTCAAGAACCGATTGATGGATTCCTGCCAAACTTAGGTCATGTATATATATACCAGAGCTAATGAACTGATTAGATTTTGGGGTCATGAAGTCAAAGGTCACAGGGCTCATTGTGTATGCAAAAATGGCTTGTGATTGCGTTTTATCAAGAACCTATGGATGGATTTCTGCCAAACTTTAGTCATGTATGTATCTTGCAGAGCCAATGATCTGATTAGATTTTGGGGTCAAAGGTCACAGGGCTCATTATGTATGCAAAAACAGCTTATGATCACATTATCATTAGAACCGATGGATGGATTCCTGCCAAACTCAAAACATGTATTTATCTTGCAGAGCCAATGAGCCGAGTAGATTTTGGGGTCAAAGGTCAAAGGTCACAGGTTTCATTATGTATTCAAAAATAGCTTGTGATCACGTTATCTCAAGAACCATGGATGGATTCCTGCCAAACTCAAACATGTATTTATCTTGCAAAATCAAAATCTAGCCTCTGCTGCCCATTATTTAAATACTGTACATGTATTCAACAAATCATGATGTAGAAAGATTGAGTATGGTGCATCATCTCAGTTTAATTAAAAATTACAAAGTAATGGTACAAAGTGATAAATAATTATCAACTTAATAACTTTTCTTATGAGTTATGATTGTTCATGTAATATTAAACATGAACAATATGTGTGTTTATTACAATATATGTGTAATACAAGGTAGGAAAGATAACTACAAATTTTCTTCTTAGGTATGCACCAGATTGCACGATTTCAAGTGGAAAATCCCAAAAGGTCCCTACCGTGCGAGGGGGGACACCCCCCTCCCACACCCTCCCCCCCTCGGTCGCTTCGCTCCCTCGGGCTTGGTCGCTTCGCTCCCTCGCTGAGATGGTACCTCCTATAAAATTCAAATTACCTCCTTCAAAAATAATTAACAAGACCCCTTAGGGGCAATGTCAAATGTGAAAAGTTGCAACACGCACTGCTCTTGTTTCACTGTGCATTCATTTTGCCCTTTTGCCTTTTCAGTAGTTGTTAACCTATGCATGATGCTTCAGAAAGTTGATGACCAAACAGTAGTAATTCTTGCCTGACAAGTCACCATAGTGCATACATTTCAATGTCACATTCTTTAGAATTTGTGATTCATGGATGACCAATTGGGAACAATAGCCTCACTGTTATTTACAAAAAGTATACTCTCCTACATAGAAAGAAGAGTGCTCTGCATAACAATATCAGTGCTTACTAGATCATATTGAAACTTTTCACTTTTGACCCTGCCCCTTATTCTGATGTATTGCTCACACCATGGCTGCAAAATCATATCTAATATGGTATCACTTTTACTTCCTTAATGATAAAAATAAAAACGATGATTGATTTGATTATGCATTGATAAGAGAGATATAATCAATCCAACTTTAAATTCCAAACTTTGTTTGAGGGGTTCATTTAAAGACCTGGAACCACCTTTTTAATTTACCACAAAATCTCAAAACCCATTGACTTTGATTAAGTATGTATGAGCATGCAAGGATGAACTGATTAGATTTTGGATCAAAGAGGCCAAAGGTCACAGGGTCGTAATTTTGTGTTAATGCCAGGAAATAGCTTATTACCATGATAACTTGAAAAGTATGAAAACAGTTTAAATAAAACTTGGACAGAGTATGTATTAGCATGCAACGATGAAGTGACTAGAAAGAGTGAAAGAGTGAAAGGTTAAATGTCACATGGTCATAAAAGTAGGAGAAAATATCTTATCACCATGATCACTTGCAAAGCATTAAAGTGATTCAAACCCCACTTGGACGATGTAGGATGAAGTGATTAGATTTTAGGTGTTAAAGGTAAAGACCAGTATTGGAAACGCCCCAATTTCAAAAAATGAAATGGAAGCTCTTATTACGAATCATGTGAAAGAATATGTTTTGAATAATACATAATGATAAAAATGTTGACGGAAAACTGCCTACTAATTGATATATTTGGTAAATTAGTGTACATGTATCTCTCGCCTGTTGAGAGATACAAATGCACGTGTTGCGCACGTGTGTGTAGTCCCATATACATCTTTCTGTGTACAGTGATTCTAACTTTATGAAGACTTGGCCAAATTTCTTATCATTTTGATGATTCCAGAACCTTGCAGTACATCTATGCTAGATGATCAACCTTTTCTGATCGATTTCACAATGTTTCTTTCACAATGCAATCGCATGACCATAACTGGTCTTTAGCTTTAAAAGGTGAAAGATTACAGAGTCATGAAAGTGTTAAAAATCCCAGAATGTATCAAATTACTGTGATAACAATGATGGAACCAATGTCAACCAAACTCTGGTAGTATTCTGAAAATCGTGTCAAGTTCTATAGTAAGTCCCAGAAACTCTAAATCGGTATTCTGAAAACTATGTTAAAAAATACAGGCCTGATGATTTCTCAATTTAAATCGTTTTCCCAATTTTTTTACCCCCCAATTCCACCCCCCGCCCCCTGATTTTTCATTTTTTTTAAATCAAGATTTTTTCATCCAAAAAAGGACAGTCTTTGAGATAGATGTAAATTCGGGTTAAAATTTGGGGGGTGGGGGTGAGGTACTGGTTTTCAAGGACTTGCTTGAACCCCTCGCGCAACGGCAAGCGCTCAGAGTTCTAGAAACTTTCACTAACCTTTTTTTTTTAGCGCTCACTTTCACCACTGAAAGTAGTGGCGCATTGATTTTAAATAATAATTCAATTTGTATCATTACATACCTTATGTTGAAACATTAAAAGATCAAATGGAAAGAGTTAGGATTGGTGGGGTCAGATGCTAGTAATGGTCACAGGATCATTGATCAATGATTTACAGTACATGTAGATGGCAGCATATTAGAGGCACAATCACATTCATTTTGTTTTTGTATACCGGTATATTTTTTTTTCTTTCAATGTTTAGGATTATCAGCTGCCTTGAATCACTTTGCTACAGCCTTATGTCTGGTCAGCAGTGCAGAGAAAGAAGAAAGACTCATTGAAGGAACCCAGTAAGTCGATGGCATTTGTTTAATGCGTCTTTGCCTAAAGTAATGAAGAGTACAACATTTTATTTTCACAAAAATTCTTTTTGTATTTTATTCTAAAATACAGTTATAATATTGTGCCATGTAACGTTTATATTGCAATGAAGGGTTTGAACAGTTAACAGTAGATGAGGTTCTTGTGGGATAATGAAAGAGAGTATCTGAACTTCAGATTTCTTAGCATCTAACCAAAACTACTGGAATTATTATGGGCATGCAGGTTTTCTCATACCCGGAAAATGCATTATCAAGGAATATGTAAGGATATCTAAGGGAACAGATATACCTTTATTATTGTGGGAAACATACGTTAAGGAAGTTATGATTATAATTTGGGAAGGAGATAACCCCATCACTCAGGCCTAAAGAAAAAGATGTTGTAGTGCCCTTTGCAACCGACCCAAAAATCTTGAAATCTATGGTCGGCTCCTTAATTTATTTTTTAAACCGTTTTTTAGAAGAAAAAAAATATTAAAGCATTAAAAACTGAGAAATATCAGCCCAAATAGGGAGAAGAAAAAAGAAGAAGAAGATTTCCGCTCGACCAACCCATGTTTTGGCACCTAAAGGGCAATATAACACCTTTTTTTTTGTAGGCCTTATTGTAAGACAGATACATGTGCAAGTCTGTACTGATTGCTTATGAACTCGCACTGGTTTATTTTATCTATTACTTTTTATGAACAGGATCCAACTATTTTTTGCTCGAGCCATGGAACACTATTCTCATGGAATAGATGTGTTTACAGCTAACCATGAAGTGACATTAGGCTTCTTCCTGGATGTGTATGCAAGATATGCAGAAGCTGAGAAGGTATCATTCATGACTTAACTATTTTGTTGCTACATGACAGAAAATGTGATTAACTTATTAATCTTACACTGGAATAAGGTGATGATGGAAGAATTTTGATGGCACAGGCTTTCATGATCTGTACCCTTAAGTCTTATGGATCTTTTGATGTCAAGGTCATACAATAAACCCGGCATTTAAAAAAAGTGAAGAATAATTGAGAACAAAAAAATTGAAAGTAAAGAAAATCATATTTGATATACCGGTATACAAATTAGAATTTTCCTTTGATGTCTCCATACTCTTTTAGATGTCGATCTGAAACATCATGAGCTTTTTCATTATTATACATGTATGCTCTCTATATATGTTAAGCAATTTTAGTAATTATTCATTCCTATACAGACAGTTTCCAGTCAAATCCTACGTATATGAGGAATCTCAACTCAGTCAAAGTTGAGGGGGGGGGGGGATAATCTACTCCTCTTATCAGACCCTAAACTGACCAAAATACATGGGAGTTGTGGCAGGAATAACTGGGCTAGTCCACTGTTGAATGCAAAATGACAATGGGAAACATCTAATGTTTGTCTAGTCAAAGAATGTTGCAGCAATGGAAGGGAAGTTATATGTTAAAGCATACTCTCAACTTGCAAAGTGACTTCATCTGCTTTGAGCTTGAAAGATTAATCATACTTATTTACTCATACGTATTGACTTTAACACAGAGTTCACGCCTTTCTTTGACGATTTAGGCCTACTAATCCACTCCCACTTGAATGCTGCAATGTCACTTCAATCAAATTGTGTCATGTCTGCAAAGAAAATCCACTCAAAATCCTAGGGTGAAGTAGCTGCATGTACTTTATTTGTTGTTGTTGTTGACTTGTTCAGGAAATGTTGCACAGAAGAACATTGAAGCTGGTAGAGTTTGACAGTGCAGTGAAGACACTCAACAAGGCAAACCCACAGAAGAGAGCAGTTGTAAGTTCAGAAAGACACTCCATACAGGTGGAAATTTTTTGCACAAATATTAATACAACGTGATGTGATCATGTCAGATGAAGTTAATAGTGTCCCTTGGCATGTTAACAACAACAACAACAACAAAATAGTTGATTAAGTGCTTGATAATCGCAAAATGTACATATGGATACTACACATACTGTAGAGGTAAATGGGACATCCTCTGTTTGGCAGTAGATCATTTGCATTTGACTTCTGAATGATACATGAAATTACTTTTCTTCTGCTATGACTGTATTTAGAATTCAGTGACAAGCATCCAAAAAGATTATCTAAAACTACTAGTTTTAAGCTGTACTTGGAAAAGAAGACATCTATGTGACATCTATTAGTAAAAAATGTGATATGATGAGAATAAAATAGCATTCATTGGTTCCATTGGCTTCTTCAAGTGAATTAAAGTGATGCATTTATTTCTTTTTGAATGATTCATCATTACAGGCAGAGGAAAATAGAGAGAAGAAAGAGAAGGATTTTAATGACATCTCAAGTATAGCAAAGAAAGAAGTAAGTCTACTAAATCGATTTTTTTATTTTTTTTAGATAAGGAACAGAAACACAAAATCAGGAGAACAAGTAATGTAGAAGTAGTAGAAGTACATTGTAGGGGTAGAAGTAGGAGTCGGAGTAGGATGTGGAGTTGGAGGTGGTCGAGGAGTTGGAGGAGGAGGAGGGAGGGGGGGGGGGAGGAGGAAAGTAAAAGAAGCCTATCTAACCAACCTAGGTCAAGTGTCTGTGTGGTAAATGTAAACAAATATTTTCCATTAGCAGTTTTTGTTGTGACAGCTACAATAGTTATATTTACAAAGCATCAGATGTTGTAGTGATAATGATGATAAAACATATTTTCATAATTTAAAGTGTGATTGAATAAATAATGTATAATATTCACTCCACAACTATGATTACAACTCATTATTTTCCATTTGTCTGTGTCACATTCTGTTTTAAATATCTCCAGCTTCAAGTGTATAACCATCAACGAGTGATAGAGTTCCAGAAATCACTGGTGCTTTACGCCGAAGCCAACATCAAGACAGCAAGAGACATGTATGCCCTTCTTGCGAAGGACCTTTCAGAAATCAAACATACCACTCTATAGACTATATCATCTACTCTTATATCAATTTGACGTTTATTGTAGTGCAAGAAAGAGGAATTTATTTTTGTACATTTCTCAGGCATTACACTCTTCAGTGGATATCATCTCATATTCTCATTTCTAAATCTAATTTTGATGCAATATTTAATATCAATCTTGTCACTTGGGAGTAAAGAGCTAAGTGAGTGTTCATTTTTATGAAAAATATTTGTGATAAAACATTAATCACAACTGTAATATGCAATACAAAATAATTAGCTGAACATATATATAAATAAGAGTATAATGTTAAGAAGCATGTAAAAAATTAAAATAGTATTGTATGTAAAATAAAATGGTAACACTAAAAGGGCCAGATTATTTAGCCCATGCCACAACCAGTTCATGGCCGTGGAGCCATAGATTTTTTTTGCGGTTGTCCTAAGTAATTTGTAATAAAAATAATGCAATTTAATGTTTATTTAGGCTTATATCTTATTATCTTTTGTATTTAGCTCTTCAGTCAATATCACATATGAAAAGCTCAACGGTTTTTACATCAGAAATAGCTAATTATGCAAAAAAGCTGATATGTATATTTCTTTTGACCATTGATTATTCTACATGTATATGAATTTGAGACAACAACAAAGTGGGGGGGGGGGGGGGGTTGCTAGGTTATATTGCATTTTTGTATATGGTTATTCTATGGTTATATGTATATATAAAACCTGATATTTTCCAAACCATTCTTTTCAAATTCCAGTGATTTATGCAAAATTATGCTGAAAATAGATATGTTAGACAATGAGCGATACTTTCATTGCTTGACCTCGACTTTGAACTTGACATTGACAAAACTTTAACATCAAGAACTAATTTGAGAAAGTAAGTTACAATAAATACAGCATATCCTTGCAAGATACTACACCTGTGACCACATGTAACTGTGATGATCGAGCTTCCTGTGCATAAGTATAGGGAGATAGGCAATTTTGATGAGCGCAGCGTGCAATTCTTAAAATACTTTACAGCAACCGATTGTCCAAATTTAATGAATTTGATATCAAAAGATGTGCTAGATTTGGGGCTTAAAAGATTCATGAAAGCATGGGGTCCTTTTATGGTTGAATTGATTGTAAACTATCCCAAAAGGTCATACAGCTAGATGCAACAATTTATAAGAAGACGGAATAATATATATTTTCCAGTTTTTCAAATTGTGAGACGGTGTATATTTCTATTGTGAATTTATGCATACTTTCATACTCGGGTGCATACCCTTCTGTTTAAAAATTAGAGAATTTTAATTCAGTTTGTTTAGAAGCTTGGCTTGACTGCAATTATGTCAGCTTCCTCAGTGTGATATTTAATTTCCTCAACTGAGAAGGATTAATTTCATAGATTCGATTCGATTAGTTGGCTATCTATAAAGATAGTGAAATGACTTATGTTTGGGAGTGCATTAGTGAATATGCACTGCATGCAGGTTAAGTCACAAATGGATAATCAACGCGGCTCGACAGAATCATTATAAATTGATTTTTTTACTTTAACCATAAATGTCTCTAAACTGCACGAGCTTTATAACATTAATTATTCGTTTTATAAGACAGGTCGAGAATAAGCACAAAAAAAAAAGATAAAAATTCCAAGAATTGCACAGTCATGGGGATGCCATTTGTTTTGAATAACATCACAGTATATACGCGCAGCCAGACAGTGAATGTCTGTCTCAATGTGTGCATTAATGTCCTTGTCATTAGAAACTACATGCATTTCATTTTGTACATGCCAGAGATGGATATATGCGCATCTCAGCCGTGCATTATCTATTTTTGATAGCTACATTTTTGCATGATAGGTGTGGTACAAAAGAATGAAGCATGGTCATGTGGTGCCATTTGACCAATAAGATTTCCTACATTCTACAACATGTTTTATATTGTAAAATGTTTAAAACTTCTTCATGTACAATACATGGATGGACCAAAAGTAGACAAGTTGTTTGTTATCTGTTTGGGCAATAGACTTTGACTTACCGTGATTTTACATTGCCATATTCAATCATTACCAGATTTGTTGTAGATAAAACCATTTTTTACTCTTCACTAATAAAGTTTAAATATCATAACTATTCGGTACTACTTGAGTTGTGTATATTAAGCACTCTATTAGACTACCGGTAGTTCTAATCTTGGCTTGAAATATCCATCTTGATATGCATGACTTTAAAATGTGTTGTATGATTAATAGATAAATGGGGGTTGATTTATTGGACAAAACAGAGCTGCCTAGTAAAACTGATTTTGCAAAATTTTATTCTGATCTACAAGATAAAAACTGGCAATTTTTTTGAAAAGTGAAAAGGGGATGCTCAAATTTTCTTATTTACTGACAGGGAGTTAAAACGGTCTTTTTGTCAAGGGATGGATGGGAGGTGAGGGGAGAGGGGGGGGGGGGGGGGGGGGTGGTCCGCTGCAAAATGTGTGTGCTCTCTATTTGGATGCTGACTACGTACATGTACATGTATAAGCAGATCTGACGAAGATTGTGGTATCAAAGGCATTAATTTTGTTGTCCGTCCGATTTTATGAATGCCTTGTTACAGTTATAATTGTGACCTGTTGAGGCAATAAGCAAAGAGGGATGAATGGAGTATGTACTTGGGCGAAGGGGTCAGAGGTGAAAGGTGAGTGATGAAACAATTTGAACCAAAGCGAATATTCAAGCAAGGATCATGGTGATGAATAATTGCCATAACCTGTTCATAAGACGTGTATATTTGTTGGATCAAATATTTGTAAATCACTATGAAGTAGTCGAGAGATGGGAATATCCTCCATGTTGATGGAGTGCCTTATGCAGCATACATTAATTTTAATTTTACACATTTTCCATGAAAGTGGTAAAACAAAAACTTTGTGATTAATTAAAATTAAACAAGTTTTGAAATCAAAGAGTGACTTTGTCTAATATCTATACATTCTATTCCTTTATTTATTTACTCTGTTGTTCACTTTGTATGATTAAATGACCAAATTTCATAGAGATTTTTACAAGATATTAGTGATGTGACATTTGATCCACGATTTCTCATATTATACACAATTCTATTTCATTTGATTATTACCCAATGTACAGCAACTAGCTGGAGATATCATGATAATAATAATAATAATAACAATATTTATAAAGTGAAACATATCCATCTCTAGATGCCACATCCCTTTGTTCATCCTCCTCCACGCAATTAATTCACGGCCCACTTACCAAAACCTGTTATATGGTGACCATGCCTTTTCATTGATTGCCCCCACCCTCTGGAACAAACTCCTACCCTATATTCAAAATGCCCCATCCATTGAATCATTCAAAACCCTTCTCAAAACCCACCTTTTTAATCAGTAATAGTATACTAGAGGTGTGCACAAATAGTTAATTATTTTGTTGCTTTTAAGCTATTGAACATGTTGAATACTTATACCAAGTTAGACAATGCCACCTGTATGTGAGCTTACGAAGGCCCGTATTAAGCACCCTACTGTAATTATTGTTATTATTATTCTGGAACCGTGGTCACACCACCATATTGCTATATGTATTTTCAAGCTTTTATTAGATTTATACAATCTTATGGGTCAAGATGGCAATCAGATAATACAAAGTGAATAAGAGGATTCATGAATAGATTAATAATGAAAGAAAACTGTGTCATTTCACATACTAATTTGATTTCATGGAATGTTCTTTTCTTAATTGAAACTGCATGTATGTCTATAAAAAAATCGAGTATTTTATATAGTTTAATTTCTCTTATTCAAGGATCTTGTGTATAATATTGTAACAATAATAATGTGAAGATATTAACGCCTTTAATGCCATTTATTTCAAATTTGGTGCAATTTGAGTTCACTGTCAAGTACAATCATTTCTGATTTCGTCGAATGAGAAATAAGTGATCATTTGTCATGACCATATCAAGCATTTATTATTTTGTTGTTAGTTTTTATCCCACATTGTGATTATTCAGTGAACACTTTCATCAATTGTAGATAGTAATCATGGAGCAAACATCCATATCGCAGTAGTCAGATTGATATGCTATGCCTATTTATATTGCCTTCATATGAATTGGCATTCATTTTGTGACAGGAAATTTGTCAGCATTATCATAATTTGAATTATGTTTTTTTTTTTTTTGCAGCATTGAATAACAACTTTCTAATCATTACTTCAAGAAGTATAGTTGGCAATTAATGAGAGATGTAAAGGCATCACATGACTTTTGATAAGAATGGTATGTCATTTATTCTTGATCGAGTGCCGATTATAATACTGCATTCCAAGAGAATCTCTCTTAGATTTGTTCATATTAGTTTTTAATTGTTGATCTTGTACATCATATATGTGTTTTAGGGTATAGCAAACTAGACTACAATGTATTTGCTTAAAAGAAACATTAGAGATATGTAAATACATGTATAGGTATTGTATTGTAGACCCAAATGTCCCTTTCTCTCTCTAATATTCATCAAGTGTGATTATACTATTTCTATCAGCTTTGCATAGCAGATCATTTTCATTTATTTATAGCTTCTGAACTTCAATGAGATTCTGAGGATTTCAATTACAATTCAAAGCTATATTTAAAGTAGCTTGTTTACTCTCATGTCATCATTAGGCTGATTGAAGGTAATATACAGTGACATTAGATTAGCTCTTCCAGATACAAAGTTGTGATTGGTCCACAACTTGTCATGTGATATCAATTACAAGAATCTTGATGAGCATATTTCACTCCCGGTCATTTTATGCTTTCGCCCAATGTTTTGGGGTTGTCCGTTTGTCCATCCCGCTTTCTCGTTATCAAAACATCTCAAGAACCAATTTAGATATAAACTTCAAACTTGATGATAGTATGTATCACCATAGGAAGACATTCTAATTAAACTTATGGTAAATAGGTCAAAGGTCACAGAGGTCAATTTCTGAAATTAAAGTTTTTAGCCTTCCTATCGCAATGTCTAGACATGGTGACAGGTATAACTATAGAAAGATGATCCAAATACATTTTGGGGCGTATAGCTAGGCCAAGATCATAGTCATCGGATGACATAAATATAGGCTTTTCGTTTTTGTATGTCATAAAGAATTCTGTTCATTTCCTATACTGAACGTGGGAGTGTTGTGGTTGAGTGGTTTAAGGCGCTTGACTGGAGATGTGAATGTAATTTCCTACCAGTCAATATCTGTATACTAAATTTTATAAAAGAGTAGTGTGGGACTCGAAAAAATTATGAATTTTCTTGTTTTTAGAGGCATGCACCTATTAAAATCCCAAAATAGTTTAATATAGAAAGCCTGCATGTTTGAGAATTAAATAAAAAATGTACATCTGACATATATTCTCCTTATCAAAGGTAAAAAACAGTTTTGGAAACACCCCCCCCCCCCTCTCAAAAAATGAAAGCTCTTACTACCAATCATGTGAAATAATATGTTTTGACTATATACGTGATGGTATAAATTTTGCCAGGAAACCGCCTACTAATTGATATATTCGGTAAATTATTATATCTATCTGGACTGGATAGATATCGGGTAGTCCTACATACATCTTTCTGTGTACAGTGCTTGTTTCTTTCACAATGCAATCGCATGACCAAAACTGGTCTATATACCTTTAATACATGTGATGTGTTTTACCTCGTTATGAATATCACATGGATCAATGTTTTTTCCTGAGCGTACTTTTCAAAGATTATATTCCGTCTCCTTCTAGACTACATCGGTAAATCTTCATCAGTCATTCCTGAATGACAATGGTGTATTTGTAGAGAGATACAATTTTTATGACCAGATGTGCGACCCTGATGACCCAAGGTGTCTAAATATAGCTTCCAAACGGAAACCTTGTTTTTGCATACATACATACATGTAATTACTGTAGCTAGTTTTGTTTAATGAGCTGGACGTATATACTTGACAACATTTATTACGTTATTGAATGAAAACCAAATTTTCGCATATATAATTAGGTATTGTTGCATATTTAATAAGCTATGACCTTTGATCTACATACTCTGAAATTGAACTTAGACTGTAATTTTATACCAATTACCATCATATCAAATTTTATTAAAATCCGTCAAACATTACTAAAGTTATCAAAAAAAATTGAGCGTGCCCCTTACAAAATGGTAACCATGGTACTTTTGTCCAAATTACCATGGTTATCATGGTACCAAAACAATGAAATACATTGGGTCATTAAACAATGTATTTCATTGTTTTGGTACCATGATGTGGATGGTAATGGGGGTATTAATCTTGACATATTATTTTACGAAACTGCTACATGTACTAGTTCACCAACATCCAGTTTCAAAACTTGTTTTAAAATTAAGATGTTCCAGGGGGTTTCCACAAACTTGTACTAATGGTGGTCTTTTAAAACAATGCCATGGTCTTTTACCAAAATCTTTGACAAGACTGGATATTACCTTTGGTGCTCTGTTGAAACATTGAATCTAACTTTGTTGTGTTGTAATGTTTGATGAAGTTAAAGATGTAGACCGGTATTGGTTAAATTGCGGTTCAAGGGTTTTGGGTGCAAAATCTCCATTCATTATTCTTAAAATATTGCCTTCAGAGGTTTAGATGGCAATACTTCAACCTAAATTCGCAATAAACAGAAATATGCCCAGTGTTGTAATGCGTCCGCTTCACAACCGGGAGGTCGTGGGTTCGAACCCCGGCCGCGTCATACCAAAAGACGTTAAAAGATGGGAGTTGTTGCTACCTTGTTTGGCGTTCAACAATAAGGGATAGAGCAACGTCGATCTGGCGCTGCTCAGTGGCTGCCGGACTCACGATCAATTGGGCAAAAAGAATTTCCATTTCGGTTTAATAAAATTTTGAGTGGACTATTAGGCTATTATTATTATTATTATTATTAGTAATAATAATAATAGGCATTTGTATAGCGCCGTCTATCTAGACAATGCTATTCCGAGGCGCACAAGAAAAATAGAAAGAATGAGAAAGTTTGGACGAGAATGTTCGGATGAGTGTCATAGTGCCAAGTACAGGCATTGTTAAAAAAGACAAGATTTCAGCTTGGATTTAAAGGTCTCTGAGGAAGTTATGATTCTCAAATTAAATGGTAAATTATTCCAAAGACAAGGTGCTGCAGATGAAAAAGCCCTTTCACCACAGGCTACTTGTGTCTTTGGGATCTTAAAAAGATGCTGGTGTGATGATCTTAGACTACGAGCTGGTGTACAAGGCATAACAAGGTTTTGTAAATAGTTTGGTGCTAATCCGTTTACAGCCTTCCATGTGAGAAGGATTTTGAATTCTATGCGCTTGCGATTGGCAACCAGTGCAGCTTTTTGAGAACAGGAAAAATGTGATCATATTTAGTAGGCGGTTTCCCAGCAAAATTTGTATCATCACTTTAGTATTCTTTCACATGATTGGTAATAAGAGCTTCCATTTCATTTTTTGAGAAGGGGGCATTCCCAAAACTGGTCTATACCAGTCTATACTTCTACTTATCTCACACTCCTTAATCTCTCTCTCTCTCCTGTCCCCTCCCTCTCTTCATATTTTGCAATTTTGCAATTTTGCAAAATGCACATATATATACCTGTATTCTTATTCTGTTAAACGAGGGTGTGCATCTATAAAGTAAAAAAAGACAGACCAAATTATTAGGAATACGTTATTTTGGAACACGAAATCTTTTTAATTACTGAGGCAATTTTAATTTTAGTGTTATAACAATTGTGAATCGTATGTTCTTTTAAAGAGAGAATGGAAACTTCTACTTTGTTTTGTATATTGCCTTATCAATAAATCGTCTATGGAATGTATTAATTCATTGCTAAAAAATTTTCATTATTGTTTCCTTGTCTCCCATTTCCATGTGAATATCCTTAAATCATTAATACATCCTTCCTTTTACCAACATTCAATGTTTTGTGACAGTATCCATTTATTATTCTATGACCACCCTGGATCTTTGATGATCATGTTCAAAGATACCAGATAAAGTCAACTTTTTCCAAGTCATAAAAAGGCTCACAAGTCTAATGTCATTTGGACAGCACAAACATACAAAAAGGTAATAATGAGTGAAATATTCCTTTCTAGCACTAAATTGAGAGCCCTCAAAGATTATAACATGGCACACGGGTAGTAAATACATATGTCTGTACCGTATTCAAAAGAATAATGCTGATAGATTTTATTTTTTTAATCTTGTAAATTCTTTTACAGATCATGCTTTTGTCTCTCAAGTAGAAAATATATCTCAGTTTGATAGCTTACAAATGGCAGAAAATTGCATAATTTCAAAAGGTGTGTGGAGAGTTTGCACACAGCGATATATTTAAGGGATATGAGTTTCAAATTAATTACGGTAATTCTATCATTTCAGCATAGTTGCATACCGCAATCCACAGAACCCTAAGATAATGAAGGCATCATAACAGGAAAAACGTGACACAAATTCCCTACCAGTGTAAACATCCATATTCATATTCATATTTATTTCATTTCCAACAGAAAGGTAAACAAAGATATTACATTTGATTTCATACATAATTCATTTTTTCAAGAAACTATACAAATAAACTTTGCACATAATAAAATTATTACAAGAATTTCTTAATTTCTGAGGAAATGGGGGGGATCCACTAAAAAGCAGTGCTTGTAGGTTGTGGATCCCCCAGAAAAAACAGCACTTTGGATTCATTCAATATACATGTACATGTATTTAGAAGGAATATAAAGACCTGAAATGTTTGTTGCTTTGTGAGCGAATAAATGCACATATCATCAAAGAAGTACATAATAACTTGTACAATAATTTATAATAAGTGTTTCAACCAACTATAAATTATTTCAAAGAATATTTGTTCAATTACCAGAAATGATAGTTCTAAGGATGATCTCAACATTTAATCTTTTTCATGATAAAAACATTTCAAAGGAGAATTTTCAAATTATTCTGAACATGTAGCACATTATTTCTTCTCACATGGAATCACATTATTTCTTCTCACATGGAATCAGTGAAATTTGCACAGATTTTACTCATCTACAAAAAATATTCATATTCATTCCTTTGCAATCACATCATTTTTTATATTTCCATCTGATATATCAACTTTTTGTGTATGATTACTAATCAGAACATTTTGGCAGACTTGGTGAATTCACATTACAAAGAATTTATTTCAAGACATGTTTTCCTGTTGGTTGCCGATTAGCTCTCAACCTTTGGCAGTACATATATGGGTGAAACCATATCATGCTGAATAGTTTTTTTAATGTTCTAAAACAATACCCAATAAAAAAAAACATCTTGTAAAGTATAACAAATACATATAACATATGGTCATATACAGTGCGAGTCAAAAAAGTTTACACCTTGAAAAATTGCTAATTATTATAAAAATCATCTATGAACAGTACATTATTATACATCTTATGAAAGAGTATTTTATCCCAAATCAATTGGTATCATTTTTGCGTGGTATATGTTCACGCTTGGATGAAAAAGAGGCATTGTTTGCAAGAGTGCAAAAATCGACTTGCGCCAAAGTGGCTTATGTGATGATTGAATAAAACAATTGGGATTTGGTTATTAAATCGGTTTTTGCAGATCAAAATAACATCCCTAACAAATTTAATCATGCCACACATATCAAATATTGAATATCAAAGAACATGTGTGAACGTGTGTGTGTGCGTGTGTGACTTTGCTTCTGCAAAAAGCATATGCAATGCATGTCATTTGATACATTCAATTCATTCTCTCACTCCGCTAATCCCAACATAATACATGCTGTAGGCATCACTTTGGCGCAAGTCAATTTTTGCACTATCGCAAACAATGCCTCTTGTTCATCAAAGCGTGAACACATACCACACAAAAATGATATCAAATGATTTGGGATAAAACACTCTTTCATAAGATGTATAATAATATACTGTTCATAGATGATTTTAAAAAAATTAAAATTTTCTAGGTGTAAACTTTTTTTTGACTCACACGGACGGTATTCATATAAACAACTACATTATTTATACCCTTTCCAAGTATTGTATTTTTTAAGTACCAGTATGTGAAAATTTATTTGTCCTTTTTTATGTTTTTTGAGACTGTGACATATTAAAGATAATACAAAGTTTGGGAATTTTGGAAAATTGATGGTGGTGATTCTTTTCAATTTTGATATATTTGGATGCCCCTGTGGATGTAATATAAGCACTAGAAAATTTAGCCCCTAAAACACTTCTGCTTTTGAGAAAAATTGAATATAACAATTTACCGGTGCTCCCGGTAAATTCTGATAAATTTCAAAAAGCGCCGTATGGCCGTACAATGGTAGCTTCGACCATGAAAATGTCAGAATATGTAGTTGTGATATATAATTTCCAAACGGGAATAGCTAATTGGTCGATTTTAGTCAAGAAACATTGTTTTATAGCTTAATTAATATTTTGACCTTGAGAGGGAGCTATACAACATACAGAGTTTATTATTTATAATTTTATAACTTTAGAATCGATTTCAACCGCGAGAACGATCACTGAATATTGTAGGGTCGCATATGCTTCCAATATGTTCATTTGAACCAAATTCATGACCCCATGCCAATAATAATAATAATACATAAGATTTATGAGGCGCCAAATCCACTTGACAGTCAAATGCTCAAGGCGCAGCTTGTGCAATAGATGAAATACATACATGATACATTAATACAAAGTGCAATAGGAAAGGTACATACATGAAAGGTTATGGTAATCAATTATAAAACTATGTATTACCTTTAAAGCTTACATCTAAAAGTATCACAAAGACCCTAATTCAACCATTCATTCTAACTACAAAACACATCAAATTTACCAAGAGTATGAATAATTCAGCTGTTAACTGTATATACTGACATGCTTTGGCCAGACCTCATCCACATTTGACACTCTCCACCCAGGTGTAAATGGGTTACCCTGGCAACTGCTGGGGTAATGGAAATTGCAGGGCCCTCAGGAAGAACTACATTAAAGCTGATGAGGCTTCTCTGAGTAAACAAAATTATTAATATTATTAATGTAACCCTATCCCACATATAAATTAGGGCTAGCAATAATAATGTCCATAGGTAGGACCTACAAACATATAACAAAAAATAATGCTATAAGTACATGTACATGCTTTTTTGAGTGGTATTGTGTAGAAGTGAAATATGAATATTGAAATGATGTGAATTCATTGCTTCACATTAATTTCCCAATACTTTTCACACATACAAAATAACAGGTGATCACATAACTAATTTGATGAGGTAATGGTGGATGGATTTTTAAACTGAAGGGATGTAATTGCACCTAAAAGATTGTCATAGACCGTTGCAATATATGTACGAAAGTGCTTCCTTTTTTATAAAATTGAACAATCGTACAAATAATGACGCAGACAATTTCTTCGTCCTAATTATAGAGTCCCAATGAGGCACTACATGCTCCAGTCTTGTATACATTAAGCAATCATACATGAAAAGCATCACATTGGAGTCCATTGGGCAGAAGCACATATCTCGTATGTCGTGAGCGAGCACACATTGTTGCAAAGTGTCACAACTAAGTCTGTATCTTTTACAGACTACTGGTAATGTCAAATGGTGTGTTATGTAATGACTGGATCTCTTGTTACTGGACGTCCAAACTCGTCCATAGTTTGGGTGACTAACAGAAGGAAATCCATGAAGGATCCAACAGCAACCCTCATCAATCTTGCTTGAGTTGCACTGAAATTTCTGCCAACATGAAATAAAATATAATTGATTTTATACACATAAGCACAGCTTCATATATCTATTCATGATATGTGGATTTAATCTGCAATAGTTTATGTACACTATTAAAAAATAACAGAAATATCTTGTTCAATATTTTCACACCAAGAAAGTGAAGGAAAGCTCCAAAACCTCTGGGATAAAAAAAAAGAAAAAAAAGGAGATGTTTTAGAACATAAATGTTGTTTGTACGTGTACATGCAATCATGTCTATTAATTCATGCTTTCACAGTAATATTTAGGTGGACCGAGCACAATGGAAAATGTTCATACAGATAGAGAGAGTGATAACCTTGGTGTACATTGTGACATACAAAATGTATTTGTTCAGAGATGTGCATCTGCTTTTCATCTCTAGTCAAAGAAAATGTATGGTCATACATGTACCTCTATACCTAGAGCTACACTGCTTTTCCACACTTGAATTGTACATTATATATGGTTTGACAAATAATTCAATGGGGAAACCTTAATTAATGAAGAAGCAAAAAAACTTGCTCCAAAGATAAGGGTTACATGGTATTGGGTACCACAGATTGATATGGCAAGATGGTGGGATATAAAAAGAGAGGATTACAACAAACAACAAAACAAGACAACTGCCACATATTTCCAATATATGCCACCGCCTAAATTCAGTTAAGATCCTGGCTTGAATTGTTCTTGGACTATCAACATGAGGACAAAAAGCCTATACCAGAGCTGCCGACCTTGTGCAACCAATAAAAAGAAATCATGATGGCAACAATTTTTTTTCAAGCAAAACAAGTTACAACCATGCGTGACTCAAGTCCAATGCAGAAATGTCCATTCCTCATGCTGTTATTCCATATTAGGACCAATATAGTTTACTGGTATTTAAAAGTAGGTGGGTTTTTTTTTGGTGTTATTTTTGTTGTTGTGGTATTATCGGCGTTTTATTCTTTTTGAGAATATTTATGCCTTTCACTTTTGTTCCCTTTTTTTCTTGTTTACTATTTGTAAATTCATACTCTTCATAAATCTCTATCAAATTTTTCTATTGAAGTACCGGTAGTGATCAACATTTTAGGGCATTTGGTTGACATGCGGTAAGTGAAAACAGAATAATTCTGGGAAAAAACTAATTGTCGGCAGCTCTGCTATGCTTAGATGTCATGTGATCATTATGACCTGTATGAATTGACATGATAATCCCAAAATCTGATCACTTGTCCCCCTACAGTGATGCATACTAGTATCAAGTTCACTGCTTTAATAGCTTAAAATAGTCACTGATTTGGTCACAAGAAGGTTTTAAAAAAACATTAATTTCATGTAAATTGACTTGCTGAAGTTCGCCATTTGACCTTCTCTTACCTATACAATCTGATCAATTTGTCTCACTATGGTTGTTGCACATTAATCAGTATTAATGTGCTTAGTTCATAGCTCAACTGTTCTTGATACATGTACAATAGGGCTAAAATCCTTTCTTGGAAATTGAATGTAATGACCTTTGGCCTTTGACCTACTTATCCCAAAATCTCATCAGATTATCTTCCTATGTTACTACAAACTATCACCAAGCTCATACCTCCAGTGGTTCTTGAGGTATTGTGCAAATAAGAAAGCGGAACGGACATGCACACAGACATATGGAGTGACATAAAGACAACCCGAAAACATAATGCCTCTGGCACCACCTTTGTCGGACGGAGGCATAAAAATAACATCTTACACAACAAGAGTGGTTCCTTCTACTCTCAACATCTTAGTGATCTCTTTAGGTCTTGGCTCCTTGTCCACACAGAGACTATTGTATGCGATCCCTACCTCCCTTTCGGAATACATCGGGATTCTCAGCTCACTGTGAAGAAACGCATCATGAAGGTTAAAAGTATGCCTCATATAACAGCTTTCAAATTACACAAAATTCCATAAAAGTTGCCAAAATGAATAATACATATTTATTTAATTCAAATATATTAGAAATTAGGAATACATTAATCCTCTCTGAATATCAAAGATTCAGCAGATTAAAACATGAAAATTAACATACCAGTATCTTTAGTACAGGGTTCCCAGGTATTCTTAAAAATCAAACTCCCTGATTGTGCCCTCATTTTTCCCTGATGGAATTTAAAAATTCCCTTTTTTTTTTATACTCCTTTCCCAGTATGAAAAAAAATTCTTCATCCAGTGTACCAGCTGCATAGACATAAGGCAAAATGTAAGAGACCGACTACCCCAGGACCAAAATCCCGTTGAAACCAATTGGAGCAAAACCAATTGAAACCAGTTGCCAACTGGTTTCAATAGGGAAATTGGAACAACTGGTTCTAATTGAAACCAGTTGAAAACCAATTGCCAACTGGTTCCAATTGAAACCAGTTGAAACCAATTGCTAACTGGTTCCAGTTGCCTAATTGGTTTCAACTGGAACCAGTTGTTCCAATTTCCCTATTGAAACCAGTTGGCTTCAACTGGTTTCAATTGGTTTCAACTGGTTAGGTGGTCTGTTGTCAACAGACCACCTATTGATTTCGTCAGAATTTTTTCAATTGGTTTCAATTGGATCCAATTGAAACTTATAGTTTGCATAAACTTAATTAGTTTTAAGTTAATTAGCTCTTGCACTAATTATCGCTCATGTCAACACAGAATCATTGTTATATGTGTCTACATTAAGTACAATGTAAAGGGCATTATAATATGCAGACCATGTAATATACTTAACAAGGAAGGCATTGCCATTATATATGTTTGTATTTGATGTAGTTTGTACATGGTTAGTGTTTTACTAATCAACTTTTAATCTGTGTAATTACAAAAATATGTTACTAATGAACATGCTTATCATTGCTAATTAATCTTTATATTTATCTAAAACAAAATGCATTACTTGCAAATGAAAATTATTTAATAAATACATTGTAAATCAAAATAAATTACATAAAACATTGATCTGCACACAAGCAGGTAATATGCAAATTAACTGGTTTCAATTGGATCCAGTTGGGTAACTGGAAATATTTCCAATTGGAACCAATTGGGTAACTGGAAATAAATTCTAACTGGAACCAGTTGGGTAACTGGAAATTACTTCTAACTGAAAAATGAATGCTAATTGGAAACAGTTGGGTAACTGGAAATTAATTCTAACTGGAACCAGTTGGGTAACTGGAAATGACTTCTAACTGGAAATGAATGCTAACTGGAACCAGTTGGGTAACTGGAAATTACTTCTAACTGAAACCAGTTGGGTAACTGGAAATAAATTCTAACTGGAACCAGTTGGGTAACTGGAAATGACTTCTAACTGGAACCAGTTGGGTAACTGGAAATGAATTCTAACTGGAACCAGTTGGGTAACTGGAAATGACTTCTAACTGGAACCAGTTGGGTAACTGGAAATAAATTCTAACTGGAATCAGTTGGGTAACTGGAAATGACTTCTAACTGGAACCAGTTGGGTAACTGGAAATAAATTCTAACTGGAACCAGTTGGGTAACTGGAAATGACTTCTAACTGGAACCAGTTGGGTAACTGGAAATGACTTCTAACTGGAAATGAATGCTAACTGGAACCAGTTGGGTAACTGGAAATGACTGGCTTTTTTTCTTCTTTGGTAATAACATAAATGAAAAGAGTTCTAAAGGGTACATGAGCATTTGTCTACATCAATAACCCACTTCCTGTAATGGCCAAGATCAAACTGATTGAATCTTTGCACAGCATAAAACGTATGACCATTCGGTACAATTGTCTGAAAATCAGGACTATTACTTTTGGGCTCTATAGCCCTAAAGTCGATTTGACAACTAATAGTCGTTATTTTCCCACTTGAAGACATTTTCAAGCCCCACCTTTTTTAGGGAAGTTCTAAATTAGTATCATCTTTCAAATGCAGTTGGAATTTAACTTTTTCATTTTTGGGGCCTGCAAAAGGGACATAGTACCTTTAACATTGGAAAACAAGGTTCTTGAGAATGGCTATGATTTCCCTAGCATTACTTTGAAATGTAACTTACCGTATGAATTCGCAGCAATAGGCAGTGTCACACAGAGGCCAAAAATCCGGATTTTAGTTATCCAGATTTTAGTTATCCTCTTAATTGGCTGTCTGTCACCAATTATCCCTTCAAAAATCCCTTCAGAATTTTTTCTGACACCAATGTTGAAATAATCCCTTTAAAGGTCAGTGTAAGTTTTACATGATTGGCTCGCATAGGGTTTTTAACGCGCTATCATAACCTTCGCACAATTATATTAGCGCGCATTTAATGCTTTTCAACCTAAACGGCACATGCGCAATGGCCCATCAAAAATCTGAATTTTAGTTGTCCGGATTATTCGTAGCCTGTCTGTCACCAGTCTGTCACCAACGTAAATGAAAAAACTAGATTTCTAAAATCTGGTTTATTCAAGACAGGCCGGTATTTTTCTCTGTGACACCGCCTATATGGGTGCTTTTGACCTATGAAAAGATCTCACTCCCATAGGTTAACATGCAAAGACAAGAATGACTATCCTACACCTATAATCTATTTGAAAGGATGTGAAATGGGATTTAAATGACCTTTGAAGAGATGATCGTACACCCCCGGGCCCCCTGGATCCACCACTGATGCCAACCCTCCCGATTTCATCGGGAGGCTCCCGGTAATTCACTCCAACTCCTGCCCTTACCTTTTTAAATTATGATTTATTTTTTTTGCGCTGATCAGTATATATATCTGCGAATTGAATGAGAATTATCGTGTGCTATCTTTAGCATGTAGTTATTCCACTATGTTCGCTGCTACCACATTCTAAGTAAAAGACAATTTAGAGCAGCGAAAGATTGGTTCAGCATATAGTTCGACGTAACCAATGGGTGGATATTATTAACACAGACTCCGAATGGCGGAAAATCAGCAAAAGAAGACCAAGAAATGGTGTCAGAAGTATAAGACTGAATACAGAATCAAAGGAGAGGATATTGGACTTACCCATGCATTCATGTGTTATCCCTTACTTTACAGACCATGTTCGTTGTGATATCCAGCTAGTCAACCAAGTCGACAGCTGGTGTAAACAAATAAGACAGGTACTTATTTATGAACACGGTACTACTACAAGCCTATCTACAATGCCCTTAGTTGAATGCCCCATCCCTGGTTGCGGCTACGCCACCCCGGACTTTGATGCCCCCATCGTGGTCGCTCTCCTGAACACCCACAGTGTTATATACACCTCTGGACAAGCTGCCAAGGTCGTGAGGTTAAAAGGCCCCCATAGCTGCTGCTGGCTCTAGTGAGGAATGGGCTTACTTCGAGTCACGATGGTCGGACTACATTGATGTGACCAAGATAACCTGCAAGGACAGGGTGGTGCAACTCCTCGAATGTTGTGATGAAGCTTTGCGCAAGGACCATACCAGATCAGCAGGTGGTAGCCTCACTAGCAAATCGGAGAAAGAGGTCCTGGCGGCTATAAAGAAGCTTGCTGTTTGTGAGGAGAACACTATATGGTCGCCAGGGTCACACTGCATAATATGCGTCAGGACCGTGATGAAACCGTACGTAGCTTTGGGGCCAGTCTGCGTGGTCGAGCAGGCATCCCTTATCAACGCCCTAGCTGTGACGCTGACGCTATCAACTACACTGAAGCCATGATATGGGATGTACTCACACGTGGTATCCCCGACCCTGAAATCCAACTTGACCTCCTAAGTGATAAGAACCAGTACATGACCCAGAGGAGGTCTTCCAGTTCATTGAAGCCAAAGAGGTTGGCAAACGGTTAGCATCCTCACTCCTGGATTCACACTAGACAGATGCCGCTAGCAGCACATACAAGAAAACCAAACAAGGGTGCTTCAAGGAGAGACAAGAACCATGTTCTTACTGCGGCAAAAGACGACATGGAAGGAATGCCCCAGCCCGCATCCGTCAGGTGCAATGCGCAGCATATGACCAAAGGTGCGGACATTGTGATAGACAACACCATTTTGAAAGTGTATGCCGCAGCAAGGACAAACTATGACATGTAAAACCTGCAGCTCCCCTTGACCACGATCGAGGGTGCTGTCTTTGATGCCCTGTGTGCCATCCACACTTGCAGTAAAATTTCAGAAAAATTTCTGGTCAGTACGGTAAAGTAAAATGTTTGCTCTTTCATTAAAATTGAATGAGAAAATTGTAAAGCACAGTTTTTTTCGGGGGGGGGGGGGGGGAGGGGTTGTAGGGTTTACTTGTACATGTTTCTATGCAATTCAGCTTTTTTTATGGGTTTTTATGGATTTAAAAAAAAAAAAAAAAAAAAAATTGAATTAAATTTTTTTTTTGTTGAAAAATCGTATTTTAAGAGGAGATATTATATTATATTATTGTATTTCACTCTTATTATCGTACTAAATAGTACGATTTAATTGTACTGGTTGGCATCTCTGGATCAGTTACGATTTTTCCCGCCAACAATGGAGTAGATCGGGGGGGGGGGGGGAGGGTGATAGATGCCCGTCAAATGTAATTCAAACATGGTTTATTTCTAATTCCATACCAGTGATTTACAAATGTTGCTGAAATGACATAATTTTCTGAGATTTTTTCTCAATGTTTAGTAAATTATACTCTTTTATGCGTTCATTGAAATTTATTGAAATTCATAAAGAAAGAAAGAAAGAATAGTGACCTGCCTTTGTCACAAAATAATAAGGTGTCAACATTTGCTCATCTGACCGTGATTAAATGCCTAAAACCACTGTGCTTCCGGGGGCTCTGCCCCCGGATTCCACCTAGGGCCCTAAGGCGGGCACCTGGATGCTCATCTGAAGGTAATTTAATGTCTAAAACCACTGAGCTCCTTGGGGCTCCGCCCCCTGGACCCCACACCGATTATTGACCTGCCAGTGTCACAAATAAGGTATCAAAATATGCTCATCTGACCGTATTTAAGTGCCTAAAACCCCTTGACTTCCAGTGGCTCTGCCCCCTGGACCCCACCTAGGACCCTAAGGCGGACCCCTGGATGCTCATCTGACCGTATTCTATTGCCTAAATCTCCTGAGCTTTTGGGGTCTAGGCCCCCTAGACCTCACAATAATTTATGGCCTGCCAGTGTCACAAATAAGGTATCAAAATATGCTCATCTGACCGTAACTCATTGCCCAAAACTCCTGAGCTTCCAGGGGCTCCACCCCCTGGACCCCACGCCTATTTGTGACCTGTCAGTGTCACAAAAAAGGGATCAAACTATGCTCATTTGACGGTGATTTAATGTATAAAACCCCCGAGCTTCTGGGGGCTCTGCCCCCTGGACCCTGCCCTCTGGACCCCACACCAATTTATTTCTTGCCCCTGTCACAAATAAGGTATCAAAATATGCTCATCTGGCTGTAATTAAATGCCTATAACCCCTGAGCTTCTGGGGGCTCTGCCCCCTGAACCCCCCACCAATTTGTGTCCTGCCAGTGTCAAATTTCAAAGTTGGGCCCCCCCCCCTGGATCAGGATCCGGCAACTAATATTCAACCACTTAATTCTTCAAGTCTTCATCCTTTCCTTCTTAATTAATTCTTTAAAATTAAGCTGCATATAACAATACAGAAAAAAAATAGGGTCTACTAAAAATTTACTGACATTATTAATTTCATAAACACAATGCAAATTTTGCAACACCACAGGCTGTAGCGTCGATCCAACAGCTAGAGCAAGAATACCAAAAGAGAAACATTTAACTACGCCCTCTCACATTGCCTGGCGAAAATCATCCAACATCGATGGAAAACGCGATTAAATTCAACAACAACAACATTAGTCGACCTAATTAAGGCCCGTTCCTTAAAACCGTCATAAGTCTAACTTTTCGACTAAATCAGCGTTAGTGAGCTACTTGTCTGCTACGTGTTTCACGAAGCCCTCTTTGCCAAGATCAACGACAACATTCTGACTAAGTAGTGTAACGTGTTTGTCATGGAATGACTCTTTTCTTGTTCTGAAAGTTATGTTTAATACTTGTGACGAGACTAGAAGAAATAGTTCGGGGAATAAGGGGAAGACGATAGTTGTTATCTACGTAATAGCAGTTCGCTTACAGTGACGACAGTCGCCAACAGTTTAGCAGTTTGCTAATGCTTGCAGTTCCAGCATTTCTATGTTGAAATGGGAACTCTTTAGATAATCCTTAAGGTATGTTTATTCATTGAGTTATATCTCTTATTATAGAGTGCTGTAAAATGCCACTAGTGGAAGTAGTTTCAAGTTATAGAGATTACATTCGCACTATGGAAGCGATAGCCTATATGAATGTGTGTAGTGACGTGAAACGAATCGCGAACATGGATTCGTTGAAAGTTTGATTGATAGTTTAGACTGTCTTTCGAAGACCTTTTCTTCTGTGAAAAAATAAAGTAGTTTAAAATTTATGGTTGTCAGGAAGATGATATGTGAATTTAACTTAGTTATGAGCATGGGTAAACTTAGAATAAGTTAAGACCAAACTATGTTTACTTGCGTATGTACGTGTGAAGGTATCTTAGTTACGAGAACCTCTTCAGGCACGATTTAATGCGCGGATCAATATCATCTTAGAGATAAGGTGATAAGTCCATGATTTTTAGTCTCGTTTTAGGGCTTGGAGAAAGTTTCTTGTTTGTGTTATTGATTATTCTTTTGTCTATGGTTAGGCATTTATGCTTCTTTAAAGATTTGTGGTTTATCAAAAGTTGGCGTATTATTATAACTATAAAATTTAGATTTACTGACACAAGAATGGAACTCGAGTATATGTGGAAATTGGATTCCTAAGTGTTAGACATATTGCAAGAACATGTACCGGTATTTAGTGTTTTCATTTGTTGTATTTTTGCAGGAATTATCCCACACAGTTGTTGAATCTCTTCACTTTCTAATGATGATCCATGACGGCGTCACAATAAAGGAACCAACATGAGTTAAACGGATGTCTCCTTTGTTTCATCATTGAATTGCAACAACGTGTTTAAGCTAAAACTCACATAAATCCTTTGAGTCCATATTCCATCACAGTGTTTATTAACCCAGGGAAATCAATCATCAAACATCATGCTGCTTCAAAATCAAGTTGGTCAGGAGTCAGGACAGTAGATAATGATAACCTCACTCGAGAAGGACGGAACAGAACTAACTTTAATATCCCAAAGTACAAATCAGGCATCATAACAAAATAAACCAATCAAGGGAAAGCAGAGCTACCAAGTATCACGCATTTCGAGGGTCTGGAAATGCTCTCACCTTATACGTGTGTTATACGTTATACGTGTGTTATATCCTCGCGCCAAATCATGCAAATGTCACGCATTGCTGATCTTTGAACTTGGCGTCTCTGGGAAAGTCATGTGACCAATGAAACCAATGAGTTGAACGGGCTAGATACATGTAGATCAAAGGTGAGATGCGAAGAGAATGAATGAGAGAAGAGAATGAATGAGAGAAGAGAAAGTGCATGTTATAGCTAGGGCAGGAAAAGGCAATCATGCATAGAGAATGAGAAGACAACAAAGGAAACGGGTTGGAAGGTGCATGAAGGAAAATAGGGTGTGGCAGTAGTGCAACTGAAAGACTGTGCTGTAAGTATATACCAGTTCGTAGATACAATCTGAGCATGCGCGGATAGATAAAGGTTACTTGAACAAAATTGTAAAACCCATTGGCCCAAATTCACTAAGAAGGTTTGTCGACAAACCTTGGTTTTCGTACGTCATATGATGTGTTTTTACACATTTTTAAAAAAAAACCTGGTATGTAAAATCATATGACGCACGAAAACCAATTTTTTTCGACAAACCTCCTTTGTGAATTCGGGCCATTGAGGCTAATACTGTATACATACTCACGAAAGTTATGTAATCATTATTCATGCATGCACCTGTGATGCATTCTATTGAACACAGGTGGAAGTAATCTTTTCAAGAGGGCAAACAAAGAATCAATCTATGTTTAAAAGATATGTGGATATTCAGGCCTTAAATTTCAATATTTTTAGGGCAAGGCCACTTTTCTTTAGGGCAAATTCCTATATTACCGCACAAATAGGAAGAATTGGAAAGGGCACAAAAAATCTCCAAGGCCGATGAGAGGGGCATGGGGCCAATCAAAGGGGCATCCAAGGCCATGGCCTTTGTGTCACTTGCCCAGCCCTATCATCTGTGCGTCAAGACCCTATTACTCGTATTACTATTAAGGATAACCTCAACACAAAGCAGTTTGCTCAATACTTCCAGTCTGCGCCTGTGCTGTTCTTGCAGTCAGTGCTCTTTCTTCCTGCTGGACACATCAGCAGAAGTGCCAAAACACAGCTGCATACACTTATCCTTTATTTTATATGCAACCTTCACACAACCCATCAAAATCTACCTAACGACCTATAGAAAGCCATTTATGTAACTTCAGCAGACTCACAGTGCCGACAATCTCCGACCTGAGCGGAGAAAGGATACAAGAGAGAGGTGGCCTTGGATTAATTTAAGCCCTGGATATTTGGGGTCATATGACCCATGTGCCAACTACGAACTGGTCTATTGTGAATGAAAAGGGAACATGAGCTGGGAAAATGAATATGCAAATGAAGAATGCAAATATATAAATGAATAATGAATATAATGTAGACTAGTAATAGTGGATAGGGAAGAAGTACCAAGAAATTTACTATTATTGTCTATTACAGAGACGCCAAGTTCAAAGATCGGCAATGCGTGACATTTTCATGATTCGGCGCGCGTGTTCTAGGGTATAAGGTAGACCTAGATCTATAGCATTTTTTCAAAATCTAGCGTGCACGTCGTGCGTAAGAGCATTTCCAGACCCTCGAAATGCGTGATGTCACGCCTATGCTTGATACTTGGTAGCTCTGCTATTACTGTTAGTGTTGCAGTTATGACGTCTCCGACACCGTCATTTATCTCCGTCATAACTTTTTAGTCGATGAGCAGCGCCTGGTTTCACATGTCATTTATTTATGTCTATATCTGGCTAGCAAAAAGGACAAGAAATCCTCCAGCTTTGATCTTTCTACACATGCACTTAAACAGGAAGTTATCATTCCTTTATAGATCTAGGCCTAGTCTACGCCCTACTACTAGATCTACTATAGTCTAGCTCTAAAATAAATCTAGTCTAGATCTAGGCTAAAAAAAATAATTAGAAAATATTTTGAAAATGGTCCAGTCTAACGCCTCGCTGTATTCTAAGCGTTTAATTCCATGTTGTATATAAAATCCTCGAAGAGATGGGTAATCTGCCATGTCAGGCAAGGCATAGTTCGAAGTGTATTAGTCTAACTTAGATCTAGACTAGACTCTAGACCTAGGGCGGTATTCTGAACCCTGTGTTATCTCTAATATTGTTGTATCTTTGAAGATAAGATAAAGTTGGTATTCTGAACATTGTTGTAACTTTTGTGTTATCTTTTGTTGTATCTTTTCTCTCATCTTATTGGCCGCGCCTGCGCTCATACTTTGGTGCGCTTGTAATTGTGCGTATTATTAATAAAGTGGCATTTAATTCTCATTTGCATATATGCGCACGGGAGATAATGTCGAGATAATTGGTATTCTGAAAGTTGTTGTATCTTTTATCTTATCTTATCTTGCATGGTATTTACAACAATATTTACAACAGGTAGGGGGTTGTTGTATCTTTCGTGGTGATATAATGGCGGCAATATTTTTTGCCCAGAACCAACTTCGTGCCAATAGACGAGTTAGAAGAAGATTGTGTGTTGACCGGAAACATCACAGATGAGAACTTTCTAAGATATTACATGCTAGGATAGGACTATTTTAATGCTCTCATCTTAACCAATATAGTGAAAGCGTGATTTGTCTTCATGATCCACATTCAACAGCGCATAATGATGACGCGCGTAATAAGTGCTCAAATAACTAATTACGCCCAAGATTAGAATGCGCTAGGCGCATCTTCAGATATGGCATAAAGTATTCCTATTGGTTGATCTACTTATCATGCTTATATAAAATAGATTTTGATTGGTAGGGTCCATAAAAATGGGCGTGTCATCAATGGTCAAAGATAAGATAGAGGCGGTCCTTCAAGAGATAACACAGGGATAAAACAATGTTCAGAATACCAACTTACAACAATATTAGCGCTGTGTTATCTCTGGAAGATACAACAAAAGATAACACAAAACTTACAACAATGTTCAGAATACCACCCCTAGACTCTAACTTAGATTCTACTTTCTAGACCTGAGACTACCGGTACATACCATTTCAATAAAGACTCTGCTGTTAAATTCATTTTAAAGCGGTGAATTCAGAATCGGCTTGAAGTTGAGGTTTGGTATTTGTTGTTCGAATAATGCCTTATCGACAAGACGCATTCGTAGAGATTCTAGACTAGATTTCTAGGAGGTCTAGTAGTAAGTAGTAGTAGACCTAGTAGTCACTCCAGCAAAGCATAGAGAGTCAATGTCTAACCTGTAGCACTGCACTACGCAAGATCTACTACACTTTTATACGAATTCCAGACAACTCGCCACAAAGACAACCCGCCCCAAGACAACCCGCCACAATACCCTGGATATCTCGCCACAATACCCTGGACAAGGTTCAAGGTTCAAGGTTCATTTTATTTCTTTCTTTCACAACATTTTTACATATAATAATAGAACAAAAAACAGCATAAGAAAAAACAATTTAAGTACAATTTTAAGTCGATATATAATCCAAATGAAAGAAAGTGGAGACCTTAGAAAAGCTGGGCTTGTAAGAGCAAGGTCCCCATATAAAATAATCCATCAATGTTTCACTTTTAAAAAATGTTTCAAAGTTATCAAAACTACACATGATTAAATATGGGGGAAATATTTACAAAAGGGATAGCTTGAAATTTGAAAAGGAGAGGATGAAAATATATTCAAAGGAATCGAGAGCGAAAAAGCAAACTGGAGAGAAAAACGAGAAAAACAACAAAACGGAGAAAAACAGAGAAAGAAGAAAGTTATGTGGTGTAAAGAAAAATAAAAATAGAAGAGAGGAGGGGGGATGGGGGGGGGGGGGGAGAGAATGTGAAATGCTGACATTTATATTGAATAATCAAACATAACAAAAACAAAAAAATAATGCCCGTTATCAATAACAATTGACAAATTATTACCCAATATCATTTCTGGTGATATAATTTTTACGTTAATTGTCGACATAGTTACTCAATAAATGTAATTTCAATTTGCGTTTAAAATCAAAGACACTGACAGATCTAGTTACATTGATAGAAAGTGAGTTCCAAAATTTGGGACCAGTACAAGCCAGCGTCTTCAGAGCAAAAGCAGTTACACGTGGAATATGAAGTGCAGTTGCCTGCCTTGTATTATAGCTATGAATTTGATTGTTCTTTCGAAATATTTGTACTAACGCATTTGGGAGAGTACCATTTTCAAAACCATACATAATTGCGCCTAACTGTATAAAGTAAATGTCTTCAACCTTCAAGAGCTTACTGTAGAACAAAGCATTAGTATGAGCACGATAGCTCGCATTAAAAACAACTCTAACCACCCTCTTTTGGGCAACACAAATCTTATCTAATTGTGTTTTCAATGACTTCCCCCATGCCAGCACTCCATAATTGAGATAAGGCAAAATTAAAGTAGAATACAACTTATAAGCAAAATTTCTTGTGAGACAAAAGAACTTAATTAAATTACACCAGTATTTCTAGACACGACTTTACAAATATTAGTACAATGAGATGCCCAAGACAGCTTCTCATCAATATGTAGCCCAAGAAACTTGGTGGAAGTTACTCTCACAACGTTAACATCATCAAAAAATACATTTCCAGGTACATCCTTTAGGGAGTTACTAAAAAACTTATAGTTTGTCTTTTGAAGATTCAAGGACAACTTATTTGCATGAATCCTCACTACTTTCTAGTTCATTATTAATAAAACTTCAGGTCGAGTTGTCCAGGGTGGGGTGCCAGATCTAAAATTCCTCATCTTCTATGAAATTGTCATTTTATATATTCATTATTCTTTTATTAACACAGTCATTACAAAGAATAAAGAATAAAGCTGATCCCTTGCAACAATAATATATTTTTGACAAACCGAATTAGGCGTGCGATCGCAAGATCATTGGGATAACTTCTCGGTATTTAGATCTAGTGGTCTATATAACAGCTGCATTTTTCTGTCTCAGAATTTGTTTAATGGTAGGATACTGGAAGCACTGGCATACTGATGGGGGGGGGGGGGGGTGGGCAGTTGACCCGTGAAATAAAATTGAAATTTGGTTTATTTCTAGATTGAAAATAGATTCTTGTTGCAAGCGCAAGGAAAATCATTCTTTAAAACAGCTCTCAAAATACTCACAATTTCCATGTTTCCTGTCATGAATGTGTTTACAAAAGAATAATAAATACATAAAATGACAATTTCATCTAAGATGAGGGATTTTAGATCTAGAAATCACGAGGGGAAAAAAGTGTGGCGAGTTGTCCGAAAAGGCACCCCACCCTGGACAACTCGCCACGGTCGAACCTTGTCCAGGGTATTGTGGCGAGATGTCCAGGGTATTGTGGCGGGTTGTCTTGGGGCGGGTTGTCTTTGTGGCGAGTTGTCTGGACCCCTTTTATACCGGTACTTTTATGCGGCACAGATTGGGGCATGGCGCGTGTTAAACCTATGGGAAGTACGTTCTTTCCCTTCTGAATAGTGTCTGCACGTACGTGAGACTAGTCATGTTTATAGCTAGCGCATAAGCGCTGCGAAGAAGTTTGTATATCTATCGCGAACTATGTGTTTAGATAACATTCCTCTTCGTTTAAATTAGTTAAGTTTTATTGACTAATTATTGTGATGTTCTCCTTATTGACGTGCTGCCTCCTCTTCAGATTTCCAATTTGATTTTAATTGTTGATGTAATGATTTTCCATGCGGTAGTGGATTAAATATAACACTATTAAAAACTGACCTCTACTACTTATACTGTCTAGTACGCACACGACCAGTATTAGTCTGTAAATCAAGACCCCTTTTTAAAAAAAGCCCCAATCTGTGCCGCATAAAAAAATAACGCTACCGGCGTCCGGTACATGAAATGCACACAATCATTCCGATGCGGCTGATCGGAAATTTTGGCAGTAGATCTAGATCTAGATTGAACAGATCTAGACTTGCAATTTGAATTTTTTTTATTATCCTTTTTAAAATCGGCATGTTACTTTTTTTTGTTTTACTGCTATTTTAGATGTCATCAAAGCACCGATTTTTAGTGAAATCAGTTGAGTTTTGTACAGTAGACTACGTGGTGTTTGAAATGTTTATAATCAAAATGCAGCCGCCATTTTTAAACCTAACCTAGCCATCCTAACGCTGGACTCAGATTCTGGACTAACACGTTATGACTAGGCAGTCATTCTTTTTTTTCTCGCAATGTCATTCATTTTGATATAGCTTTGCACTTGTAATTTTTGTATGAAATCTAATTTATTTGACATATCAGTCTGTGTACATGCGTATCATGAATATTTATGACTAGCGCATGACGTTTAGGTTCCAATTGAGCCAATCAAATGCAGCGGTAGGATGGCTAGCTTAGGTTAAACAAAAAGATGCGCTCCGGAGCTGGTAGTAGCGCATGAAGGTGTCTATGGCAAGCCAATATTGTAAAATATAAATACACTGTACCGTAACCATCCATCGAAAAGACCATCTAAATTACACTATTTTTTTAGATAAAATCATGAAAAAACATGGTTATGTCATCAATTATAAAATGATGACATAAAATCGATTATTCAAGATCGTAAATATTTTACCCTTTTCTGTATTAGCACGTGATTTGAACAGCGTTCCATATCAGTACATCATGTGATTACGGCATAGTCGGGTGTCGTCGGTAGAATTTCTTACTTACGCCTAGCTAGCCGGAAGTATACAGTGTAGACCTATATATTCATCTTCTTCTTCTCCAGTTAAGTGCCGCTTCATGTACGTCGAGGATCGAGGATCCGGATCTGTCTATTCCAGCTTGCTCGTCAATCATTCAAGGACAAGTTGACTTTTTTTTATGTTATATCGAGATCGACTTGAAGTTGAAGGTGAGGCTCTTAGTCTTACTAAAAACTTAGTAGAGTCTAGGTCTAGACTAGTCTAGGGACAGTATAATTTAGATAATACTTCAATAGACCTAGGTAGGGTCTAGATCTAGACCTAACTAGTCTAGATAGATCTATCTACGTGATCGTGAGAACTGTAAAGTTTCTCAATTCAAGTAGACCCTAATTTTTGTTTCCAACTTTCAAATTTGGCTTCCGTGCCGACGATCTCCGACCTGAGCGGAGGAAGGATACAACTAGAGAGAGAGAGAGATGCGTGAGAAAATGCATTACCGGTACTTAGGTCTAGACTCTACTAACTATTATTAATACTAGGGAGGCCAATGCCCGGGCGTAAGGCTTCTACGCCTACGATTTGTGCGCTCGTCGTCCATGTCAAGAAAAAAGAAAAAGAAAAAAAGGGAGGTCTAGAGCCTAGACCGAATTTTCCGTCTCTTTCGTTCGTTAGCCTCTTATTGGGGTAGGGTCGGCCGGCTCTCTCTTTAGAGACGGAAACCGTCTATACACATTCCCTTGATAACGCCACGGCCATTTCAGGTCGTAGCGTTTTGCCCCCAAAATCCCCCAAAATGTCATTTTACCTCATGCATTGATTATTTAAAATTAGGAGGTTATACTACATCGGTTCCACTTACCAACTTGACTGAAATAATCCGTTTAATGGTCCCTTTTAAGGAAATTATGGGTCAAAATCGACATCCATGTTGAAATCTTGCAAGCCGTGTTAAACTCTCGCTGCGAACGGAGTCATCTAAATCAATCTCATCCCTTTTAGTCTACGCCGAAGGCAAAACGATTATGAAGGAAAAACTGTGCGCCATCTACACGTTCGTAATGGCGTTATCACAGTTTTTCCTTCATAATCGTTTTGCCTTCGGCGTAGACTAGAAGGGATGAGATTGATTTAGATGACTCCGAGAGTTTAACACGGCTTGCAAGATTTCAACATGGATGTCGATTTTGACCCATAATTTCCTTAAAAGGGACCATTAAACGGATTATTTCAGTCAAGTTGGTAAGTGGAACCGATGTAGTATAACCTTCTCCTAATTTTAAATAATCAATGCATGAGGTAAAATGACATTTTGGGGGATTTTGGGGGCAAAACGCTACGACCTGAAATGGCCGTGGCGTTATCAAGGGAATGTGTATAGACGGTTTCCGTCTCTAAAGAGAGAGCCGACCCTACCCCAATAAGAGGCTAACGAACGAAAGAGACGGAAAATTCGGTCTATGCCTGGCCATGATGGCTATGGAATAAAATATATAACAAATGCACAATTGTACACTCCACAACAAATCTTTCACCACTTGTTGACGATCTTGCAGATTTTGACGGATTTGAATCCAATAATTCGTCCCTCTTTTCAAGAAGTGACGGTAGTGAGGAAAATCGTCACGCAAAGTGAATGCAATTTTTTTTAACTACCATCACTTCGTGAAAACAGCGACGAATTGTGGTAGCATGCAGACGAAAATAACGTGCACACAAGAGAAACTATAGAGGGGTCCTAGAGTGCGCAGAGATGAGCTCACTCACTAAATTCCTTCTCAATGGCAGAAGGTAGACCCTAAAAATATGGAATCCGTTTTAAATGAAAGAACTTTTGATAGAGATTAACATCAGATGTGCACAAATGTCACTTTTAACAACTAGAATATATAAAGAAAAAAGATTATATCTTTTTAATTGCAGATTTTTAAAAACTGCACATTCAAAGGTAGTCTAGATAGAGTACAATGTTTTTGTCAATCTTGCGTTGGTTTGAGGCCGATAGCTACATACATCTCAAAATGAGAAGAAAAACTAAACAGTGATGTCATTGTTCGAGCCAAATATGGAGGTAGATCTATTGCAACATCATAATATGAATATGTATGAGCTCCGATCAGAACACCCGCTAAACAAATTTGGCTAGTCTCACAAACAGTACCTTATTCTCACAGCACTAGACTCGAGTGTTGAGCTTGTACAGTAAGTCATGTATGAAAAATGTTTAAAAAAGATATTTCAGTAAAAAATGTCTACGTGAGCAGTCTTATACTCCAATTGAGAAGTTAGGACGGAAAGATATGATTGGATGATGTGATTGTGAGTGCATGATATATAGTTGGTTGTTGCGTACAGCTAGAGAGAGAGAGAAAGAGAGATCCAGGTACTACGTATGTAGTACGTATGTGCAATATGCATGCATATGTAGTAGTATCATGTGTAGCGCTGTAGTGTGAGCTGGATTATGGAGGTCGTTCTTGTTGATTGTACAGTAGAGCTCCGACTGAAATCATAAGGAATACTCATGAGGAAATCAAGTTATTGGAATACCAATCTAAGCTAAGGTAAATATTAATGAATTGGATCTAGTTCTTTCCTTCTCTTTTTACTCATAGATGTAGTAGTCGTACGTACATTGATGGTTCGATTTCAACTTCAGCCTGTATTGCGGCTTGCCTGGTTCGGTGTGTGACCAATTCAAGGCTAGCCGGATGATGAATGTACTTTCGCGCGAAGTTTTGAACTTGTTGTCCGAGCAATGACACGCCTATTCCCTCGGGCCTGTCTAATTCTCGACGTAATTTAAATTGATTGTTTCAAGGCTCTTACGTACGGCCAGGCATAGAAGGAAGGGCCTACTCAAGAGCTGGATATCTCCTATTTTATGGAACTTCTGGAGTCGGCAGATGGGTGAGTTTTCTTAGTGAAAGAAAATGCCTTCCCTTTAATCTTTGTTTTATTATAAACAAATCAATTAGTAATTAAAAAGTTAGATTTTGCCATTGGCCTTCCTACAATTAAAGGTCAATACCAAAATCTAACTTTTTAATTACTCATTTATTTATAATAAAGCAAAGTTTAAAAGAAAGTATTTTCTTGAACTAAGACAACTCACCCATCTGCCGACTCCAGAAGTTCCATAAAATAGGAGATATCCAGGTCTAAAGTTGGTGGTTCCTTCTACACCAATCCATCCGTAACTAGGACTAAGAGCCTTGAAACAATTATATTTCATGTTGCAAATTACGTTCATAATTAGCCAGGCACGAGGGGATGGGCGTCTCATTAAGTTTAAAACTTTGTGCGAAAGTACATTCACTTGTCAGCCGCTAGCCTTGAATCGGTCGCACACACTGACGCATTGCAAGCCACAGTCCTGAAACCGAGCTATAATGGAGGGACAAAACATGAACAGAGAGAGAGAGAGTCAACGTAGATTAGTGCTGTAACATCACGGATATCTCCAATTCCGTTTAATCGCCAGGCGAAACCGGACGGTTTTCGGTTAAACGATTTTTTTTTTAAATTATTAAAATTAATTTTTTTTTTTTTTTTTTTTTTTTGACCGAGCGGGAAGGAATTTTATTTAACTGCGACTTGCATTTGAAGGCGCCGATTTGTGCTTGTGAACTTGTCACAAATAATAGTAACAATGTCGTTTTTAGAAGAATGTGTAAGATCATTAATAATGCTGTAGTCAAACGTTTAACCGTTCGGTATCCGACCGCCCATGGCGGATTCCGTTTTCAATTGGACGTCACAGTTAAATGAAAGTCCTTCTCGATTTTTCACACGGACCTGGCTTGCTAAAAAAAGAAAGAATTTTTTTTTTTTTTTTTTTTTTTTTTTTTTTTTTTAATCGTTTAACCGAAAACCGTCTGGTTTTGACTGGCGGTTAAACGGAATTGGAGATATCCGTGATGTTACAGCACTATCATTAATGTAAATTAAAAACAGTAGAGGACCTAGGATTAGAACCTTGTGGTACGCAGTGTGTAAAAGTTGGATAAATTATTATCATAAACTACATATTGAGATCTATTACAAAGATTACTTTCAAACCAATATGACAGACAAATTGGGGTGTTGTTCTAGTTTCGGAGTGGTGAGTCAACATGCAGATTACTGAGCTGGGAGACATTGCCAGGCATAGTGCCAGGTGGAGGGTCATAAATCGAAACTTAAAAAAAAAAAAAAAAAAAATATATATATATATATATTTAAAAAAAAACAAAAATTAAAAAAAACAACAAAAAAAAAACGGGAAAACGAAACCGTCCAATTGAAAACGGAATCCGCCATGGGCGGTCGGATACCGGACGGTTAAACGTTTGACTACAGCACTAACATAGATCTACGTGTTTGTAGTCAATATAAACCAGAAAAGAATTAAAATTAACTAGACATGTAATACTTGTTTGGAACAAGTGTAGGTGGGCTGGTCAACTAAAATTTGAGACAAAATAGAGCAAAAATAAGCGAGATACTGCTTAAAAATTCTTAAAAAACAATATCATGTAGATTCATGAAGTGATTGATATTCACCTTCTATAGGCATAACACGCAAATTATTAAATTTCTGACATGAGGCCTTTAATCAAAATTTTCACTATGATGACGTCATCAAAATAAAAAATGATGAAAACTAAGCTTGTAGAGAATTGTCTTAGCTACAACATATCAAAATTTTGAAGAAAATTGATCAATATTTACAGAGATACAATCAATTTTCCATAAATATGTTGACTTCATAATATGCAAATTCATAATTTTATTTCGAAGGCCATTATGATGATGTCAGAATATTTTTAATAGCCAAATGAGACATTAAATCATATTTTTTCGACTCATTCTCTATCATGTTTTTGCCCATATATGCTATGTATTACAAGAGCTCGCGCGCACAGAAATTTATCTTGAATTGACGCGCGTCTTGTTTTTAATGGTCATAAAGAGATAACATGGTATCAAATTGTTTATAAAAACATGGGAATTTTCATGAAAGAAAAAAAATGGCGATTCTATGTTGTGTAATGTTGTTACGCGCAAAAAAAACGCGTGCGCATGCGCGATTTTTAAAAATAAAATGACCTAAAACATATGCAAATTAAATTTGAGACGATTTTGAGCATTTCAAAATTTTGCACGCGGACATACGCGCATGGCGCGTTTTTGACATGAAATTGACTGGACTGATATTGACCTTGATCATGATAAATATGAATGAGAGATGACTTACCGTTATGAAAATATGATCATGAGTAAATTTTCAGAAAATTTCACAAAATGGCACCTAGATGACTTCATCAGTCAAGGTCAAGGTTGAAAACCTTACCGTGTTTTCTCTATATGCTTATTTATACATATGTGTATTTTTTTGCGCGTTTTTTTTGCAAAATGCTTAAAATGGCCTGAAACGTATGCAAAATGAATTTGAGACGATTTTGAGCATTTTTATTTTTTGCACGCGCGCTGACGCGCGGACGTACGCATGCTCGCGCGTTTTTTGACCTGAAATTGACCGGACGGATATTGACCTTAATTGTGATATATATTAATAAGAAATGCCTTTCCGTTATGAAGATATGATCATGAGTTGAAAGTGCCAAAAAAAAACACAAAATGGCGCCTGGATGACGTCATGAAGATTTGATGACCTTGAAAATGTTACTGTCACGTCTCATGACAATGACCTATGACTGTGCCAAAATTGAAGGAAATTGATGGAACCGATCTTGAGTTATCCTGTGAACAAAAAAGTGTGAAGAAATAAATAAAAATAAATAATAATAAATAAAGAAAGAAAATTCTGACGAAAACAATAGGTGATCTGTCATTGACAGACCACCTAATTAAAAAACACGGTTGTGCACAGCACTACTATGTTTAAGACTACGCTAGATTTGTTTGTCGGGTGAACTGACTGGAGCTCAGACATATGTCGCAATAACCTCTATATTTGACTCGAACAATGACGTCACTGTTCACAGTTTTCCTTCTCGTTTTGAGATGTATGTAGCTATATGGATCAAACCAACGCAAGATTGACAGAAACATCATACTCTATCTTACCTTTGAATGTTCAGTTTGTAAAAATCTGTATTTAAAAAGATATATTCTTTTTTTAAAAATATTTTCTAGTTGTTAGAAGTGGCATTTGTGAACATCTGAAATGTTAATCTCTATCAAAAGTTCTTGGACTTAAAATGGATTCCATATTTTTAGGGTCTACCTTCTGCCAATGAGAAGGATTTTAGTGAGCAAACCTCTGCACCCTCTAGGATTTTCTTAGTCGGTGGTGTGTGCGCGTCATGTTCTTCTGCTACCACAATTATTGGATTCAAATCCCTTGATGTCAAATCTGCAAGATCGTCAACAAATGGTGAAAGACCGTTACAGATCCATGATTATAGGTATGTTGTGGAATGTATAATTGTATTTTGGTTTTTTATTGTAATCAATTTTTATTTTATTATTTTCTTTCTGCTAATTTTCTGAAGTGAACGACGGGCGCACAAATCGTAAGTGTAGAAGCCTTACCCCAGGGTATTGGCCTCCCTACTAATACTTACCCGGTATCTTCAATCATGTGGTTAGTTTTAGGTGACAAAGTCAAGGTCAAATGTAATTTCTGCAAACTTAGACTTTGTTGTGGCATCAACATCAAGATTTTAAATTGTTAGCATTTCAAAAGTGTTTGTTCAAATTCCCTGAAACTTGTACACAAGGGTTATCAAGTATCACTAATAAATATGGTACAAATTCCATGTCACAAGGTCAAAGATCATTTTAGGTCAGTAGACTTGAATTATGTTTTCACAACTTAGTATCAGAATTAATAAATACATTTTTGTTATTTGCTCCATTATTCCATTCAATTTATCAATCTTGGTACAAAAATAGTAAATAATTCTTCTGATGATTCTTTGTCAATATTCACTTCAAAATGCTGACTATATTCAGAGGATTTCATTTTGGGGGGCCTGCTAATGGGCCACTTTACCTATAAATATTGTCTCAACCTCAATTTTTCATCCTATCAAATTGCATAATGCAGGGGAGACCGCCGAGAGCGTTTCCCTTTTTGGAAATACAAATTATATAATTTTTTACCTGTTGAATACCAAGCCTAAGATAAAAGACACCAAAGTCGTATCATATCCAGTGACTGATAATGCAAGTTTTGTTATTGTTGTTGTACATTTTTATTTTTAACACCTTTTTTTCCATGTTCAGGGAGGCACTAAGATGGGGTCCTTGTTTCGGGGTGAGAAGATGTGTTTGGCCCAGCTCTTCGTACAGTCTGAAGCAGCATACTCGTGTGTCTCAGAATTAGGAGAATTGGGACTAGTTCAGTTCAGAGATGTAAGCTCTAAAGTAGAGAGTATTAATTAACCCTTAAATGATGGGGGGGGGGGGGATGCACTCCAATCATTTTCTAAGTGCGTGCCAAATTTATATAGCAACAATTAGACATTGTATGGCGGAGACCATGGGGGGGGGGGATGCATCTTGCCTTCTCCCATCGTCTTTAAAACCTGAAATAGCCTAGTCTATTTAAAGATCAAGAAACGAAGACAAAGGGAAAACAACACAGAAAGGTATGTAATCATTATGAAATGTAAGAGTTAAAACTGAAAGCATAAAACAATACAGTGATTACGGAGAATGGATTTTAAAGACTTAAAGGTCCCATGACATGCACATACTTGTAAGTGATTGGTGACTTCTTTGGACTACTATTTTTTTTTTTTTACATAAAACTATTTCTAATATTGATTTAAATATGTATCAATTATCATGATATATTTTGGGACATTTTTGCCCTTTTCATTCTGCAACTCGCTAAGCACTGACCATTGACATCCTCAAAAATCACCCTGTGCCTCTTGTGATATCACAGGAAGCTATGAATAAGCATAACCACACACAGGCATATGCAATTTCACCTTACCTAGTTTCTTGTTTGCAATGCTGGAATATAGAAATATTAGTTATATGGTAAGTACATGAATGTGCACTATTATTCCCAATTTTAAAGCTGGCTGTGATGTCAAAAGAGGCACAATATTTTGGTGGATTTGTATGGGGGAAGGCTTAGCAGATTGCAGAAAAGTTGGGCAAATTTTTTAGTAATATTTATATCAAGAACATTAATATGTTGATGTATAGACCCATAAGCACCTTCAAAAGTTCAGAGGTCAGTGTGCATTGTCAGACCGATAACAAAAATTTGAGGGGTAAAAAGAGATGGAACCTACTAATAAAGCAAAAGTGCAATCGATTACAAATTCTAATGTGGAGGAGCAGTATAATGGCCATTTGAAGTAGTTACAATTTCATATTTCTTCATGTGTGTATTTAGCTCAACCCAAATGTGAGCGCCTTCCACAGGAAGTTTGTTAGTGAAGTACGTCGCTGTGATGAAATGGAACGAAAAATACGTAAGTAATTCATCTAAAGGTAGCACCATTGAAGAAAGTACTAGGTCAGTTGAGATGACTTCTAGACAACAAAAATGCCTGCACCAAATCTTGAATTTGGTTAGACATCATCTTTAAAACATTCCTCAGAAATTTCCTTGTAATAATCATAATAATTGGATTTATATCTTGTCTTTTCCAGAGGATACAAGGCGTTATCCCTTTTAATAGTCTATGAACACATTAAAAATTGTATAGGTGTCAAGAATTGTAGATGTATGTTTTCATGTATTTTGAAGAAATTAAGTGAAATATTAAATTATGTAGATGTTATATTCAATTTCAATTTTAAATCAATATGCTAACATCAAATATATTTGATTTTCCTGTATATAGTATATACCATCACCCCCCCCCCAAAAAAAAAAAATCCAATAGGGAATTTTTTGATTTGCAAGTTCACTCGTGGACTGCGATGTATGCAGTCATTTTTCAAGCAGTGTGTATGCGCATCGACAAGCTCATCGTTCGTAGCAGAATTCTCGAAGGCCTTCCCCATTGTTTTGTCGTCATTCTAAATTTGTGACAGTATTGTTCGTAAGCAATATTTTGTAGAAACGTAACAGCCCATTGAAGTCACAAAATGGACCCAATTGACCTAATTTTGCAAACGGAGAGTTGAGGAAGCGTAAGCTCTCTAAAATGAATACATTCTCTTGTCTGTAATTTCCCTTAACCCTTACTGTACTGGGGGGGGGGGGGGCATAATTAATTAGGCTATAACGACAAAAATTTGCATATTAGGAAAAAAATAATTATACCAACTTGTTCCTTATGTAAATATCTACAAACATGCACATTTTTCGTGTTCATCGGACTATCATCGACCGAGATCATAGGGGGGGGGGCCTCCCAGGCTCCCCCCCCCCCACCCTCCCCCAGTCATGAGATGCTCAAAATAGCCCAGTACAGTAAGGGTTAAATGAAAATAGTTGCAGATTAATCCATAAAATGAACACATTAATTAATGCATCGCCAATGTGTTGCAGCTTAATTGTCGAGTACCGGTATAGTCCCATGCACCAAATTTTGTGTTGGATCTTTAGCTATTTTATCAAATTTTGCATGACGCACTGAGCGAACGTCGTCGTGTGAAATAAAAAAGATAACAAACAACAGTCAGCGTGCCACGTCAACCCTGCTTAAAAAATGACTGCATACGTAGCAGTCCACTAGTGAATGTGCAAATTGATAAGTCCCTAATGAGCAAATACCGGTAAACCTGCTTGTCTAACAATGAATGTAAAGATCTGTACAAAGGTACTATGTGCATGTACCAATGTGTGCATTATTGATTGCGCACAATATTATGCATGTATCTTATAATTATATAATTGAAAATAAAAAGTAAATTGCATTACCATAGCAAAGATGTGGTAGATTATGCTTTTACTTTTACAAAGGGCTTCTATCCATTCCATGCAGGTTACATAGAGAAGGAAGTGAAGTTAGCTGGTGTCAAAATTGAAGAGAATCTCTCATTCGTCCCAGCTCCTCTACCAAAGGCCATGATTGATCTAGAGGTATTGTAATGTAAACTAATAAAATACTCTCTTGCCAATCAATCACTGAATTAAACACCAATCTTACAAATCACTGCCTAACTCACAAGTCCTCTCTCCTATAAAGTCTCTCCTATCTCATGCCCACAGAGCTCTAAAAATACATCTCTGACACAGTGTAAGTCCAGTCCAGCTCTGCTTCAGTTTTATTATCTCAGGCTGTACATGTGCTTCATGCAAATTATATTAAAATATAGCACAATAGGATTTAAGAATATTCATAAGAAAAATGAGAAGAGAACCAATGATAAGTAAGAAGTGGAAATATGCAAATGAGAAGAGAACATACCACCTGTTCTAGCTTTCAGAGTTGGTATGTGGTGGAGATGAACGGATGAAATGAATATGCAAATGATGTGAAACGAATATGTATGGCGTAGAAGAGACTAGAGAAACAAATGGTAATTGTGACAAATAAAAGTAGGGAATGAGTCTAATGTTAACTTACAGTAACAAGAGGGTCATGTCACTTTAACAATAAAGTAAAGATTTTAGCTGTCTGTCGCAAATCAACTATAGGCCATGTACAGTAATGACCCAAGTTACGATCATACAGGGAATAGAGGGATTAAATCTATTTTGGATGCAACTTCTATGAAGTCATGTAGTTGCAATCCAATGTGTAAACCTGTGGTATGAGTCACACACAGACAAAACACACCAACGTCTATCTCTGTTAATGAATAGTTGTTCCATTTCCCCATTTTACTCAATTCAAGGAAAGGTAAAGGAAATTGAAAGGTGTTGTTGACAGTGACAGTTCAGTGACACAAAGACGTAACTCCATAGTTTGCCAAAAAAAGTATTTGATATCAAAATGTTCAGAAAAATGTGGGCTTTCCAGGAAACACAAAGACTTAACTCCAACCAACACCACATTGAAGTTAATGGCTAGTGAAACATACCGGTAGACTTAACTCCTTAAGGCCCAAGTGCCCATTGACACATAAACCTTTTTTTTTTTAAATGGAGTTACATCTCTATTTCACTGACCCCTCACAATGAAAAGGGTTTGTATCATTCATGGAAGGAAAACTTAAGTCTAAAACACTCCCCCCCCCTTTCATATTTACCCTGATTTTACAGTACTATTCAATTATTTATTCGTGATGATGAATGCCATGATGCTGGTGATATATCTAATATTCAACTCAAAGTCTCAATGAAATTGAGTAAATTTGAACAAAGCTTGTCTGCTGCTCTTGAAATAATCCAGCTTTCTCCATTATGATTTCAAGTTTCAAAGTAATAGATGTGTTATTCTGATAACATTATAACTGTATTTTATTAAAGGGACTTGGTAACATTGTTCAGATGAGAGATAGTGGTACCATGGACCTATTACGGATGGACATTCATCGTTTTCTTCATTGTGATTGTCTCTGCCAATGTCGTCTCAATAACATTCCGTACATGTTTCTTCACTTTGATCTCATGATGGTCACCGCCAAAAAGCAGGGACAGAATCAAGATAGTGATTTTACACATGTTACTATACATGCGCAGAAGATCATAACTCGCTTAAATCATGGAGAATCGATGTGCAGTTCTGATTTATAATCAGAAATTATTGTTCCGTGCACTGTATTTTATTTTGAAAAACATGTTGATATTACCAGATAGAGTTTATATTTGGATTGGTTGTGATTTAAAATTACATTTCCCTTCATTTTCCTCATAATATTTCAGAGTTACAATGCACAGGGCTTATAAAGATCATGGCCTTCTAATTGTTTTAAAAGGTCATGGGTGTGTGCGAAAGTGTGCAAATCAGTAATAATACATTTCATATCACCCAAATCGTCTGCTTTTCAATTTTGCTGCTCCCCATTGGGGATGTTTTTATTTAAGACACACTCTAACAGAGCACACCATCCAAACAAAACCAAAGAGAGGGAAACTGCTCCTTTGTCAATGACCCAAAATGCTTACGCAATCGTTATTGTTAAAACAGCTGAATGTTCTCATTACGATGCACATAATCAGAAGGCGGTGACTATCATTGGATCAAAGAAAGAATCACGTCGAATGTCCATCTGTAATAGGTCCATGGTGGTACTAAGGTAGTGACTTCAATGCTAGATGTACAATTAAAGGTAATCTGAATAATAGATAATCTCACAGCAATGAAAATTTCATAGCCGTAAGACAGATGAGCCACTATTTCTTCCTTAACTTATAATTCAGGCCAAATAACAAACAAAAATGTGTTTCTCGTTATTAATGGTACTTTATGCAAATTTATTCTTTTTTTAAAATTGGTCTCCATTATTTAATTATGGTAAAGAAATCCAAAAATAACAAAAATTGCTTCTTCTCCCTCATTTCTTGACCGATTTTGAATTGGTTTGCCTTATCTGGTAGAGCTAAATTTGGAACACTAAACTTCTACACAGAATTTTGAGATTTTGCTCCATTGATTATTTATGGTAATTTATGCAAATGAAATGAAATTATGTCCCTTCCAGGGTATCCAATTTTTATTTTTTGACGAGTTCAAAGGTGTACCAGATAAAATTTACGATATTTGTTGTTGCGAGATGCGGATGAGCGCTACGCCATTGACGTTCTGGTTTATCATATTGAATTGCGTTATGTAGGCAAGACCGCCGAGAGCGTTTCCCTTGTTTTTAGTGCTCACTATCACCCCTGATTAATCAATATATATTGACTTGTTTAAATCATAAAATGAATGGTTTTATTCACATTGTGCTTTGTGAGTATACCGATGCAATGTATGACAAAATTTGTATAACTTATGAAGATATTTGAACAAAATGTATATCACATGCTTTTTTTCTTCATTTTTTGGTCTTGTTTTGGTCTTTCTTGCCAAAAAGGAGGCAGACGGGGACGAGAAACACTTCATGTTTGTTATTTGTCCTTAAGTAGCCACAAGTGTACAACATCACTTCTTGGTTTCATAATGTGTTTATGATTGAAACTCTGCTCTACTACGCTGAGATGGAGCCTTATTTCTTAGGCAATGTTATTGAGATATATTTTAGAAAATGATCTTCCATGTCATATTTGATTTTTCATGCCTAGGCAGCATGTGAGAAGACAGAAAATGAGCTTCGTGAAGTGAACCAGAGCAATGAGGTTCTTCAAAGGAACTACTTGGAGCTGAAGGAACACCAATGTGTGTTGGAGAATGCAAGGGATTTTTTTGCCCATGTCCATGTAAGTCAGATTGAGTTTTCAAGAGCAAGCTTTTTTATGACTATCACGTGATAGAGGAGACATAATATTTTCAGTGTCATTTATCCATCAATTAATCCCACTTTTAGTTACTGCAATATCATGAGAACCATTGAATGGATTTTAATCATACTTCGATAAGTTTGTATACATGTAAGGATAAACTCCCAAGGTTACGAGGTGTAAAAGGTCACAGGTCACAAAGTATGTTAAAGTCCAAGAATATATATCGTTCGAGGCGTTCGGGTTAAACTTGAGAACCATTGAAGAAAAATGTACCATTAAACTAAAGTGTATGATGAAAATGTAAGGATAATTTTATTCTTTTTGTAGTATATGAGGTCACTTTAGTCACAGGATCATAGAAAAGTTTTTTTTTAAATCCAGAAAATATCTTCGTACCACAACCAAGATTTGCTCAAGTATGCATGGTCCTAAAAAATTCCTGGTATAAGTTTGTGTGCATGACATCATCAAATTTTGTGTTGGACAGGATCATCATTTCTCGCTATCGCCAATATATTAAAAATACCTGTATGTTACTTTCAAGCCCAATTTCAAATGCACTTTTGATTAGCCTTGTGGCCAAGTCACTTGCGGTCTATTTTGTTTGCTGCGCTATATTAACGCTGCAGTCCGTCCTTCTGTCTGTCCATCCATCCCTAACAAATCTGGTTTCCGTTCGATAACTTTAGTAATGTTTGACAGATTTTAAAGAAATTTGATATGAAGGTACATGGTATCAAAATACAGCCTAAGTGCAATTTTGGAGTATGTAAGTCAAAGGTCAAAAGTTGCTGCTCATTAAATATGTGAAAGTTGCTGAATATATGCTATTTGTACCTGGCGAGGTGATGCTAGTTGCTACATTTTGCATTGACTTGTTTGATAGGATATCATTCATAAGCAGTTTTTATACTTTTAAACACTGATTTGTCGGTTGGAATAGGGGGAGATATTATGAAACTGCTGTGTGCTAGTCCCATGACATTAAATAAAAAAATTGCTCCGAAGGCAAGACAAGTCTGAAATTATTGCCTAGTCTCGACTGTCAAGAGGACGTTGCATCCTGTCATGACCCTGAGGCGCACCTGTGTTAAATTAAAAATGGCACTGCATGAAAATTATATACAAAACGTATGGGAGATGGAGTGTATAGGAGGAATGATGCTTGACCAACTAACACTAAAATATTAGTAAGGCAGTCTAGTCAAGACCCCCTGATCTAGATCGAACATCCAACGTAGGCTTTTTATACTTTTCTGTCGAACATCTTCGAAGAGCCCAATTGGGCTCTCTTATGCTGCGGCTAGGGTCCGTATCAGGACAATTACCCCCTGGGCAATCACCCCGTGGGAAACTAACCTCAAAGGACAATTGCCCCCCAGAAAATCCCCCCCCCCCCCCCCCCGAGGACAATTTCCCCCCAAGGACAACTACCCCTCCCCAAGGACAACTACCCCCCGAGGACAACCACCCCCGTGGACAATTACCCCCCGAGGTCAACTACCCCCCTCCCCCAGAACAATGATCCCTCAAGGATTTTGTAACGCTGTGACATATAATGCGAGCTTCTCTCCAAATTGCTATTTACAGAAAATTTCATAAACTTTCATTTTCTTAGTTATTTATGAAGTTCATTTCAGTCTTATCAAATAATTCAATTTGATGTAGGGGGGGGGGGTTCGGAGGTTGCCCAATCCCCCCGAAGTTTTGCCACCGAGTAAAGAACAGAAACTGTATTTCTTAGGAATGTAACAATACATTGCTCGCAGATGAGTACGCGTGACGGCCTCTCTCACCAACAATGGCTCAGCAAAGAAATTAAGATGTGAGATTTCATTTATGCATCCTCTGCAACTTTTTTAATCAGCTGATCGTATATTTGTCTTTGTATGTAGAATGGGCCCTCATCCATGATCAAAAATTAAGGTTTCGTTCTATATATCTATATATATATTTCTGTTGTCATGCTGAAGTATAATATGTTTTCTTGTACGGTAAATTATTTTGAAATAGAAATTGCCTTCAAGTTATATGTACGGTTCCATGTCAACAACAAAAAATATCTGCTCTGGTAATTCATCTCATTTGATTTTGTAACTCAAGAGTGCTAGTTACATTTGGAAAACGTTTATTTTGTGAAAAACAAAATATCAGAAACGGTTAGAAAATGTAATTACATGAGAAAATGAAATTTTAAAGAGAATAAAGTGTCTTTCTTCCTCGCTCGCTGACAATATTTTGCCAGCAAGGCGCCCAAATGGATATTTTATCTTTTTATTTCGAGAATACATTGTTACCACACTCAATTCATTTAAAAACATAATAAATAAGGGCAACAAGAGGCCTGAATATCCTCATATCCGTGTATCAATGTCATGAACGAATATATCACTTTTTATTCATGTACATTCGGCGGCAAAGTGCCCGCATACAGTACTTTAAATTGTTTCTAGTTTGTTGACTACAAACTAATTTCTTACCAGTTTGAAAATTTCTTCTCCTTTTTTATTCTTAAATGTGCCCATACGTGTGTACATAGCTCTTGACGAGTGCCAGAGTCATGCAAAATAATAATCTGTGAAGACTTCGCGATACTTCGTATACTGCTAAAGGCAAAGCTAGCTTAAAATCAATCAAATAGCTAAAATTAACATTCATCAGACTCATAATATAACAAATTTTGTCTCACCTAACACTATGCCAATGACAACATCATTCCCTGTTTCCATATTTTAACCCTTACTGTACTGGGCTATTTTGAGCACCTCGTGACTGGTGACAGTCACGAGGTGCTCAATCTCGGCTATGATCTCGGCCGTCGAAAGTCCGATGAACGCGAAAATTTGCACGATGGTAGATATTTACGTAAGGAACAAGATGGTATAATTAGTTTTTTCCTAATATGCAAATTTTTGTCGTTATAGCCTAATTAATTATGCAAAATGCTAATTTTATGCATTTTACAGAAAACTCTTCATATTTGTCTGTAAACTTGTGAAGAATGTTGAAAATGTATTAAATAAATGTTCCTTCATCTCAAATTCATGAGGTTACATTATTTTTATGATATTTGAAAATGCATATCGGTAGGTTAATTTGCATAAATTATGAATACGCATTCATGAATATCAAATCTAGAAATATACAGGGAACTAAAATCATTACAAAAATTGTCAGACTCCACTTTTTCAATGTTAATTGAAACCCATTAAAATGTGCGTAAGACTGGAGGGAAAAAGTCGTGAAACGACAATTCAAAATTCCAAGTGGATGCGGCGCGATCATTGAAAATGTCGAGGGGGGGGCCTCCCAGGCCCCCCCCCCCCCCCCAGTACAGTAAGGGTTGGCCCATGACTTTTATGCCTCAGTCACGCCTTTGCATACTAGGCTTACGTATTGCTGCATATTTATTGCAAGCTGTTTTAACATTTATTCCTATTGCTTGAAATCAAGAAATGATTTTCTGTTGTTACACAACGGTAATTCTTGATATCAAGAATCCGATTTCTTGATATCAAGAATGCATTTCCTGAAGAAGAAGAAGAAGTAGGAATAAATGTTAAAAGGGCTTGCCATAAATATGCAGCAATACGCAAGCCAAATACACAAAGGTGTGACTGAGGCATTAGAGATGATTTCTTTACGACAGCCATATAATATAAAGTAGAATTGAAGGCCACCTATACGCTGGCTGGATTCGTTGTGTATTATACAAGCATAAAAACGTACCTGCAGCTCCTGCGCGGCCGCCGATGTACTATGTTTACTCTTTAAGCCCTTTTTCTTAGATAAAATCTAAGAATTTGTTCTTACCCTTAAGGAAAATTCTTAGCCCCCAATGCTTTTATAGAATACATATTTTTGCAAAGACTTTTCTTATCCTGATCTGTAAGACTACATAAAAACTAGTTTTATGTAATTTCAATCTGTTTCAATTTTGATTATTTCAATTTAAATGACTTTGATGGCATTAACATAAAAAACTTAGGTCAAACGGATATTTGAGTTCTGTTGCAGAAGGTGCTGCACAAAATACTTTTTTTCTGAGATAATGAAAAACGGACTATCAAATTTGAAAGAGCATACAATTTAAAGGACAAAATCATCTTTGTTTGATCAAAATCGGTTCAGAGACGGCTGAAATATCCATAGATATAACCATTTTTAATATTTGTGTACCACCACAAATATTTGAAAAATTGAACGAGCCATTGAAAAAACGAAATATCGCTTTATCCATTCTTTTCCAGCCAATGCCGATGTTGGCTTTTTCATGTTGGCTATAATACGCACAACCAGCCGGCCTGTGTATTGTTAATATTAATGATGGCGAGGTGTGGCCTTCAAGGTATATATCTATCTATCTACCATATTGTTTTGAAATTGGAGATGAATTGGTATGATCGTATTGGCTAAATTTCACACATTTTGGGGTCTAAAATTATCTTCATAGCAATTTCATGTCCTAAAAGAGCACTAGAAATGTCATAAATAAGAATAAGAGCAATAATCATGCACTTTTAAGGCATATGCGGTCTGAAACAAGAACTCGACTATAGTTTAAGTTTTTTTAATTTTTAATATAATTTTGAAAATTTTAAGTTCTTATTCAATGAAACTTGGACTTAAGGTCATCAAGTATCCCCAATCATGTGAGTAGAATTTCAGGACACTAAGTGAAGGTCAAAGGTCATTTAAGGTCAACAAACTGTGACTATGTTGTGACATCATCATCAAAAACTTAACCAAAGATTAAGCTTTTGAATTAGCACTGATTTCATGGGGGGGGGGCAGATCTCGTGAGGTAAATGAAATGAGAAAGAACAAGGCCCTTGGGTGGATAATGGGTGTGGAAGTGGGTTTAAATCATCTCTTTTTTTTTACTTTGTCATACCCCTCTCCCTTTCCTTCTCTCTTTTCCCTCCTTTTTTGTCATTTGATTTAGGGAGCATATCTTAAAGGCCAAGTCGACTCCAAAATTAACTTACTATCAATAGAAGCAGAAAAATCATCTCTTTTTTTTTTACTTTGTCATGCCCCTCTCCCTTTCCTTCTCTCTTTCCCCTCCTTTTTTGTCATTTGATTTAGGGAGCATATCTTACAGGCCAAGTCCACTCCAAAAATAACTTACTATCAATAGAAGCAGAAAAATCAGACAAACCAATCAAAAAAAGATTGAGCAAAATTGGATAACTAATGAGAAAGTTATGATTTTTTGAAAAAGTATGTAAAACTATTACAAGACAAATTGGAAACTCACTCATGAGTCTGTGGCGTCTGTCCACACTATCCACTTATTGTTTTCTTTATATTGATAATATAAATTTCCTATTTCCCCCCTAAGAATCTTATTTCTTCATACCAGCATCCAAGTTAGATTGATAGTAATATGTTTTTGTCTGGATGCACTATAAATATAGAGTACCGGTAATTTTTTCAGTTAAATCATGACAAAAGTGAATTTTGATAAGCTATTTACATAAAAATCAATAATTATGAATATACAATATTCAGAAAATAATATCAATTTTTCAAAGTTCATAAAATATTTTGTGCGATGTCATGCACGCAATATAACCTGGGCAAAGGCATGATGAAATCAACAAAAAAATTGGGGGGAAAACAAATTAATGGGGTTAAACTATATAGAGCAATTGATAAATAGTGAGGACATGACGTCACAAACTGATAACCAAATTAGCAAGTTGTGTAGTGATTTCAATTGTTCTATAGTTTTACATACTTTTTCAAAACTTCATTTTGCTCAAACTTTTTTTATTTGTTTGTCTGATTTTTCTGCTTCTATCGAAAGTGAGTTATTTTTGGAGTGGACTTGCCCTTTAAATGTCTCATGGGAGTACACATACAATGATTGAAGTTGCTTTGATTGCTTTGTAGCTGCATGATGAAGGAGGTCATTACCAGAGATTGTTGGATGAGGAAGCAGGTGCAAGATCTTCCAGAGACAGCAACACTCTAGAGTAAGTATTTACCAAAGCTACCTAAAAGAATGTTTCCTATTTATTATCACCAGATGAAAAAAGAAAAGAAAAAAATTAAAACACAGAGGTATGGAGGTCTAATGGTTACAGTACTAGACAATGGAATAAAGGGCTCCTCTAATCAAAACAGGCTTAAAATTGAAAAAAAAGACTTGTTGGAAAAAATTGACAGAGATTCCGAATATGACAATTACTTTTTCTTAGAAATCCTCAATAATTCTGGATTCTAGCTTTAAAAATGATAACTCGGATCGCTCAGAAAAAAAAATCCCTGTTTCGGAGCTGTATTGCGCAATAGTATGACGTCACTGTAGGAGACAACATTGGCATTATAACACAACATAATGTAGCACTTGAATGGAGATATCCTACTATAAATTCCAAAAAATACCAAAAATCAACTAAATCTTCAACAAATCTTCAAATATTGGTCATGATTTAAAAATTATTATCTTTCTTACCTGTTACGTGTCAATTTTTACAATTGGTATTGACAGACATGTATATATATATATATATATATATCCAGTTTTATTAGTTTCTGACAGCCATCTCACTTTTTCGTCTTTCATACAAAGTCTTTATGAATCAAATCACCGATCTATTTTGGCATGAATGATGAAATTAAATTAGTATACATGCATTTTCTTGCAGGTTTCACGGCAAACCGCTGCACAATACAAGTGCATACCGACGATGGGTTGCGGGCGCACGCGCATGCGTGAAGTAAGCGACTGTAATCTCAGATCCTCATTAAATTCATGCAAGTAATTCACATTATGGATTGATGATGATCATTATGGTCGCTAACTTCACGCACGTGCGCGCACTCGCACTCCATGTTCCTCTGTATGCACTTGTATTGTGTAGCGGTTTGCCGTGAAACCTACAAGAAAGTGCATGTACACTCATGTCTTCATTTATAAGAAAAATACTCCAAAAAATAAAAGAAAATTGACACAAAGACAGGTAAGAAAGATAACAAATAATAAATCTTAACCATTATTTGAAAAATTATTGAAGATTTAGTTGATTTTTGGTACACAGTAACATCAAACCCTATCAGTTCAAGCCAGAGCTCGACGAGGCACCTGAGGCTGAGGCAGAAGCCGACTGGGAGATCTAGGCCTTATGTAAATCGTCAACTGACAGAGACTGATAAAATATTGACCAGATTTAATGTAGTCTAGACTTAACCAGGGGCAGATCTAGGGGGGGGGGGGGGGTGTTTCGGCAGTTTAACCCCCCCCCCCCCTTGGGTGGCCAAGTGAAATTTTTTGGAAAGAAAATTGGTCTACCCCCCCTGGCAAAAAACTAGATCCGCCCCTGTAAACCACTCATCCCATGTATGAGGTTATAAATATAATAAATATAACCTCGTACTCCAGTTCAGGCGCATGTCCACTGAAATTCGAAGTGCATGTCAGAGTGATAACGAGTGGTCTAAACTGAAACTCTTGAGGCCTAACAGTTAGTATTCTAATTGGTAAATTACCCTCAATTTTTTTTCTTTTTCTCAGCTGCAATCCTCACTGTCTCCTTCTTTTTTGCATCCCAATCCTTTCTTGGTGACTTTATAGTATCGGCAGATTCCAGCCATAGAATTAAAAGAACCAAACTAAGCTGCAAGCGTAAAGCATGGATGCCAAAAAATAATGATAAAAATAAACACCATGGACTTTTTGCCCACTTTTTTAATAGTTTGTGTTCTAAAGAAAAATGATGCCAGGGTGACAAGAACGTGCACGCAAAATAATGAAAGGACTGTGGTACGAGTCTAAGCAAAAATCGTCTGCTTGTGACTTCTCATTGAAAGGAGAGTGATTTAGGCATTAAAATGTCTTTTACAAAGGCAAAATATGATATTTATTGAAAAAAGGAGACATTTATTCGATAAATAATATGCACTTGATAATCCCAGAACGTTTCTGGCCATTTTGTCATTCCTAATTATGAATTACAATGAGATTGTAAGATCCTTAGTTGTAGGACAAATACAAGGACATTCCTGCAATGACGTTAAAATGCGTCATCAAGCCACGTGACCGTATTTACCTTTTTTTGAGGGGTGGAGCTTTATAGCAAGCGTGAGATAAGTGAAAATGGATGGTTATTATCATTTTTTGGTCAATATAGAGATTTTCTGAATATATTAGGCTGGAATATTAATAAGTAGAGGTGTATTCATGTTTTGAAAGGCTAAGTTGGTTGGGTTAAAGGGGCCCTTGAAATGGTTGATGGTTCATGGCCCTTTATCAATACGCTTTGACACTCTCTACTCTCTGTTTACATGTAAGTGTATTAGGCCTATGAATATTTGTTTAACATATTGTGCTTCATGTCACGTTTGGAGTTGGATGCATAATACCTTACATCAGGACATTCTTTCTCTACATATTTATTCATAATAATTGATGCACAGATTGCAAAGAACATAAACAGTAACAAAAAAAGAATCCCAAATGCTATAAATGCTTGCTTATTCGTGCATTTGAATACCTTAATGTTCATCAGGACCTTGCATGTGCGAATTTGAATGCATTAACATGCATTTTTAATTTGAACACGCATTTTACACGTCTATTTGTTGATCTTTGTTGATCTTGGTGATCATTCAAATTCATGTCACCTTTAATTGAAATTTTCACTATGGTGATGTCATCAAAATTGATATGCGTTGCCAAAAAAATGCCGAACAATTTCAAAGAGAGAAATTTATGTTTAATCGTTTCATATTTTTATTTTGACTAAACACTGTACCACTCTTTGTTTATTAATTTTTAAACACCTAAAAATAAACTTGCGTATTTGTTAGATTTATCGATCGGCTCTCCCAACTCCGCCTTGTTTTCACCCAACTGAGCCCTTATAAAGCCACAGAGAATTGTTTGCGCCCTGACGGAGGCCTTGCGAGTGCTGTTAATCAATTATTCAAAATCAAAATGGCCGCCAACAACGGCCTCCTGTCTTCAACGGCCACTATTTGTGTTTCCCTTGGGTGTTTGCTATGGACTGGTTTGACTGTACAATCAATTTTCCATAAATATGCTTACATCATATTATGCAAATTCATATTTAGAGTTCCAAGGCCATTATGATGACTTCACAATAAATTTAATGGCGTAATGAGATATATATATGAATAAAAAAATTGGGGATTCCCGAGCATCCCAAAGAGCTATAAAGGATTTTTAAAGGCATGTTTTTGCCCATATATGTAATGTATTAAAAGAGTTTGCGCACACTTAACTTGAACAGACGCCCATTCCGTTATTAATGTTCATAAAGAGATAAACCTGGAATCAAATTGTTCAGAAAAAAAAAGGTGGAATATCATGAAAGAAAAAAAAAATGGTGATTCTATGTTGCATACGACCAATGCTTGAAGTGGCCTTAAAAGTTATTTCAAGCATTTTTACATTTTCCGCACGCAGACATACGCGCTGGTTTATTAACCTGAAATTGACCGGGCAGATACTGACTTTGATAATGATAAATATGAATGAGATATGACTTTCCGTTATGAAGATATGACAATAACGTGAATGTAAACAAAAAATCACAAAATGGCGCCGGGATGTTGTCACAATAACTTGATGACCTTGAAAATGTTGCTGTTACGTCTTGTGACAATGACCTATGACTGTGCCAAAATTGAAAGAAATTGACTCTACCAATCTTGAGTTATCCTTTACACAAATAAAAGAAAGAAAAAGAAAGAAAGAAGAAAGAAAATTCTGACGAAATCAATAGGTGATGTTTCGATGACAGACCACCTAATTATAACCTGAACTAGAATGTAGGATAACATAAAATATATTGTTACCAATCATGGAGTCATCCATTACTGGTATTTGAATCATTATTCACAGTTTCATAATGTATTCAAATTAAATGAATATATCTACATGTATTTTTCAAGTGCCTGGATATGAATGATTCCATTCACCTCTTAATTGAGTATTTCAATAGTTGCTGGGTTGGGCAAACTAAATTATTTGCCCAACCGCATAATAACAAATGTACATGTACCATTTCACATTTTGAAATACATGTTCAATTACCTATTCTTGATACAGGGTAGGTACATGTCAATGTAATAGGTTATTGCTATTAAAGTCACAATTAAATGCAATCGTAATCACAAAGCAAGATATATGTAATGGCGCTAGTATAGTTCAAAGAAACTTGGAAGCTGGCTAGGCGATGCGTGTTGTCTGTAATGTTTCTAGTACGTGTATCTAGACCTAGCCTACATACAGCGTGGGTACCATGGACTTATAATACACTATGCATGCATGAAACACAGCAGTTTATATCTACATAACTCATCGTATCTTTAGAGGAAATGATGTAAAAAGAGGAAGGTTTTAATGGTCGTCATACATCTAATTTGAATTTCATACATCTAATGTGAATTTAGAGGAATATTAAATCATTGTATCACTAGATCATACCAGATGTAATTGCTCTCCCTGAAAAAACTCAGGGAATGACATCGGCGTTGAGCAATTGCACAACCCTTTTTTCAACAGGTTCTTGAGATCCCACCATCACTCAGCTTAACGCATATAGTCGGCAAAAAAAAACTCAATAAAAAGAGTCCAGAACTAGACTAGGTCATTGGGGACCTGTCGATGTCATCCAGAGAGAGCTTCACCCTGATCTTCTTGGCTGCATCAAAAACCAATCGATCATTGTTCTCTCCTTTCTTTTCCAAAGATTCAGAGGTTATTTTTTTGTCTGTTTTGTTCAAGTTCATTGATTCCACTTTTTTCTTTTTGTGTTTCAGAGCTCGTATTGTATATCCCCCCCCCCCCCCCCCCCCCCGCAGTATGCCAGAGAATATTTTGGATTTAGCGGCGTCATATTCTTGTGTTTATTAACCGCCACATTTCTTGACGGATTTCTTTCAAATATTAAGTGTTTGGTGATGCTGCTCCTAATCTTGATAATAGTCCGAGCCACTAGTGGCACTCTCTACATCGCTGCAACTGCCGGGGATACATTCGCATTGCATGGCAATACAGATTGCGATATTTCTAGTTCAATATGATTCATTCCGCTAGTTTGTAGTAAAAAAAAAAATTATTGGTTGATCCCAACCAAAAAAAAATATTGTTGATAATGTGGTTCAATACAAAAACATAACAAGGATAAAAATAAGCAAAATCTAATGAGTTATGTTAACTCACCACTCTAAAACTAGAACAACTCCCCAATTTGTCTGTCATCTTGGTTTGAAAGTAATCTTTGTAATAGATCTCAATATGTAGTTTATGATAATAATTTATCCAACTTTTACACACTGCGTACCACAAGGTGCTATCCTAGGTCCTCTACTGTTTTTAATTTACATTAATGATCTTACACATTCTTCTAAAAACGACACTGTTACTATTATTTTTGACAAGTTCACAAGCACAAATCGGCGCCTTCAAATGCAACTTGCAGTTAAATAAAATTCCTTCCCGCTCGGTCAAAAAAAAAAACTTTTTTTTTTTATATTTTTATTTTTTTTAATTTTAATAATTTTTTTTAAAATCGTCTAACCGAAAACCGTCCGGTTTTGCCTGGCGGTTAAACGGAATTGGAGATATCTGTGATGTTACAGCACTATTCCACATACTAAGAATCTTGCTCTACGATTGGTCAAAAGTAAATCATGTGATGAAAGATAGTTAGCCCTTCATTGATGGGAGAAGAAAAGTTTGATGCACTGTGTAGATAGTAGTAGTATCTACACAGTGCAGCGCACTTGAATTGTATATGTTGCGTACTGCTCTCCTCTTTAAGCGCTTATAGTGTTAGTACGCGAACTTTGGTCACTCGCGAACTATATGGTCACACCACCATACTGCATGCACTGTACGTATCGTAAACCGTTTGCTAGCTGTTAATTGATGACTTGTTGCTCTAAAATGACGGAAGAAGTGAAATAACAAATTTGGTGTAAGATCGATAACTTCAGTCATGTTTGACGGATTTTAATGAAATTTGATATGAAAGTACATGATATCAAAACACAGGCTAAGTTCGATTTTGGAGTACGTAGGTCACAGGTCAAAGGTCATAGCTCAATAAATATTCTAATCTGGTTTTCGATCGATAAGTTTAGTAATGTTTGACAGATTTTAATGAATTTGATATGAAAGTTCATGGTATCAAAACACAGCCTAAGTTCAATGTCCAAGTATGTAGGTCAAAGGTGAAAGGTCATAGCTCATTAAATATGCAACAACACCTAATTATATATGTGAAAATGTGGTTAACTTCCTTGCCTAGTAATATAATAGTAAAGTCCAATGGAGGTAACTTGTTCTGACGTATATAGGCCATTTGTACCCTGTGAGGGGATGCTACGCTTTGCGTTGACTTGTGTAAGATTTTTGTTTGTGCTGTATATATTTCCATATCATGCAACTGGAGACTTGCTAATTTTTGGGAACTGAAAGGAATTGATTTTGAGATTGTGTTGCAATAGGCCATTTTCGTAATGTAACCAAATTCGATGCACAAGTCTTTGTGAAGTGCCTCAATACAAATTATTTCATTTACCTGGTAAGAATAATAGTATTTCAATAGACAGAATCCAAACTGCATACATTAGTTGTTGCCAGGTTGGACAAACATTATGGCTTGACCTACCTAGCAACACTTGATATATGCAGTTTGCATTCTGACTATTGAATTACTATTATTCTTATCAGGTGAATGAAATAATTTGTATTGAGGCACTTCACAAAGGCTTGTGCATTAAGTTTGGTTACATTACGAAAATGGTCTATTTACAAAAAGTAAATCAAAAGGTCAAAATGAAAGGGCAACAGGTGAGCATTTACATATTGAGAATTTTTAATTTGTGTTTTCTGTACAAATAATGACTTCCTCAATGCATTTAAACCAAGGAGTATCAAGAGGTGCTGCTAGGCTTAGTTGACACACTTTATTCACAATACTTGCAAGACCATTTTTCGAGATTTAAATAAAAAACAGTCCGCAGCATGATCACAAAGTCATATGAATTCACTCTCACAGTTTTTGAAGGTTTATTCATCAAATTTTGTGTGAAAAAGACTGAAGAATGTTATTTTAAAGTTCACAGGTACCAGCTTAATAGTATATGCCTCGATCAGGGGAAAGTCTTCCTCTATTGAGTTTCACATTTTCACATTTAATTTTACAGTTTCATCGCGGGAGTAATCGAGAGGGAGCGGGTTCCAGCATTTGAGCAGATGCTTTGGAGAGTCTCAAGAGGGAATGTCTTCCTCCGTTATGCAGAGATCATTGAGCCTTTCAATGATCCAATCACGGTATGTTACTTACAGACCATGGAAATGATGACTGAGATCAGTTATGTATGAGCAGAGCTGCCAACCGTTACGAAAAATTTGTATTTGTTACGAAAATGCGAAAATGCCTTCCAAAAGTCCGAATTCATGAGAAATATCTTCTGCTAACTTTAGCATGTAGTAATTCAACTATGTTCTCTGCTTCCGAATTCCACGTAAAAGCAAACAAAATAAGGAGCAGCAAAAGATTGGCTCAGCAGCGCGCATACCTTGCAGCTGCATGCGATATGACTAACGGGACTTCACTGCAGACCAGCTTGGCGGTCCCGGCGCCAAGATGTGTGAGCGGCCGCAGGAGCTGAAGATAGTTGAGTCGCGCAGTGGACCATCGAAGGACCATTTCGGCGTAACCAATGCGTGGATATTGACACAGAATGGCGGGAAATCAGCAAAAGAAGAACAAGAAATGTTCACAGAAGTACTATAAAACCGAATACAGTATCCAGTACCTGTGTATTCGGAAGTCTGAAAGAGAAATTCATCTTGCATTTTGCAGCTGCATGCGATATGCCTACTGGGATTTCACTGCAGACTAGGCAGGCGGTCCCGGCCGTGCGATGTGTGGGCGGACGCCGCACTGGAGTTGAAGATAGTCGAGTCGCGAGGTGGAAGGACGATTCAAAGTTTCAAACAATGCATGGATATTGACAAGGAATAGCGAAATCAGCAAAAGAAGGCCAAGTAATAGTCTCAGATGTATATGTATAAGACCGAATACAGTATCCAGTAGACCTGCTGTAGATCTGTTTTAAAGTCTGAAAGAGGTATTCATCATGCATTTTGTACAATTTGTATGTTATTTTTTTTTTTAATGGGAATTATTTAACTAAATACACATGTAAAATGCTCCAAAATAAGGCTCATATTGCACCAGAGAGCATCTAGAACCCCAGAGCTTCCAGGGCCCTAAGGCGGGCCCTGGACCCCGGCCGCATAATCGGGCGCTCCGTGCTCGAGATGTGCACTATGCGCACATTATTTTGTGTCGTTTTCAAATCCTGCCTATTTCTGATTTCCAAAAGTTGGCATCTCTGGTGTTAGTATTTCTGATTTATTCCACAGTTTGCAACAGTATTTATCCTCTTTCTTTCTTCTGGGTTAATTTTTTTGTGTTCTTTGGTGTGTTTCACATCATATGTATCAGTAAAATATGGTCTTTACAGTATGCATTTGCGCTGCGAGTGCGTTATGACATCAATAGGTTTTTAATAGGTGAAAGGAAGGCTGGTTGAAAAATATTAATTTTGATGGTAAAATACTAATTTTGGAGGTGCTGAGTACTAATTTGTACTTCCAAAGGTTGGCAGCGCTGTATGAGGCGCAAAAAATTTGCGTTAAGAATGCTCTGCTGTTCTGATAATCCCTAAGCCGAATGTGTTCAAACTTTTTTGAATACACCCAAATTTTAAAAAATTGCTTTGAATACTACATTTGGTACCCACTCAAACTTTGAAAACTTTACTTTGAAAATTAACATCGAAATTCAGTATACATGGCCAAAATAATCACAATCTAGGCTTTGATTTCATACCTCTCTTTTCATGAAACATTTATTGAAAATCGCGGCAATAATGATGGAAACAGATAGCAATTTCAAAGTATTACGATGCGGCTGGATGCAAATTATGCTATGCTAGCTATGCTGGAATCTATTCCATGCAGAGTCTAGTCTCTTCGACTCGCTCGGTTCCTACCGCAGTGGCACTGTACTGTTAGCGCTGTGTATAGTCTCAAGGCAGCGTGCAACTGAACTGTCACAATGATTTTCTCAGATTTTCTTGTGAAAACTTTACTTTGAAAAATGATTATCAAAATTCAGTAAACATGGCCAGAATAATCACAAAAATAAACTTTGATTTTATACTTCTATTCTATACTTCTAAACTATATAAAAATCACGGCAATCATGATGGAAATAGATCGTTTAGCGTATGTTAGCTGAACGTTTTTTCAAAGTGGGGTCTAGGGGCAAAGCCCCCGAAGCTCAATGGGTATGGGCATCAGTGGCGGATCCAGGAATTTCTTACCGGGGGCACAAAACGGCATTGGGTGAAATATCTGTAAAAGGATGAAGCGACAGAGCGAGGTTTTAGCGGCGAGAAAGCGGAGCGACCAAGCGGGGGTGGGTTTTTTGCAATTTTAGAACCACATTAGATGCATTTTCAGGCACTTCCTGGAGTAATATGGCGTAAAATTGCTTTCTCCTACCCCCTCCAAGAGTAGGAATCTTTTGCAATATGAGGCCCACATTTTGCGCATTAATGTCCACCGGCACTTCCTGTAAAAAAAATGAGGTCTTTTGATTGGTTAGAAGTTAGAGAAAAGTGATCTGTTACGTCGTGAGACGTGGTATATGCTTCGTTGCCGCACAATGCAAAAAGACGGTTGTCCGGTACTTCACCAGTAGTACTTGCAAAAACTATCTCGAGTGTATAAACTGTGTTGTTCTCAGGGGCGTCGCTAGATCATTTTCAGTGGGGGAGGTGGGAGGGTGTAGAGGCCACCGATAACCGACAAAACGAGCCACCAATAATCGACATATATTAATGCCAATGTCCCTATGTCTACAAATTTAACCCTATAAACCCGGGGCCAAGAACTAAGTTATTTTTCAGTTTTCCCCCTCCCGCGCAAAGCCCGGAAGCTTTGACACTTTATTAAATTATCAGAGAAAGAAGACGATCCGTTGTACCGTTCTCGACTCTTAAATCTGAATTCACTTCCCCCCATCCCGCTCTTTGCGGAAGCTTCGACGTTTCATTAAATTATTAAAGAACGAAAACGTTTCGTTGTACCGTTCACAACTCTTAATCCTTGTCTGAATTCAGTTCCCCCCCCCCCCTCCTGCGCGGAGAAAAAACAGATTTTAACCCCAAATCGTGGGGGGGGGGGGGGGGACATTTCACCACCTGAAAATTTGTGGGGGGACGTGATCCCGTCCCCCCCAGGAACCACGGGTGAAAAGCGGAAGAGCTCTAGGCCCTGGTTACACTGCCTGTAAAGCCAGAACTACAGCTCTAGTAAGGCCGTGAAGCTCACTTCACTCCCCGTAGCTACGGGTAAGAAGCGGAAGGGCTCGAGGCCCTGGTCACACCGCCCGTAAAACTAAAGCTAAAGCTCTAGTAAGGCCGTGGAGCTCGCTTCGTCCACTGTTTCTATGGGTAAAAAGCGGAAGGGCTCAAGGCCCAGGTCACACTGCCTGTAAAGCTAAAACTAAAGCTCTAGTAAGGCCGTGGACCTCGCTTTGTCCCACGTATCTACGGATAAGAAGCGGAAGGGCTCGAGGCCCTGGTCACACCGCCCGTAAAGCTAAAGCTCTAGTAAGGCTGTGGAGCTCGCTTCTTCCCCCGTTTCTATGGGTAAGAAGCGGAAGGGCCCGTGCCCTAGTCATACCACCCGTAAAGCTAAAGCTGAAGCTCTAGCAAGGCCGTGAAGCTCGCTTCCGCACCCGTTTCATCGGGTAAGAAGTGAAAGAGCTCATCCACCCATGCCTCGGCTGGGACAGGGGCTAAAAAGGCGAAGAAGAAATCTACGCCAAAGACTGCCTTCTCTGCTACCGCTCAAGCGGAGCTTAAGGGTTTGATGGAACAAATGTTTAGGCAACTGGGGGTTCCAGTGGTCCCGAAGGCGCACAAATTTGGCGTCAAATTTTTCGCCCTATACAGGTGATGGCCCGGCACCTGCCTTTACCTGTTTCGTGGGTGGCATTGAGGACACGGTCACACTGACACTGGATCAGATTCATACATTTCGAGTGTATCGACACCCCGGCCTGTCGGCTCGTGAGATAGGGTTCAATCTGCAGCTTCTGCTTCTCTCGGAGCTCCTCCGGGCGAGGAGTCGACTGCGGGGTTTGATAATTCATTCGCTTGGGCAACTGGGGTTAACAGTGGTTCCGACAGACGCCCAATGTTTTGCATCAAATTTATCACCCTGTTCAGGCGATGGCTTAGCGCCTAGCTCTGCCCGTTTTCCAGCTGGTTTTGAGATGGACCCGGTCACACTGTACTCGGATTCAGATGTGGCACTGGTTTTTTTTAACTATGACCAAATAGCTAAATGGCCCTTTGAGAGCCTGTAATTTTACAAAGATAAAGAATTTGAAATCAGTTACAACTTTTGCTTGTAGCATGGTCCTAGATTGACCTCCCATAGCTTAATAAAAAAATTTCAACGTTGCTTTATGTGCATGAGGTATCCCTGAACAGCAAATTGTTTACGGAATTTTGTAACAAAATTGACTTCCTTTTTTGGTTGGAGCCAAAAAAAAATATATAGCCACAAACAATATGTTTTTTTCTATTGATTGATAAGCATGGGTGGATCTTAAAGAAAGTTAACAGTAATCTGAATTAACTCTTGTATTTTGATGGAACAGTGCAATTGAAAATGGTGTTTCGGACGTTACATTTTCCGTAAACAATGTAGACCCCCATTTAACCCACTAGAACAATAAATTAATGAGATTGTATATGGTTTGAATAAGCTTATTAGTTACTCCATGTCATTAAATTAAAAGAAAATATAATTTGATTATAGTAGCGCTTATATTAGAAATATACTCAAAATTTGAAAAAGTTGTCTCATTTTATGTAAACAATTTTGTAACGTCCGGAACATTTTTGTAACGTCCGAAACAATTTCCAATTTGAAATAGCAGAAAATATATGAACTGCAGGACCCATCTATTGTAACGTTTTTTAAACATTTCATGTCGGCTACCCACCAAACAAAAGAAATTTGCAATATATTACTACAATACTATTTTATAGTTAAAACCAATTTTCCGTTAACAGTTGTAACGTCCAAAACAAATGTAACGTCCGAAACGAAAAATACCAATTAAATGATGATAATCCATATTTTAGGGTATCTGGAGTGAATAAATCATTATGAAATAAGTTATTATAAGTCTTAACACAAGTGAAAACACAAATCAGGTCATTCAAATCCAATAATTTTGTGTAAACACAAGAAGGCTGTTTCGGATGTTACATGGTTTCGTTGTTAACACATAGTTTGCAAATTTCAACTAATTTTCGATCATATGTGCAAGTTACGATTTCACAATGCACACTCCTGTTAAAAATACTATTTTGATAATTCTATTTAGATTTAAATATAAATATGAAGAAATATGATACAAAAATTGAATTTTCTGTAAAATATCTAAATTTTCTGCAAAATTGACTTATAAAACATAAAATATTGAAGCCACACTTTGTGATGCAAGGCATGGCTTGCGGCTTTAGTATATAGCTAGTTCAATGAGGGTCAAAGATAGATGTGAGAATAGCAAATTTCAATTTTTCAATTTCTCCTCTTGCTATTTACATTACTGTGTGTTTACAAATCATCAGGTTTTCATTTTTATGGAGGTTGTTCCAAATGATGCCATATCATACCTGCCAACCACCCCGATTTAGGCGGAGTTCCTCCGCATTTTTCATACCAACTCTGAATTCCGAGTGCATGCCTCAAAACTCCGATTTTTTTTAATTTTAAAATATTTTCAAAACAAACGACTGTTGCATAAGACTAAAGCATAACACAGCACTGATAACCAGATCACGCCGACATCCGCGCTCGCGCTCATAGAAGATATACACAGCGCAGCCCGAACGTGATCGTTAGTTCCGCAGTCATTATCCATGTACTGCATGTACTAGTACATGGAAGCACGTGCGCAAGCTATATCGATAAAGTGTGTGCGGACATTGTACTAATACATACACTACATGCAGCGTTGTTGCATAGTAACTGCATGCGTATAGCCCACGTGTATTTATATTACATGTGCAGTTGATACACCGTGCATAAACACTGTATACATTGGCGTGTTTTCTTCAATGCTTGTGCGATGACTGCGATCGTGGAAGCTTGTTATTTACCGGACTTCCTCAGATTTATTTTGGAATACTACTACTATATTCTTCTTCTTCGTTGATTTCTCCATTTTTGAAGGACAAAATGGGTAAGACTCGTGCTGTTCATAATCAGAAGTATAAGAAAGAATACGGGAAACAATTTCCAGTTGCAGAATCAGCACTCGGACTTCAACACGCATTTTGCATTGTGTGTTCGGCCGACTTCAGTATCAACCATGGGGGAATGAATGACATTCAGAAACACATGAACTCGAAGAAACATAAAAGCTTTCAGCGAAATTAAGGACAAGGCTCGTCCAATTTCAACCTTCTTTTCTTCTTCTGGAGATCTCGATGTCATCAGAGCAGAAACTTTGTTTACTGAATTCATCATAGAACACAACTTGCCCTTTTCTGTGGCTGATCATTGCACCAAGCTGTTTCGTAAAAGTGAGTGAGGAGTGTTTGGCTACGGCGTCTTTGAGGGCGGCATATTCTTGCCTGGCCCTGCTAACCTTTCTTGTTGGAGACATGCCCCCTGCTTACATCTGTGTTGGTCTAAGCAATAATAGGTAGATACATTGATTTATTGTGGTAAATTAGTTAAATCAGAACTGATTTTAATATTTACTATATAAATCTACTTATCTACCTATGACCCTCCCTCCGTCCCCTCTCCTTGTGGGCAACATGTCCAAAGTTGTACCTTGGGCTGCTCGTTAGAGAGGAAGTGCGTGTGCGTACGTGGTTGGAGGTTAGCGGTGGTTTTGGGGGTGGGGTATGCACAATTTTGACTTTTCTCTCAATGATTTGCTTGTCTGGAAGACTAAAGCAATAATAGGTAGATATGTATATTTATACAGTGCATCCCAGAAAAAACGAAACCGAGAATTATCGATGTTCTACCATAACTTAATCACAATTATAATTCATAAATGACACATATTTGGAAAGCTTAGATCCTCCTTGTTACACCCACAAATGTAATAATGCCCACAAATGTAATAACGCCCACAAATGTAATAACACTTTACCCCCAAATGTAACAACACCCACAAATGTACGCTTTACCTACAAATGTAATAATTTCACCCACAAATGTAATAATTTTGAATCACCCACAAATGTAATAATGACTTTACCCACAAATGTAATAAATTTGAAGGGATATTTTGTCGAATTTAAAACTAAAACGCTGTAATAAAGCATGGGTATAGCGCGCAGTCTTTGCTCCAGACCCGGTTATTTCAACAAAAAAAATTAAAAATCTTCAAAACTAAGACCCCACCATCTTCCAAACTAAGACCCGGTAATAAAGCATGGGTTTAGAGCGTAGTTTTTCTTCCAGACCCGGTTATTTCAAAACTTTTTAAAAATCTTCAAAACTAAGACCCCATCATCTTATTCCTGTGGAAGAACATAAATATTGAGCGTAGTCTTTCCTCCAGTTTTTTTTTTTAAAGTTAAAAAACAAACAAAAAACAAAACAAAACAAAACAACAACAAAAACTTTTAAACTAAGACCCCTTCATCTTCCAAATTAAGACCCGGTAATAAAGCATGGGATTAGAACGTAGTCTTTACTTCAGACTCGGTTATTAAGAAAAAAAAAATCTTCAAACTAAGACCTCTCCATCTCATTCCTGTGGAATAACATGGGTATAGAGCGTAGTCTTTCCTCCAGACCCGGTTATTTCAAAGGAAATAGAAATTTAAACAAATCTTAGAAACTAAGACCCACCATCTTATTCCTCTTTTTTTTTCATTTAAAATTAAAAGATTGGTCGGGGGTCACACGAACTGACGAATTAGTCAAAATGGTCCATATATATAACACACAGAGGAGAGACCTATTCGATTGTTCGTTGACCGTCGACGATTTCTTAATCATATAAATATTCTAACGCCCACAAATATCCTGGAATTTAATGTTCGTAGAAAAAAAAAGTAATTGAATAAGTGACCTTAAATGTATTTAGATATTGATGCTGATTGTTTTATGCATGTGATTATGAAATATGTTCACGATATGTAACATATATTTATATATATATATATATGTACGCTATTAGTGACATTGAAACGTTGGATTGCGATGTTATATTTTCATGAGTGCGTGAATGAATTACCTTCCTTCATGTGATGAACGTATCAATTACTTATACCGAAGACTACCAATTGGTACGCGGTACACGATGTGAATTCATGAGAACGAAATTTATTCAAAGGCAAATACAAACAAAACACATTTATATTACAGTTTTCCCTACTTCTGAAACACTCAAGCAGCAAGCAACAAGAACAAGTCTGAAATGATAATCGGTTAACAAGCAAATAACAACGCATACTTTCATATAACAAATCATAAATAGCTGTATAACGAGATCGCGCGAAACATATTTGCATGTTTTGAATGAACGATTGCAGAACCCTTTGACTGATAAAATATCTATTACTCTCTCAATCAATGTGAGTAAATTGCAGAGGTTATGGTTTTATAGTAATGCAATGATGGATACATAGATTTTGTAAGATAGAAAGTATTTTATTCCAAACGAATGAAGAGGTTGTTTCATGAATATACAGACGGTAACAGAACCAAAATAATTATTACGTATAAAAAGGTGGAGTAACTCACATGTCTTTTACAAGCAAACAAGGTTATAATTTGGACAATATTGAACCTGATAACATCAACTGAACTTGATATAAAACGCAAACAACCTAACACGTGACAATTCTTCTAAGCTAGGAAAAACAAGAGAACAAGATGCCGAAATACTAAATGTACCTGGTTGGCTTTCTGTAACTTAGTATTCGTCCATATAAAACTACTTAACACGTACAACTCCAAAAGTTTTTCAGTAATACTTTTCAGATGCTTTAAGAGTAGACGGAGTTGAAATGAAGTATGACTGATCAAAAGGAAATAATTAGTTTAATTATACAATGAGATAAAGAATATTATCAACCTTTACCTGATCTCTGTTGAAGAGTTTGGCATTTGCCACTTTTGAGCCATTTTTCAACCTTAAACAGAAATCTGATTAAAGACATAAATGCAAAAAAAAACCATACACTTGTATAAGGATTATAAATAAATGAATATGTTAGTGATTTTAAAAAGCAATAGAGGCATGCAGTTTCCAGATATTTGCTTTAACACTGAGATAACATATTTTATGATATATAGTTCTTTCATATGACACATACATTTTCTTTACAACGGTTTATACACTTATAGTGTAGACAAAGAATCACACATGATTGGTCTGTAATATACTACGTGAGGATTAACCCGTTTAATGCATAATTGTTAGTTTGTTTTTGGTTGTGCGATCTTTTTCAATGAAGATCTTCTAAACACAGCAAAAACTAAAGTTTATCCTAATCGAAATAGTGTAACTTTATAACAAAATGGAACTTACGAAAATAACATGACAAGATTGTACGCTAATTGACTAACTTAATTGTGAAAATAAGGATGACATTTAGAGTCATGCATGAGTGAGCACATTGAAAACAAAACTGTCACTTTTCAAAAGTGACATATTCAGTTTCCGGTACATATTTAAGTGCTGTCTTTTTCTCACCCATGGTCTACATAATTACAATCTCAATCTCAATATAACACGTACATGTACAAGATTTAAATATATATAAATATATGTAAATATGTATGTATATATAAATATATTTTTTACACACATACACATATAGATATTATGCATGTATATATATATATATATATATATGTATGTATATGTGTGTGTGTGTGTGTGTGTGTGTGTACATGTATTTATAATTTTGTGCTCGTCGGCCAGGGATGTGTTCACTTGATATGACTCTACAACTATGGAAGCACTGAAAACATAATTATCTTTATTATAAGTTCGAATAGAATACAGATCAATTTTAATTCCGTTCACTTGGGAGCCAAATTATACACATTGACACATTTTAGACAGAAATAATCATATAAAGGAGTAACAGACCCATATCACATATCTAGAGAGATATACACCCACTTGAATTTACAAGTGAACATTTGAAATGCCCACAAAAATACCTTGTTTATTAATGTGATCACGAAAAGTGACTTAACCTGTCGGTATACAGTGAAAATACACAACAATAAACAGCTCTATGTGTATATGATTAGTGTTCGTATGATTGTGATAAGTGCACAGGTATGGTTTGACACGTTTACAAAATGGAAAGAACAGTGGTTACTACTTCTTGGACGGTCTTTTCCAAAAGACACGTGTGATTACAAACCATCTTGGTCTCATTGCTCCTACTCTTTTTAAAATCAACCAGGCGAAATACCATGTACTTCCACAAAAGTAAGACCGAAGTTTTAGCGCAAGACCGCTACTTTTACCAGCACATCTGATAAGTTTATTAACACTGATAACGCATTCTTCTGGCAATTTCAAAATCTCCTGAATGAAAGGATTGATGTAAATCTCGGGTTCTTGTACTGATTGGGCAGCTTCGTTGACTGCCGCATTAAACCGCCAGTTTACACAACGTAAGAACTGCCTTGAAGCAACGTCCATGGTAATTGCGTGTTCAATGTCCGATGACCGGGGTAATAATAATATGTTGTAAAGCGCTGTGATACACATGTATGTCTGTAAGAGCGCTATATAAATGCCAATATTATTATTATTATTATTAATTATCTTTACCACCATCTCAAAGGGTAGTTTATCGAAGGCAGACATGTTATCTTGATCGGATACAACTTCATCTTTTAGGTCATCATCCATTATATTATCAGCTATTTTGTCAATCACTTGCTTATTACTTCCATTAGCGCAAATGTTTTCTTCAGTTACAACGTCGTTATTTTCACCCAAACTTGTATCAGGCATGGCAATCAATTCTTCCTCAACACCGTTAACACTCACAGATTCGCCATATGTATCATTTATCACGTCCTCGTCAAGTTCACACGTCGATGACTCATCATTTTGATCACTTATCATACCCCGATCACTCCTGCACTCATCAGGTATCGTGTCGTCATTATCCGAGCCACAGTTCACAAGCTCACTATTCACTTCATTGTCACTGTCATTACATGACACCCCTTCATTGTCAATATCAATACCAGCTTCATTTTCAGATTCCTCTAGTTCATTACCGTCTTTTACGTCACCACCATAAACAACCTGAATACTATTTGCAACGATATTACGTATTTGATTGTGATCATGTGTCAGTGAAACGTAGTTATCTCCATGACCTTCAGCAAAGTGACCTAAAATAATGTATGGCATGGTTGGAGAAAAAACATTCGTGCCATCCGGACGGATCAAAGTCGTCCCCCCGTTTAACGTTGACAAGATGAGGATTTGGAGGTTACACATTTCAGCAACGGCTTGCAGTGTCACTTGGTGCCCGTATGTACTGTCTTCAGACATACGACTTAGGTAGTTTATTTGCTGTTCAGTAAGAAACGAATACCACTGTGTGTGACTATTACCCAAGTATGGGTGGTTTTCAAGATAGTGCACCACTTCCTGTCTTAGCGTATCATGGGACCTAAATACACCGAGGGTTTGTAATTGGTCTGAGACAGCATCAAACTGGCAATTGCCGTCGCCTTTGGGATCATGATGTATATCAAGATCAAACTCGTTTCCAAGCTGATTGATCCGGCCGTTATGGTCCAGAGATATATAGAATGTTTGAAAATGACACTTTCGATGGACCTTGCCTTTACTTTTTTGTTCATTCTCTCTTTCGCGTCTCCTTTGAGCAGATAACGTGTCAGCTGTAATTTTGCTTACTGAAAACCATTTTTCGGTTTGTGTGTTACCGTTAGGAGGTAAATAGGCAATTTTGTACTTGTACTTCTTTAGATTTCTGTCTGTGACCAACCCTGGCAAGACAACAATTTTGTTTGAAACTCTCGATTTCTTTGAGCTATATTTAACGATTTTTTGTTTACACGCTGCGAAGCCTTGTAAACCTTTCTTCGAACAGCTTGTACATTCTTTTCCCAACCATGGATAGTATAATTTGTTTTTTGACGGGATATATAATTTTGTTCTGGTTTCCTACCAAAGAAAAAACTCGAAAGGAGATTTCCATCCAAGGACCTCTTTCGGGTCCTCGTTTAGGAGTTTTGTATAAGAGGGAAGCTCTTTAACCCAGTTGATACCCTTTTGTTTTTTTACAAGCAAATCGAATAGAATCTTGGACTTAAGAGTCCTATGAAGACGTTCGACTTTGCCCTGGGACTGGGGATGATAGGGTGAACTGCTTATGTCCGTTATACCTCTCTGTTTCAGGAGAGTAGACACTTCGCCACGAAATTCAGAGCCTTGATCGTGTTGAATTATTTACGGATTGCCAAAAATATTGAATATGTTGTCTAGTTCTCTTGCTACCACATGGCTTACTTTCCTTTCCAGGGGTCTCAGCTAGATGTACCTACTAAACACATCAAGTACGCTAAGTATATAGCGATACATTTCCCCCCTGATCTGATCTTATCCCTCATATCTACTAGATCTATTTGAATACGGCCCATCACGTGCTTTGCTGTTATTGGGTGAATTGGGGCTTTGTTTGTGAACTTTACATGTATGGACGTTTCTGACAACCCTGTGAAATAGTTTTTCAGACGGTATTTCAAGCATCTTGCCCCCGCCCCCTTGACGGAATGGAAGTGTTCTTTGACTACACTGGATAGTTCCAAACTTTTAATGACTTTCTTTCCATCTTGATATAACACTGGAGGCTCCCCTTCAACGGTGGAGTGCTCTCTGTAGCGATGGTAATGAACAATGGCAGATCTTTTAGTCTTTGTTCTTTCAGCACATGGTACACTGAATGTTCCCTGAACTAGTTTGACTATTATGTCGTATATATCATCCTTCATTGCCGACGGTTGTCTTGCACCACGACCCTCGATGCTTGCCACACACAGTAGGACACAAAACAAGACGATCCTCATGCTGGGAAAAGTGAAATGAAGTGAGATGTTTTGGTAACTTTTTCAAAACATATGCAATTTTTGGAGAAAAAAAGGGGAAAAAATGGATAATAAAAAGAACTGTAACCGAAATACAGCTAAAAGTATGTAAGTCATAATTTTCCAACATGGATGAATCATTCAAGCTTTCAAACACACTTTTTATGCCTCCGCCACCGAAGGTGGTGCCGGAGGCATCATGTTTTCGGGTTGTCCGTCCGTACGTCCGTCCGTCCGTCCGTACGTCCGTCCGTCCGTACGTCCGTCCGTCCGTCCGTCCGTCCGTCCGTCCGTCCGTACGTCCGTCCCGTTTGACCGTTATCACAATATCTCAAGAACCATTTAAGATTTAAACTTAAGACTCGGGAATAGTATTTATCACCATAGGAAGACGATCTGATTAGATTTTGGAGTACGTAGGTCAAAGGTCACAGGTCACAGAGGTCAACTTATGAAATTCCTTGTATTGAGTTTGTTAGCGCGATATCTCAAGAACCATTTGAGATTTAAACTTCAAACTTAAGGATAGTATGTATCACCATAGGAAGACGATCTGATTAGATTTTGGAGCACGTATGTCAAAGGTCAAGGGTCACAGAGGTCAACTTATGAAATTCCATACATTGAGATTGTTATCATGATATCTCAAGAACCACTGGAGATTTAAACTTCAAACTTAGTGATAGTGTGTATCACTATAGGAAAACAATCTGATTAGATTTTGGAGCACGTATGTCAAAGGTCAAGGGTCACAGAGGTCAACTTATGAAATTCCATACATTGAGATTGTTATCATGATATCTCAAGAACCACTGGAGATTTAAACTTCAAACTTAGTGATAGTGTGTATCACTATAGGAAAACAATCTGATTAGATTTTGGAGCACGTAGGTCAAAGGTCAAGGGTCACAGAGGTCAACTTATGAAATTCCATACATTGAGATTGTTATCATGATATCTCAAGAACCATTTGAGATTTAAACTTCAAACTTAAGGATAGTATGTATCACCATAGGAAGACGATCTGATTAGATTTTGGAGCACGTAGGTCAAAGGTCAAGGGTCACAGAGGTCAACTTATGAAATTCCATACATTGAGATTGTTATCATAATATCTCAAGAACCACTGGAGATTTAAACTTCAAACTTAAGGATAGTATATATATCACCATAGGAAAACGATCAGATTAGATTTTGGAGTACATGTATGTCAAAGGTCATAGAGGTCAACTTGAAAATTTCAGACTACATGTATAGGACTTGTCATGATATGTCAAGAACCACTTGAAATATGTTCCGTTACTTAACCCGTACTTAACTGGGCTATTTTGAGCACCTCCCTGACTGGGGGGGGGGGGGGGGGGGGGGGAGGGGCCGATTGCCTCGAAATTTGGCACGCGTCTTGAGAAATTGCGCAAAGCAAGAGACCTCACTATTATTTAAATTGCTCTATGGCGGAGGCATCATTTTCGACTGCGCGCAGTCAAAATTCCATCTAGTTTAAATATTTTTTTAAAACAATTCTTATTTCTCCAAATGTGTAATACAAACCATAACATACAATTGAATAAAATAAACGTGTTCAATATTGATGCTTTTACATAAACATAATTAAACACAAACTTATTGACAATATATATAACTTAGCAACAAAGTAAACGTATAAGTACCTAAACATAATATGTCAATTGTAAATGTTATTCACTTATATAAAGTATAAAAAAAACTTAAACAAATCTGGAGGTAATTTTACTGGAACAATCCTGCCCCATCCCTGCCCCATCCCTGCCCCCCTCCATCACACAAACATACTCACCCACCCACACACATACACATACATACTGTAGTAATGTGATATTTGCTATGTATATCCATCAGAAACTTGTCTGTACGAAACAGTGAAATACTGCCCTCTCCGGCAGAATAAAGTAAGCTTAGCAACGAGCCAAATGGCGTATACTTCTAGCTGTGTTACCTTCGTATTTATGGACATATAAGATACGACATTTGGCGACGAGGATGGGATGCGAACCCACGCTCAACAGCCTTAATGCACCTTCTCCAACATTATAGGAAACTCTCAAAGAAGGGAGAGGTGTAGTAATGTGATATTTGCTATGTATATCCATCAGAAACTTGGCTGTACGAAACAGTGAAATACTGCCCTCTCCGGCAAAATAAAGTAAGCTTAGCAACGAGCCAAATGGAGTATACTTCTAGCTGTGTTACCTTCGTATTTATGGACATATAGGCCCGAATTCACACCCCCCACACACACACACCCACACTACTCACTCAGTGGATGTCTGCTTACATTCTCAACTCAAGAAATATATACTAAATAAGTTATCCAGGCCGCAAAATAGAGTTACCCTTTCAGCAGGCTCACGGTGGAGAAGAAAACAAATCTTAATTAATTTTAAGCTGATCCCATTCGCGCACACACACACACACACGTGCCCTCACACATGTACACCCCCGCATGCATCCCCCCCACACACACACACATACACACATGCAAATTAATGCCAATGACAAGGTCCAACACCAGGCCCAGCCAAGCCAAGTCCAGGCTTGCCCAGGTTCAGCCAAGATTAGGTCCAGCCAAGCCAGGTCCAGCCCATCCCATGTCCAGCTAAGCCAGGTCCAGCCCGGCCCACGTCCAGCCGAAGTCTAGGTCCAGCCTAGCTCAGATCCAGCCAAGCTCATCAGGTCAAGGAACCGGAAATGGGGGCAGCTGCCCCCCCCCCCCCCCCAAAAAAAAAAAAATAAGCACTGAACCATCCCAGATGTAAGATTATCTATTCAGATCTTGCCAGTGCCTGTTACTGTTAGATCTGGTCCGACAATCTGGCTATCTAGGTTATTGGCGTGGCTTAAGAGTCTAAATTCATCCCACTGTCCAAAGTCACAATATAGCTGTACGTTAATACGTTCTACTCACGCACACATTCACTAACTCCCATAGATCACTGTATATAAATAACATGAACCTACCTGATTTTGGTCAGTACACACTTTCGTAACAGATGAAGCAGTCCTTGCCACTTGCTTTTATTGTTCTATGCTTTTGATTTCTACAATATCTTCTGGTCTTTCTGGATATTGTACTACAATGAAGTAATTGATATATCTGCCTGATTTAAGTGCTCAATATTAAGAACGTCTCCATCACAGGTTTGTTTATTGCTGTGATTTGTTGTAACTTTAGTGTTCTGACACTGCTCATTACCATGAAGCTACAACCACGAGAGAGGGGACTCCCCCGAAAGAAATGTCAGACATAATCTCTAATCGAGAATCTAGGACACCTACCCCCCTGCCAACTACCCCCAGCTAACTACCCCCTAGAATAATAACCCCCCCCCCCCCAGCTAACTACCCCTGGATATCTACCCCGGACAATACCCCCCCCCCTCCCCTCGGACATCTACCCCAAGTCAAGTACCCCCCGGACATCTATCCCCGGGCAACTACCCAGGCACGTAACCAGAGTTTGATATTTGGGGGGGGGGGCACATACATGTAATTGATCGAGGTCAAAAAAAGGGGTCTACAAAATTTCAACTGATCCTGGAAATTTTAGGGGGGACATGTGCCCCCCCCCCATGGCTACGCGCCTGCAACTACCCCCAGACATCAACCCCCCCGTCAAATACCCCCGGACATCTACCCCCCCCCAATCCAACTATCCTCTTCCAACTACCCCCAGCCAACTACCCCCACCCTGAAAACTACCCCCGGACATCTACCCCCATCCAACTATCCCCGGGCAACTACCCCCAACTACCTTAATTTGCTTGGGGGTAGATTTTATTTATTTATTTATTTATTTATTAGTCTTTTTTTAGTAGGGTGGCTCCATCAGTAGTTCATTACTGTTTTCCGTGGAGGCCCTACAACATAAATACAAAATTAACAAACATATTGAAAACAAACAATCCAAATCGAAACAAAGTGAATTAAGTTACAACATTTTCGAATAAAAGAAAAGAAACAAACACAACACAATGGACCAGTTCAATGATTTAAATTATTATAGCACCAAAACAAAAGAGTAAATGAAGAATTTGATGGTGCATTTTTTTAAAAATTAGGTAAAGTATTCCAGAAAGCCGCAACTTCAAATGAAAAACTTTGTTTCCCCATCTGGGTTTTTATTTTGGGTAAAATTAATCCTGCGTTTTGTACACTGCGTGTTCTAATGTTATGTAAAGATCGGGTTTTTTGAAACATTTGTAAAATATAGATGGGAGTTTGACTTTGAAAAACAGAATAAATCATTTTACATTTGAAATAATTCCACCTACTTTGAATGCTTACCCACTTGAGTTTATTTAAATTTTCTTGAGTTGGGGTTCTTACATTGGCCCCCAAGATTACTCTGGCCATTTTCTTGTGTTGTTTAATGATTACATCTCGGACATTTTGTAAACAATTGGACCATGTATTACAACAATATTCAAATAAAGGCAAAATTAATGCATTGGCAAGAAGCTTCAGTCCCTCCAAAGGTAGGTATCTTTTTGAACGACCAAGTAATGCTATCCTTGACCCTATCTTTTTACTTGTTTTTGTCACATGTTCTTTCCAGCTCAATGTTGGATCTAGCCAGACTCCTAAGTATTTATAGATATAAACCTGAGAGATTTGGTGTTGCTCGAGTTGAATGCATATAGATTTTTCAAGTTTATCCAATTTCATTTGTGAACCAAATAACATAAATTCTGTTGTTTTGTGGTTTAATGCCAGATTGTTTTCTTTTACCCACTCATAAACTAGTTTCAAATCAAAGTTCAAGGCCGATTCAATGTCCTCACTTTTTTTACTACTAAAAAACAGTACAGCATCGTCTGCATATAACATTACTTGGCATTTTGATACCACCTTAGGAAGATCATTCACCATGACAGTAAACAACAACGGGCCTAAATTGGCGCCTTGTGGTACGCCTGACAAAGTCGTACCCCAATCTGATTCAAATTTTCCGAGTACAACTTTTTGTTTCCGATCACTCAAGTATTCCATGAACCAATTAATTTCTTGACCCAGTATACCGTACTTACAAAGCTTTTCTAACATTATTTTACGATCTACAGAGTCGAAAGCCTTGCGCAGGTCTATGAAGACCGCGCCTGTCATGTGACCCTTATCCATTTGTCTATAAATAAAATCAGAAAAATAGGTTAAAACAGTATGGGTACTATAACCATTACGAAAACCTGATTGATTCGGAGAGAGAACATTATTTTCTGTTAGATATTCTTGCAATTGATTATGTACTGCCCGTTCCATGATCTTCATAACGACAGGTATTATCGAAATGGGCCTATAATTATTCAAGTCTGATCTCTCCCCACCCTTAAACAAAGGAATAACCTTAGCTTCTTTCCATTCAGGTGGTAGCTTGCCCGATTGTAATGACAAGTTGAAGAATTTAGTAAGGTGCTTGTAAATGACCGGGGTAGCTATTTTTAGTAGTAGACAACTTATTCTATCAGATGTCCGGGGGGGGGGGGGGTAGTTGGAGGGGAGTTAGTTGTCCAGGGGGAGGGGTAGTTGGATGGGGTAAGATGTCCGGGGGTAGATGTCCAGGGAGGGGGTAGTTGACTGGGGGTAGATGTCCGGGGGTAGTTAGCTAGTTGGTAGTTAGCTATACCCATGCTTTATTTCAGGGTTTTTGTTTTGAACAAATTCGACAAAATATCCCTTCAAATTTATTACATTTGTGGGTAAAGTCATTATTACATTTGTGGGTGATTCAAAATATCACTTCAAATTTATTACATTTGTGGGTAAAGTCATTATTACATTTGTGGGTGATTCAAAATTATTACATTTGTGGGTAAAGTGGTTTTTACATTTGTGGGTGAAATTATTACATTTGTGGGTAAAGTGTTATTACATTTGTGGGTAAAGTGTTATTACATTTGTGGGTAAAGTGTTATTACATTTGTGGGTGTTGTTACATTTGTGGGCGTTATTACATTTGTGGGCATTATTACATTTGTGGGTGTAACACTCCTCTTTCATCTGATGCAACTCATATGATGCATATTTCACGCATGAGTGATTAACATCAATTTGAAGAGAGAAAACCAAAAATTCACTTGGCGGGCGTTATCTGAATTTTAAATGGAAAATCACATTTCTAGAAAGTTCAATTTCTCCCCTTTCATATGACACCTCAATCCGGAAAAATGAGCCAGGAATAACAAAGTTCTGTTTGTTTTAAAAAATGCTTGCATTTCCATAATTTGATCAAACAAGTTTGTTTTCACTGGCTGCCTGCCGTTGCAACAAACAGAGTTGACAAAAGACTGAACTCCGTTTCGTTGAAGATCAGCCATGCATCAGGTCTTTTGTCTTCTTTGTGCATGGCTTATCGTCAACGAAACGGAGTTAAGTCTTTTGTCAACTTTGTTTGTTGCAACGGCAGGCAGCCAGTAAAAACGAACCAGTTTGATCAAATTATTGTAATGCAAGCATTACAATGGAATTATTAAAAGGGAGAAGGGATGTGAGAGGAACTGACCATCGAATGTGTAAACATTTAGAACTTTGCTTGTCTGAGAGTGCAATACACATTGCAGAGAGAAGGGAATAGAAAGGGTGAGAAAATAGGGAAGAGGGCATGGTTGTTTTATTGTTTACAAATTCATTCATTGAGATTACTGCTGCCAGAAAGCTGGCGGGCAGCGGACAGGGTGTAACATAACATTGCGGTTTCTTTGACTATCTTTATCATTGGCTATTAGCACATTCCAAATAACGGTTAAACGGAGCAAGAAATGCTAAACGGTTTTGATGAATGCGGTCTGATAACCGTCGGTTAAACGGTTTGACTCAGGCCTACTGGTTTGGTACCCGGTTTTGGTCTTTCCCGGTGCTCGGTGCCGCCTGGCCAAAGCTGCCCCTTCTATCTCAGTCGCCGCCCGGCAAGGAGACTAATGATCGTGGTTGCACCCGCCCCCTAGGGGGCCGGTTCACCACGTAGCTGATTTTGAGGGTCAGGTTGGTGACTCTGAGTCACTAGTCAGCGCGGCTGCCAAGCCCCTCGTGGCTTGGCAGCCGACGTGCAGGCTCTCCTAGAGTCTTCATTACCGGAGGCCTTCACACTCTGCCAGATACGGCCCAGGCTTCCCTTCTCCCTCCGCGGGAATACCGCTCACTGTGTTTTGCTAGTCCGGTGACGGGTATCTTGTGAGTAAGGAGGTTTTTCCCTTCTAGTTATAATGGGCCCCACCCTAGGGTCGGCCAGTCATGTAGAAGTTGTAACACTGTGCTCCACCTTTGGATCAAGCTCCGTGTCTTACGGCTTTGTTGTGGTGCAACGACTCGCAAATTTCTTGTTGGGAGTTGTCCCCGTTTCACCCACGACATTGTTTGATCCACGTTCGTGAAATGCAAAGATCCCGATCTCACAGAGGCTCCCGGTGTCTTGATGGTTGAGCGCCTGGTGCAGTGGAGCGGGTCGGACCCAGTCACACTGAGCCTAATTCTGGGCTTATGAAGTCTAGTAAGGCCGCTATGCTTGCCTCTTTTCCCGTGTCTGCAGGTAAGAAGCACAAGCGTTCTGACGTCCAGCTGCCAACTGGGTCAAGGTAGAGAAGACTGAGTTAAGTGTTACTTCAAGTGGGTTCCCAATGCCGATCAAACCAACCCGACCAAGCCCAATCAAGCCCGATCACCCAATTTCCCCCGACCAATCCTGACCCAATGCCTAAGCACAAGCTCTTTGTGACCGTTATTCGATCATTCACGACCCACATTCGAACATTCACAACTCCTGCACGACGTATAGTCGACAACAACTTCAAACTCTTCCCGATCATTCCGATCTACATACGATCCCAACGCGATCCAACTAGACCAACTAGATGTACACACGATCTCTACACAATCTCGACCCGAGCAGATCGACCTGTTCGAACAGGGATCCAAGATGACTCGTGAATTTCCGTCAGCAAAATATCGAAAGTCGGGGGTGCGCCTTATATAGTCAGGTACAGGATATTTGAGTCCTCGAATGCTACTTTTTAGTGGTTTTCAAAAATCTCTGTGTCTCAACATGAATTACATAATGCAAATAAAGAATAGGATCTACTATTTGAAGTTAAACTATGTTCCTAATTTGAAAGGAAGAGAGTTTTTTTTCTTTCAGTCTCGATAAATTATTCCCTGTCACAAGGCACTTTGCCGGCCGAAGCTCTCCCGTGTCTTAAGCTCACTCACCTGTATGATGCAGCTCACTTACTAAGGGGATAACGAATCACCACAGGAAAACTAGCTTGTCCACATTTCTGTTTGGACTCGGAGGAAACAAATTCTGTCATCTTTAGTTTATAAAACAACATTGTTACTGGGTCTAACTTAGTTCACAAGCACTTCAACTGTGCCTCGTAATAAAATGAAAGTATTTTCAAACACTGTCACTGACATAAGAGCCGATCTGATGTTAACAAAAAGACCAATGTTGGCTTTTTTTTTGTGGATTTTTGTTAACCAGATCAGATCACGTCTTATTTCAGTGTTCGAAAAATACTTTCACTTTCATTATACGAGGCACAGTTGAAGTGCTTGTGAAATAAGTTACACCTAGGTCTAGTAACAATGTTGTTTTTAAACTAAAGATGACAGATTTTTTTTTTTTTTTGGGGGGGGGGGGGTATCTTCGAAATAGGGGTGCGCCTTATAGTTTTGTGATTTGCTTCCTAGTATTGCGATGATGTATAGTTGTACGCTTTAAATTAAGACATGTTCATCATTGAAAATGGTCATGGAAATTTACGTCACTCGATACATGCGACATTGGCTTGAAAGCCAGTGATGAAACAGAAAGCGAAGCACCAAAATATCAGTTAGCTAGCGATATCGGTAATTTCCATTCAATTTTGCATTTACCTTAGCTTGAAAATGAGTACAAATTTGGACGTAGAAATAAAAGAAGTGATGAACTATTTTCTACTCGTTCGCACACACAGTCACTTATACTTGCATAAGAACGTGCGTGCACGCGTACCACGGGTTCGTGTTTGTTTAGGCGCGATTCACATTTTCATAATGAAAACAAATTTACGGATTAAAAAATGTTTGTGAACGCCTCGATACGAACTATTTCAAGGCGGACGAGAAACGGCTAATCAGAAGCAAGCACAGTGACCGCAGAATCAATATTATTAACAAAAGTAATGAGAAATAATAAGAAAATGATAATAAAGGTAATAATGATTACACTATAAGGTCTTATTATTAATAAAATAATATTTATAAAATAATGTCGTCCGATTTTAACCCCCAGAATAACACTAAATGGTGTCCAGCTGACAAAAACAAGTTTAGAATGGTGAATTTATGCGAGTAAACTTTACCAAACTATCCAAGTCTGAAACCCGGAAGTGCATGTACAGTCGGGCCTCTATCCGTGACGTCACGAACGGGACTCATGGGCTCAGTGAGAGTGAATGCAGTGATATCCCTACATAAATGCTATCCTGTCAGAGCTTAGTTTTTTTGTTGTTAATGAGTATATTTGATGGATTTTCTGTTTTCATTTGAATGAAGAATAACGAAGCAACATTTTCCAGTCGCTGATTTCTTTTTATATCCTCATATTCACCTATTTGGTAGAGATTTAAGACAAGTTTACTGCTTGGGGAACAAGGTTAAATCATGCACGTATGAGTAGTCAGATGCATCGTGTTATCAGAAAAGGTACAGGAGCAGTTTTGTCAAACGATTAGGCCTAGAACTATGATAGTACTTATCATATATGTGTGTGACTGCCTCAAAAAAGGATACAGTACCAGTTAAACATTTTATGTTGTAAAATATCAAACTTGACCCAGCTCATGCAAGCGCGCTTCCTCTATAATATTTTGACAACGTCTAGTGTTTGAACGATATTCCATCCGCGAGTGATGCGGCTCTTGCACGAACGTTCGTGAAGCGAGCAGAATCGGGAGGTAAGACCAGGCCGCTGCTCCAGGCGCGGCTTGCTTGTGATGGAACGTACGTGCGCTAGTCATATATGTTTATCGGCAATTGCAAGAGAATGAAAGCGATGTACGTTACCAGCTACGAAAAACAACTAACAAAGACCTGCTCCTCAGTGACTACCGGTGTCACAATTGGTAGATCAATGCACATCATGGAAGAAGATGAAGGATCTTCTTCAGGGCCAAGGAAGGCGAAAGACATGAAGAAGAAACTTTCGGGAGATCGCTGTATGGTAATGAACTGCGCATGGGTGCACTAACCAGACAGCTACTGTTCACTCCGTGCCTGGACCGATTTCAACACCAAAACAAAAATTGCATGGTGAAAATATTGACTAATAGCACATCGTTGGCATGTATATGTCATAATTTTTAAAAGGGGAATTGATATTAATACTATGAAATACTAGGGGAAGGTAAAGAATTGTACATAGAATTATGATTTATTAGGATTTTCTGCCTTTGAAACAAAATAAGCAGAAAAATTGTATCTCTCTGCACATGCTTTCTATGGAACATCCGGGTACGTGAATATACTCTTTCCCGGACGTGATGTCATATACAGTAGACCAGCGCCGTGACTGATTAGCTATGCAAAGAGAGGCGGATAATCTCGACATTTCAATTAAGGATTTTGAGTAGCCAGAATTTTTTTGTGATATACTATGTAATTGAAAAACTTATATATAACATATGCTTGCCGTAGGTACCAAATTAAGGGACATTTATTTGCTTAGAGTATCAGCTTTAAGAACAATTAATAGGAAAAATAACTTGGATTACAAATTTTGTGCGAATCCCACACCAAAACTTTGTAATAATTAAGTTAAATACAAAAACACATTGACAAAGATTTTGCGACTAGAGAAACAGAGATATTATTTTATCTAGTTTGAAAAAAATAAAAAAGGAAACATGAGGAGTTATTAATAAGGCCTTGAACAAAAAAAAGTAGAAATAAAAACATGATACAAATTCGAGAGGGTATTAAGACCATCAATTATGAAGAATCTATTGCTAATCACTTAAATGATTACTTCTCATACATTGGACCTAATCTTGCCAAGAAAATTCCTGTTGTCGAAAAACCCTTTCATTCTTTTTTGAAGAACAAAAATCAGAATTTTTTAGTACAACCAACTCATCTGAGATTCTAAAACTTGTTAAAAAACTTCAAAGAAAAAGAAGTACGGGTCATGATGAAGTCAGTAACTTTTCATTGAAAAATATTATACACAAAATTGTTGTTCCCCTAGAACACATATTTAATCTTTCTATGACCCATTGTGCGATTCCCGACATCATGAAACGTGCAAAAGTCTTTCCAAATATCTTGTTGGCAAACGTTTGACTTTTTCAAGCCCTCTGTGAGCATGTCAGATTTTTTTTTCCTGCTTATTTTTTAAAAAAGTTGAAATTTCTTTCAAAATATTTGAAATTTATCGAACATTATTTTTCTTATTATTCAAACTTATGTATGATTTGTTGCACAAATTTGGTCCTACAGCCTCACCTCCTCATTCAAAATAGTATAATGTACCTGGATCTTGCTAGACCAATATTAAGGCATCTATTATTGTTCATTATCATTTTGAGTCATAACACACCTAGTTCCCAATACTATAGCAAAAGTTAGCAAAAGTAAAGTTGCCTCTGCCAGGTCCCTCCAAGTGCATGTGTCAGCCAGCATGTCACAGCTCAGTAGGTGGTCCATGGTATTTGTTATTGATTGCAACCTAAAGCGTTGATGATGATGGTATAATTTCATATTTGTCAATATTTCTTTTTGATTACATGCAGGGCAATGAGATACACAAGTTTGTCTTCATTTTGTTCTACCAAGGGAGCCAGCTTGGTATGAGGGTTAAGAGAATCTGTGAAGGGTAAGTCAGACTACTTATGCACTTAAATAGTTTCCAGGATTGTTCTGTTCCAAGGGAATTTGGTTTGAACAAAAAATGAACCTGGGCTAGCAGAAATGGATTCAGAAGTTAGTTTTTCATACTTGATATAAAAACAGACAAGAAAAGACCTAAAAGACCTTCAAATCATTAGGATTATTGCAGGTTTCATGATGTATTTCTTTTCAAAAATAAAGAAAAAAAGAAAATTTTCTTGATAGTCAAACATTTCTTTTGACACAACATACATTGATCTACATAATATCGCTTTACTTATCCATCTATTTCATTATTGCCATCTAAGGCCAATTAGAATTACCCCGGTAGCAGAAAAAGTTCTAGAATCCCCCACGCAATATGACCATGCCTGCGCAAGTACATGTACTTCCTCTTTTCTTCTGCCAGACGTGACTTCATGTTTTACCCCTAATGATGCCCCAAAAAGCATTTTGCCCATATATTTTTCTGATTTTCTTGCAATAGTTGTTCCTTTCCTCCCTAATCTCAGGTCTAGTTTTGGTGGATTGCTTTTCTGATTTTTATGCCTCCGCCACCGAAGGTGGTGCCGGAGGCATCATGTTTTCGGGTTGTCCGTCCGTACGTCCGTCCCGTTTGACCGTTATCACAATATCTCAAGAACCATTTAAGATTTAAACTTAAGACTCTGGAATAGTATTTATCACCATAGGAAGACGATCTGATTAGATTTTGGAGTACGTAGGTCAAAGGTCACAGGTCACAGAGGTCAACTTATGAAATTCCTTGTATTGAGTTTGTTAGCGTGATATCTCAAGAACCATTTGAGATTTAAACTTCAAACTTAAGGATAGTATGTATCACCATAGGAAGACGATCTGATTAGATTTTGGAGCACGTATGTCAAAGGTCAAGGGTCACAGAGGTCAACTTATGAAATTCCATACATTGAGATTGTTATCATGATATCTCAAGAACCACTGGAGATTTAAACTTCAAACTTAGTGATAGTGTGTATCACTATAGGAAAACAATCTGATTACATTTTGGAGCATGTAGGTCAAAGGTCAAGGGTCATAGAGGTCAACTTATGAAATTCCATACATTGAGATTGTTATCATGATATCTCAAGAACCACTGGAGATGTAAAAATTTCAAACTTAAGGATAGTATGTATCACCATAGGAAGACGATCTGATTAGATTTTGGAGCACGTAGGTCAAAGGTCAAGGGTCACAGAGGTCAACTTATGAAATTCCATACATTGAGATTGTTATCATAATATCTCAAGAACCACTGGAGATTTAAACTTCAAACTTAATGATAGTGTGTATCACCATAGGAAGACAATCTGATTAGATTTTGGAGCACGTAGGTCAAAGGTCAAGGGTCACAGAGGTCAACTTATGAAATTCCATACATTGAGATTGTTATCATGATATCTCAAGAACCACTGGAGATTTAAACTCCAAACTTGTTTAAATTGCTCTATGGCGGAGGCATCATTTTCGACTGCACGCAGTCAAAATTCCATCTAGTTTCAATTATCTTTACCGTAATTATCGTTGTATTAATCACACTCTTTATACCACCGGTAAACATAAAAAACGGGATGTGGTTTATACATTGTTACAGACGTGCATCATGTTGTACATTGTGTGAAGTCTGTCTCTACTAATGTTACTCTGAAAGGGTCTACATTTTTATACCTATTCTGCAGGGTTTTAGAGTATGTGAAAAACAAATGATATAAACAAAGCCAGTTTATTATTTAATAAGTATGATAAATTTAATAAGTAATATTAGTGGAAGCCGAGAAGCCTTACTATCTAGAGCGGTATTGGCAGCCCACCCCTAGCCCAACCATAGCCCATGGCAAGTGAAGTCCGATCCCCTCATATACGGAACCAACGGAAGAAAAGAGCAAAAGAGGCCTTGTTTACTAGACAATGTTCGACGCTATCCTTGTCAAAAGATGCGCTTTATTTGGCATGAGATGTCCATTGTTTCATCTTAAACATTGCTAAGATGAAAGGATCTTTTGTGTTGTGTTAATTGCCCAATTACAATGACAATGGTACGGCTGTCCACTTCCAGTGTCCCACGTTCATTCGATCGAGCTATAATAATAGCAGGCGCTAGGCTCTGTTTCTTGGCCAATTGCGACTTAAAATTATTACAAATGCCAAAATGATGGTAATTCCCACCAGCTACCTCTTTCCCATCACACTCACAATCCACCAAATTTGTTGATACAAAGTTCTTGCATCTTTTGGCAGATTTGGCACACTCTCTTGTAAGATTTTCAGGAGGCTAGAAACATGTACTAGCGGAATATTGGAACTCACAGCCCAATCCCTGATTCCTTTTCAAACTGAATCATCATCAGCATCATCTGTATTGAGCTACTATAGTATAGTAGGCCTACTACTAAATCTGAAAGTATCAGAGACTACCGGTATTATAGCATGGACCTATTACGGATGGACGTTCGATGTGATTTTTTTTTTTTATCCAATGAGAGTCACCGCCTTCTGATTATGTGCATCTTAATGAGAACATTCAGCTGTTTTAACAATAATGACTGCATAAGCATTTTCGGTCATTGACAAAGGAGCAGTTTCCCTCTCTTGGGTTTTGTTTGGATGGTGTGCTCTGTAAGAGTGTGTCTTAAATAAAAACATTCCCAATGGGGAGCAGCAAAGTTGAAAAGCAGACGATTTGGGTGATATGAAATGTATAATTACTGATTCGCACACTTTCGTACACACCCATGACCTTATAAAACAATTAGAAGGCCATGATCTTTATAAGCCCTGTGCGTTGTAACTTTGGAATATTATGAGGAAATTGGGGGAAACAGGATTTTAAATCACAACCAATCCAAATATAACCTCTTTCTGGTAATATCAACATGTTTAGGCGGCATGGCAGCGGAACGACCAAACAGGGTGGGAAGCATTTGCAATTTTAGAACCACAGATGCATTTTCAGGCACTTCCTGGAGTAATATGACGTAAAATTAGGAATCTTTTGCAATTTTAGAACCACATTTGGCGCACTTCCTGTAAAACAACGAGGCCTTCTGATTGGTTAGAAGTTACAGAAAAGTGATCTGTCACGTCGTGAGACGTTGTTTATGTTTTGTTGCTGCACAATGCACAAAGACGGTGGTCCTGTACTTCACCAGTCGTACTTGCAAAAATTATCTCGAGTGTATAAACTGTGTTGTTATTAGGGGCTTTGCTAGATCTTTTTCAGTGGGGGAGGGGGGAGGGTGTAGAGGCCACCGATTACCGACAAAACGAGCCACCAATTACCGACAAATATATAAATGCCAATGTCCCAATGTCTTCAAATTTAACCCTATAAACCCAGGGCCAGGAACTAAATTATTCATTACAATAAGATAAGGGACATCTCCATAGAGGACGAGTGTATTCGAAACGCACCACAAAAGGGTGCACAATCAGGTATAGGCTTTTACACACACTCTCTTTTTTACGAGCTCATATCTCCCCAAATATATCTTTATGTACAGAAAAACCTGGTTTTAATGAAAATTCAGGTTTTAGACTTGCTGTAGATGCCAAAGTTGTCTACTCTTGTGAAAATTTTACATATGTACCTTTCGTGTTGAAAATTAGCTTACACAGCACTTTCTAGGGCAATTAGCCCTGACACAACACAAATTTTTACATTGACAGGCAGTGGAATATTTCCAACCGGATAACCAACTTTAGCGGGGCGTTTTACTGTCAATCACGTTGTTCATTCACAAAAAAACCTACATAGGTATTTGCAACAGATCCTTATGTATAATCTTGAGAATTTTTTTTTTTCTTTCTTATTCCTGATTTTACCCCTATTTCCCCAATTTTTCCCTTATTTTTCCTTAATTTTTCCCAATTTCCCTTAAAAAAAGGGGGGAATGTTGTTAGATGGGACGGGGTGGTTGAGGGGGAATACAAAATTTTGTTTTTTGTAGTGCTCACTATCACTCCTGACATGTACAGTATTAGTAGTTCTCTGACTTATGCCTGTTTTTATTTTTAATTTTTTTATTCTAGGTTCCGTGCTTCACAATACCCATGCCCAGAAGACTTTAATGAAAGAAATGAAATGTCAACAGGGATTGCTACTCGTCTTCAAGATCTACAAATTGTAAGAATACAGCATTTGGAGCAAAGCAGAATATCACTGAAATTACTTAAAAACCAGCAAGTAATAACATTTTGCAATGCTCTTGCTTCAATAGTCATGATTTAAGTACTAAAGATGTTGCTTTATATACTTGTTTTAAGCCTTGGTCAGAAATGCCATTACGAACTGCTACGAATGCCGCACGAACGATTTTCAGACAATGGAAAAACAGAGATTCGTACGCAATTATCGTTCGTAAGAACCTTTGTGACCGTAGCATAACATTTTGATGAGAAAATCACATTTTGATTTTAATTTCTTTTTATTAGAAGGAATTTAGGTACAGTAATATTTAAAGTCACAGTCTTGAAACATGTGAACCTCAAAATGGCGAATCGATCATGTATTTGAATATTGAGAAGTGTTATTCTCTAGAAGTATGTTAAGTATATGAATGATCTCGTATAATAAAAGGAACATTATTTTTCAGAAAAATATGCAACAAACATGCTCCCATTATATATCTGGAGTAAAATTATCTTTATTCGGTATTCAAACATTTGCTCCATAGAAAATTGCCGCAGAGCTATTGTTGCTGGAGTGTGTGAAAAACATTTATAACTGGCTCACCAAGTTGAAATTCTGTCATTCTGATATTCGATATTTCTTTTATTCATAGGTTTTGGTTCAAATGGATGATCATCGTCAGCGCTTGCTTGCTTCCGCTGCAGTCAACCTGTCCTCTTGGTTCATCAAAGTTCGGAAGCTGAAGGCCATCTACCATACCCTCAACATGTTCAACTTTGATGTGACAAGCCGCTGTCTGATTGGTGAATGTTGGTGCCCAGCTGATGAGCTTGGAGACATTAGATTGGCATTGCAGCGTGGAACAGTAATTACAAATTCCCTAATAGATGCAGTTTGCTATGATCAGTCGATATAAATATCTGTATCATAGACATACATGCCCTCTCTTGATGTTTGTTGGCCTAAGGGATATTCCACTCAAATATTTTAGTTTTTCTGTGGTGAGACAATGCTGTTATCTGTCAATTGTGTTATTAAATTTAGACCCTGTTCATCTGCTCCTAACCCTCTTTAAAAAAATTACCAGCAAGAATATTTGATTTTCCTATTATACAATTTTTCACTCGCTGATTCTCAAGGGAAATCATTTTTTTTATATGTTAAAGCCCCTCTAAAATGTTGGGAGCCCCTAGTTCTCCTAAAATTTGATGGCAAAATTTCACTTAAATTGTATCATAATGTGAAAGAGGATGTCATTTAAGACCCACTTCTGCAAAGGATTCCTCCCCCCCCCCCCAAAAAAAAAAAAAAAAATTGTATTTTATACAATATTATTTTATACAATATATTTTATACAATATTATATTGTCACTCGCTGATTCTCAAGGGCAATCATTTTTTTTATATGTTAAAGCCCCTCTAAAATGTTGGGAGCCCCTAGTTCTCCTAAAATTTGATGGCAAAATTTCACTTAAATTGTATCATAATGTGAAAGAGGATGTCATTTAAGACCCACTTCTGCAAAGGATTCCTCCCCCCCCCCAAAAAAAAAAAAAATTGTACTTGTATAGCGCATATCACAATATGTCTCTATGTGCTGTAAGACAGCGTAAGATGGATAGAGTAGCATAAGTAGAGTGAGGTATGCTCAACATACTTCCTCTCATTAACATTGGAAAGCATTTTTGAAAAGAAATGTTTGAAGACGCGTCTTATGCCTCAGTCACACCTTTGCGTATTTGGCTTGCGTATTTCTGCGTATTTATGGCAAGCGGTCTTAACATTTATTCTTATTTCTTGATATCAAGAAATGATTTTCTAGTGTAAAGCAATGGTAATTTTTGACATCAAGAATACAATTTCTTGATATCAAGATGATATATAATTTAGCTCATCCGGCCCTTTGGGCCGGATGAGCTTATGCCATGACGTGGCATCCGATTTTGATTTGGTTTCCTTTATATCGTAGAGCTAACTTTGGTACTCTAAACTTCTACACAGAGTTTTGAAATTGTTCTCCATTAATTAATTATGGTAATTTATGCAAATTTATTCCAAAAATAACAAAAATTACTTCTTCTCCCTCATTTCTTGACCAATTTTGATTTGGTTTGCCTTATCTGGTAGAGCTAAATTTGGAACACTAAATTTCTACACAGAAGTTTGAGATTTTGCTCCATTGATCATTTATGGTAATTTATGCAAATTTATTCCAAAAATAATTTAAAAAATCACGAAAAATTCTTCTTCTCCTTCATATTTTGACCGATTTTGATTTGATTTGCTTTATATCATTGAGCTAACTTTGGTACACTAAACTTCTACGCAGAATTTTGAAATTTTTCTCCATTAATTAATTATGGTAATTTATGCAAATTTATTCCAGTTTAATTCATCAGTATTATGCATGCATTGTTTTCATTCTCTTGTTACCTCCTAATTCTTCAATTTGTTTAAATATTTTAACAATTTTGTCACACTAACTCATTTTTGTCCCTTACAAAATTGTTTCTTTGCCATATTTTTTTGTTGACAATTTACTGACTATTTATACCTCTGTCCTTTTCTTATCATAATAAAAGGTGAGTATGTTTACATTTATCTCTTACTAAGTTTGAGTCCTGCTTGTCATAAAACTATATATTTTTCAACCAATTTTCATTCCATTTCCTTTAGTTTCTATTTAATCTTGTACAGCTAAATGAAATTATGTCCCTTCCAGGGCATCAAATTTTTATTTTTTGACCAGTTCAAAAGTGTACCACGATATTTGTTGTTGCGAGATGCGGATGAGCGCTACGTCATTGACTTTCTGGTTAGATTTTCCGGTAGTTTATTCCAAAGTTCGGCCAGGGCAACCTGAAAAGAGTGAGACCCGTAGAATTTAGTATTTGTTTGTGGAATTGTGAGGAGAGACTTTTGGGAAGATCTGTGGGTTCTGTTTGGAACATATTGGGAAAGTAATTCCGTCAAATAAGTAGGCGCCAATCCTTTGAGGCACTTAAAGGTTAAAACAAGGATCTTGAACTCAATTCTAGCACAGACAGGTAACCAGTGTATTTTTTTCAGAATAGGGGAGATATGTTCACTTGAACGAGATCTCGTAACAAGCCGTGCGGCAGAATTTTGGATTCTTTGGATTCGGTTCAGTTGCTGTTCAGGTAGATTGTAGAGAACAGTATTACAATTATCGATATGACACATTACAAGGTTATGAACTAGTCGTTCTGTCAGTTTCTCATTTTAGTAACACCTGATTTTTCCTATTTTATATAAGGAAGAAGGAGGCTGCAAGGCTAACCTTACTTACTTGATCCGTCAGTAATAAATGTTTGTCACATATAACAACTAAATTTTGAACGGTTTCTGATGCTTGTAAAACGTGGCCTTCAAGCAATATTGAAGGGCATTCAGTTTGGCGAACGTGAGGAAACATGAATAACTTGTGTTTTGTCTTCATTCAAGAACAAGGAATTATTGTACGACCATGCTTTAACATCATTAAGACATTTGTTCACAGCTGATAAAGAAGATTCAATACCGGTACATTAAAGTTTGAACAAGCAATAAATCTGCATATCATCAGCATCAATCATTGTTGATAAGCCTTGAGAATTGATAACTTTTTCTAGTGGTAGAGTGTACATTGAAAATGCCAATGTTTGTCATAAATAACACCTAAATTTTGAACGGTCTTAATGATGTTAAAACAAGGTCTTACAATAATTCCTTGTTCTTGAATGAAAGAAAATGCCAGCGGCCCAAACAACCTTGTGGTACGCCTTCACTCAAAAAGGTGGCTGTTGACTCTTGAGAATTTATAATGACAGACTGTGATCTGCTTGTGAAATATCAATGCACCCAGTTAAGTGCACTATTTTCAATGCCATACATTGCTTAAAAACACTGAACCATAATTGCATGATTGATGGTATCAAATGCAGAGGAATAGTCTGATAACATTAAAATGGCTTCTTCACCTTTGTCTACAAAAATGTTTTTGAAGACAAAGACAAATATTGAAACATATTTTGGGGTTTCTCTTGTACGCTGAAACCTAAATTTTATATTCTTTCATCAATATTTGACTTCAAAGACATTCGTTTTGAAAATCTTTGCAGAAATGTGTCATAAATGATATCCATTTTCACATTATTAGCATACCTCACTCTTCTTATGTTACTCTATCCAACTTTCCTTCTTACTCTGTCTTACAGCTCATAGAGACATATTGTGATATGCGCTATATAAGTAAGATATATCATTATTATTTTGGGGGGATCCTTTGCAGAAGTGCGTCTTAAAGGTATAGACCAGTTTTGGAAACGTCCCCCTCTCAAAAAATGAAGTGGAATCTCTTATTACCAATCATATATATATCTTTAAATGTTATCCTCTTTCACATTATCATACAATTTAAGTGAAATTTTGCCATCAAATTTTTTGGGCTCTTAACACTTTTGAAGGGCTTTAAGTACACAAATAGTAAATAAAATACTGTGTTCAATTAGTTGTTTATTTTGTGAGTAATGTTTTTGATACACAAAGCCTATATTACCCCTATTCTCCTTCAATGTCTAAACTTGAACAATGGGACTACGCTTCTGTCTCTGGTCTATTTTTAACTCAGATTGAATGGTTAGGGTTTTCTGTCAAAAAGGATACCAAAATATTTGCTATATATGTTAAGGGTTCCAGTTCCATGTCGCTATACTAAGTTCAGAATATAAGCTTCAAATATTTCTGTATTAAGAGATATTGAAAGTTGAAATACACTTTCATTAAACTTGAAGGTGACTCGTGAGTCACCTAGTCGATGCATGCGTACCGGTATATGCTCGCATAGAATAGGATGCATGCATGGATCCCAATTCTAATTTAGGTTCTGTTCACAATATTTTATCTCATTCTTTATTTTCTTTATATTCCTAATAACTGTTAACCTGCAGAAAGCAAGATAATTATTGTTGTGGTTGTATTCTAGCTGTGCAAAAATTTTGTTTTCATAGGTGATTAGTGCCCTTAAGCAGAATATCGTTACAGCACTAGTTTTTAAGTTTAAGCTCTTCTGCATAATTCTACACCCTCAGTTTCATAATGTTATAGTGTCACTCTTTATAAATGACCTTAAATATTAGCTGTCATATACAGCAAGTTTTTCTTTGATATCACTCTTCTTCTCAGCAAAAAAGTGGCTCCTCTGTTCCGTCCATCTTAAATCGCATCTCAACAACCGCCAACCCTCCCACCTATAACAAGACCAACAAGTTCACTTTAGCTTTCCAGGAGTTGACTGATGCCTATGGAGTAGCTACCTACAGGGAGGTTAATCCTGGTATGTTGGCCATCTTCCTTTCCCCTTTTTTTTTTCTCACTAAAGCATAAGAAAAAAAGATGTTGTATTGCCCTTTGCGAACAACCCCAAAACCCTAAAATCTACGGTCGGCTTTTTAATAAATTTTGTTTTTTTTTAACCTTTTTTTTAGAAGAAACAAATGTTTAATGAATAAAAAAAATATGTATTTTATTTGTTTAAAAGTACTATGTCCCATTTGCAGGCCCAAAAAATGAAAAGGTAGAATTCCAACGGCATTTGAAAGATAATACTAATTTAGAACTTCCCTAAAAAAGGGTGCTTGAAAATATCTTTAAGTGGGGAAATAATGACTATTAGTTGTCAAATCCACTTAAATGCTACCAAGTCAGTAAGTAGTAGTTTGATTTTCAGACCATTGTACCGAATGGTCTTACGTTTTGTGCTGCACAAAGATTCAATCAGTTTCATTTTGGCCATTACAAGAAGTGGGTTATTGATGTAGACAAATGCTCATGTACACCCTCTACAGCTCATTTTATGTATTTTATTTACCAAAGAAGAGAAAAAGCCAGTCACTCAATAGTGTCTGACAGTGAAGTCTAGCAAATAAACAGGTTTCCTTGCATAATTTGAATATTAGGACACTGCTAACATTTAAATTTCACAGTAGGACTTACATGACATATTCATAAGTTCTACAGAATTTGATGTTGGCTGCAAAGGCAGACCTCCCAACCTCTCCGCTTTTGGCGGAAAATTTCTGCGTTATTTTTTCCTTTTTCCACTTTTCCACTTTCTTCTTTTATTTTCCGCAAAAAAGATATAATAATACGTTGGTGAAGAAATACATGTCTATACATGTCTTTGGCGGTAATGCAGAAGTAAAAATTGTGATCTTCACAATGCATTATGTACAGTGCAGTGTATTTTCGATACTGAGATACATTTGTTATTATGTGAGTGGTGTGATTTCGCCATAACTGAATTTTGTGATGAATCATCTAGCGAGTACGAGTGCAGTTACACTTCCACTTCCAGCGGCGACTGGAGTGAAGCCCCGCTTACCCAGCGGAGCCGGGTCATCGCGATTGCGTGCGTGGCGTTTTTATTTATGGGATGAATTGTACGAGTTCTACCCCCTCAAACTGTTTATACTGATCTTTGATTTCGAGATCATAAATTGAGTAATTGAATCTAAGCAGTGTTTTTTTAATCTGAATTGCATATCTAACTTTTCATTACTTACTTACTTTACTTTACTTTAATCCATCGATGTTGGTAGGACAGAGCCACTTCATCGATCGATTGAATTCCGTTGCATCAATACTTCTGTTTGTTGTGGTTTTGTGTCAAGGTGTGTGTGTGGAAGTTGGAATAGTTCTGCATTCTTCTCTTTACCTTCAAGGTCATATACTGAAGGTGATTTTTTTTCCAATATTTATCGAGTTTGTTTTTTAAAGTAGATATTCATTGATTTTAAAAACTAATTTTATTTTCATTATTGCAAAGTTGAAACTTTGAATCGACAAGGTTATCAAAATTCAATGCTTGGAAACATTCGAAGTAATGATTATTATAAATTCCAAAACGCTTAAATACAGCCCCGGCATAACACCTGAAGAGCTCTCCGAACGCTGCTGAGATGTGTGAGATCACAGTATGGACATGATTTGCACAAGCAGACGATGTCCCATTACATCTCACACATTTTCAGTGCCTGTGTTTTAATCTTTTCTTGAGTTCTTTCTCTTACTTCACTACCGTCAGGCTAAATGTAAAATCTATTGCCTCACTCTAAACCCTGCGCATGGTTTTATTTCGATGACAAATGCAGCGATACAAAAATAAAGGAATCTGTCGCTTGTAAGCAAAATAAGACTCCATTGTATATTCAGCTGCACACCACGGTATGTTCGGCGTTTCAAGAGGGAACAAATGCCGTCCTTAATATCATTCCGGGGGTTTTTCAATTTGAAAGTCTGGTTTCTTTGATCGTTAATTAACCCCTATCCTGTGCCGTTATAAGCTAAAGATTTTAGTTATCAGAATCGGGTCATATCCCCTTTTGAATGGTTTGACATGCCATTACATTTATATAAACTAAACTCATTATAATTTGACAAATAATAGCTTTGCAATTATGTTCATTCTTTATGGGATGTCGTCTGCTTGGGCAGTGTTGGTCCATATAGTGACGTCATTAAAACATCGTTATTATTCCGGCGAATCTGTTGTATATCCCAGCTGCTATGGAGGTGGTTGTATTTGTATTTTTATTAATCACCCGATATGTAGTTGACCTAAAACTTGTACCATGGCCATCTGTTAGCTAACCAGTTTCTAGTGATACATTAGTTGGTCCATATTAGTGACGTCATTAAAACATCGTTATTATTCCGGCGAATCTGTTGTATATCCCAGCTGCTATGGAGGTAGTTGTATTTGTATTTTTATTAATCACCCGATATGTAGTTGACCTAAAACTTGTACCATGGCCATCTGTTAGCTAACCAGTTTCTAGTGATACATTAGTTGACATATCTGTGATTTTCTTTGAATTTCACCTTTAAGGCATTTACGGATGGGCACTTCTTCAGATAGGTTATTCCATGTGTCCACTACTCTATTCGAGAAAATGAATTTCCTGATGTCGAGGTGTGAAAATTTCTTCTCTAGTTTCAGGGTATGGCCTCGTGTTCTGTTTTCCTTGCATAAATGTAGTAGGTCTGTCTGAGTGGTGTTTAGGCCATGGAGGTACTTGTAAACGTTGATCATATCTCCTCTCTTCCTGCGATGGGCAAGAGACGGTAGCTAATATCCTTTGGCAAGATATTAACCTGCAATTGCTACTCTCTACCCAGGTGTTAAATGGGTACCCGGTAGGATGCGACCGTCATTGTTGGTCAAACAGTTTTTGAGCGTCATGTAGTGCCTGGCTGGAATGCTCCCCACGGAGTGGAGATTGTGCACACATTGTGTTCGGGCAAGCACTGAATCCAATGACTGGGGTAATAATATATTTGTAAAGTTGTTAGAGGCATTTGTATTAAGCGCTATATAAAAATTAAATATTATTATTATTATTCAGGTATCTCAGACGTGTTTCGTATGGTAGATTCTCCAAACTAGGTACCATCTTTGTAGCTCTTCGTTGGACGCTTTCAAGTCTCTTTTGTTCACCTATCCTGTATGGTGACCATGCAACTTGTCCGTACTCCAAGACAGACCTTACAAGGCCTATGTACAAGAGTTTGAAAGTGTCTGTGTCCATGTTTGTGAATGATCTTTGTATCACCCCCAGTAGCCTGTTAGACCTGGATACAACATGAGAGATGTGGTCTTTGAAAGTCAGCTAAGAATCAACAAGCACACCAAGATCCCTTTCCACTTTCGATTCTTTCAGGATTGTAGTTTTCATTGCCATTCTTCATGCGATAATCATAACTTGAGGGGGACCTGCCAATTTTCAACACAGTACACTTCTGTGGGTGAAATCTAAGCTGCCATATATCTGATCATTCCTGCATCTTTATCAGATCATCCTGCAATTTCTGGGAATCCACGTAGGTGTCACATCTGGCATACAGTTTTGTGTCGTCTGCAAAAAACTGAATTCTGGACTCTATGACATCAGGAAAATTGTTTATGTAGATCAGGAATAACTGCGGCCCGAGTACACTCCCTTGCGGAATTCAACTCAGCACTGATGACCATTCGGACCATTGACCTTTCACTACTACACGCTGTCTCCTTCCAACTAAGAATGCTTTGATCCATCCCAGTGTCTGAACATGGATGCCAAAGGCTTCAACTTTCTGCAGCAATCAATAATGGGGTACTGAATCAAAAGAATTCATAAAGTCCATGTAAATTGCATCAACGTTACCTCCCTCTTCTAAGATATGTGTCCAGTCGTTGAGTACTTCCAGCAGATGATTGGTACAGGAACAACCAGGAACGCAGCCATGTTGGTGTGCAGACAACATCTCATTTGTTGATAGGTGTTTGATGATGTGCTTTCTCACCATGCGCTCAAATATCTTGCACACAACACATGTGAGACTCACTGATCTATAGTTTCTGCTTTTTTGCTTGTTTCTTTTTTTGAAAATGGGCGTAACATTAGCTGATATCCAGTCCAAGGGTAATTCTCCCTTTTCTAAGCACATTTTGAACAAGAGTGAAAGTGGCGCATCAAGAATGCCTTCCAACCTTTGCAGTAAACGTGGATGCAATCCATCAGGTCCTTGAGACTTATTGGCCCAAATTCACAAAGGAGGTTTGTCGACAAACCTTGGGTTTTCATGCGTCATTCGACGCGTTTTTACAAACCAGATTTGTAAAAAAACGCGTCAAATCGCGTCATAAGACGTACATAAACCTCGGTTTGTCAACAAACCTCCTTTGTGAATTTGGGCCATTTGGTTTCAGATTCCTTAGCAACTCGAACACGTCTGATGGTACGACAGCAAAGCTTGTTAATGCTGATTCAAAGTCAATTTCAGGAGGAGCCGGCTTTTTCTGCAAATCTTCGCTAATAAAGAAGTCTTGCAGTACTTGGGCTTTTTCTATGTCTGTTTCAGTAGTGGTTCCATCCGACTTTATAAGACTGCCGATACTTTCTTGAGCGATGGTTTTAGTCTTAACGTATGACCAGAAGGCTTTGGGATTTTCCTTGACTCCAGATGCTATATCTTTCTCCAATCTTCGCACTGCCTTCTTGGACATCCATTTAACTTTGTTGCTTGCTCGGGTGTACATTTTACGGTCCTCTTCTGTCTTAGTCCGTCGCCATCTTCTGTAAAGCTGATGCTTCTTTTTTACATCCGAGTCCATCCATGGTTTTCGTACATTGACCTTTTCTGATGTCTTTTTTTGGAGTGTATCTGTCTGAAACCTCTAGCACCTTATCTCTAAAGAAATTCCAAGCATTGTCCATAGTTTTGGAGGAAAATTCTTCTTTCCAGTCAAGTTTGCTTAGTTTCTCTGCCATACTGTCATAGTCTGCCTTAGCATAGAGATACTTCACAGTATTTTCTTTTTTATTGATTTGTTTGCTTCTCTTCTATTCAGGTTTCCTAGGGTCTAGATTGTTTTAAAAATCCAATTTGAAACTTCTTGAAAAGTTGAAACAATCCCTTAAGCACATGTTAATGTGCCCAACATCAAGATGTGTGTTGGGTAGCTGCATGATGCATATTTCTCGATAAGCCAGACATGATGCCACAAATTTTGCTGAGCCGCGCAAAATACTAGGAAGTTTGAAATTCAAATGTAGGGAGGTCTGCAAAGGGGACATAGTATTTTTAAATGGGATATGAATGCACAAAATCATCAGATTATTCCCAAGTCTTTTGTCCTAGTTTTGAAATCCTGCTAGCATAAACAAGTAGACCCGGCCTCAAGTACATGTATATATCATGCACTGCACCTGCTAGAAACCAGCGAGATTTGGGTGACGTTCATGGTTTTGAGTTCTTTGGGCGACGGTCGCTGTTTTGAGGAGGAAAAAAAAGAAAAAAGATATCTGACCGACCGATCGACCCAGGTTCTGGCACCTTACAGCAATACAACATCTTTTTTAGGCCTAATGTCCTTGGCAAGACATCAATCTACATTTGCTGTTCTTCATCCAGACAAACTGACATAGGGATGAGGTTGGAAGAAATTCCCTGAATACTCCTCGAGCGCAATTCATAGTACTCTGCTAAAGCCAAAGTAATATGATTTCAGGGTCCTCAAGAGGAAGAGTATTGATATTGATCAGGTTACCCTTTGTAGCCTCATCATTATTAACATTATGTTTGTGGGCCAATTGTTTTGTAGCAGAGATGTTGAAAGGATTCATGCTTTCGATTTAGCAGCTGAAGCACATTTTTCAAAGAACAAAGGATGGAAAATTTATTTAGCACTCATTATACAGTAAAAGGTAAAATCATACATGGGGGTTTCCTTCGTTATGAAAATGTGAAAAGGGGTGCTAATTATTGTCATGAATAGGAGAAATAGGGATTGAGTACTTAAGGTATCAATTAGGAATAGGGCGTATTCATGATTGTGCAATCATTCATTACCCTTTTATATACCTCTCTTTACTATGTTGAATAAATCTAGTCATCTGATTGGTCGAAATTAGAGACGTGATTTTAGCCATGCCCGCCTGACGGTCAATAGTTAATGAGAAGACGCCCGTTGCCCCGGGTAACGGGCCGCATACCGTAGTTAATTTGTCTGAAATCCATTGGTTTACGTATAAAAAGTTTCTTTGTGCGAGCACGGATACCATACAGTGCAGTGTGTGTGTGTGTGCGATTTGCAAATGATCGTAACATTCAGGCAACTTTCCAGCGAATATTAACAGACAGTGTCACAGATTTTCTATTTTAACTAATCTTTACTCAAGAAAAGGATAAGGTAAGAATTCTTTGTAGATTTTTGTGTGAATTCGGTATATAAAAGACATACGGACTGCTTTAATATTCAAGGCATAGTCTAGCTGTTTCTATACTGGCTCTTGGGGACGTTACATCCTGCTATGACCCATTGGCGCGCCTCGGGTGATAGCAGGATGTAACGTCCCTGAGAGCCTATAGAAACAGCCATGCCTCTCTTAGCAGTCATTATATCTATAATATCTACTTACTCAGCTTATTCTTTAATTCAATGATACCTTCTTTAGATTAGCCCTTTTTTACTCTTCTATTTTTATCTTCCATTTATTCCTTTAAAGTAATATTTCTTTGTTCTTCTTTATGTTTCATCTGCTACAATCTATTCTTTGTTTTAAAATTTTTATTATTTGTTATGACACATTTTTCTCTTCATATCTTCATATTTTAGCCCCCTTTGCCATTATCACCTTCCCATTCCTGTTTGGTGTGATGTTTGGTGATGCAGGCCATGGACTTCTCTTAGCGCTCTTTGGACTTTGGCTCATCTTGAAGGAAAACAAACTCAAGTACAGCATGGGCAATGATGATGTAAGTTGTCCGTCTTGTATGGCGCATGTGTCATGGTAAAGTGGTTCATTCCATTGACTCTTAAAGGTATTACAAAGTTTTTGGTATGGGGTCATGAATTTGGTTCAAATTAACATATTGGAAGCATATGCGTTCCTACAATATTCATTGATCATTGTCCCGGTTGAAATCGAGTCTAAAGTTAAGAAATTATAAATAATAAACTCTTTATGTTGTATACATGTAGCTCCCTCTCAAGGTCAAGATATCAATTTAGCTATGAAACAATGTTTCTTGACTAAAATCGACCAATTAGCTATTCCCGTTTGGAAATTATATATCACAACTACATATTCTGAGATTTTCATGGTCGCAGCTACCATTGTACGGCCGTAGGGGCTATTTGAAATTTATCAAAATTTACCGGGAGCACCGGTAAATTTTTATATTCAATTTTTCCCGAAAATAGAAGTGTTTTAGAGGTTAATTTTGTGGGTGCTTATAATACATCCACAGGGGCATCAAAATATATCAAAATTGTAAAGATTCACTATCCAACCAATTTTCAAAATTTCCCAAAACTTTGTATTACCTTTAATCCCAGCCTAGATATGTCTTTGCCACTCTTTACCCAGATGTAGATGTAGTGCTGTAGCCAAACCGCTGAACCGAATGGAAGTTCGCCGAACATGGCACTTCCGAACCGAACCGAACCGAACGCAAAGGCCTGGTTTGGATGTTCGGCAGAAAAATGTAAACGTTTTTGCAAGCTAATAAACTTGTCATTTTGTACCTAATTTTCATGTCATGATTGCTCATTTTATGTTTACTTTTTTCTCATTTTCCGCCTTTGTGATTTGAGCCTATCCAGTGGTGGACGTGACATCACTGGCGCCATTCAAATATTAAATCCTGACCTCTGCTACGTTGTGATCGCAAGCCATAATTAGAATACGTGTGCATGATCTAGGCGCTGATCAAAACAAGTTTAGCTCAAACCCATTCAACAAAAAAAACAAAAAAATTTAATTGTAACAATATCGGACAATTTTTACGATATAAATAATGAAATAAATATTTATTATAGTATGGAATTTATTTATTCAGGAAAAATAGAGATTTTATATTTTTCCTATTGAAAATAAACACTTATAAAAAAAACAGTAGTCGACGAGCCTGAGTCGCTATTCAAGATGGCAGCTTTCATGACTCTAACATTAGACAACAACCGTGTCGAAAAATCTTTAAAAAATATCATTTATTGACAAATTGAAAACATGATTCTTTTAGAATTGCAAATAAAACATGATTCAAGACGGAAATGCGAATGTAAGTAGTACTTTTCTTCACAAATAATTAAGTTTAGAGCAGTTTTTTAATGTGAAATTTGTGCTGGTCGGAAGCAGTGTTTTACATCGGGAGTGGGCAAAAGTCTTCTGTGCTGGTCGGGCCCATAGGGCCGGCCCGCCCAGTGCGGACTGCCATGGCTATAACGCTGCTTGCTATATTATATTACCAAAACCCCGAACCGAACCAAGTTCGGGTGAAAAATTGGCGAACTCTGCCGAACCAAACCCGAACATGAACATAGCATCTGACTTACAGCACTATGTAGATGGGTACCTGGCAATTGCTGGGCAATACAATTTGCATTGAACAGCATCGATGCAGAAGAGGCTTCCCTGGGTAAAGAAATATTTTATTAATTATTGTTTATTAATATTGGCATTCCTTTAATTTTTTTATTTTCATATTTCTCATGTTACTTATACATTTCAAATAAAGTACAAATTGTTTTTTCAATAATACATAATAAATAACAAAGATAAGTGGTCAATATGGAATACTGATTTAACTGGGACCTACATGAAAGCAAGCTTGTAAAGCTGTAGGCCCCAGTGAAATAATTTGTGGTAATAAATGGAGGACAGATATAATAGTGACCAGTCTAAATGAATCAAAAAATAAAAGGAAATAATAATAAACATGCGGTGGTGCCGTTTATATTGTCCCTTCCTTTCTTACAGTGTAGATGAAAGTACACATACTTAAATTATCATATACAATGGGTGCTCAGCTGGTAAACAAACATTACATTTGTTTATTACATGCATAAATATAACAACGAAGCGAGCAAGCACACTGTGTCAGCCGTCGCACTCTCGGATATAGAAGTAAAGATGTTTTATTGTTGTTGTTGTTTAAAGACGTATTTTCAAAAGCACGACAGCCACACTCAACGTGCTTGCACGCAAAAGTCATACATTGACATCAAGATATGCTTTGAAAAGCAGTTCCTTCAGTTTACGTTTAAAAGTATATAAGGAAGGACTTTCAATTAACTCTAACGGGAGGGCATTCCAGTAATTGGGTCCTGTTAACATAATCATTTTTTGGGCAAAAACAGTTTGGGTACGTGGAAGGTGATATGCGTTGCTCTGACGTGTGGGATAATCATGTAGGGATCTATTTTTGCAGAAAATTTGTAAAAATATTTCAGGTAGGTTATTGGTAGATAAATTGTACATGAATATACCAATATTGCAATAGAATAAGTCTGATAATTTTAGGATTCTGTTTTCATGGAACAGGTTGTTGGTGTGAAAAAGGTATCCTACATGATTAATATTTCTAATAGCGCGTTTTTGAAGGCGAAAAAGCATATTTATTAAATTTCCTCAAGCGTTACCCCAGGCAAGAATTCCATAGGTGAGGTATGGAGTCATTAAAGCAGAATAAACTGATACTAAAATTTTACTGGGGAAAAAAAGTGTTGAGAGGACCTTGCTCAAATTAGTAATGTGGGATTTCCAAGATAAATCACTATCAATATAAAGTCCCAGAAATTTAGTGCAGTCGACTTGTTCTAGTTCGGTATTATTAAAATTGATGACATGATTAGGAAGTATTTTTAATGTATTACTAAAAAGCATATAGTGAGTTTTGCCTGTATTTAGTGATAACTTGTTTGCATAAATCCAGGACTGAACAGATACAAGTTCTTTCTTAACAGTGTCAACTAGAGTATGAGGGTCACGATGTGTAAAGAATAAATTAGTATCATCCGCAAAAAAAATGAATGAAAGTAGCTGTGAGGAATTTCTGAGATCATTAATATATAAAATAAACAAAAGCGGGTCAAGTAGGGAGCCTTGCAGGACGCCACAGGTAACCAATTTCAAATGGGAATCATGACCGAACACACTGACAAACTGTTTTCTATTTGTTAGATAGTCTATGAACCAGTCTAGAGGCACTCCGCGAAACTCCATAATGACGTAACTTGTAAATTAAAATATCGTGGTTAATCGTATCGAAAGCTTTGGAAAAATCTAGAAAAACCCCAATAGTGTGAGAAACGTTGTCAACTGCGTGGGCTATTTTGTCTATAAAAGATAATAAAGCATGACTTGTACTATGATTCTTTCGAAAACCAAACTGAGAGTCACATAAATCTTTGCTATGGGTAATGAAATTTAGTATGCAGGTGTGTACCAACCTTTCGAGGATTTTAGAAATGGATGTTAAGAGTGAATCGGACGATAAGTATTGAGTGGTTGTTTCTGACTTTTTTTAAAGATAGGGAGTAGGGACTCTGGCTATTTCCATATTTTGTGGGACTGTGCCTGTGGTTAAAGACAAATTCAAAATGAATATGAGAGGGGAAATTATTTCATCAATAATATTTTTAAGAAGGAAATTTGTGATTCCATCATATCCCGACCCTTCTTCGTATTTAGATTGGTTATAATAGTTTTGATTTAACTCTCTAGAACTGGTGTGAAAAAAAAAGACTGAGGGTTAGGAGCTTTTAGAAAAATTTGAAACTCTAAATTTGACTTTGGGATAGTATTGGCAAGATTCGGTTCTATATTCACAAAAAAGTCATTGAATACCTCACTCAGCCATGATTGAGGGATCATCGATTTTGCAATTAATTTTAAAAAAATACTTTGGGGGATCGGTATCGTTTTTAAATTTCAAAGCCTCGTTAATCACCCTCCACGTACTCTTTATATCGAATTTGTACTTTTCAAACTGGCGTGAATAATACAATTGTTTAGCTAAACGTAAAGACGATGTGAGAACATTATGGTAACAAACGTATTGAGCCTTATTATGTGCATACAGATTTTTTCTGTGTTTATAGAAGAGTTTATTTTTTCTATTAATAGACTTAAAGGTACTATGTCCCTTTTGCAGCCAACCTCAAATGCTGTAGAACTTTGCTGGAATTATGAATATGTCATGTATGTCCTATCTGTGAAATTTAAACGTTAGCACTGCCCTTATTTTTAAATTATGCAAGGAAACCCGTTTACTTGCTAGACTTCACTGCCAGACACTATTGAGTGACTGACTGGCTTTTTTTCTTCTTTGGTAATAACATACATGAAAAGAGGTGTAAAGGGTACATGAGCATTTGTCTACATCAATAACCCACTTCTTGTGATGGCCAAGATTAAACTGACTGAATCTTTGCGCAGCATAAAACGTATGACCATTCAGTACAATTGTCTGAAAATCAAGACTATTACTTTTGGGCTCTATAGCCCTAAAGTCGATTTGACAAGTAATAGTCGTTATTTTCCCACTTGAAGACATTTTCAAGCCCCACCTTTTTTAGGGAAGTTCTAAATTAGTATTATCTTTCAAATGCAGTTGGAATTGAACTTTTTCATTTTTTTTGGCCTGCAAATGGGACATAGTACCTTTAAGGAGACACTTCGTGATCCAAGGACTTTTAGGAATCTTTTTATGGTTGGAAAAATTTGATTTCTGAAGAGGTATGGTTGAATTCAAGTTAGATGTTAATAAATGAATAAAGTTTTCATACGAAATATTTCCATCACTATGATTGTAAACAGGTGACCAATCAACAGATCTCAATCTCTCCCTAAGTCTATTGAGATTTGTTTCTGACATTACAACAATATATTAGAAGTATGCGAACGATCAGAATTCTTACTCTATTATAGCAGAAGTGACTAGGGAAGATAGATTGTTTACAAAAGTATTGTCAATAAGGGTAGAAGTAACATCAGATATACGGGTGGGTTTCCTGATGAGAGGAATATAAGATTTAGACAACATCAAATTGAGAAAATCACGGCAGTTGTGGTTATCTCAACATTTCAAAATATTGAGATTAAAGTCGCCCATAATAATACAGGTCTTGTTTTCAAAGTACTGTAATTAACGGTGTATAAACCGCCCTTGTGTATTAACCGCACCCCTCTTTTTTGCCCTAATTTTTTTTCTTTTTTTTCAATTTTTTTTTTTGCCGACTTTGTCTGGAGCAAGCCAGATCCGTGTTAAAAAACCCACGCAGGAAGGCCTTTCATTTAACAGCGAGGTGCAGCTGAATGTGTAAGATCATTAATGTAAATTAATAAAACAGTAGAGGACCTAGGATAGAACCTTGTGGTACGCCGTGTAATAGAAGAAAAATTGGGGGAATTATTATTATAAATTACATATTGAGATCTATCAGAAAGATTACTTTCAAACCAAGATGACAGAAAAATTTGAGTGTTGTTCTAGTTTCTGAGTGGTGATTCAACACACCGATTACTGAGCTGGGAGACATTGCCAGGCAAAGCGCCAGGTGGAGGGGAATAAATTGAAACTTTAAACAATTTTTTTTTTTTGTGTACCATGTATAAACCGCATCCCCCGACTTTGAATTTTTTTCGGTGGCAAAAAGGTGCGGTTTATACACCGTTAATTACGGTATTTCTCTGATAAAAGGGCGTGGAGTGATTCAATAAATTCAATAGGGTTAGAAATCGGCGGCCTATATACTTCTCCAACAATTAAATTACCTTTGTTTGGAACTTTGATTTCAATAAAAGTATTTTCGATGGCTTCTGACATATGGCTAAATTCAACTAACACCTCACAATTCAAGTTTTTTGTGCCATAAAAACCAACTCCACCTCCCCTTTTATTGTCCTGTTACTGGTTATAAGTTTGTAACCATGAAAATCAAATAGTGAAGAAGGTGACGTTTCATTGAGCCAGGTTTCACAAACACCTATGACTTCATGATTACATTTTAAATCGTTGAGTAACTGGAACTGATCAAAAATTTTGCTAAGATTCCTAATATTAAAATGTGAGGCAAAGAGTTGGTTAGGATTTGAATATGGTGGTGACGTAAGCTCATTTTCTAAAAGGGAACCATTAAACAAATGCTGAGGAACAATCTCATTAGAATCGATTTCAAGCTGCAATTCAGGAGTTGTTAAATTTAGAAATGCTGCTATGTCTGAGTTGTCACCCTCTTCTCTATTCATAAAGTTAACATTTATTGTGGCATCTTGAGTGTTATTCATGTTAATTACATCATTCATCATATATAACAGACACATTCCGGCGAAGTGAGTAGTGGTTGAGGAATCTGTTTAACTCTAGGCTTTAATGTAGAGAACACTGAATAAGAAAAAAAGACAGGCGAATACATGACAGAAGAATAAGCACAGAAGTAAATGTTGTACATACATAAGACTACAGGTACGCACATAAAAGTGACTAGTTCGTATAACAAAAATACCAGCTGAGCTATTATCACTTATCAACCTCAAAAATTCAAGAATTTGACATCTGGCACATTTAAACACAATTTGTATACGCCACTTCAGGTTAGCATATGGCATGGCAAGAAAAACACAAAGGGAATAACAGAACACCTTAATCAATGCTTTTGACCACGGCATACAAAAAAAAAGACTTAAAATAAATTTAAAAATACTTTGCGAACATGATGAGCAGAAATATATGCAATCTCTTTATTTCCTTTTGGCCACCCCCCCCCCCCCCTTTTCCCGTTTGCAGACATGGATTTTACATGCGTAATGCGTCGTACAAATGACTTTCCCTGGGTTAATCAGAACAGTAAAATCAGGATTTCCCCCCCTTTTTATGCCTCCGTTACGAAGTAGCCAGAGGCATTATGTTTTCGGATTGTCCGTCCGTCCGTCCGTCCGTCCGTCCATACGTCCGTCCGTACGTCCCGTTCTCGTGATCGCGTTATCTGAAGAACCGATTGATGGATTCCTGCCAAACTTTGGTCATGTATGTATCTTGCAGAGCCGATGAACTGATTAGATTTGGGGGTCAAAGGTCAAAGGTCACAGGGCTCATTATGTATGCAAAAACAGCTCGTGATCGCGTTATCTCAAGAACCGATTGATTGATTCCTGCCAAACTTTGGTCATGTATACTCTAATCTACTGATGCTGCTCCTAGTCTTGACAATAGTCTGAGCCACTAGTGGCGATCTCTACATCATCCTTTTGTTTCACTGAGAGAAGAGAGGATAAATGTCCCTCCTTCGAACATAAGGATGACACAAAATCGCTGCCGCTGCTATGGGATACGTTTGCATTGCATGTCAATATAGATTGCGATATTTCTAGTTATCATCAGTTTTGATATGTTATGCATTTGAAATACAGAACAAATTTGAAATCTATCTTCCTCTTTATGTTTTACTTTAGCTTTTATATATTTTTTTAGTTCAAATTAAGGTCATATGAACCAGTGGCCAGGTGTAAGCAGAGGGTCAAAGTCAAATATCATGCTTAGTTTTTTAGTTGGTTGCCACTACTACAAAGTTTTTTTTTGATAAATTTCTAGCGGTCACCCCTAAATCAGAGGGGGTGACATATTGACACCAATTTCAACAGAATTGGCATTAATTAACAATGCAATTTTAAGTTTAAAAAACATGATTTTTGTGTGCGATTTTTTTCTCCAAAACTTGAGTTTTATTTAAAACCTTTATTTTCCATGTATCAAAATCAGAGGTGTCTTTATTTGTTACTTTGTAGAAATTTACAATTTTACAAGGTCTTGTGCAAAGGAGAGGCTCATATCTCTTTTCAGTGAAAAGTAATAGCAACCCAAAGTTATTGACTTGATTTCCACAAAAACTACGATGTTGCTCATTCCCGGTATATGCATTAACTGTATGCATATACCTGTACATGTATGTGTATTAGTGTATTGAGGACGTGTTCATGCTTTCAGTTAAACTTCAATCAGTGTATCTCTCTCTCTAAGTGCCATATCGATTGACTTTGGCGATCATGCTGTTCCACAACCCTTGGTTCCTAGCCTTCTGTATAAGTACCACTCCCAGTTCTTTCACTCCTCTCTCTTTCAACAATTTCTGCAGACTGTCCATCCAAAGTATCCTCCTTCTTCCCCTACTCCTTCTTCCCCTACTCCTTCTTCCCACAATTTTCCCTGTCAGTGCAAGATTCTCTAGGCCTTCTTTACGTGTGACCCATGAACTTCAACTGCCTAATCAACATCTCACGTATCATTTTCCTTTGCACTCCAGCTTGTGTAAGAACTTCCTCATCACTAACTCTGTCAGTCCAGGGGATTTTCTTCTTAAGAACCACATTTCGCAACTTTCCAAACGCTTTTTAGTATCGGAGGCTAAAGTCCACGTTTCACTACCATACATAGGTACTGGGTATATGTAACAATTCAATACTCTTATTCTGGTCCTCATACTCATTGTTCGATATGTCAGAATTTTGCCTAGCTTTGAAATTGCAGATTTAGCGAGGGCTATCCTTCTCTTGATCTCTGTCTGACATCTGGCATCCTCGGTGATCATGCTGCCAAGGTAGTTAATTGAGGAGACTTGTTTAATAATCTGTTCTTTCAGTTTCAAGTTACATTTTGGACTGCTCTTCTTAGAGACCACTTAGTCCCATTCTCTCACTTTCTTTTACAACTACATTCAGGAGTCTCTGGAGATCTTTCTCTGAGTCAGAAAATAAGAAAATAAGCAGCAGTATGATGAAGGACGTGTTTAGTGTGTTCAAATCAAGTTTTATAGATATTCTTTAAGTAAAACTCCAATTCACTGTGGGTTTGGTGTCATATGATGGATAATTAAAATACCTTTATATCAATTTCATTGAGTTATTCTAGGTTGAAAGAATACAAATTGAACCGAAAATGTGCTTTTCTTCCTTGATTTTGGCCAGTATTTTGGTAACTGTACGATAGTGATTTGACATTTAGTAATGCAGACAATTCAAAAGAGTATTTTTAGTATAGTAATAATGACTGCTTTGAGAGACATAGTTGTTTTTATATTCAAGGTGAGGTTACAATCGTGCTATTGCAAGAGGCTTGCCGAGGGCAATAGCAAATTGTGACCTCCCCGAGAGGGTATAAAAACAACTAGATCTATGTCTCGAATATTAAAGCAGTCATTATTACTTTTATATACTGAAAAAAAGAGTCAACTTATGGCACCACCTTGGCTTTTCTCTAGTTTATCTGCACGGTTGTTTTTATGAGTGTATCTTTGAGAGTTAGACTAGTCTAGGCCTAGATCTATGTAGCATTTCCCCCCTAATTCCTCACAAATTTCAGAACTGTTGAGTGTCATAACATCAATAAATACCTTGTCCTGAAGACCTACAGGATCATCCAAATCAAGCGAACCTTGGATTTTGTCTATGTCTTCTGCTCAGATAGCTGGTTTGTGAGTCACAACTCCCTTTCCTTCTTGTTTAAGCATTGCTGAAAAACACTTAAAAACTCTTGTCGAATTTGAAAAATCTTCATACTTAATTTATGATGTCGACATTGTTAGAATTGAGGAAATGACGCTGTAGTCCAGATCTAATAGTTAACATTGACTTCTTCATGTATAAAGAACCATTCTTCCGTCTATAGCACCAGCGTAAACTTTTGGAGTAGGCCTATGTTGTCCAGCTCCGAATTTGGAAGTTTGTTTAAGCTATCGAGGTCTGTGTTGATAACTTGCAGGTAGCCTAGTCTTCAAGTATTTTTTAACACAGACCTGGCTTGCTGCCGACAGAGCAAAAAAAAATCACAGGTACAAAAAACAAAAAAAATCTTTAAAAATAAAAACAAATTTTTGTTGTCCATGTTTGACTTACCAGAATTTTTTCTGGATGAAAGAAGAGCTACATGTATAGTATGATATTTAGAAATTCACTCACCAAGTATGATAATAAATCTCATTTTACTGATAACAAAATGACATATTTAACTGTGCATAAACAGGACAAAAAGACCAAACATTTATATTTTGTATGCCTCCGTTACGAAGTAGCTGAAGGCATTATGTTTCGGGTTGTCTGTCCGTCCATCCATCCGTATGTACGTACATCTGTACGTCCTGTTCTCGTGATCGCGTTATCTCAAGAACCGATTGATGGATTCCTACCAAACTGATTAGATTTGGGGGTCACGAGGTCAAAGTTAATAGGGCTCATTATGTATGCAAAAATAGCTTGTGATCACATTGTCATTAGAACCGATGGACAGTTGAAGTTTCATCTAGTTTTAAATATTCTTTTTACTTTGTATAAAGAAGAACAATGAATTGAAAATTGAAAAGGCAAGTTATCATTTCACCATAGAATTATGTACTACCCCTTTTTGTTTTTGATTAGTCTTAATTTTCAATGTAATTATTGTTGACCTGATTATCTCTTTTTTTAAAGACAGAAGCTATTGACCTATATATAAATATATATGGATGCATCAATTATGCAAAAGATTTAGTGTATCCTTACATGGAAAATGTTTGGTGAATGGACAATTATCAATATACATATATATAATATATATCTCTTCAATATAAAGAAATATGAGCCTCTCCTTTGCACAAGATATTGACCTTGTAAAATTGCAAATTCATAGAAAGATACAAATAAAGACACCTCTCTGATTTTGATTTGTGGAAAATAATGTTTTTTACTTAATATTGCAATTTTGATCAGTCACAAAAAAAATTGAATATTCAAGGTGTGCTTTAATAGTTTGTGTGATAGTGGCAGGCAAACGCTCTTTTCTGACTTTGGCCCTCCACTTTAATAATAAGAGCCGTGATATTTGTCGCTACATACAATGTTAACAGACCAAATTTAAAGGTAAAATAAACATTTCTTGTCATACCCTAATATGTGCCTTATAACTAATAATGATGTTCTTTTAAACAAATTTTTTACAGATGTTTGGACCGATATATGGTGGTCGCTACATGATCCTTCTGATGGGTCTTTTCTCCATCTATGGTGGATTTATATACAATGATTGCTTCTCAAAGTCCCTCAACATATTTGGATCTGCTTGGACAGTCAATGGAACTGAATGCTTAAAGTGAGTTTAAGCTCTACTTCATTGAAGGAGAGTTGAAATTTTAAAAGGGAAGTCCACCCTGATGTTAAGTTGGTTTTAATAGAAGCAAACAAATGAAAGAAAGAACGAAAGATGAATGAAAGATTGAGTATTGGAAGGTTAAAAATTGGCACTCAATAAATCAGTGGACTAACTCTATCCACTTAATCTGAGTTTTAACCTGGATTAAAGTAGGTAAAAAATGTACACAAAGTAAAAGCAATTAAGATAATGGTTATGGAGCTCTCACACTCTGCCGTGTAGGCCTACCGTCCACCTGCCGGGCTATTAAAAAAACAACAGAGTCTAGAACGTTGGGTTTTGAGCGAACTTGTCCCCGGCTGCAAAAAAAAAATCATAAAATTAATCTTTTTACCGTTTCGTTGCCATCTTCTGACCGTTCTCACCGGTCGCATACCGGGTGTTGAACGTGCTTCTACCGTCTTCACCGCCCAAATTGACTTTTGTTGAAAATTTTGGCCGTTTCCATACCGGGTCTCGAACGTGTGCACCGGGTTTGTAGCAGCCACCTACCAGTCACTTAGCGTCCCCTCACCGCTCGGAGCGTCCTGTGAGCGAGTCCCCGGACTGCTGACGTTCATGACACGTTCACAACCCGCTTACAACCCGTTGCAGACGGTGGATTTTTTTTTTGCCAGTTCATCACCGTTCTGTAACGGGTTATGAGCGTGTTGTGAACGTGTTCATACAGTGTGACCGTTTTCATAACGTATTCATACCGTCCTCATACTGTTCAACACCGTCCTATTGCCGCTTACTTGCGGCCGGTGCCAGCCGGCCAAAGTTTTGAACATGCCCAAAACTTTCGCCGGGTCCCACCGGGTGTAAATAAGCGCCAACGCCCTATTAACGTGTTGCCCGCTTTGAGTCAGGCTTTTGAGGAAATGGGTTAGGGTGAGGTAATAAGGCCTATACTATGGAATTGTTTTGGAAACTACAGTAATAGATTGTGTGGATAAAAACAGTCATGTGGCACTATAGTACAACTGAAAATAGAATACATTTAACAAAAATTGATGAGGGTATGAGTGCAACATGAATGCTGGCACCGCGACTGGGATGTGGATCAGATGCCATGTAATCCACAACAGACATTTTGTGTACTGCATACATGTGCATCAATTTGGATAGTATTTTTAAACAGTACATCTGGAATCATTCAGGGAGGGAGGAAGACCACAAAGCATACAAGATAGCAAAGAGAAACTCACGGCAAGTGATTTGGAAAGCCCAGGAGGCCAAGAGCAGCGAGCTTTTGGAGGAAATAACAGAAGGGAATAAAAAAAAACTATTCCAGGTAGTTAAGCAGATGGCACAAGCTGCTGTGGACGTGATAGGTCCATCATGTGTGAAAGATGAGGCTGAAAACATTGTCATTGAGGCTGCTTCAGTGAAAGAAGCATGGAGGAGTTACATGGAACGCCTCATGAATGTTGAAAACTCATGGGATGGGATCACTGAGTGTGACGCAACAGAGGGGCCAAGATGTTTCATCTCACAAGGTAAGGTTGCTCACGCCCTTTTACTCTCCAGCAAGGGAAAGGCAGCTGGTCCATCAGGAGTGGTCACGGAACTCATACTAGCATCAGGGAAGCATGGTGTTAAGTGGTTGATAGATCTGTTCAATGATATTCTAGATGAAGGTCACACATTCCATCTGACTGGACTCTGAGTGCAGTAGTCCCACTCTATAAAGGGAAAGGAGACCCACTGGCCTGTGGGTCCTATCGAGCCATCAAGCTTCTCGAGCATGCCATGAAGATCTACTAGAAAGTTCTGGAAAAGAGAATCAGAGAGCAAGTTGCAGTTGAAGAAATGCAGTTTGGCTTTATGCCAGGAAAGGGAACTATCGATGCTATATTCACCGTTCGTCAGATGTTTCTTGCAAAGAAGGAGCAGCTGTACTTTGAATTTGTCGACCTAGAGAAGGCCTTTGACCGAGTACCAAGGGAGGTTGTCAGATGGGCGTTGAGGATGGCAGGTGTTGAGGAGTGGCTCGTACGAGCAGTCATGGCACTATTTGCAGAAGCAAAGACACACATCCAAACATCGTGTGGTGACAGCAAAAGCTTTGATGTCAAAGTAGGAGTTCCCCAAGGCTCAGTGCTCAGTCCTCTCCTCTTCATCGTCGTAATGGATGTCATCTCAAAGGACATCCGGGAAAGCTTTCCATGGGAACTGCTCTACGCAGATGATTTGGTGCTGATGGCAAAGAATGAACAAGAACTGATAGCTAGAATGTCTTCATGGCAAGCAGCCCTAGAAGGAAAGGGTCTGAAAGTGAATGCTGGAAAGTCCAAGGTCATGTTGTCTTCTTCTGATGCAGGTGAGACAGAGAAAACAGGAGAGTACCCCTGCAGAGTTTGCTATACAGGTGTTGGAGCAAACTCAATCAGATGCACCAAATGCAGGAGCTGGGTCCATCACAGATGCAGTGGAATATGTGGTAGCCTGCAAGTAGCAAGTAAGACATTCATCTGTAAGAGATGCTTAGGTACAATCTCACAGAAGTGTACCAGTGACAATGTGACAGGTCTGGATCTCCATGGAACAACATATAAGGTGGATAAGTTCTGCTACCTGGGAGACATATTGGCTATCAGAGGAGGAGAGACAGCAGCTGTGACTGCAAGAATCAAAAGTGCTTGGAAAAAGTTTCGTGAACTCTCTCCGTTCCTCATCTCAAGGGCGACCCCGTTAAGAGTTCAAGGGAAGGTGTATGATGCCTATGTTAGATGCATGATGTACGGGAGCGAAACATGGGCAATGAAATCATCCAGTGTACAGCGAATGGAGAAAGCTGAGATGAGGATGGTGAGGTGGATGCGCAGGGTATCACTTCACGAGAGAAAGAAGAACAAAGTCCTCCTTCAATCAATGGGATTGATGGGGGTGGCACAGGTTATGAGGATGAATAGACTTAGATGGTTTGGACATGTGGCAAGAAGAGAGGCAACACACTGGCTCCAGAGAGCTCTAAACTTTCCGGTCACCGGAAGAAGACCTCGCGGGAGACCCAGGAAAACTTGGAGGGAAGCCATCAAAGAGGATGCCAAAACATCGGGTGTCAGTCGTGTGGATCCCACAGATAGGAAAGCTTGGAAGGCGGCCATTAAGGAAATGAAATGTCCAACCCCACAAAGTGGGACAAATGGACTCTGAATGCTAATGATGATGATGATGACATGTAGTTTTGTAGTGACCGTTGGATGAGATAACATGCAGAAACAATGCTTTGCTTATTGGCTTATTGTGTAGCACTCAACTCCATCACTGTTACTATTTCAGCGTACACATTGACAGTGTACTTGTAATCAAGTACGGTTTCCGATCGATAATTTCAGTAATGTTTGATGGATTTTAATGAAATTTCATATGAAGGTACATGATATCAAAATACATGCTAACTTCGATTTTGGAGTACGTAGGTCAAAGGTCATAGCTCATTAAATATGCGAAAAAATACACATCTGGTTTCCGATCGATAACTTTAGTAATGTTTGACGGATTTTAATGAAATTTGATATGAAGGTAAATAGTATCAAAACACAGCCTAAGTTCAATTTCCGAGTATGTAGGTCAAAGGTCATAGCTCATTAAATATGCAAAATCTGGTTTCCGATTCGATAACTTGAGTAATATTTGACAGATTTTAATGAAATTTTAAATGAAGGTATATGGTATCAAAACACAGCCTAAGTTCAATTTCCGAGTATGTAGGTCAGAGGTCATAGCTCATTAAATATGCGAATCTTGTTTCCGATCCATAACTTCAGTATTGTTTGATGGATTTTAATGAAATTTGATATGAAGGTTCATGGTATCAAAGCACAGCCTAAGTTCGATTTCGGAGTATGTAGGTCAAAGGTTATATCTCATTAAATATGCGAATCCGGTTTCCATTCGATAAGTTGAGTAATGTTTGACGGATTTTAATGAAATTTGATATGAAGGTTCATGGAATCAAAGCACAGCCTTAGTTCGATTTCGGAGTATGTAGGTCAAAGTTCATATCTCATTAAATATGCGAATCTGGTTTCCATTCGATAAGTTGAGTAAAGTTTGACGAATTTTAATAAAATTTAATATGAAGGTACATGGTATCAAAATACATGTACATCCTAAGTTCAATTTCTGAGTATGTAGGTCAAAGGAGAAAGGTCATAGCTCATTAAATATGCAAAAACACCTAATTATATATGTGAAAATGTGGTTAACTTCCTTGCCTAGTAATATAATAGTATAGTCTAATAGAGGTAACTTATTCTGACGTACATGTATATAGGCCATTTGTTCCCTGCGAGGGGATGCCAGCTTTGCGTTGACTTGTTGGTATTTGTTATGTTACTTACATGTACAAATGTAGAAAAGCCAACAAGTGAAATATATGATTTTTCGCTTAGAGGTAATACAAAGTTTTGGGAAATTTTGAAAATTGGGTGGATAGTGAATCTTTACAATTTTGATATATTTGGATGCCCCTGTGGATGTATTATAAGCACTAAAAAAATTAGCCCCTAAAACACTTCTGTTTTCGAGAAAAATTGAATATAAAAATTTACTGTTGCTCCCGGTAAATTTTGATCAATTTCAAATAGCGCCTATGGCCGTACAATGGTAGCTGCGACCATGAAAATCTCAGAATATGTAGTTGGGATATACAATTTCCAAATGGGAATAGCTAATCGGTTGATTTTAGTCAAAAAACATTGTTTTATAGCTAAATTAATATCTTGACCTTGTTACAGAGTTTATTATTTATAATATCATAACTTTAGACTCGATTTCAACTGCGACAATGATCAATGTTTATTGTAGGAACGCATATGCTTCTGATATAATATGAACCAAATTCATGACCCCATACTAAACTTTGTAATACCTTTAATATGACAATCAGAGTAGTTCATCTATTAATCAGTCAAGATTTGTTTGAAAATGTTTACAAATTAGAGGGCATTTCATACCCCTATCTTTTTTTCTTTTTTTTTAAATTCCTTTAAAGGGATTGGGTAACTTTGTCTCAGATTCTGAAACAAAATCCTGGATTTAGCTCATGCTGCATTGTGCAATGCTAATTATAAACCTTTAGGTCAGTCAGGAACCCCATGATTTTCACAAGGATCGCCTGTCTGATTATCAAGATATTTATGATTGGAAATCGAAATCAAATTTTGCGCTTTTAACAGTTTTCTTAACACTACAGTCTATTGGGTAAAACAAGTTTGGTAAAACCGATCACTTAAAGATCTTTTACTTTTTTGAGGCACTTTTTGATCATTTTGAGGCGCAATTTTTTTTTAGGGCTTCAATATTACACCATATCACAGACACTGTCTGATAACACGTAGGACCGTGCATCTCAGATTGAACATTGTCAAATGATGCCTCTAAAGCACATGTACAGTTTAAGTGCCTTAAAGTTTGTTGGTCAGATGTCTTGCGTTTAGATGATACTCCAAGATACTAGCACTAATGAAGCTGCTGTAATGTTTTTCTACTCAGTTGAACACATAAGAGATAAAATAAGTATATGACTTATTACTTCTGCCTTGTATGGAAATTCCTACTATGTCATTGAGCATCCATGTAAGATTATTTTCATAATGGTACTGCTGTTTCTCCATGTTGTTGTTAAAATAATTTTTTTATTTTAAATTCTTTTGGCAGAGACTTTGATCCAGACACTATGGCTCGGGCGATGTTAGATCCTAAAGTCTGTTTCAGTGGCAATCCATATCCATTTGGTCTTGATCCTGTGAGTATACATGTATCCCCATCAATAATTTATATAAAACCAAACATTATGCTCTGTCCCTTCAGTAGATTGTTTGCATAGTATTGTTATGAAGTTGTGAAGTGTGGAATTAGATGCATGCAGCCATTTTGTGACCTAAATGGACCAATATTTTACTTTTCTGTGTGTGAGTACTTTGTTTTTGCCTTTTCATTTTATGCATATATTCATTTCTTCATGAACAGCTGTCATATAAAAAAAAAATCGTGATTTATAATTATACTAGATTTAGCAAATCAAGCTTGTTCCCAAAACATAATTTCTCAGTGTTTGTTTTCAATAAAAGTATTCAAAAGTTTGCTTTAAAATGACCATGTTTACCACATAACGATCCCTCAAATTATGATTTCATGTTGGTTGCCATGGAAATCATTTCTCGTATTGTTCAAGTACTGTCATTAACTTATTTTGAGTGTTCATCATTCACTCTTTGAAATGTTAATTTTGGTGTTGTAAGTGTTATTGGCTAATTTTCAAACTACACCCCCTCTATACAGTGCGTCCCAGAAAAAACAGAACCGAGAATTATTGATGTTTTATCATAACTTAATCACAATTATAATTAACAAATGACACATTTGGAAAGCTTAGATCCACCTCTTTCATTTGATCTAACTCATATGATTCATATTTCACACAAGAAGAGAGGAAACCAAAAAGGCATTTGGCGGGTGGTATCTTAATTTCAAGGAGAAAATCACATTTCCAGAAAGTTCAATTTCTGCTCTTTCATATGACACCTCAATCAGGAAAAATGAGCCAAGAATAACAAAGTTCTGTTTGTTTAAAGTAATGCTTGCATTTCCATAATTTGATCAGACGAGTTCGTTTTCACCGGCTACCTGCCATAGCAACAAACATAGTTGACAAAAGACTTAACTCTGTTTCTTTGAAGATCAGCCATGCATCAGGTTTTTCGTCTTCTGTGTGCATGGCTGATCGTCAACGAAACGGAGTTAAGTCTTTTGTCAACTCTGTTTGTTGCTACGGCAGGAAGCCAGTGAAAACGAACTCGTTTGATCAAATTATGAAAATGCAAGCCTTACTTCAAACAAACAGAACTTTGTTATTCCTGGCTCATTTTTCCTGATTGAGGTGTCATTTGAAAGGGCAGAAATTGAACTTTCTAAAAATGTGAATTTCTTTTTAAAATTCACATACCGCCCAAAAAATTACTTTTTGGTTTCCTCTCTTCAAATTGCTTTTAATCACTCATGCGTGAGATATGAATCATATGAGTTGCATCAAATGAAAGAGGAGGATCTAAGCTTTCCAAATATGTGTCATTTGTTAACTATAATTGTGATTAAGTTATGATAAAACATCGATAATTCTCGGTTTCGTTTTTTCTGGGACGCACTGTATAAACAGAGTTTATAACAAAGTTCTGTTCGTTTAAAGTAATGCTTACATATCCATAATTTTATTAAACAAATTTGTATTCACTTGCTGCCTGCCGTAGCAACAAACAACAAACTGTTTCGTTGATGATCAGCCATGCATGAAGTCTTTCGTCTTCTTTGTTGTAAGGGCAGACAGCCAGTGGAACGGATTCGTTTGATAAAATTATGGATATGTAAGCATTACTTTAAACAAACAGAGCTTTGTTATTCCTGGCTCATTTTTCCTGATTGAGGCATCAAATGAAAGGGCAGAAAATGAACTTTCTAGAAATGTGATTTTTGTTTTCTTTGAAATTCAAATGAAATTCAGATACCATTCGCCAAATGACTTTTTGGTAACTCTTTCTCCAAATTATTTTCAATCACTCATGTGTGAAATATGCATCATATGAGTTGCGTCAAATGAAAGAGGAGGATCTAAGCTTTACAAATATGTGTCATTTATTAAATATAACTATGAGTAATGGTAAAACATCAATAATTCTCAGGGTTTTTTTCTGGGATGCACTGTAAATTGATCAATACAATTTGTCTCATCTTTAATAATTCATAGGAAAAGTAATAGTGGAGAGAGTATAGGGGAAATGGAAAGATGTTGTAGGATTTAAGATTCTGTAGGGGTGGCAATTTTTTGTGACACATCAAATTTTGTGGCGCTTGTAAATTTATCAGTCGGATAATAGTTTAGTAGGCTCCAGCCTCCGTTACAGTAGAAGAAATGCAATGACTAAATCTTACTTGATAAAAAAGGATATGTGGAATAGTTGTTTATCATCATATTTGAACTGTTCTATTCCACACAGATATGGCAGATTGCTCCTGCAAATAATCTGAATTTCATCAACTCTCTGAAGATGCGTCTCTCAGTCATCTTGGGTATTATGCAGATGACATTTGGTGTTCTACTAAGTTCTGTCAACCATGTGTATGTATCTAAATTAGCACTAAACGCCTGAATGTAGAACCTGTAGCCTGATGAAAACTATTTGGACCCACAACCTGATGAAAACCAGACATGAAATAACCCATACTGGGTGATGTTTGTGCTATACCAAAATCAAGTTATATTTAATGTGTTAAATTCATTCTTGTTATTTCATGAATGAAAGTATACCTTAACATGACAATTTAAAAAAAATTGAGAGCGTGATGCTTCCATTAGCAAATTATTCCTCATTCCCAGATTATTGTTTTTGGTGACACCTTTAATATACATGTACTTAAAATCTAAATATTGTGCTTGAAGTTTTTTTATTGTTTCACTTAGTATTGTTTTCATGAAAATTCAATCAAATTTTTTTGTTTTGAATACTTGCTGAATGTAGAAATTAATTATCTTGTACACTGTACTATAAATTGACTCTTCATAATATATGAAAATATTTCAAGAACTGTGAAAAACATACCTTTAATTAACTATAATTATGATATATCTTTGTAATATTGGGTTATTTTTCAATAGGTTCAGCTTAATAAATTGCCCATGATAAGTCAATTGCCTATTGTGATGAATTGTATTTGGCCATAAGTTGATCATGCCTCCCTTTTACTCATTTGTAGCATCAACGGCCAACGACATCGCCTCTTCTTGGAGTTTCTACCCCAGATCATCTTCATGGTAGCCATCTTCGGCTATCTTGTCTTCCTTATCTTCTTCAAATGGTTTGCTTTTGGACCATGGAACTCAGACACAGCTCCTAACCTCATCAATGTTCTTATCTACATGTTTCAGCTCCAAGTACCTGATCCAGTCATGTACTCTAACCAAGTAAGTCAATCTAGGACTGCTTCTCTGCTAATCAGTTTACTTCAAGGTACTGCACACTATTCCACCTCACTACTTCTGCATGTGAAAGGAATTACAAACGGATTGAAATTGGAATGTATAGATTCACCGTGATCGAGAACCTGAATATTCATATGAATAGTATTATCTAAATAGTAGGGTCAGAGAGTGTAGGAACAGTTTGCTGCTAATTGCAGTAATGTTACTAGTTCCAAGGATACCCTTCAAGGCTCGCCTTAAACCTGAACCTGTTGTGGCATGATCTCAAATAACCTACAGTTTTTATATGACTATTCTAAGATTGTTTCTGACCTAAATCATCTCCTGTTCAGACCTAATTTTATTTCATTTTTTTACAATTCAGCAGAATTAATTAGATGTGCTGTGTTGATTATTAAGCATGCTATTATACAGTACATCAAGTTATTCTTGAGTAAGAAAATAGTGAGAATTTTGATAGAAACAATATAAATATAATTCTTGATCTTTGATCATACAACAACAAAAATTGTGTACGTAAGCAAAATATGATCAGGATTAAAAGAGGGCAAATGACTTAACATCCCCCCCCCAAAAAAAAACGAACACACAGAGGACTTCACCTATGATTGCTTGATCTATTTGCTGTTATATTGATATTACTCACCTACCCCACATACAATATGATAGTCATTTGAGAATGTTGCATTGGTCAAATGCTACCATATGAAAATCAAGAGCGTTTTATATCTGCATGGATGTACAATTAAACAAGCTTTTTTTGCATGGTAGAAAAAAGAATAAAAAATTACACTGGCTATTCTTGTGTGCCTGTACATATCCATTGGCATTGTCTGCAGTGTATTAGCTGCATGTAGTAAAGCTGTAGGTAGACTGGTGTAATCAAGATTGACAATTCCATAAGAAGCAAGATCATAAATATCCTTATTTTCATAGAATAATAACTGCATGAATATTATAGTAATAATGACTGCTTTGAGAGAAATAGTTGTTTTTATACGCTCAAGGGAAGGTTAGAATTGTGCTATTGCCCTCGGCGGGCAATAGCACAATTCTAACCTTCCCTTGAGCGTATAAAAACAACTATTTCTCGAATATTAAAGCAGTCATTAATACTTTTACATGCCGAAAACAAAAGAGTCAACTAATGACACCACCTTGGCCTTTCTCTAGTTTATCTGCACAGTTGTTTTTTATGAGTGTATCTTTGAGAGTAGACTAGATCTAGATTCTAGTCTAAGCAAGATATTTTTACAATTTTGGGGGTGGGCCGGCCCTGTGGGGAATAGAGAGAAGAACCTGCGCTTTCATATGACACCTCACTTATTGAGTATCACCTTCAGGATCACAACAGATAAAGGTTTGAATCTTGAATTGAAAAAAAAAAACTTGACTTTTTTTGCATGGTCGCGCAATGCACGTAGACTGCATAGAGACTGCATTGCGTGTAATCTCTATGGGAAGAATACAGCACACAACATCGGGTGCGCGATCAGACACCCTGACAACTAGATCTATTTTCGTCTACGTCTATGCTGGTACTCCATTTTCAGCAACTAAACGAACATGTTTATGGATAATTTCACGTACCTTTTTTGTTGTTCTTGCTGTCAGCGAGTCTTGCATTTGATAAGTTGAAATCTTGGGACAGTTTCTTTAGCCATTTTTGTCTTGTTTGGAATTGTCGTCTTGTATGAAAATACCGACCAATTCTTCACAGACGTACGGTATCCTTGATCGCTCAAACCATTTTTTAACATGTAAACTTATGGGGTAACCATGGAGACTGAACTGATTTCCCGGTAACCATGGTTACTGGGATTTTAGAACTGTTTTAACTATGGTTACTGGGAATTTTACAGAAATAGTTAAAGTTTATGAATGCAATTTCGACCAATCAGATGGCTGGATGTCTTAAGTGAGGTATATAATTGTTTTTATATGCTCAAGGGGAGGTTACATCGTGCTATTACCCTCAGCACGCCTCGGGCAACAGCACAATGTAACCTTCCCTTGAGCGTATAAAAACAATTATAAACCTCACTTATGAAATCCAGCCATCTGATTGGTCGAAATCCAGTCGTGATTTTAGCCATTCCCGTAAAGAAACGAAAAATGCCAGACCTCTGTAATAGTCCAAGAGTAAAATCCCGGCAAAATTCCAGTTACCGGGAAAATAATAAAATCTTGCTGCAATACCCATTATAGCACGATGTAACCTCCCCGAGAGCATATAAAAACAACTATGTCTCTCAAAGCAGTCATTATTACTATACTATGCCTCGAATATTAAAGCAGTCATAACTTTTTATACTGAAAAAAAAGAGTCATCTTATGACACCACCTTGGCCTTTCTCTAGTTTATCTGCACGGTTGTTTTTTATGAGTGTATCTTTGAGAGTAGACTAGATCTAGATTCTAGTCTAAGCAAGATATTTTTACAATTTTGGGGGTGGGCCGGCCCTGTGGGGAATAGAGAGAAGAACCTGCGCTTTCATATGACACCTCACTTATTGAGTATCACCTTCAGGATCACAACAGATAAAGGTTTGAATCTTGAATTGAAAAAAAAAAACTTGACTTTTTTTGCATGGTCGCGCAATGCACGTAGACTGCATAGAGACTGCATTGCGTGTAATCTCTATGGGAAGAATACAGCACACAACATCGGGTGCGCGATCAGACACCCTGACAACTAGATCTATTTTCGTCTACGTCTATGCTGGTACTCCATTTTCAGCAACTAAACGAACATGTTTATGGATAATTTCACGTACCTTTTTTGTTGTTCTTGCTGTCAGCGAGTCTTGCATTTGATAAGTTGAAATCTTGGGACAGTTTCTTTAGCCATTTTTGTCTTGTTTGGAATTGTCGTCTTGTATGAAAATACCGACCAATTCTTCACAGACGTACGGTATCCTTGATCGCTCAAACCATTTTTTAACATGTAAACTTATGGGGTAACCATGGAGACTGAACTGATTTCCCGGTAACCATGGTTACTGGGATTTTAGAACTGTTTTAACTATGGTTACTGGGAATTTTACAGAAATAGTTAAAGTTTATGAATGCAATTTCGACCAATCAGATGGCTGGATGTCTTAAGTGAGGTATATAATTGTTTTTATATGCTCAAGGGGAGGTTACATCGTGCTATTACCCTCAGCACGCCTCGGGCAACAGCACAATGTAACCTTCCCTTGAGCGTATAAAAACAATTATAAACCTCACTTATGAAATCCAGCCATCTGATTGGTCGAAATCCAGTCGTGATTTTAGCCATTCCCGTAAAGAAACGAAAAATGCCAGACCTCTGTAATAGTCCAAGAGTAAAATCCCGGCAAAATTCCAGTTACCGGGAAAATAATAAAATCTTGCTGCAATACCCATTATAGCACGATGTAACCTCCCCGAGAGCATATAAAAACAACTATGTCTCTCAAAGCAGTCATTATTACTATACTATGCCTCGAATATTAAAGCAGTCATAACTTTTTATACTGAAAAAAAAGAGTCATCTTATGACACCACCTCGACTTTTCTCTAGTTTATCTGCACGGTTGTTTTTTGTGAGTGTATCTTTGAGAGTTACACTAGATCTATGTAGCATTTTCCCCCTAATTCCTCACAAATTTCAAAGCTGTCGAGTGTCATTTCACGCAAATTCTCCCTCCCACGGTTGCATAAATACAACATTACATCAATTGAAGACCTACAGGATCATCCAAATCAAGCGAACCTTGGATTTCGTCCATGTCTTCTGCTGAGATAGCGGTTTTGAGAGTCATAACTCCCTTTACTTCTTGTTTAAGCATTGCTGAAAAACACTTAAAAACTCTTGTCGAATTGGAAAAATCTTCATGCTTAATGAGGTCGACATTGTTAGAATTGAGGAAATGATGCTGAAATCCAGATCTAATAGTTAACATTGACTTTTCCATGTATAAAGAACCATTCTTCCGTCTATAGCACCAGTGTAAAACTTTTGGAGTAGGTCTACGTTGTCCAGCTCCGAATTTGGAAGTTTGTTTAAGCTATCGAGGTCTGTGTTGATAACTTGCAATTAGCCTAGTCTTCAAATATTTTTATGGAGAATTTCACAGAATTTTAGGTGTTCTTGCTGTCAGCAGAATTAATCAAGTCTTGTGATTGATCATCATCAAGAAGAAGTCTAGGAAGAGTTTTTTCAGCCATTTTTTATAAGTAGAATCTAGGCCGGATTTAGTAGTACCATCGAGATCGCCGGTCATCTTATTAAAAAACCTAAAAAATTCAGCAACCAATTCGCACACACACAATGTATGGTATCCATGCTCGCTCCAAGAACATTTTAACATGTAAACCAATGGGTATCGCAGCAAGATTCTATTATTTTCCCGGTAACTGGAATTTTGCCAGGATTTTACTCTTGGACTAAAATATACCAGTAGGGTTGGCATTTTTTGTTTCTTTACGGGAGTGGCTAAAATTACGACTGCAATTTCGACCAATCAGATGGCTGGATTTCTTAAGTGAGATATATAACATTTATTTAACTCACTCATAGATTCTATTCAAATAATTGGTCAAACACAGTCACATGTGATTCATCTTAGTATACAGTGATTATCAAATACTTTTTCATGAAAACATGTACAATATTTTCCAGCACTGTCCAACGATTTATAAGTAGGCAATGCACAACAGTGCATGTTAAGGTTAATGCGCTTTTTATACACTGTGTGTTGGTCCATACATTTGTAGCACTGCGCATTGACGCATGTTGCGGTAAGTGGGCGTTAAACTAAGCCTTTAAACCTAGGGTTTATTTGCCAGCGATAAGACACAAAACAGTCTTGAAATTCATTTTTTTTACATCATATAACAAGGATCTAGTAGTTCATTACAAAGTCTATCCGCTCTTGTTAAGCATGTATCATTTGTGTAATATGTCATATGCTCCCATTTAAGAATTCGCCCTGTACGTGCCATTATGTTTCAACCTAGGCCTGGAACTTCAATGAAATTTAGCTGGTCTCATTGTAATGTGATTTTGTTGATTAATGTATTTGTTTTTTTAAACTCAAAGGCATACAATATGATATTGAATTTGTTTGTCAGATATGTTATATTTCTAGCTATTAACATCAAAGGATATTGTTTGGGATTCATTGAGAATTTTACTTTTCACTGTAACCAGAGTTTAAGACTACCTTTAGATAGAAAAGATAATTTGTTTAAAAAGTAATCTAAATTACAGTTTGATAATTTTCTTCATCTGTTAATTAGACATAGATTTTATTTATAAACTTTATTTATATTCATTTTCATTTATTCTATTCCCAATATAAAGAATGTGCGAAGATGTAAGTCTTGTTGTTCCAATAATATAGGGTCTATACCTTGAAAAGTGGTGAATAGAACAAAAATAAGGTGTTTTTACATGATTCATATTCCCTGTGAATGAAGCAGAGTTCATTCATGGGGAATATGAATTCCATTTTCTGTATTCATTATTAATAAAATAATGAAAAGGATCTTTTCATCCCTAGGGAAAAGTAACAACCCGGTAGTCAAAAGACTTAAAAAGAATTTTTATGATTTACTCTACACCCAATTTTGCAGTATGAGAACATCTGAGGTAGTTTTTTTCTAACCCCTTCAGAAACTGGTTCAGATGATTCTACTGGCTTTGTCTTTAGTGTGTGTACCTTGGATGCTACTAGGAAACCCCATCTATCAGTACTTCAAACACAGACATGCTGAAAAACTCAGAAGCAATGTAAGTTCATTCATGTCAGCATGGATGCATTAGATTATTATGCTTTACAATTGTTACTTTTGCTGTTTATACTTGATATAATTTTACTGTTAAGGGAATACTAAATGGTAATTATTATTTTATTATCTTATTCATATCATGATGATGTTTGTGCTTGTGAAGGAAAGGGAGACTTGAATGATCATTCCTTTGATTACCTACAGTAGCACAATGTCAGGTGATGTATTTAACAGCAGTATATTCATCAATTTAACAAGACGGAAGGACTTTTCCAAACAGCATCTATAGAGTTTAAATTCTTATTCATACAGACAATTACTACATCTTAAGTACTATTTTTTTAATTATCCTATAATACAGAATTTGTTATACCTCCTCCACTACCAAAGGCAGTATATATATTTTTTGAAGCATCAAGCACTAATAAGCACTTATCTTGACAATTTGTAGTCATCCGTATACCTGTGGCATTGGATAAGAGGAGGAAAAATAATGATGATAATATTAGATATTTGTATAGTGCTGATATCCACTAGGCAAGGTGCTCAATATTACCCTGGCTCTGGTAGGCTACCGATCTCAGTGCTCACAGCATTCAAAGAATTTCTGGTACCCATTTAACACATGGGCAGAGAGTGGCAAATGCATTTTAATGTCTTACCAAAGGGCATTACTGCAGCATCAGGACTCAAACCGTAAACCATATGATCCACAGTCTGACAACAAATCCACTACTTGCATTTCTGAATTCCTTCTTACCAGGGCTATATGCCATTGCCAACGAGTGACTCTGTGAATGTTGATGATGAGGATGTTCAGGTCTTGCAGGCTGTTGTTGCTGAAGGCAATGGACGGCCCTCTACATCCAGTCTATCTCAGTCTTTCAATGATGATGTATTTGAAGAGTCACTCCATGAAGAGGAAAAGGTAATATACAGGAGATATTCATTATGACGAGGAAATTGTGACCATTAAAATTACCTTGTTATATCAGGTATCTTGTTATTTAAGAGCTTCTTTATAATGTGCTACAAGAGTTCATTGACCCTATTTCTCCCATAGGAAGAAATACCATACCATAATAGGCCATTTTCATAATGTAACCAAATTTATACTTAAGTGCCTCGATGCGAAATACTGGTATTTCATTTACCTGTTAAGAATAGTCAGTATGCAAATTGCATATATTACATGTTGTTAGGAAGGGCAAGCCCTAATGTCTGTCCTAGCTAGCAACAAATTGTGTATGCAATTTGAATTCTTTATACTTTTGAAATACATTTATTATTGAGAGCACAATTTAACAAGGTTTCACATAATGAGGTAATTCTCTCTGTTCCAAAATTTTCCACATGTAAACTTGAGGTGCAACAACCGTTTAGGAAACAAAATAAGTCTGTTAGCCTACACATAGATGGAACTGTTATCACTGGTCTATCCATATAAAATGGAGTGAGTAATGGGATTGCTTTATGGTGTAAAGACAAGCATTATTAAATTAAAAAAGATTTTAAATTCAATACGTTTTTGAACTGGGAGCCAGTGGTAATGTCTTAGGATTGGAGTGATATGAAAGAAACTCTTGCATACATTTCTGTTCTGATATTTGTTATTATTTGGGTATAATGAGTTATGCCTCCCCTATAATACCAAAGGTTATTTCTGGTTGTCTTGGTTGTCTGTACGTCCTGCTTTCTTGTTATCGAGATATCTCATGAACAACTTAAGATATAAACTTCAAACTTAATGAAGTATATATCACCATAGAAAGAAAATCTGATTAGAAACTAGGTCAAAGGTCACAGAGGTCAACTTTTGAAATTTCAGGTATTGACCTCGTCATCGCGATATCTCGAAAACCACTAAAGATACGAGGCTCAAACTTGTAGATATTATTTGATGATATTTGATCAGATTTTAGGTTAATAAGCCCGAGGTCACTTAGGTAAATTGTCTGTTTTTTATGCCTCACATATACAAAGTAGCTGGAGGCATTATGTTTTCGGATTGTCCATCCTTATGTCCAACTGATGGATTCCCGCTAATTTTTTTTTTTTGTCTTCAAAATAGGGGTGCGCCTTATACACAGGTGCGCCTTATACACGGAGATTTACTGTAGTTGTTTTTTATAGACTCTCGGGGATGTTGCATCTTGCTATCACGCCACGTCCCCTTGAGCCTTTAAAACAACTATTCCTCTCATAGCAGTCATTATATCTATACTATTTATGCTGGAAATATTGAATGCATAGTTCTCCATTACATGTCTTTCGCTCTCCCTCTCTCACATCTCTTGCTTTGTTTCCCTTCCCCTCTCTTGTTCTGCCCCCTCTCTTTCTCTTGCTCAGTCTCTGCATCTCTCTATCTCTCTCTCTACTCTCTCAACCTCTCTCTTTCTCTATATCTATCTACTTCCATCTCTCTCTCTCTCTCTCTCTCTCTGTCAACACCATAGATCCTTTGAAAAAAACAGACAGACTACCTCATTTGTCTTCAAGTGACAAATTCATATCTCATTATTATTTATGTATTTTTTATGGTTGTTCGCTTTGCTCCCTTGCAAACTCTAGAGATGAATGTGGCCATGTGTACATGGCACTTGAAGAGTGCAGAACTTTTTATTTCTCAAAAGAGAACTGTGACCACTAAAAAGTTGAAAAACGCAGGTATAGAGAGATTGAGAAAGAGAGGGAGGGGGAGAGATGGGAGGGGGGAGAGAGAGAGAGAGAGATATAGAGAGAGAGAAAGAAAGGGGGAGGGAGGGAGAGATACAAGAGAGAGAGAGGGGAGGAAGGAAGAGATATGAGAGAGGGAGAAGGGAGAGAGAGAGAGAGAGAGAGAGAGAGATGGAAAGAAGTGAAGTCAAGGAGAAATTGGAAGATAAAGGGTAGGGGCACATACAGGGAGAGAACACAAGAGATGATTGTGGGATGAGGAAGTTGGGACAATCAGAATTATATGTCAGATTTCATGCATCCTTCTTTTCATTTTTGTTCTAGTTTGATTTAGGCGAGATCTTTACCTTGCAAACCATCCATACAATTGAATACTGCCTTGGTTGTGTATCTAATACAGCATCCTATCTCCGTCTATGGGCTCTCAGTCTAGCACATGCAGGTAGAACACTTCATCTCAAAAACCTCTTTTTAGAGCTTATTGTGTTTGGTTAATTTCCCTTGGGCAAATCAAGACTGCTTTAACAATTAGGGCCCAGTGCCCAATAAGCAAATTGTGGATATAGGAATGAAATCTGTATAATCTGCATCTTTAAATAGTAGTAAGAAACAACAAACATGAGCACCTTTTTTTTCTGCCAGCTCCATACTTGTACATAAATGATTTAAATCTGATTTAATTTAAATTGATTTTATTTTTAATTTATCAGTTGTTTGTTACAAAGTTGATTTCCAGACCCCCAAAACAACTTTTGAATCAGAAAAATCTAAAATGCATACATAACCTTTTGCAATGTTAAGATGAATACACAACATCAAAAATTGCTTTAAATTATGTGGACAATGATGGTAAATTTATTATGTGGACTTTATTACTAAATTCATTGTAATTCATTTGTGTGTGTTTGTATTCATAGAGCTATCAGAAGTACTATGGAAGATGGTGATGAAGAATGGCTGGTTTCTGGATTCCATGTTTTCTGATAAGAGTGGTGTCTGGGAATATGTGTCAGCTATAGCGGGAGGATTCAACTTGTTCTTTGTGTTTGCTGCCTGGGCTGCTATGACTGTAGCTATTCTGCTCTTGATGGAGGGATTATCAGCATTCTTACACACATTGCGATTACACTGGTATGTAGCCTCATAGTTGAAGGGAGTCTGGCGGTGCCATTCTGTTGAGAAAATACTTGAATTGTTGATTAAGTAGCACATTGGTTTCGTCCATGTATAACAGTTAATTGGACCATGGAAATTATGACTTGAATTCATGCTGAAAATCAGATTTTCTTTAGAGCTCATACACAAATAAACATACACAGGATTATTTTGTTATGGCTTATGGCTGTTAAATTCAATATTTGCACCAGTGAAATGAAAATAAGACAGTTTTCAAAGAAATTTTTGTTATAACTAATTGTAACAATTTTATCTAAGTCAAGAAGAATTATTGAAAAGGTGAAACTACCATTTATGAAGACAGTGGCAATGATAGTAAGGAGTTGAGGTTTTATGAAGTATGTTAGAACTTTGTCGGGGTGATGGTTAAGTTTTTTTCATGCCATTTGTTTCTTCTTCTTTTTTGCTATTTTAGAGCAATATTCTTTGTGAGCATTTTTCTTGTTCTGCTTTGTCACTCGCAGGATTGAATTTCAAAACAAGTTCTACAAGGGGGAAGGTTATGTTTTTCTGCCCTTCAGTCTTGCCAACCTGGAAGCAGAGGAGTAGGACAGACTCTGGTTTTAGTCCTATCCAATCTAATTGAAGATTAACAGTTGTCAGTATAACTAGTGCTTGTGCCTGGCAACTTTACTTTAGTTCCAGATCAATTCAAGTCAAATCACTTAATCAAAAATAATATGAATTTTTTTTTTGAATGATTTTCATTTGCTGATAATCAACATTTATCAAGTATGAGAGCATTCCTAATTTATTCAGGATATAGAAGCACTCACATTTTATCACACCTGTCCTTTATGAATATGCTTTGGCTACCTAGTGTCATATATATTTCATGTGATATTACCTGTATAATATGTGGAAATTCAGATGTCATGCACCATGGGTATCATACTACTCTGAATGAAATTACTGATATAGTAGACATGTACTTCCAAATTTGAAAAGCCATAATGAAAATCGACTTGAGAGCAAATTTAAAGAGAAGCTGGAAAGCAACCATTAATATTTGTCATATCTAATTTTCTTTTTTTTTAATTGATGTAAAAAACATGTTCTTATATATATTCTCTATATATGTGATTGCAAGATTTCTTAACCTTCAAAGTGAAATTCAAGGTTAAAGAAAAATCAAGAGGTCGTTCAACTTAATGTTATCCAGACATGGAAAATAGTGGTATTTTGCTTATAATCACTGGAAATATGTCACTATCAGCAAATTGGCCCTGTACTTATTGAGATATGGTTGTTTAAATATTTGAAAGTGTCAATATTTAGTTAAATTTTAGCTTCTAAAGCTTCAACTTTATTATATACCAATTTTGAGGATGAGGGATTCCAGCCTTTTGGTGATCTAGCTGACAAGCAAAGACCCATTTTCAGTTCCCATTGTGGATTTTCACATCCAAAGCATCAAAGACCTCAAGCCTAGTTACAAGTTACTATGAAAACATTCCACTGCAGCCATGTAGCATATTATGATTACTCTATTACAAATATGGTATAAAATACATTCTACTGATATTGATTTTTATGCCTCAGCTACAAAGTAGCCGGAGGCATCATGTTTTTGGGTTGTCCGTCTGTCCCATTCTTGTGATTGCCAAACTTGGGTCATGTATGAATCTTGCAGAACCAATGAACCGATTAGATTTTGGGGTCACAAGGTCACAGGGCTCATTATGTATGCAAAAATAGATTGTGGAGAACCGTTTAAGGGATTACCATCTAACTCAAGACATGTACAGTATGTATCTTGCTTAGCCAATGAACTGATCAGATGTTGAGGTCATGAGGTCAAAGGTCATAGGACTCATTATGTATGCAAAAGTTGCTTGTGATCACATTGTCATTAGAACCAATAAACGGATTGCTGTCAAACTCAGGACATGTGACGGTATGTATCTTGCAGAGTCAATAAACTGATTAGATTTTAGGGTCATCAGGTAAAAGATCAGAGGTTCATATATATATATATATATGAAAAAATATGAAAACTTGAATTGTAAATATTGCTTCTGTTTTGGTTTGTAAAATGGCTCTATGGCGGAGGCATCATTTTCGACTGCACACAGAGCAGTCAAAGTTCCATCTAGTTTCAAATTGTTCTTGTGGGTTGTGCTGAAATGAATGCCATACAGGTATATATATATATCGATCAGGTTAGCCAGACAAGCATTTGAGTCATCTTCATCATCCCCCCCCCCCCACCCCAAAATAAAACATTGTTTCCTTTATCCACCTTTTCTTTTTCTTCTCCTTCTGCTTCCCATCATTCATGTTTCTTGTTATGTTTCATTCATTATTCAAACTTGTTCAACAGTTCAGATATTAAAGAAAATTCTATATACCCATTACACATCACTCGATATCATGTATATTGATGGCATTGATCCATATTACTTTGAAATGGAGTCAACGCCCTTGTGACCCCAGACGACATGTTAAACGTTTTGGATCACATATTGGGCTGTTGTTTCTTTTTTGTAGTATCTATAAAAATATATGTACTATAACAAAGGGATAGTTGAGTCTGCAAATGCCTTTAAAGTGCATGGTTATTGTTCTTATTCTTATTCATGACATTTCTAGTGCCTTTAGGACCAAAAAATATGTGAAATTTAGATCCACTTTCAAAAAAATATGGTGACCGTTAATCGACTTAGATAATAATTAATAATATCAATGCGCGGGCCGGCTGGTCATGCTGTGTTATAACCGAAGTAAAAAGCCAACATTGGCATTGTTTTTCAACGGCTGGTTAAAAATTATTGAATGGTTATATTTATGGATATTTTAGCTGTCTCAGACATTTTATGTTCTTTCAAATTTGACTCTCAGTTTTTCATTATTCATTATCTCACCAAAATAATTGTTTTGTGTAGCGCTCTCTATAATAATACTCAACTATTCCTTTAACCATAATTGTGAATAAAGTGATATTGAAACAATTATCTTACACGTATACTCTCTATAATTGTCTAAGGCAAAGTTATGTATATTTGTTATTGATCATCATAGGTGTTTTTCACTTGTACTTCATTATCTAAATTATTTAATAATTGATTTATGTATATGTATGTGTCTTCAATGCAATGAGTCTTTGTTGTAAATTTCTAATTTCAACCATTATTTGAATTGAATACATGAGAAAAAGAAAGGCCTATGCCCATCACATTTTCTTATCAAGGAAATGTTTTTGATGAACTTGGGCCCTTCTTCCTCTAAGATTAAAGAAAAGGTTGAGTTCTGGGAAGAGGTGAACAATAATTTGTGAGCGTTATCATTGTATTATGCAAAGAACATCGGATTAAAAATGTTCCCTGAAAAGCATAGCTCTACAAATGACCAAATATTCTGAATATGGCATGTAACATCATAAAAATTGGGACGTATTTTTATGCCACATGTTCGTGTAGTCTCATGTGAATCTTTCTGTGTACAGTTCTTGTAACTATACCAAGACTGGGCCAAATTTCTTATCATTTTGATGACTCCAGAACCTTGCAGTATACACCAATACTTACATGTATGCTAGATGATCAACATTTTCTGATCCACAAAGTTTCTTTCGCAATGACCAGAACTCAACTTTTGTATTTAGACTAGATGTGGGAAAGATATATAAATGAAAGCAATAAAACAAATTATTAATAGATAAAATATTACCTCATAATAGTGATTCATGACTCTAAACATGTACAGTATTTTAAGGAAAAATACCCCTCGTAAAAGTTTGGAAGCTCAAGTATGATTGATTATATCTCTCGTCATGGCATATATTGATGGCATTGTTTAGTATCATTTAAAGGGGCATGTTCCCCGTATTCCAGAGGGCGTTCAAAATACGTACCCGCTGGCGGACGGTGCTAGCTGCCTATTTACACCAACAGAATACGGCTCTTACGCAGATGGCATGTTCCGAATGCCCGCACAATGCCGATTATCGCATACATGTGCCGAAGTAATACCAACCGCAGTTCGGCTCTAAGATTCGGCTGCTGTTTCCACCCACGTCACAATCGGCAGCGATCAGCTGGCTTGGCGAAGGCAGGCCAAGATGCGCGTACTTTGATTGACAGCTGTATGCAAGTAAGAAGTCGATCTTCGGAACCAAGATGGCGATGACTAGAGCAGCGATAACTACACTGGCGGGAACGTGCCCCTTTAAAGGCTGTCTTTACTAGTTTGGCCAGGGGGATTAGACCACACAGCAAGGTCACTGACAGGTGGCTATCTCATCAACTCGGCTCTCAAAAACAGGCACCGATCAGGTAGTGTTTCTATATAGAGGGAGCAAGTAGCTACAAGTAGTAAAGTGGGGCTTTAAAAGAGGGTATATTTCATTTGTTACGAGTTTTCAGTCATAGAAAGTGCAGTAGATGCACTGCTCTTGTTTGACACAGTTGTTAACCTAGGCACAATTGTTCAGAAAGTTAATGACCAAACGGTAATGAATTTTGCTTGACATGTCACCATAGTGCTCAATTTCAGATTCTTTAGAATTTGGGATTCATGGATGACCAGTTGGGAACAATAGCCCCACTGTCTTTTACAAAAATCTCTCTTGTAATTGCTGAAAAAGAAGAGTGCTCTGCAATACTAGTATACACTGTACCAATTATTTTGGTAACTTCTCACTTTTTACTAATAATCAAAGTGATGATTATACTTTAAGAGTGCTATAATTGATCCAATTTGCTGTATTTTGTTTGTGTGTTTAATTGACCATATTTAAAGTTCACCATCTCCACTCCATGCGAAGTATTCCTAACATAGGAACTTAGCAAGAGCATATGGCAATTATTAACACAAATTTGTTTGTCATCCCATTTCTCGCCTGCATGGAGTGGCAAATGTAGATTAATGCTGTGAAGGAAACTATATTGTGCCTTTTTGTTTCAATATTGAATAAAAGATGAGTTTAGTACTTGATTGCAATAAATTACTGTAATTGTATATTTTTATGATTCTTTGTGCATTTTGTGCGAGACATCACAGCTACAATTTTCTCACCTATCTTCTGTAACAGCAGAATTTGAAATGATAAGAGCTAGACAAGCAAATTAAAAAGAAAAAATATATATCAAGCGAAAGTAGACTTCCTAGAACGGGACAATGAATCAGAATGAAAATATCAAGTACACAATGACACTATTATCCACTAACATGAAGCATTTCTGTCTTTCTTGTCAAGAAAATTGATTGATATGTTTAATCAACAATAATAATTGTATAAAAGAAATAAAACACATGTATTCTAAACACTTACCCATTTGACTGGGTCAGGATGCATAAAAATATTCAACGTACCTGTATTCAAGGGCGTATTTAGCGGGATGTATTAGAATTTTGAAGACTCCCTTTATCTGTGTTTTTTTCAATGAACCCCCCCCCCCCCTATTGCTTTTACTTAGGTGATTGCAATCACTTAAGTTATTTCAACCTTTTTATATTTTTGGCCTGCAAATGGGACATAGTACCTTTAATGCATGTATATGAACATCTCATTAATTGTTAGTATATCTTGCTTAGTTTCATTAATAGAGATAGAGATAGAGAAGGACTGGAATCAAGCCTGTCCTTTGACCCCATTCTCCAAGCCGCCAAAAAGTTATGCGCTTATCTGCAACTGTTGACCAGGTGGTGGGATAAAAGAGCGCATGAAATTTCAAGATTCAGAATTCCTACATCAGAAAATAGTACTACAGCAACTGTTCGCTGTCCCTTTGAACGAGTCTCATCCATTGTTGAATGTGTAAAAGAGTAGAACAAGCGAACACAAAAATTGTGTAATTTCATCCTTTTTCCAACTGCAAAAATACCCCAAAAAATGCGAAAACATGCATTAGCGAACTTAAAAGTTATCAAAGATTGTAAATCATGGATTACATAACGGGACATTAAAACATGCACAAATTTACTGCATTTTCCTAAAATATTGAGGTTTTGTCAGGATCTAATTTTTCTTTTACCAACTCTGGCACACAAATTATAGGAAGGGCGAGGTCCTAAATTTGGAAAATTGTTTGATGCACTATTCCCAATACAATCCCCATATAAAGTTTATAATTTGCACTGAAATTTCGCCGGTAATTTAATATTTTGTAATAAATGTGAAACTGGTACCTGGCCTCCAAAGTTCACCGCAGTGGAAGCGCGGCTCGGAGCATGGGACTTCACAGCCAGAACTCACAAATGCGTTTGAATAAATTACAAGAGTTTCGACTCCTTTCTTTCACCTCCCTGATTAAAGTGACTCGGTAACATTGTTGAGAGCTGATGAAAAAATTGCATAATTTTCGAATGAAACATTACTTATTATATTCCTTCTACTGTACTAACCCTTTAACATGCAAAAAATCAACAAAAAAATTCTCAAACCACAAAGATATATATGGTTTTCTTTGAAAGTGTCACTGTGCAACACCCTCTAACTGATCAAACCGCAAACCCGAGTAAATGGCCATGAAGTCGGATATTGAAATACCCCCTTCTTTGCTTGTTGCAGAGGAGGCCTAACCCAGCTGATCAACTGTTTTCCAAACGTAGCGTTCGCGCTACTTTCCGTCTCTCTCCCTCCCTCGGACTCTTTTTCTTTCAGGCTGCCCCCTTCTCCCTTCCCTAGTTCACTGTCTCTCCCACCTCTCTCTCTCTCTCTCTCTCTGCTTGTCTCCTCCTCCTCCTCCCCCCTCCTCTCTCTCTCTCTCTCCGACTCTGTTTCTTTCAGGCTGCCTCCTTCAGTATCTCTCCCTTCCCTAGTTCTCCGTCTGTCTCTCCCATCTCTCTCTCTCTCTCTCCTCCCCCCCCCCCCCCTCCCCCCACATTGTTGACTTTGGGATCAGGGGTTCTTGGCAGCCTCCCAATACCTCCATCCAAGCAAGGGGGTATTTCATTTTTGCTACGAGGACTTTACATCATGTTAACAGTAAATTCATTTTTGAATTTTCCCAACCGTTTTTTTTTCATGAAAAAAGGACATAAGACAGGCTTTAAAAAATCTGTCGGCACTTAAATGTCTGGAATGGTATATAGAGCAAATTCGTAATTAAATTTGTAAAATGCAATTAAATTGTATTAATATAGTTCAGAGAATTAAGGAGTCGATTAGATCAGTTTTCCCCAATTTATATCATTAATAATGGTCCGTTTTCACTTAAACTTTCATATTTTCTTTAAATTTACATCTAGCATTGAAGTCACTACCTTAGCACCACTTTCCCTCATCTGAACAATGTTACCAAGGCCCTTTAATACGAACATCAAATACTGAACAAATAACCCACACATATACATGATATATTCCAAATAGAACAGTACTTTAATAGTAACAAATGTGACAAACCTTTCTACAATAATTCAAAAAAAATTGTAAGTACTACTAGTTCCAAGATATACATGATACACAGCATACATGAACACATACTTATAACATCTTGTGTTGCATCCATAAATAAATGGTTGCTTTTATTTTTCCAATTTCTTTATTCTTTCTCAAATTTTGATATTCTGGGGCTTTTGTTTTAGAAGTAAATATGGTAGGTTAGTGCATGATGAATTCATTGAACAATGGTACATGGTATCAAGATATGATCTATAACAAAATTAGAAAATGATAATAAATCAATAACAAGTTGTAGTTCTGTTGTGTTCGAGTTGAGACAATTCAGTTTGTGTCACCCAGCTGAGGAAGTCCCGGAGTCCCAGACACAGCATGGTCTCAAATAATACAAGAAAAGGACCGAAACTGTACAGCGGAAGAAAAATCTAGTAAATGCTGCAGTTTTTGCCAAACCTTTGTTATATGCACGAATCATGATTGTAGTGCTGCATGTCACTGGCCGCAATTTTCGTAGATAGGGAGAAAAGTTCCTTCATCATCTACACAGCAGGATGGTATTGCCATCATCCTGTACCCAAACAGACGAGAATTGTTTGCGAAGCCTTATTCCAGTGCCTTGCATCGATGCCAAATTCTGCAACTTGACATGTCAAACTATTATAACACGTACCGCGTGTGCTTCATGCATTACAAAAAAACACAACCATGCAGGGCATTATTTGGTAAGACTTTTTAAAGAAATGTGTATTCAACAGCATATTAATTTCTATTACCGGTAGCTACATTCAATCTTGAATATAGTCTGTATAATACGGACGGTGTACAGTGATATGCATGCACGAACTTATAGCCAGGGATGCCAGTTTACAGGCAAAAGCCTGAATTCAGGCCCTGCCGATTTATTTTCAGGCCATAGTTGAGGATTTTTGTGTACAAAATAGCTCATTCTAGGTGTTTTCAGGCCCTCTGATCAATTCTAACTGGCATCCCTGTATAGCGTTCAAACGTGAAGTTGATACTGTAGGGTTGCGGTTCTAACACAATTCCTAGCAAAGGCAGCCCAGCAGACCTGTTGTGAGATTGATACCCACTGGCTAACTAACCAGGTTTTAATGTGTAAATGCATTACCGGTACTGCATTCTATGTAGCATTCCATGCAAATTAGAAGAAACAAACTAATATTCATATAGTCACCTAGCTTGACTGCATCTGGTGAACATTGAAACCAATCAGGGAGAGAGATAGATAGATGAAAGGATGGTGGATGAAAAGGTTTGAATGTGAATGAGGGATGACCTATTACCGGGGTAGTATGAAAGTATATCATTAAATTATTTTCTGATTTTCGATCACAAACAAGGCTGAAAAATTGTAATGCGGGCGGGCGACGGAAACTCATATATGAGTTATAAGGGCCTAAGGCTGAGCAAGATGCAAAAGGTTAAAAAATTGAAGACTTCGAATTACACAGAGCCCCAGAAGGAAAAATAGAATGATCTGAAGCAGGGGCAGCAAAGCGACTTCCAAAGTGGGGGGACACCATCAAAAAAGGGCACCTTATATTCTCAAAGCGAAAATACAATATTTTAGACATTGGTACATACCCCAACATTGTGACTACATTATGAGGAATGATTTTAATATTTTTTGCTCTTTGTACATCAGTTTTAATCAGTTATAGTAGGCGCACACAAGTAGTTAATTCCACTCAACTGAATTGTATTGTATTTATAGTAATATTTTAATTCATTGTATTGAACATGTTGAGTTATAACTGAGTTAAACAACACCACCTGTGCGCTTAGAAATGCCTGTATTAAGCGTCCTATAAATGTAATTATTATTATACAAGATATTTGCTTAAGCATCATACTTTGCAGTTGGGTTTGATGGTCTGAATATTAATTTTCAAGCGAGGAAAATTTTTAAGATTTTTGAGGTCACAGTGAAAAAAATAATTATAATACAAAGAGGTAAAAACCCAATTCTGATGTGGTTATAAGCACATTCTCATAACGGAAGACTGAAAAGACCTTAAGCGAGTAACAAAATTATATCATTTGTAAATACAAGCGAGCAAGCTTTGGGAGAAATTGCTCTTTGCCCGTCTGTTTTAGGGACACATTAAATGATGAGAGGAAAAGGGGACACTTATCGAAAGGGACAAGGCACTTACATGTATTAGAAAAGAAAAGGAGCACGTGTCGAAGTACAAAGGGTAATTATCAGAGGTGAAAATGGGGCACTTTTTCACCTGGAAAGAGGCACTAGTAGGAGACCAGCCTGTAGGTCCCGTGACCAATCTCGGGGAACAAAGGTTTGGAAGTGTTTTCGTGTTCCCTGATGAATACCAATTTTGACTTCGGCTGCCCCCTTGAAAATCCCAGGCATTTTCGTGAGGGGTCAACAAAGGTCATACAGGGTAGAAATTCAAATATATTCCAATCGTGTCGATATGCATATCAAATTACTTGTCTGGTCATGAGGATTAAAAAAATGTATAGTTTGCTATACTGTACCCTCGACCTTAAATGAGGGCGCTATGGTCAAAAACGTTGAAAGGTCAACACACTTTTGACTGGTGGTCAAATTCACCAACACAGTTCACCTTATCAAATTTCATAGCAAATCACTCGTCTGGTCATAAGGATTACAAAAATGTATAGTTTGTTATACATCCGACCTTAATGAGGGAGCTAGGGTAAAAAAGGTTAATGCACTTTAGACTTGTGGTCGAATTCACCAACACAGTTTACATTGTCTGATTCTAATGATTTTAGTGTCCAATAATATGTTTCTGACATAACAAATTCAACTAAGCAACTTTTAAAATCGAAAGTGGTTGCCATAACCTTGACATTTCCCTCAAACCCATGGATAAGAAGTTATTAAATGTTAGTCACCGAAACGGCAGCCATTTTGAATGTACATGGTCAAGGTAGTAACTTTTAATTTTGAGAGTTGTATAGTTGAATGTCAGAAACATACAATTAGACACTAAAATCATTAGAATCGGACAATGTTAACTGTGTTGGTGAATTTGACCACCAGTCCAAAGTGCATTGACCTTCTTGACCATAGCGCCCTCATTTAAGGTCGGAGGTATAACAAACTACACAATTATTGAATCCTCATGACCAGACGAGTAATTTGAAATGCATATCGACACAATTGGAATATATTTGAATTTCTACCCTTTATGACCTTTGATGACCCCTCACGAAAATGCCTGGGGTTTTCAAGGGGGCAGCCTAAGTCAAAATTGTTTGGTATTCATCAGGGAACACAAAAACACTTTCAAACCTTTGTTCCCAAGATTGATCACGGAACCTACAGACATTTGTCGATGGAAAAAAGTTACCCATATTGATATGGGCATTTATATAGAGGTGTAAAGGGGCATTTACAAACTAGATGGACCTTCGACTACGTGCAGTCGAAAATGATGCCTCTGCAATAGAGCAATTTTACAAACCAAAACATTAAAATTCAAGTTTGATTGTAATCCATGAACAGGTTCTCAGAATATCGTAATTAGTACAAGCTATTTTTCATATACATGTATGACCCTAAAATCTAATCAGTTTATTGGCTTTGCAAGATGCAAACATGTCCTGAGTTTGATAGTAATTCATCCATCAGTTCCTATGAGAATGCGTTCACAAGCTACTTTTGCATCCATAATGAGCCCCATGACCTTGGACCTCATGACCCCCAAATCTACTCAGTTCATTGGCTATGCAAGATACATACATGTTTACAGGCATGACAAATTTTCTTGATTGAGCTATCATGAAAGAGATATATAAACATGTTTATAGACTACCGTAATAGTCTTTGGATCATTTTGTCATGATCATGTGACATCAATGATAGGGTCAGCAGACTCTGACATGTCAAAAGGTTGCTGGTTGTAATTATGGTCTCCTGTAGCTCGGTGAACTGTGAGAGCAGTCTCCTCATCCATCTAGTATGAAAGAAAACAAAAGATATGAAATCAATGAAAGAATGTAGGCCAGTGAAACAGAGAGAGAGATAGGGCTATAAATCTATAGAGGCAGAATTAAAAGGACAAGATAAATGAAAAGGTTATCGGTTGTTCATAAACAGTATTGAGGACCTTCCACCTTCCTGATTTTGGCTGAAAATTCCTATTTTCTATTTTCATGTTCATCATTTTGAATTTGCCCTTATAATTCTGGTGAAATCGTGATTTTGATATGCCCATACGTTACAACTGCGATAGTGCTGCAAATCGAGAGCTATAGCCATGTGTATAGAATACACTCCACAATGATCACGTACCGCATGTAGTGATAGTGACTGTATCATACAAGGCATGCACTTGTCCTCATTTTGAACATTAATGTACAGAGAAATGAGAGAATATATATACATCTACTACATAGTGCCTACTGCCTTTGTATAATACATCTAATCAATGAACCCTCCTTCACATAATGCAGCAACCTAAAGAGAATATTATGGAGAGTAAAGTAAACTAGCTGTTTTTAGGTTTTCCTTGGAAACCCTGCTGAAATATAAATACCAGTGGCCTAGTGGCTAGTTCCTTCCCTAACAGCCTGTATCATGAATACAGCACATTCACTGCATACTCACAACATATGTAATGGATTGTTTTCTGCTCTTTAATTTCATTTTTGATTTAATTGCGGACTACAAGCAGCATTTTTGGAATGTCATGGAAATAAATGAAAATTTCCTTATCCAAGCAGAATTTGTGGCTTTCAATAAATGTGTGACTGCAAATTATTATGTTTGTGCATCCTCAGTTGACTGTAGAGTACTAGCCCTGTACATATATCTGAGTTTAAAATGGATGGGTTTCTGGTCCATAAAAACAAACAGAGGAGATATGCCTCTGCGCTGAATTCAGTATCGGAAATGGATGAAATTATTCTTGACATATCAGGATGAAACTTAAAGCCTATAATTTAATGATGACTATGATCTTGACCTACATGTACTAGCCCCAAAATGTAATTGGATCATCTTTCTTTAGTAATACTATCACATGTTTAAAAATTGTGATTTCATGGCTAAAAACCAGTTTAATTTCAGAAATTCGACCTTGGTTTCATTTGACCTACTGACCTTAGTCTTCCTATGTTGATATTAAAATATCAAACTGGTTGAAATTTTTCTGGTCACGTGAAGAGCTGTCAACCAATAAAAAACCAAGAAATCTTTGATGCAGGGTATAATAGAAATATTTTAACTATTTTTAGGTTACTTTGGAAAAGTATGTTTTGGGAGTACTATTTGGGAGTTTTAAAAAAGATCACAGATTTTGTTTTATTTCATTAACTTTTTATATATAATTTAATACATTTTTTTTTAATTTCTTTTTTTAAATTCTATAAAATTCTAATTATTTAAATTTTTTAATTTTCATATTTTGTTTTTAAAAATTCAAAATTTGAAAGGTCATACAAAGTTTTGGGAAATTTTGAAAATGACCGGATAGCGATTCTTTAAATCGTTGATATATTTGGATGCCCTAAGATCTTTCATGAGCACTAGAAAAATTAGCCCCTAAAACACTTCTGCTTTCGAGAAAAATTGCCGGTAAATTTTCAAATAGTTTATATGGCCATCCAATGGTAGCTGCGACCATGAAAAGCTCTGAATATGCAGTTGTGATATATAATTTCCAAATGGGAATAGCAAAATCAGTCGATTTTAGTCAAGAAACATAGTTTTAAAGCTAAATTAATATCTTGACCTTAAGAGGGAGCTATACAACATAAAGACTTTAATATTTACAATTTGCGATTTCAACCGCGACAACGATCACTGAATATTGTAGGATAGCATATGCTTCCAGTATGTTCATTTGAACCAAATTCATGACCCCAACCCTAAAAAACATAATGCCTCCGGCCCTACCTACAGGGGGCAGAGGCATGCCCAACCTGCTTGTAAATTCCAACAATTTCAACAGGCAGCAGACATGTGTAATAGCGATGTGGGTTGTATGTTGTCAATTATCTCAGTAACCACCAAGATCGCTGTGCAGGAAGCCACCACGAGACACTGATTCTGGCGCAAAGCTGTGATTTAGCATTCCTTTCAAATACTAGCACTAAAATTCATCAGAAATGATATCCTTTCATACAACTTGAACAGTATATGCTACATGCCAATTTCTATTTGGCTACCATTTCTGTACATTGAAAAGAGGACCAACAAATTAACATCCCACTTGCAAAGATTTATTTCACTTTACTATAGCCAGCTCTACTGTCCAAGATTAAAATTTTGGTTCAAAAAGTGAAACTTAGTAGCCCAGATTTCCTATACTGTGTATTAAACATGGCAACATCACTAAGGTATCAAGTGCATTAAGACAGCCTATAAAGAAACCTACAAAAGACTAAAATAATTAAATACTATTATGTGAAAAAGATTGCAACTGCTATCTACTATTGCTACCACATGTATCCACTATTTGAGAGTAATTGTATGCGATGTTACCTTCTCATCAGCAGAGAGGTTAGCACTGGTCCCCGACTGTACCATGCTTGAAGCATCCAACTCATAGGCTGGTTGGGTTTCTCCTTCTGGGAAGGCCATTGTATCAGCAACCCCACCAAGTGATGATTTTTCACTTCCTTCATCTTTTACTGGGGATTGCTGATCAACAGTTTCTACTATTGGTTGTGTATTCATAGCATCTTTCACATCCTCAGCTTTGGGAAATGTTGGAGATTCTACATGATTAGACTGTTGGGCTGCAGGCTTGTCACAGTTGGGTTTTTGCTGAGGCTCTAACACAGGAGGCAGCACATCTGAATCTGTCTCAACATCTACATGAACATCTGTTTGTGCATCAGGCTTGGCATTAGAATGTTCTTCACTGGGGTTGCCATGGATTTCCCCAGGGGTGTTTGTATCATCATCTAATTCATCTTCAATGTTCTTCCCTCGCTTGGCTGGTGAGGCACTGGTATCCATGGAAGCTTCCCTCTGAGAGACCACATCAACATCAGGTGGAGCGAAAGAACCCATATACTGCGAGGCATCATAGACATGCTGCTGAAGCTGTTGCTCCAGGAAGTGTGGCTGAAACTGCAGGAGCTGGTCTATTTGTGAGTCCAACTGGGATGGGAGGATGGGTGCTGGTGGGAGCATTGCTTCTGGGATGGGTATGATGGTTGGTGGGGGAGAGGGTTTGGGCTGGGGAGGAGGTGGAGGAGGTTCAGGTTCATAGGGTTTAAAAGGTTTGTGTTGTGGTAAACCCATATGCAACAGACAGCTTTCATCTTGTGACATGGGGGACGCAGGCTTGTCACAAACTTTACCTCCTTTTGAGCACTCAGAGTACAGGACTTGTTTGGGGTCCATGAGAATATCTGACATACCACATGAATAAGAAAATCAATCATGAAGAGAAAATATCAAAAGTTAAATGCAAAGCAATTCTGAGCTACAATTTATAACAAAGGTATATCTTGTTACAAGAATATCCCTAAAATGCAATTTACTAGCATACTGCAAAAAAATATCAAAGAGACTGAAAAAGAAAATATCTTGGCCATTTGAAATAATGCACCAGAAATAAACCTTGTGGAAGAACTCCTTGGATTTTAGCTCCTAATACTATTACATTTCATTATGACAACATTCATATTTTGACAGTCAATTCTAATATAAACCACAAAGGTATCTGTCAGAATGTGTAGTGCAAAAGGATACGATCCTTGCAGAACTTTGCCAGAGGCAAGCTGAACTTGCTGCACTGCTCTCCCTCACATGACTTGTGACAACACTGGAGCATGAGAGGTACATTCCGTCTGCCTTGGTAGTCTGCTGTGGCCTGGATACGCCTCTGCTTGGACTTCTGGTATAGCAAAGCTTCTTTACCTCTCCTTCTTCGGAACCCTCTTGCTGCCTGGTACTCGCGGAACTTTCGCTTTTGCTTGGGGTCTGTTATCACTCCAAAGTCAATCCCTACGACATACAATAACAGACAAAACTTATGACAAAATTCTAACTCCTTTTGTGCACTCAGCATTCAGGACTTTTTTAGGGTCCAGGAGAATATATATATATTTATGTATATAAAAAAAACAAAAAAACAAGGATGAATGTGACTGCATCTCCAAAGCTTTCGCCTAAATTCAATTTCATCAAATTTCACTGATCTACAGTATTAGAAATAAGAAAGGATAGATCTTGTATAATTTTTCCTGTGATCCTGCAATCACTAATAGTGTACCGTAATTAACGGTGTATAACCGCACCTTTTTGCCCCCCAAAAAAATTCAAAGTCGAGGGTGCAGCTTATACACGGTACACAAAAAAAAAAAAAAATTAAAGTTTCGATTTATGCCCCTCCACCTGGCGCTATGCCTGGCAATGTCTACCAGCTCGGTAATCGGTGTGTTGACTCACCACTCGGAAACTAGAACAACACTCAAATTTCTCTGTCATCTTGGTTTGAAAGTAATCTTTCTGATAGATCTCAATATGTAGTTTATAATATTAATTCCTCCAATTTTTCTTCTATTACATGGTGTACCACAAGGTTCTATCCTAGGTCCCCTACTGTTTTTTAATTTACATTAATGATCTTACACTTTTTTTTAAGGGGGAAAAAGAGGGGTGCTGTCAATACACGAGGGCGGTTTATACAACGTTAATTACGGTACTCAAATATTACCAAGACACCTCTTACATTTACAATAATTATTCATCTCATGACCTGTTTCCAGACTCAGCTTACTTTACCTCCCTCTGATTCTCCACACTTTACATCCTGTGATAAAACGATTTACAGGACTAAGAATATACAGTACACATCTAGAACCACGAACCTCTAGCATATATCGACCTCTGTGATATTTTACCCGGGGGGGGGGGCCGAAACGGCCGCGGCCTCCCCTATTGGCGGCGCAAAAAAAAGAGGAAAAAAAAGAAAGGAGAAGAGAAGAAAAAAAGGAGAAGAGAAAAGAAAGGAGAAGAGAAAAGAAAGGAGAAGAGAAAAGAAAAGAGAAGAGAAAAGAAAGAAGAGAGAGAGAGAGAGAAAGAAAAAAAGAAGAAGATCCCCCCCCCCCCATTGATTTTGTGTTCCCAAAATTTCCGATAAAGGGTTACTTTTCACGCAACAAAGTCCGGCCCGTAATACAAATCAGGCCTGCACTGACTCTACACACCGAAGATAAAGGGGTGCTTTCAAACTAAGAGAGGGAACATACATGCGCATACCCTAGATAACACTGAGTGGGTGGGGGGGGGGATGGGAAGGGGAAGAGAAAAGTTGGGTGAGAAAGGGGGAAAGACAAGGAAATGGCGCTAAGTGACAGTAACGACGAATAAGGGAAAAACTGTAATCGGGAGATTTGGGGTCATTCCAGAAGGCTTGGGAAACGTTATTGAATAGAGGGGGCCGGGCCGGCCGCATAAAATCTCGAGCGACGGATTCAAAGTTAAAAGTTACAAACAGCCCCTGCTTTTTGAAAAAAATTGAAAAGGGCACAATGTTTTGGATGTCCTTCAAATAGAAGCTATATACTAAACAGTCAAATTTTAAATTAACGGTAGGGCCGCTTCACAACTCTTATTTTGCCCTTCATTTGGATTCAGCTCATACCAACTCGCTTGTGCTTATATTTGAACTCATGTAGGTAGTGATAATGGACAGCGGCGGCGATCCTGGGCCCGATAGAGAGACACGTCCCCCCGGAAATTTAGATATATAGCTAGAAAGAAATATAGCGGAAAGAACGTACATATTGGACTAAAGGATTTTCTAGAATGCATAATTTCAGCATTCTACATTGCAAAATCTCGCTTGGTCGCTCCGCTCCGGCCCTCGCCCGATAACACAAAACTAAGATATGACGCTCCCGGTCGCGATTATTTCATGGTTGGTGTATACATAGATCTTTTTTCCCCTTTCATTTCTACTGACCTAATTGTATGCTATCACAATCATGATTGTTTCATTTCCCTTTAAAGCATGCGTAGCTAGGGGCGGTAGGGGCAGTAAGAGGACATAGGACGAAAAAAGGAGCAGACAAAGAAACATTTTTGACAAGTCTAAAACGGGACAACAAATCATCTTCTTTCTCTAATAATTTAATGAAACGTTAAGCTTCTGCGCTTTGCGCTGGAGAGGAAAACTGAATTCAGAGAAGGATTAAGAGTCGGGAATGGAACAACGAATTATCTTCTTTCTCTAATAATTTCATTAAACTATGAAAGGTCAGAGCTTCCGCGCCTCACGCGGAAGGTGGAAAATGAATTCAAACAAGGATTAAGAATCGAGAATGAGACAACGAATCATCTTCTTTCTCTCATAGTTTAATGAAGCGTCAGAAGCTTACGCGCTACGTGCGGGAGGAGGAAAACTGAATTCAGACAAGGATTTAGAGTCGAGAATGAAACAACGAATTATCTTCTTTCTCTAATAATTTCATTAAACTATGAAAGGCTTTGCGCGGGGGGGGGAAACTGATTTCAGACAATGATTAACAACCGAGAACGGTACGACGAATCGTCTTCTTTCTCTAATAATTTAATGAAACATCAAAGCTTCCACGCTTTGCGCGGGAGAGGGAAGGGGGACTCAATTCAGACGAGGATTAAGAGTCGAGAACGGTACTCTTTCTCTAATGATTTAATGAAACGTCAAAGCTTCCGCGCTTCGTGCGAGAGAGGGGGGGGAACTCAATTCAGACAAGGATTAAGAGTCGAGAACGGTACTCTTTCTCTAATGATTTAATGAAACGTCAAAGCTTCCGCGCTTCGCGCGGGAGAGGGAAGGGGGGGACTCAATTCAGACAAGGATTAAGAGTCGAGAACGGTACTCTTTCTCTAATGATTTAATGAAACGTCAAAGCTTCCGCGCTTTGCGCGAGAGAGGGGGGGGGGAACTCAATTCAGACAAGGATTAAGAGTCGAGAACGGTACTCTTTCTCTAATGATTTAATGAAACGTCAAAGCTTCCGCGCTTTGCGCGAGAGAGGGGGGGGGAACTCAATTCAGACAAGGATTAAGAGTCGAGAACGGTACTCTTTCTCTAATGATTTAATGAAACGTCAAAGCTTTCGCGCGGGAGAGGGAAGGGGGGGACTCAATTCAGACAAGGATTAAGAGTCAAGAACGGTACTCTTTCTCTAATGATTTAATGAAACGTCAAAGCTTCCGCGCTTCGCGCGGGAGAGGGAAGGGGGGGACTCAATTCAGACAAGGATTAAGAGTCAAGAACGGTACTCTTTCTCTAATGATTTAATGAAACGTCAAAGCTTCCGCGCTTCGCGCGGGAGGGGGTATGGAAACAGAATTCATATAATCATTTACAACAGAGAACGGTACAACGAATCCTCTTCTTTCTCTAATAATTTCATGAACGTTAAAGCTTCTGCGCTTCGCGCGTAATGGGGGGGGGGGAGGGGACAGCTAGCTGCCCGAATATGAATTTGTTGTATCTTTTCTCGTATATTTTGGTAATAAATAACACTTTCACAAAATACATATTATCCTCAAATTTTTGCTCGCTCGCTTCGCTCACTAGCCGAATTGTGAAACCAGAAAATTACTTTTTCGGGCAAGAGGCTTCAGCCCCCCCCCCCCCCCCCCCGATGAAAATGTCAAAAAAAAATTACCGGTATGGTGCTTCTAATATGACCTTGTCAGTATTGGTATGTTAAGTTGAAAAACTGTCTGCGCAATTTTCAAATTTCCGGCCCCCCTATTGGAAAATCCTGGATCCGCGCCTGTTTTACCTAAATTGTCCACAATGTGATCATTTTGTCTCCCTATAATGATATATACTAAAACCATGTTTGAAGTTTACAGCTCAAGGGAATCCATCAATCGGTTCTTGGGATAATGCGATCACAAGCTATTTTTGCATATATAATGAGCCCTGTGACCTTTGACCTCGTGACCCTTAAAATCTAATCAGCTCATTGGCTCTGCAAGATACATTCATAGTATAAGTTTGGCAGGAATTCATCTATCGGTTTTTGAGATAACGCGATCACGAGAACGGGGCGTACGAACGGATGGACGGACGGACAACCCAAAAACATAATGCCTCCGGCTACTTCGTAACGGAGGCATAAAACCCTGAAAAGTTTAATAACAAACATACCGAATGCTTCCCTCTCTTGTCTGAGAGCTACCAGGTAACTTCGCCTCTTCTCTTTCATGACATGCTGTAATTTCTTGAACTGATTGATGTATAATGACTGCAGACGGATCAACTTATCCCTTGTAATGAGAGCAGCTTCCTCTGCAGTATACACTCCGGCATACCTATATAAAACAACAAATACAAGAGCATTAATAATAACAATACATGAGATTTTATATAGCACCATTATCCATTTTAATTAAATGCTCAAGGCGCTTCAAAATATTAGGGAACAAATTACATCATGCGAAGAATCGTGTACATGTACACGAGATAGAAATGCAAAAATGAAAGAATGAATGTCTGTCATTAGTGGTATATTCAATAACTCTAATGTGCACATAAATTCATGCACATAAATTCATACACATAAGTCACAAATAAGAAGAGATAGAGATTGTTATCAAACCTGTATAGAAAAACTGCTTAAGGGAGACATAAAAGATGCTCTTCAAAGGCAGGTGGTCTTTACAAGTTTCAGTGTGAAACACTATTTCCAAGGAAACAACACTAACAACAAGTCAACGCAAAGGGTAGCATCCCCTCGCAGGGTACAAATGGCCTATATGCGTCAGAACAAGTTTCCTCCATTGGACTATACCAGAGCTGCCAAGTTGTATTTTCAGTATTCTTATCCCTCCAAATCAGTATTTTGACAAAAACTCCGTATTTTTTTCTGCGTAAAAAAAATATGCATGCATATCGGCAATGTTCAATCACTTATTACATTTCCGTCTCACACGTAAACAATCGTGTTTTACACTAAGCACTGCACAATGGACATAACATTAATTTGCCCTTTCAAAAAATAAACCCCTTAGAAGTACACATACATGAAGCTTATCAAATGAAGATTCATTACCGTCATTACCGTCATTGACAGGACAATTCCTTCAGTCTTTTCTGCAAATGTCCTTCATTTCAGTTCTAACTCTTAAGTGTCCCTAATGTACATGTTGCTTCCAAAGCAATGACGTCATTAGCACTAGACTCGTAGTCACATCCCATGCACAATTAGTACACACACACACACATGTACGCATATTGGCAAGTTGCAGCACCAATTCCACTTCAGGGTCAGGCCCACTATTTCGGCGCAATTGATCAAATAACGTGTCTCTTGTGTTTTTACATTCTTTCAGGGCCGACTAGATATTGCTAAGTCGAGTTTGTCATATTTATTTATTCTGTGACACTTCCTGGTTAAAAGCGACTTTAATTTTATGATAATGGAAATCCTGTAGACAAGATATCGCCGAATGAATAAGACGGAAGAGTAAAAAAAAGCCTGTCGCCCAGATATATTTCACACTTTAAATTGATCTTGTGTCAAAACAAAAAGATGCAAGTATCTCTTAAGCGCATTTCTTATGAGGGAATGAAGCATCGAACAATATGTGAGCACTTTTTAAGGGATATCTTCCCGATTCACAGAGTCATCACCGATAGAAATGTGTCTCCAAAACTATGAAACATACGTTACCGTTTTTTCAATAGTGCTTAGTATACTTTCCATTTATGTTGAATTTGCAATTAACATACTTTTAGACTTCTATGAACATAAATAATGCTGCACCAAAAAATTAATGCATCCATAGAAATACAATTTCCTTAACACAAAATCACATTTTTTCAAGAGAAAAGTACTTTTAAGGAGTGTAACATACGTTACTATAATTTCGGAGATACGTAGGCTTAACAGTGTAAAGCCAACTTTTTCATGTTAGCGCTCTTCAGGTAAAGATGAGTGGTTAAGGGTTCCGATAAATTCAAGCAAAAAAATTGCTTCTATGAGACTGAAAATCATTCTGGGTGTAACATACGTGATGCAACATACGTTACCGTCCTTGTAGGTCAATCATATTTTGGTCATATACAATGTCTATGTTCATCAGAAAAGCGTGAATGATATTACTGGCCATCTACGGCAACGAAGAGACATCCTAGCAACGTAATAGAGTCAATTAGTAGACAAGTATATAAACAAATCCAGTTCAAAGACATATAGAGGTGAGTGTATTTCCAACTTTTTTCACATGTGTTCAATTGTTGCGTGTTTTCACTATATGAAATGTTTCTGTCTTTTTAGCCACGCACAAATCTGTGGTCAAACTTATATGACTTAAATTAGTTTTACAAATCAGTTAATTTGAATGTATATGCTTAGAATAATCCAGCATGTTATGGTAACGTAAGTTTCAAATAATGGTAACGTAAGTTTCAGGATATGAGTGACAAGTATATAAGACAGTTTGTAGCATTATTTTGGTATCCAATCTAATTTTATTGATATCATGAAGTGTGGAAGAATTTTTCTTTCGAATAACATGCATATCTTAGCTATTGAGGAGATAAATAATGGTTTAATTTACCATGGATTAATGCCAGTTTTAGAAACTTCATTAACAAAATAGTCAGAAAAATAAAGGTCCAAGGATTGCCAAATAAAGCCTGCAATTTCATATGAATGGGACATTTTTATTGAAGTTATCTGTCAATTATAAGGTATCTGGGGTTCATAACATCTTTTGTTGATTTCTTTGATGAATTAATTATTAAATATTGTGTACCAATTTAAGTAGTAATGTGGTAACGTAAGTTTCAAGAAATGGTAACGTAAGTTTCAAGTTTGAACTGGCAATTATCAGAACATATGTGAACAATTCTTGGTGTGTCAAATCTTTCATCTTTTATATTATTAGGCCATACAAATTTGTTCTCAAGAATAAGGTATATTTTAAAGAGATAACGTGATTTAATTGTGTGATTCTTATTTCAATAAATCACTGTCTTATTTTATTATTAATATTTCTCCAACGAAATCACTTAGAGACGAAGGTACATGTACGTTGGTATTCAAATAAGTTAGGCACAATATTGAAATTATGTATTCCAAAATTAAAGTAACTTTTCATAATTTGCTGTTTATTTATTCTAAGGTAGGCTACTGCACACAGCTCAGTATTTCCAGCAATATTACAGTTACGTTATAAGGTAACATATTGAATTATTTGAAATCAATACATGTATTTATTTTTTTCCTTTGGTCATATTTTAACAGAAATGGGGAAAACACGAGCCGAAATTCAGGCCGCGTACAGGCAACGCAAATGCGAGAAGATGGGAGAAGCAGCTTTCCTTCATGCAGAGAGGGTGAGGGTGAATAAGTACTATACACCAACTGAACATTTGGGAAAGAAAAAAGCACAGGAAAGAAGGGGTCAAGTCAATGTGAGAGTAAGGAGACACAGAGAAAGAGTTAGACGGGTACGACAGGACATAATGAATGAACGCCAGGAAGAAGATGTGAACATGGACCAGGAGAGTGATACAACACAAGATTCGGCATTGTCGGATATTTCTTACGTATCTGAAGCACGGGCTCCATTGAAGGTTAAGCTCCCATTCGTATTCAAAAGAAAGAGAAAGCGAGTGAGTCGATGTTTAAGCAATGCCCATAGAAACATTGAGGCTCTTACACTGAAGCTACAGGAAGCATAGAAGGACAAGAAGAAGATCCAGAAGAGATATGAAAGGCTGCGCAAGAAGTTGCCTATGTCCTCGACACCAAGCACGGCCGAACGAAACACACCACGTTCTAAAACTAATAGCCAGCTAAGGAATGCGGGCCTAGATCCAACGTCTGTTCCACCAGGGATAAAAAAGAAGATTCTTTTTTCAAACGCCATAATTGAAGAGGTACAGAATGCTTCACATGCGTTGAAAAGGAGGTCTGACCGATCGACACTTCACAAGCTGGTAGCCGGGTCAAAAGTTCTGAAGAAATACCGCTTACTCAGAATGCTTCAAGTAGGTACTGGTCTTGGAAGACTCAACTTGACAAGAGCAAACAGACAATCATCCTACCGACGTAAAGAACTGCAGCCTTCGTGGAATTCTCTCCACAACGAAGTAGTAGCGTTTCTTCAAAGAGATGACAACTCTCGTATGTGCCCAGGTAAAAATGACCACTGTAAAGCGGATGACTCAGGGACTACGCGTCAGAAAAAGTTCTTATGTGACTACTTGCATAACCTTCATGCCAAGTATGTGGCTGAGAATCCGGAAAAGCGCAGAGTGTCACTGTCATCATTCAAGCGTCTACGACAAAACCAATGTCCACACATCAAGCCGGTGCAATTCACATCGCGGAACCTGTGTCTTTGCCAAAAACATCAGAACATCACTCTGAAGCTGAAAGTGATGAAATCATTAGGCCTTGCTGTCAATGAAAACCCAGATGAATTCATCAAAAGTCACAATGAAGCTGAGATAGATGATCTCCTTGACGGGTTACAGGCCGAGCAAGTCCAGTTTGAAGAGTGGTCAAGAGTGAAAGTTGATAACAGACAAAAGACTAAAATCATCAGGGTATCAAAGAAAAGGGAGGAGTTCATCACTTGTTTCAAGCAGAGGATTGGTGAATTTAGACAGCATGTTGCATGAGTAAAACAACAGTTCCAGGCACTAAGTGAGTGCAAGAAAACACTTCCTGCTGGTGAATGCATCGTACAAATGGACTTTGCAGAGAACTATGTTTGTGTGCCATTGGAGGAGGTGATGGAGTTACTCTGCACCCAATTGTTGTATATTATCGAGACAACAACAATGAGCTTGCCCACCAAAGCATGGTAGTTGTACCGGACGAAAAGGGACACAACTCGACGACTGTAGTCGCAATTCTACGCAAGGTGATTCCTAGATTGCAAGAGCTGGTGCCTCAATTGTCACGTGTGCACTACTGGACCGACAGCCCTACATCCCAATATCGGAACAAAACAATGTTTTCCGTTGTAGGGGAACACGCAGAAATCTTTGAAGGAATCCATGCCCAATGGAACTATTTTGAGGCGGGGCACGGCACAAAGGGCCCTGCGACGGAATTGGTGGGACTGTCAAGCGTATGGCTGACAACGCAGTCAAAATGAAGATCGTCATCCAGGATGCGCATGACTTTTTCGCATGGGCTACCCAGGAACAGGGGAGCAGTAAAACAAAGATAGAGTATATCTTTCTGACCAAGGAAGAGTGTGTCGCGGGCGGTCTCCTCATTGCCGAGAAGTGGTCAACGGTGAAGACTTTTCTAGGAACTCTGCAAGTACATGCTGTCATTGGTCAAGATAAAGGTGTTCTCGTACGAAACGTATCCTGTTACTGCACTAACTGCCGTGAAGTAAACCCTGGTGAAACCATACAAACCGAACAGATGTGTGATGGATGGCAACTTCGCCGTTTTGTGAGTGTGATGAGTGGAGCTACAAAGAAATCTGACGCACCCGAGAAGGATAATGTTGGAGTGCAATTAGCTAATGCAGAGGAGCCATTGAACGTGCCATCTACGAGCACTCCAGTTCTACCTAATTATGATACAGATGACTGGGTTGCCGCCGTGTACGACCAAAAGTGGTACTTGGGTACAGTGTTGGAATCCGACAAAAAAGAAGTTCATGTTAACTTCCTCACTGAATGTAAAGGCCCTCGACTTGAGAACACATACAAGTGGCCAATACGGAGAGACCTGATCTGGATAGCGAAGGGGAAAGTTCTCTGTGCCATAGACCCTCCTGAACGCGATTCGATTCGGATGTATGTACTCTCTGATCAGCAAAGGGCCATGATCGAAGAGAAATGTCTATTTCTCAGACATAAAACAGCTGCAGACTGACATTTGCACAGTTCAATATGCTCCTTACACCCCTCTGATATATCTTGCCCCGGCCCTTTTAACTTTTAGATGGTACATGAATGTAAGGATTATTTACAATATGCGCACTAACAAGGAAGACTGTTTACGAGGAAAGTGTTTTCATTGTAAATTAAAATGACTTTTCTTGATATTTGCAAATGAATATTTCGAACAACAGATAGACACTGACTCAAACTTAAGGGGAAATTCGATAAGAACAACCCCTTTCTTGCGTTTGATAGCAAAAATGACCAATCTATGCATTGTTTTAATCTATACGAGTCAATGGTTTCATCATTCTGACCTAATTGTAACATTTAATGCATTGGGTAACATACGTTACTCTTCAGTGTAACATACGTTACTCTTCAGTGTAACATACGTTACCAATGTTTATTCAGCTGGTAATCGTATTTTATTTTCCAGTATCACTTTTCCATATGAAAATGATATAAAGTGACCTTCATATATTTCATTAATGTTTGAAGAAAATTTGTGTCATCGAAATGTGATTGATTAAAAAAATATGATTATACTTAGGTATTGATTCAGCATTCAGAAGAAGTAAGTTAGTATTTTGTGGGAAAATACCGTGAACCCCATTAGATTTTCTGATCAAACTATTTTGGTCTCTTTACTAGACTACTTAACTGTATTCATGAGCAAACAGTGACCGAAAAGTATAAATAAGTATATGTATTTTCTTTCCAAGTGTCTAACATGATAGTAACGTATCTTACACAACGTATTTTGCACCTGTAATTTCAAAAATATGTCATGTTCTTTCCGAGCAATGTTGAACGCTCATCTCTTGGAGTTTGTAAATTTGTTACTCAACATTTCATATTACAATAAAAAGAAATTTGTTACTGAAACTTTATTTTTCTGAAATTTATTTATTTCAAATGTGCCGATTTAGTGGTTTTGACCCTTCAGTCCCACACGCAGACAATCGATGCTCGAAGCACCGCACACATGCACAGTAAACATACAAACGTATATCCGAAGTCGACACACGTCTTTCAGCACACGGAGTGCGCACCAGCCATGCCCATAGACTAATACACAATTGAAACGGCGCGAGCACCGCCCATAGACTTATACACAACTGATTTTTTCTTCTTCCGTATTTTAACATGAAAATATGTACGTCCGTATTTTAAGTTGATTTCCGTTAGTGCTGTAACATCACGTATATCTCCAATTCCATTTAACCGCCAGTCAAAACCGGACGGTTTTCGGTTAAACGATTAAAAAAAAAAAAAAAATTTAAATAATTTTTTTTTTTTTTTTTTTTTTTTCTGGCCGTGTGAAAAAGAGGGAAGGACTGCGAGGGGATTTAACTGAAGGCGCTGATTTTTGCTTGTGAACTAGTCACAAATAATAGTAACAATGTCGTTTTTATAAGAATGTGTAAGATCATTAATGTAAATTAAAAACAGTAGAGGACCTAGGATAGAACCTTGTGGTACACCATGTGTTAAAATTGGATGAATATATATTGAGATCTATTACAAAGATTACTTTCAAACCAAGACAAGATGACAGACAAATTGGAGTGTTGTTCTAGTTTCCAAGTGGTAAGTCATCACACCGATAACTGACCTGGGAGACATTGCCAGGCATAGTGCCAGGTGGAGGGGCATAAATCAAAACTTTAAAAAAAAACTTTTAAAAAAAAATATTAAATTTTTTTTTTTTTTTAATTATTAAAAAAAAAAAAACAGGAAAACGAAACCGTCCAATTAAAAACGGAATCCGCCATGGGCGGTCGGATACCGGACGGTTAAACGTTTGACTACAGCACTAATTTCCGTATGGAATACGGCAAATCCGTACTACTTGGCAGCTCTGCTATACTATTATATTACTAGGCAAGGAAGTTAACCACATTTTCACATATATAATTAGGTGTTTTTGCATATTTAATAAGCTATGACCTTTCACCTTTGACCTACATACTCAGAAATCGAACTTAGGCTGTACATGTATTTTGATACCATGTATCTTCATATCAAATTTCATTAAAATTCGTCGAACATTACTCCAGTTATCGAATGGAAACCAGATTCGCATATTTAATGAGCTACTCCGAAATCAAACTTAGGCTGTGTTTTGATACCATGAACCTTCATATCAAATTTCATTAAAATCTGTCAAACAATACTAAAGTTATGGATCGGAAACCAGATGTATATTTTTTTGCATATTTAATGAGCTATGACCTTTGACTTGACCTACGTACTCCAAAATTGAACCTGTATTTTGATATCATCTAGCTTCATATCAAATTTCATTAAATTATCGATGGGAAACCAAATTTGATACGGACGCACGGCATGGAAGCACGAAAGGACGGACGGCAGCGTTACTGCTGTATATGAGGCCACCCTGTTTGATAAGAATAAAACAAATAACAGCAGCAAAAATGAAATAAATTAATACACAAGCGTATAAACAGGTATAATACAAATTAATTGGTATCCTCATGAAATAACTGATCATTTACAAGAAATATGTGAATGGAATTTTCAATTGAAATAGAAAATACATTAAAAAATGAAAATGAAATAAAGAATAGATGATAGCCACGTATTTATAAGAAAGAAAAAAAATGATTGAAAACGTACATTTTTAAAACAAACTGATTGTACTTGTGCACATTATGCATGCGCAGTTCGCACACATTCACAATACACAGAACTAGCTCAGCTCCTGCCGCGCACGCGCCCCTAGTATGACACACTACCAGATGTCTTTGCTGAACTGCTAGCGACAAAACCTGTACGTAATATCCTCATGAAATAACTGATCATTTACAAGAAATATGTGAATGGAATTTTCAATTTAAATATAAAATACATTAACAGATGAAAATGAAATAAAGAATAGATGATTGCCACGTATTTAAAAGAAAGAAAAAAAATGATTGAAAACGTACATTTTTAAAACAAACTGATTGTACTTGTACACATTATGCATGCAGTTTGCACACATTCACAATACACAGAACTAGCTCAGCTCCAGCCGGTCACGCGCCCCTAGTATGACACGTACTACCAGATGTCTTTGCTGAACTGCTAGCGACAAAACCTGTACGTAATATGTTTATTTAGTCTTTTTTCTGACCCGAATTTTTATCATGGACAATGCAATCCTACTAAAAAAAGTGATTCTGTTTAAAATTGTGTTATTTATAACTTAAAACCATTAAAATTTAAATGCGAGTGAATATTTTTAGTTACTGTTGACCCACATATCGATATATTTCTTATGACAGTTTCCGTTGTCAGTTTGTTTGGTTAAATGAAGGTCCTTCCCTACATAGGTTTTTTACGAGGACCTGGCTTGCTGCTTGTCAGCAAAAAACAAAAAACAAACAAAACAACACGTTTATTACTGAGCAGCGCCATCTCTTGCCGTAAATATGTTTTATCGTAGTGAGTGCTATGGAGTATGGTGGCCATCTAACACTCGCTGAGAAAGACTGAAAAGTATCAAGTACCGTATTTGCCAGCGTAAAGGCCGCAGTATTTTTGGAAGAGAAAATATCAAAAACTCCGGGTGCGGCCAATACACAAGAAAGAGGCGCGATGTATACATCATAGAAAACTGCAAGGGACAGCATCAATACGGGATGGCCGAGCGGTCCAAGGCGGTGATTTTAGTCACATCAACATTTGAAGGCAAGAGTTCAAATCCCGCCTTCGACAATTTTTTATTTTATTTTATTTTTTTTTTTTTTAATGTCAAAATCGGGTGTGCGGCCTATGCGGCGCTGCGGCCTTATCGCCAGCACATACGGTATTCTTTTTATAGAAGCCAATTTTTCATGGAAAACTGATGTGTTGTGATGTCTTGAAAATCAATATTTAGCAACTGTGTGTGTAAAGTCACCAAAGAAGGCCAAGTATTAAAAAAAAATAAAAAATTACTTTTACATTATTTTTTCTTGGCAGTGTCTAAAAAATAGGGGTGCGTCTTGTACGCAGGTGCGTCTAACACACTGAGATTTATAAGATACAGAAATGTAAAGTGTATTACACTTATGTCATCATAACAAACAAAAAGACAGCGGTATAACGCATCATATCGGAAAGAGGCCAAGGAGGGACTTACTTGAGAGCATCTTCCTGTTCACTGTCTACACTTTCTGCATCACTGTCTGTAGTTCCTCTCCATCCTTGCTCCAACATCAAAGGATCACCTTCACTTTCACTCTCACTCCCATAATCTGACAACATAAGTGGTTCAAAAATAAGATAAATAATACATCAATAATTAATGAATCATAAAAAATATAAAATATTGGATTTTAGATCTTTAATAATGCTCATCCACCACGCAAGTTGTTCGTGGTGCTCCAATATTACCCCAGCTCTAGCTAGATTACCAATTACTCACAGCATTCAAGGAATTCATCCCTACCAGTACCCACTGACACCCCAGTGGAAAGTAAAAGACATAAATGTACTGTGCAGCGCTCATGCTCTTGACCTTAGAATGCAGTGAGTGCTATGCAGTATGGTGACCATCCAACACTCGCTAAGAAAGACTGAAAACTGTTAAAAGTATATATATTGTTATCTGAGTTTGCTTGATTTTTCCAGGGTATCCAATAATTTTTTGCTACACTGTACTTTACTGGGTCAAAAAATTCAATAGTCATCCAAGAAATGCAGCAGAGGTTATGATATTCGAGGAGTTACCGGGTACATTTTCATAGTAATGAGCCTGCTGCTAATCGCTATGCTCTAATCCACTGCTATACTGCTTTTTACCGCAGAGGGCAGTTGAGTGGATTCTCTTGCATAATGACAAACAGCCACAGTACATGTGCAAGTACCTTGTAACAGTCCCATTTCGATAATAACATACACCCTGTACCTAGCAACATCCTCAAATATCACTATTTCTGTAGCATTACTTAGACAAATATGGAATACTTTGTCCAATTTTGAGTAATTTTCAGTTGTTGTCTTTACCAATGTTTTGAAGAATAACATGGTACGATTTATATTTGTTTGGGTTTTTGTTTCGGCATGTATAACAGCTAACGCCATGTACTGTGCATGAACTTCCATGAATACAATAGTCCGAACTATAAAGCAACAGCGATGAGTATCGAAACTTAAAATGATTACAAAGTAAATATCAGATTATAATAGAAGCATGAGGCATTTCAAATTTGAGGAAAATATCTTTTATTTGTCTTTCAAAATTATGAAGAAATTTTAGAAAGCCAATTTAGTTTTCCAACATCATCCTTGTTATATAGCCTGATTCTTTCATTCTATATGAAGCAAAATGACAGCTTGCATGTTCTCTTTCTTTTTCTATTTTTATCCCAGTTTTTTACTTTCAGAGGCAGAGCAGTCGGTAATCATGCTGCTATGCACTGTGATCTTAATATCTACAAACCTGCAGCTGGTCGTAGAGAAATTCAGAAACTCAAGGCAATAGACCATGATGCCTTTGCTAAAGACTTGGAGGCATCGGACCTGATTCAGAAACCTGAGACTGATACTGATATTGATAAGATTGCGTTACAGTACAAGGGAACCTTATCAACTATGCTTGATAAGCATGCACCCGTCAAGCGATGTACTATTACCGCACGACAGCCAAATCCATGGTACTCAGTAGACATCAAAGAGGCAAAGAAGCTTGTGAGGAAATTAGAAAGGAAGTGGCGAAAGAAAAGACTTGAAATTGATAGACAGTGTTTCAGAACTCGGCGCCAAGTTGTCTGGGATATGATAAAGCTGGCGAAAGCATCATACTTTAAGAAGCAGATCTCCAACTGTGTCAGTCAAAGAGATGTCTACAAAGTAATAGACAAGATGCTTCACTATCGCTCTAATTCTATCCTTCCTACACATCGCAGCGATCAAGAGCTTGCAGAAAAGTTTAGCTTGTACTTTTCCACAAAGATAAAAGACATCCGTGCAGGACTTGATGCTAAGGTGGTAAATGGTACAAACTTGATAGTTGGCAATGCTGCTGGGAAAGACCACGTGCTTGACAGTTTTGACCTGGCATCCAAGGAGGAAGTGAGGAGGATTATAACTGGTTCTCCGTCCACTTCGGACTCACAGGATTCAGTTCCTACATGGGTTATGAAAAGACACTTGCGTCTTCTTCTGCCAAGCATAACATTTATAATGAACATGTCACTTGAAACAGGCGTCTTTCCAAGGTCATTCAAGGAAGCTGTGCTCCGACCTCTGCTAAAGAAGCCAAGACTAGACTCTGACACCTTAAGGAACTACAGACCATTGTTTAACCTTAAGTTTATCTCAAAGGTCCTAGAAAGAGTTGTGGCCCAGCGTCTTCAGGAATATCTGGAACTGAATGATCTAAGCGAACCACTTCAATCAGCTTACAAGAAGCATCATATCACTGAGTCTGCCCTTATCAAAGTTCATAATGATATTCATCAAGCACTTGATAAAAAAACAGGCCGTTTTCTTAGTGTTACTAGATCTGTCGGCAGCTTTCGACACCATTGACAAGGACATACTCATCAGGTGGTTTTGTTCAAAGGGTGTAAAAGGATCTGCTCTTGCATGGATATCTTCTTATCTGAGCGACTGTTTACAGGCAGTCAGGATCAATGAATGCACGTCCACTATATCTGAACTTCCGTATGGTGTCCCTCAGGGGTCTGTGTTGGGCCAGTCATTCTTCAGCATTTATGCCAGCCCTCTTGCGGATATTGCACGGTCCCGAGGCATCAATATACATCTTTATGCGGATGACACCCAGCTATACACATAATTTAATCCATCTGATCCTTTAAGTGAAGCCTCTACCAGACATAAACTTGAAGCCTGCATCAATGACATGAGAGCTTGGATGACACAGAACAAACTGAAACTGAATGATGACAAGAGTAAATTTATGATAATTGCCTCAAAACACCTGGCAGCTAAGATCTGTAGTCAATCATTACGCATAGGATGTGTTGATGTACAATCTGTGTCAAGTTGTAGGAATCTTGGAGTCCATTTCGACTCTGAAATGTCAATGTCTGCTCACGTAACAACCACTTGTCGATCTGTTTATATGCACATACGCAATATTCACAGTATTAGAAAGTAGTTATCATGCAAGGTTGCAGCCTCTGTTATTTATTCATATGTTATGTCTCGTATCGATTATGGAAATGCTTTATTGTTCAAGGCCTCCTCTTATCAACTTGCCAAACTACAACGTGCTCAAAATTCTTCTGCTCGGGTCCTGAGTGGAACATCTCGCTTTTCCCACATTACCCCAGTTCTGAAAAGTTTACAATGGCTGCCAGTATCCAAAAGAATAGAGTTCAAAATCTTACTCCACACATGGAAAGTAATGTATAGTCAGGCTCCACAGTACTTGCGAAATCTCATCAGAGAATATATCCCAGGTAGAAATCTCCGTTCTCCTTTTACTAAACAGTTATCAGTCCAAAGGACTATGTCTACTCTTGGAGAAAAGGCATTTATTTCTGCAGCGCCATCTCTTTGGAATGCTCTTCCACTGAGGATCCGATCACTAGTATCCCTAGAACCATTTAAAAAGAATCTAAAGTCATATATGTTCGCATGTTATTTTAGTTAATTATATGTTTCCGACTCAGAGGCCTAAAGCCATACATCCTGTTAACCCTTTAGGCCTACATGAACTTGTCATTTTATTTCTATTCAAGTACTACTGACATTTAGGATGGATATGCCTAAAACAAAAAAGCATGTGGAAGATGTATGTTGTTCTGTGCATATTGCATGTATTGTATACATTATAATAGGGTTTATTGTGAATATCTGTGAGCATGGATACTTTCAATCCTTATTGCTCCTAAACAAAAAATATTATATCTCTGAAACTTTTATATGTTTCCAACAATACAAATTTTGTGAAGATTGACCCATTAGGTCCCGAGATACAAGGGTTCAAAGGTAGGCCCGCCACCCCCATTTTTGAAAAAATCTCAAAATTTGGTGGGCCGTATCTCCCAAACCCCTCACCCGATTGACCTAAAATTTGGGATTTGGTGCTGTGAGATCACACTCAACAAGTACACTAAGTTTCATCAAAATCAAAAATGGTCGGGTTAAAACCATTGGGTGATTTGACATGGAATGACCCGATAATGAACAAGACTAGTCAAGTTCATTGTCCGTCTCATTGTGACTTAACCAAGTGCAGTGCATATCACTAATGCACGAGCTAAAAACATGTATTATTTGTTTTACAAGATGAATCTAAAATATGGGTCTACAATATGAGTATAAAGTCAAAAAATTTATGGTTGTTATCACCAAAATTCACTCCTGTGCGTATGGTTAAATGTAATGCATGCACGAGTGATCCATTTCTACACTTCTCATTGGCTACATTCTTGAACCCATTTTATTATTATTCAATCATTATTGATTGACTAATTGACTTTTGATACATAATCAAAAGGAAGTGTGGTGTGGTGTATGATACACTTTTGTGCACAATAAACAGTGCATAAAGGTTGTTATAATGCATGCTTGTGCACAGTTAACATTCAATTATTGAGTGATTGCTAGATGCTGCTTATAAGTATCGGCTTGCATGGTGATGTAGATATACAGTAGGCTTGCGGTTGCACCATGTGAGAGAGAGGGAGGATTGTTCTTTCTTGAGTGTGTGTAGTCCTGAAAAGGACTGGTGGTGTAGTCTTGAAAAGACTGATTGTTGGTTATCTTTCTTAAAATAGCTTATAGTTCTAAGGAGAACTATAGCGCCGGTTGGAGAGGATAGGTGGCGGGAGTGGCTCGACGTTTCAAACAGGTTGACTATCTGTCGTCAGGAGTGAAAGAAAGATTATCGCGAGTCCTTTTTAGGACTTCCCAATCTTCCCTCTCTCTCACATGGTGCAACCATTAGCCTACTGTATAATACAATGTTGTCTAACAAATATTATATCCCTCATGTATAGTTGTTTGCATTGCGATTGTACAGAGCACGAAAAAGGTATAGACAAGTACTATCTACCTGAGATAGTACTTATTGTAAAGTAATTTTTTGCTGCTACCCCACTTGCCCACCCTTGCCCATTGAATACGCGAAATGTCAAAGTCAAAGTCAATGTCAATGTCAAATGAGCGTGCATCGACTGTATTACATGTATGCATGTTGCGCTTTGTAAAATCTAGCTGAAGCTAAACTGTCTGCAGAATCCGTTCTTATTATTATGTAAAATTCACTTTAGATAGACCTTATTGCCGATGTGGGATATAAAACAAATATTAACCTCCTTTACTCGGGCAATGGATACAAACTATCATCGCCTCGGTAATGATAGTTTGCACCATTACCCTTGTAGTCGATTAATATTTGCTTACTATATTTCACAATAGACAGTAATTAATATTTTACAAAATTAATCGAAGACAAGTGTATAATCATGACAGCAATTAAAACAAGTTGCGATTCAGTCTATATATATTCTTAGCATTCACAAATCTTAAAGGGATCCGGTAACTTTGTCTCAGATTCTGAAACAAAATTCTGGATTTAGCTCATGATGCAATGATAATTATAAACCTTTAGGTCAGTCAGGAGCCCCATGACTTTTACAAGCCGATCGCCTGTCTGATTATCAAGATATTTATGATTGGGATTACAAATTTTGAAAACCGTTCGCCTGACGGTTTTCATAACACTACAGTCTATTGGGGAAAATGAGTATGGTAAAACCGGTCACTCAAAGATTTTTACTTTTTTGAGGCACTTCTTGATCATTTTGAAGTGCAATTTTTTTAGGGCTTCAATATTACACCATATCACAGACACTGATAACACTTAGGGCCGTGTATCTCAGATTTAACATTGTTAAACGATCCCTTTAAGGGGCAAGTCAAACCCATTTACAACTTTAATTGAATAAATAGAGAATTTTTTTTTTATTAAACAGTGTCACTGAAAGTTTCATAAAAATATGATGAAAAATCCACATCAAGCATTGTGGATAGCAATAGCATTCATGCGCAAATATGGAATCTTAAAATTTTGCATCATTTCATGAAACAGTGATGTGTATCAAATGGGCTGTATACAAATAATAAGTTAATGATGGCATCCCCTCACTATTTCCCATATACACACCTGTATAAAACTTGTCCTTTCTATTATGATAAGTTACAGTAATGGTGATTTTGCACAAATTCAATGAAGATTTACATTAACAGAGAGGAAAAATGATATTTTTATTAAATTTATGTTCAATATGGATAGAGTAAAGTGAGGGGATCATCATGAACAAGCTAATTTACATACACCTTATGCGATACATATCACTGTTTCATGAAACTATGCATAACTTTGAAATTCCATTCCTTTCCAATTTTCAACCGATTTTGATGAAACTTACACTGTTTTGTCTGTTTAATTTGTCCATTTTATTGTATTCATCTTGCAAATGGGCTGGACTTGCCCTTTAACCATTCAATATTGCAGTATTTGTAATTTGCAAATAGTTCAAGAACATGAAAGTTTCTCATTTCCAGGCCCGATAGCTCAGTCGGTAGAGCAGTGGTCTCGTAATCCAGTGACCCAGGTTCGAAACCAAGGCAATGCTCTAGTGCCCTTTAAAGGCATTAATCCTCATAACCAGGTCCCCCGGAGAGGACCTAAAGCCGTCGGCCGTCTGGTTGCTTACTTACAAGCATTTATGCTTTCTTAGCAGTCAGGTAAAATAACCACCACCAATACCACTTTGTTTGGACCTCTATTCCCTCAAAATGTCAATTCATAAAAATCAGAGGTCATTTAATTGAAACCCTGTGTAGTTGTTTAAGGAAAGCAAAAAATATCAAATCTGATTGTTGAAAGCTGGAATGAAATGAGAACAAAGATATTGCAAATTTTCAAGTAAAATTGAACTGGGACAGTGATGATAATGATGACGGCTAATACTGCCCTTCCACAACAAAACAGCATACCGGTAACTGACATTTTAGTGTTTCTGAGATATAGGAAGAAACATGCATTTTGATTTGCTATCAAAAGTGTTTTAATGTTTTTAGTCAGTGTTGACTTATCAACATAGGTATTTACAGTATTACCCTAAATTTTAGTATAACATGTGGAACTTGATGTTCTGAGTCACCCACACTAACTAACTCAATTTGGAAAGAAATGTCAGTTATGCTGTTTTGTCAAGGAAGGGCAATATAGCGCCGGTGTCCACCTCTGATAGGCGCTCACGGCGTACCTAAGATCTTGGTTGCAAGAGAAGAAGGAACCTCTGGAACAGATTTGATGGAAGCTGGTCGGTAATAGTCTAATTCATCTAGAGTATCTTTGACAACATCGGTGGGTTTGGCTTTCAAGGCGGCCTTATGTCTCATCTGCGATGCCTTCCTAGCATGGGCTGGGCAATACCTGAATCAGATGAAGACAATACTTCTTGTTAACACATGCATTATTAGGTGGTCTGTCAATATCAAAATCTAGAACTCTGTGGCGGCGAGGGGCATTGGGTATAGTTGTTAATTGATTGTGTATGTTGATTTTGTAGATCTAGATATATTAATTATATAGAATAGAATCTAGAATACCTGCATTCTCGGCCCAATTATGAAAACAAATTACTACCGGTATGTAAAAACTAAAGAAAGAACATAAATACATCTACTATAAACCTTACACTGAAATGAATACAAAGCACCAACTTTGTTTAACCTAAGAAATGATTATTGAACTGTCCTATGAAATGATGTATCAGAATTCAGAAATTCAAATTAAGAATAATGATCACACTGATATGATTTATAAGATATAATTAAGTATCCACTAAAAATAGAATGTAAAAAAAAAAGACCAATTATTACAGTATCCAAGCCAAATAAAAACAAGATTCTTCCTTTTCCCTTCCCCTATACTTTCTATAAGTAGGAATGACCTTATCAAATTATGGTGCCAAAAATCCATCAAAGAACAACAAGTTTCATTGATGAAATTTCCTTATACTTTCGCAAAAACAAAAACAATTGAAAACAAATTATATCCAGTAATCATGCCAAATAAAATCAAGATTCTCCCATCTCCAATTTACTATTTAGAAGAAAGAAAGAAAACAAATTTGTAATACCAGTAACGGTAATTCTTAGCTTATCAAATTATTCACTCTGCCCATAAATTCCAACATTGTTTTGTTTGGGGAGGGGGCTTCGCAAGTCATGAATGAACTGACCTAATTCCTTCCTCTGTCTAGTACTGCTTTCAAACTGGCTTCTTTCGGAGTCACACCGATGAAAATACAGATTTAATTTTCCTTATGTAAACAAAGGTAAACCCGCCTTTTCCCTGCTGTCGTTTTCATACTGCCGTTGAAATTCACTCGCTATGGCGAGCCCTTGCCGGAAGTGAAGAATTATTATGTAATCATTAAGCCCGCACCCCATCTAGCTGGCATGCAGCATGTTCAACAAAAAGTCAACAAACACAGCTGGTTACGATAAAGCGCGCATACACTGCAACATTAGGCCATTTTAATCGCTGTTTCTCCTGAACGCATTCACAGTGGCTGTTTCATCGGTGTCACACCGATAGAATGAGAATTTCTTCTGCTCTTGAGCAGAAGAATTTAATCGCCTATTTCTTTTCTTTTCATCAGCTATTTAATCAGCTTTTTCTCCTCTGTAGCATTCATAGTGGCAGTTTCATCGCGATGCGTACGGATGCATCCAATGAAAATCAGGCCAGTTTGAAAGGGGTATAGGTCTGGCCATTAGGCAACATGTACTGCAGTCACTCAAAATGTTCAATTCATTTGTGACTGTTTTCACATCGCGCAATAAAAGCTTACCATGATTCAGAATCATTTCTGAAGTATAATATAGTGCAATCCTATTCAAACTCTTAATTCTTATTATTAAAGAACAATTTCCAGCGAATTACAAATAATAACAAATAATAATGATGCAGGCGTACAAACACATCTGCAGCTCGTCAGACTTCCTATTGCTGTGGCGTCTCGGGGTTGACGGGGTAATATACATGTCTTTTTTTTTCACAGGGTCGTGTCACTTGTTTTAAATTTCTTGTGAGAGGCCTGGTTAGATCATTGTTAATGTTGATTTTTCGCAATGTGTCCTAGCTTGCCCAGCAGAAATTAGCAGCCACAGGAAATGGTGTTTACACGTTTATTATCCTGATTGATAGTAATGATTATGAAGGCTACTGTACATCTCAAGTGCAGTGTCTGTTGACTGCTGATGAACAAGTAGAAAACTGTGGGAAATTCTTGAATGTAACAAAATACTATTAAAATATACATTTACAAATCCATTTTACATGTATACAGTTATATCTAAGTTCTGAACACATTTTTGCCAGGTTATTGACAAAACAAAATACAAATTATAGATGTAAAACAAGTAATTTTAGCACTTTTTCTTCAAATTTTCTGCTACACTGACTTCAAGACTTCAAGTTCAAAATGAAGAAAATGTTATGGTCGGTTGTAAGTGTCATTATTTCTCTTCTCGACATTAACACATACCCCTCTTTGCGATCAGCCTTTGGGGCAGGCTTATGGCATTTCTGTCCAGTCTTGGTAGATACAAAGTTGCACTGCTTAAATGAAGAAGACTTGTCTTCTAGAATGTGGTTCATACAGTATTCGTATCCCTCATAGCGGTCTTGCATGCAGATGCGGTGAGGGTAGTTGCAAAACAGGCTCTCGGATCTGCCTGCCTTGCGGCTCGAATGACCACCTTTAGAACGATACATATTTCTGCAAAAACAAATAAAGAGAGAAAAGATACATTATAAACATGTAAACTTTTGCTTTTCAGACTCACCTCAGTGATTCACAATGTACAGGCCACAAGCTAGAAAAGTCTACCGGTACATAAAGATCTACCCATGGCATGAACAGTAAAGGGTCATTCCATGTCAAATCACCCAAAAAATCTGAAAATCTTAACCCGATCATTTTTTATTTTGATGAAACTTAGTGTACTTGTTGAGTGTGATCTCACAGCACCAAATCCCAAATTTGAGGTCAATCATGTGAGGGGTTTGTAAGATGGGGCCCACCAAATTTTGAGATTTTTTTCAAAAATGGGGGTGGCGGGCCTACCTTTGAACCCTTGTATCTCGGGACCTAATGGGTCAATCTTCACAAAATTTGTATTGTTGGAAAGGGTATTCAATAAGAATTCCAAATCTGCCGCCATTTTGAAAATTGGTACAAGTTGGGGTACTTTGACCTCTTGACCTAAGATTTGACCTTGAAATTGACCTTGTGGATCACGTGACCTTGACAACATTTTTCATGAAATGTAATCTCTGACATGTTTACTTAAACATATAAAAGTTTCAGAGATATAATATTTTTTGTTTAGGAGCAATAAGGATTGAAAGTATCCATACTTACAGATATTCACAATAAACCCTATTATAATGTATACAATACATGCAATATGCACAGTACAACATACATCTTCCACATGCTTTTTTGTTCTAGTCATATCCATTCTAAATGTCAGCAGTACTTGAATAAAAATAAAATGATAAGTTCATATAGGCCTAAAGGGTTAACAGGATGTATGGCTTTAGGCCTCTGAGTCGGTTCTAGGATAATTACCCCCTGGAAAATTAACCCCCAATAAATGCCCCCCCCCCCCCAAGGACAATTATCCCCCGAGGAGTATCACACCCAGATGACAATTACCCCCCAGAAAATTACCCCTCAAGGATAATTACCTCCCCCCCAAAAAAAATCTGCTTTGATTAAAACCAACTTATTATCAGGATGGACTTTTCCTTTAACGAATAGGGGGAGGGGTAATTGTCCGGGGGGTAATTGTCCGGGGGGTAATTGTCCTACGGTGTAATTGTTCGGGGGGTAATTGTCCTCGGGGGAGGGACAGATTGTCCTAGGAAGTAATTTTCTAGAGGGTAATTGTCCTCAGAGGGGGGGAGGGGGGACATTTCCTGTGGTTAATTTTCCAGGGGGGATATTATCCTAGAACCGACTCAGAGGCCTAAAGCCATACATCCTGTTAACCCTTTAGGCCTATATTAACTTGTCATTTTATTTCTATTCTTGTACTTCTAGTACTGCTGACATTTAGAATGGATATGCCTAGAACAAAAAAGCATGTGGAAGATGTATGTTGTACTGTGCATATTGCATGTATTGTATACATTATAATAGGGTTTATTGTGAATATATGTAAGTATGGATACTTTCAATCCTTATTGCTCCTAAACAAAAAATATTATATCTCTGAAACTTTTATATGTTTTAGTGAACATGTCAGAGATTACATTTTATTAAAAATATTGTCAAGGTCACGTGATCCACAAGGTCAATTTCAAGGTCAAATCTTAGGTCAAGAGGTCAAAGTACCCCAACATGTACGAATTTTCAAAATGGCGGCAGATTTGGAATCCTTATTGAATACCCTTTCCAACAATACAAATTTTGTGAAGATTGACCCATTAGGTCCCGAAATTCAAAGGTAGGCCCGCCACCCCCATTTTTGAAAAAATCTCAAAATTTGGTGGGCCGTATCTCCCAAACCCCTTACATGATTGACCTAAAATTTGGGATTTGGTGCTGTGAGATCACACTCAACAAGTACACTAAGTTTCATCAAAATCCAAAATGGTCGGGTTGAAACCATTGGGTGATTTGACATGGAATGACCCTAAAACCCTTTTCTCAGGTGACCAGGTTTAGACTTCAGTTTGCAGGGAAAGACATTCCAATTTCATAGCAAACCTGTGAGCTCGAGAGCAGAGCAAGCAAAATATTTCAAATAAGTATTCATGCAATTAAATTAAACTGTTAACGACAAAGGAATTAAGTTGCTACCAATTTTAAGGGTTACAGAATGACATAAGGTGCACTGATCTACATGTATACCTGATTTTGCAAGCAATTTTAAGTGTTACAGAATGACATTCACAGAGCATTTTTAAGTTTGAAATAAACCCATTTAACATATCAAAAGGATAGTTGAGTTCTGTTGCAGAGGGCGCTACACAAAATAATTTTTTGTGAGATAATGAAAAACTGAGTGTCAAATTTGAAAGAACATACAATTTAAATGACAAAATCATCTTTGATTGATCAAAATCGGTTCAGAGACGGCTGAAATATCCATAAATATAACAATTTCTAATACCTGTGTACCACCACAAATATTAGATAATTTGAAAAAGCATTTGAAAAAACGAAATAGTGCCTTTTACGTCGTATTACGGACAATGCCGATGTTGGCTTTTTTGTTGGCATTTTCGTGTTGGTTACATTACATGTACGCACAACCAGCCGGCCCATGTATTGTGATTTTTAACAAAATAATTAATTAACGGTCACCATATTTTTTTGAAAGTGGAGCTGAATTGGTATGATCGTATTGGCTAAATTTCACACATTTTGGGGTCTTAAATTACCTTCATAGCAATTTTAAGTTCTAAAAGGGCACTAGAAATGTCATAGATAACAATAAGAGCAATAACCATGCACTTTGAAGGCATTTGCGGTCTGAAAACAGAACTCAACTATCCCTTTAATAGATATCTACAAACTAATGGTACCATATGGTATGAGGTACTTACACAACTACATAAATATTGAAATTCATTTACATGTAGCTATGCTTTTTTAAGGATTCAAATAAAAAGGACAGCGCTTTTCATCATTCGTTATCGATTGCCAAAATTCTGTGAAGTTTAAAGGTCGGGTGACATCCAAACATTAGTTGATTCCTGTTGATGTGCAGGGCTGCATACAACTCATATTTTGTTATTCAAACATAATGATGATGATTCATTTGTATTGCGCGATATACCGGTATCTGTTTAAAAAATCATTCAAAGACGCAAGCTCCTACAACAATGTTGGCATTTAAATGTCTGAAGGAAGATGTGAGTTTTGAGTGAAGTTTTGAAGTGGTCCAGGTTGTCAATTTTGCGAATAGATGATGGGAATTCCACAGGCGAGGAGCAATAGAGGAAAATGCCTGGTCTCCATATTCTTTGAGGCAAACATCTAAATATATTTTGAAGATTTTTACATATTTTTAAAAATAATTTTCTCATTCACCGGCTGGGTGCCGGCCGGTAAGCTTACGCCACCCGTTATGAGCTCCGTCCTATGAACAGGTACACCCCATGGCTCCCGTGCCCAGGCCGGGGTCGTCAAGGCGCCCGGACGAGGGCCATGCGGTGCACTGAACTATGCATCCTCTATATCTCAAGCTGTGTTGTATTGAGAATTGACAGGAAAAATCTTGAGGGGCCTGTCCAGAGCCCGAATGGAACCTGTACGGTGCCCACGGTGCCTTCAGGCTTTACGGGCCTTGCGGTCGAATGAAAAAGCTGGGAGAATTGGGAGCAGCCAACTCAGCACCATAGAAACTGTACTAGGGTGTCTGAACGATTTTTACCCTGGTTGGATAATTTAAAAAAATCCAATACTTTTCAAATTTCAAAAATTTCACGATAGCTTGCTCATTCAGCTCCCAAATTAATTTTTTTCATTCGAAAAAGACTTCTCGACAGCAGGATTGCCCGTCAGCCATCTTGAATTGAGTAAAATGAATATTCATTATAAAGATGCCGAAAGGTTGATAGACTCCACCCAAATGACCTATCACAGATGTACGTACGTGCACGCGCCCGGAAGTGAGCCCTGCATGAACTAGCCCTGACCATAGAGATCCTGTATATAGACCCCCTGATCGATGATGATGTACGTTAATAATACAGCTAGTCCGTTGACCCGGAAATATATCTTGCGGGTCATACATCACAGTTCAAATACCGTAAATCTCCGCACACTTTTTTGCCGCCAAAAATAATTAAAAGTCGGGGGTGCGCCCTATACACAGGTACAGAAATTTTTTTTTTTTTTTTTTTTTTTTTTTTTTTAGTTTCGATTTATGGCGTTATGCCAGGAAATGTCTCCCAGCTCAGTAATCAGTGTGTTGACTCATGTCCATGGTTGACTCACTACTCGGAAACTACAACAACACTAAAATTTGTCCGTCATCTTGGTTTGAAAGTAATCTATCTAATACTAGATCTCAATGTAGTTTATAATAATTCCTCAATTTTTTTTAATGGTGTACCACAAGGTTTTTTTTTTGGTCTCAAAATTTGAAAATTTGACATATTTCTTCGTTGGGTCACATTTTTTAGGTCAGCCATGGGCATAATTTTTTTTTTTTTTTGTAATAATTAAAATGAAAAAAAAAAAATCAAAGGGGGGGGGGGGTTTTAAGGGGGGTTTTCGGCAAGATTACACACATTAAACTACCAAAGGGGGATTTAATCCCCCCCCCCCCCTGCGTACACACCTGCATGGGACTCACTTCTTTTTTAGCATTTTGGGCCATCAACCTACTTTAACTAAAGTTTAAATGGCTTTTGAAAATGGCTCTAAACTTCAAAGAAATACACTCTTCAAGAAGTCCAGTTTGCCATCAGTTTGCCTTTGGTTGGAGAGAGGGTGGGGGTGAAAGAAATGAGAAAAAATTGAGTATGCCTACCTAACTTATTTACTATATAAACAAAAATAATAACAAATCCCTTTTAATTGAAATTCATAAATTGAATCCACGATCTTAAATTTAAAAACTCTGGGAAAACAATAAATGCCCTTTAAATCCTTGGCGTGGGTTCACAATCACAACATGAGAATAGAGACACCAGTATGTGCGGTGCACTGCCGTCGAGCTATCACAGAGTGTCCATCCATCCATCCATTCCAAAAGATATTTGATATAGCGCCTTTTCCTTTCAGTTACAAAGCGCTGCACACATGCTCGACAATGTTTGGGCCACTTAAAAACAAAAGTTAGACACTTCTCAGAGATCGGCAAAGTATATGTAGGCTGGTAATAAAGTAATTTCTAGCAGAAAAGATGTGACTTGAGTAGTTTCTTGAACTGGTCAACAGATGAGGCCATCTGCACAGCAGTAGGTAGTTGGTTCCACAGTTTTGCAGCAACCGATGGAAAAGACAATTCACCAGCACGTTTCTTAGAGAGACACTGAGTGAGCCAGATGGATGATGATGAGCGGGTATTTCGGACTCGAGGACGACGAACCAAGCAGTCAGCTATGTACGGGGGACATCGGTGGTTGAGAGACTTGTAGACCAGTAATAGGATCTTAAAAGCTATTCTCTGTCGTACAGGCAGCCAATGGAGTTCAAGTCGAAGTGGTGTTATGTGAGTCCGAAGAGGAGCAGAAAAGACAAGCCTTGCCGCTGAGTTTTGGAGTCTCTGAAGACGATCAAGGTCCCTCTGGCTGAGAACACTGAAGAGACTGTTGCAGTAGTCTAGTCTGGAAAGGATGAGAGCCCTCGCTGCAGCGTGGCATGTTGACTGATCAATAAACCGCCTCACCCTCCGCAGGTTACGTAGGTGGTACTTGATGCTTCTGCTGAGAAGGTTAACATGCAGACTTAAGTTCACAGATGGTTCAAGTGTTACTCCCAGATTGCGGATAGACTTACATGGTGGGAAGGATTTCTCACCAATCATCAGTTTGACATCATTCATTAGATGGGATGACCGATGATGCGGTGAAGCAGAGACAAAGAATTCTGTCTTGCCATCGTTGAGTTTGAGCTTGTTCGCATTCATCCAACGCTGAATTTCAGTGATACAACTACTGAGTCTGCCAAGCGCAGCATCAATTGCCACTGGATCAGTTGGGTCAAACATCACGTAGATCTGAATGTCATCTGCATACATATGAAAGAATACTCCATGAGCCCGAAGAATATCACCAATGGGACGAATGTAAATGGTGAAAAACAAGGGTCCAATGACAGAACCTTGTGGAATTCCATGTGGCAATCTACAAGCTTTCGAAAGCTGACCAGAGATTAGAACATGGCTGTTCCGGTCTTCAAGGTATGAATGGATAAGCTTGAAAGCGAGACCTGTAATACCAAAATGGTCTTCAAGACGATTCAGCAGAATGTTATGGTCCACCGTGTCAAACGCAGCAGACAAGTCAAGCAGCACCATCATTACTCCTTTCTGACTGTCAATGGCTTGAAGTAAATCCGTCTGAATCTTAAGTTGTGCTGTTTCAGTGCTATGGTGTTCTTTGTATGCCGATTGCATGGGCTCAGCAAGTCCATTATCCTGGATGTGCTCAGTAAGTTGTCTAAGCATTATTCGCTCGATAATCTTAGACCGAAATGGTATATTTGATACAGGGCGATAGCTCCGCAGATCATTTCTATCCATTGACGCTTTCTTGATGACTGGTAACACTAGTGCCTCTTTGAGATCTGTAGGAAAGACACCACTAGACACAGAGATGCCAACTTTTGGAAAACAGAAATAGGGAGGATTTGTAACCGACACCAAATAATGTGCGCGTAGCGCACATCTCGAGCGCGTAGCGCCCGACCCAAGCGGCCGGGGTCCAGGGCCCGCTTTAGGGCCCTGGAAGCTCTGGGGTTCTAGATGCTCTCTGGTGCAATCTGAGCCTTATTTTGCAACATTTTACATGTGTATTTAGTTAAATAATTCCCACTTTTTTGAAAATAACATACAAATTGTACAAAATGCATGATGAATTCCTTTCAGACTTCCGAATACAGGGGTACTGATACTGTATTCGGTCTTATACTTCTGAGACCATTTCTTGGTCTTCTTTTGCTGATTTTCCGCCATTTGGATTCTGTGTCAATATCCACGCATTGGTTACAGCGATCCATACATGTATGCTGAAACAATCTTTCGCTACTCTTTGTCTTTTATATGTCTTTTAACATAGTGGAATTACTACATGCTAAAGTTAGCAGACGATATTTCTCATTCAATTCACAGATATATATACTGATAAGCGTCGGAGGAAAAGGATGGTGATCGTAAGGTCGGGAGTTGGGGTGAATTATCGGGAGCCTCCCGATGAAATCGGGAGGGTTGGCATCTCTGTAGACAGAACCTGGTTCGTAAGGTGAACAAGTTCAGGTAGTACAACTCTGAGATGTTTCTTCAACAGCCATGTTGGTAGAGGGTCAAGGGAGCAACTCTTTGATGATGAACGTTTGATGATATTCTCCACTTCACTCTCAGATACTTCGGCGAACTCTCAGAACTGAAGACCTATCCCCTGATTACAGCAGGATGTGAACAATGGATCGGGATCATTGCCATCAAGTTCATTCCGAATCTTCAGGACTTTATCAGTGAAGAAGTTGGCGAATCTGTCTGCTAATTCAGCTGGCAAGTCATGTACAGGAAGAACCTTTTCATTGGTGTTCAGTAACCTATTCAGTACTTGGAAGGCAGTCTTTGGAGTACACTCCTCAAGAGCACAGGTAAAGTATTCACACTTGGCCATGGTGATGCACTTTTTGACATGAAGTTTTGCAGCTTGGAAAGCACTCAAATTTACATCAGTCTTGTGTTTCCCCCACCGCCTTTCACATCGGCGGCGTTCACGGTGTGAATCCCCTATTGTCGAGTTATACCACCTGGGCCTGCGACGAGCCTTGATGGTGACTGTCTTCATGGGAGCGGTAGAGTCAAGAGTCTCCTGGACGGCAGAGTCGAATTCCGATACGATCTTATTGATACGACATTCATCAGCAGTCCCATTATCAGCCTTAGGAGCATCAAGTTTAGCCGCGAGCTCAGAGGCAAAATTGGAGTGATCCATGTCTTTGAAGTTCCTGTATGATATTTTTGTTGATATCAACTCAGGATGAGACACTCTTAGAGAAGCACATACCACGTGGTGATCAGAGATATGATTGACGTGAACTTTGTAGTTCATCAAACTATCACCATCAACACGAGTGATGATAGGGTCAAGTGTATGTCCCAACCTGTGCGTTGGCTCCGAAATGTTCTGTGCAAGACCATTTGCAGAGAGTGAAGATAGAACATGAGCCACGTCTGATTTCCCTGGAATATCAAAATGAATATTCATATCACCCATCAGAACAAGCATACCTGGCAGCAGACTTGCAGCATCAATAAAATTGTCGAACTCTGATAAGAATGAGGAAGTACGTAAGCCATTTTTAGCTGAAGGAGGGGGTCTGTAGATAACGACAAAGTGAATGTCTCTCGTAGTGTTGGGGTAACCCGACACATGCTCCGGCGACGATTACTCCGGTGACAAATGCTCCGCAAAAAGCGACAATTGCTCCGCGACATTTGCTCCGCGACATTTGCTCCGACGTCAAATGCTCCGCCGACAGTTGCTCCGCCGACAATTGCTCCGTCGACAATTTCTCCGCCGACAATTGCTCCGCCGACATTTGCTCCGCCGACATTTGCTCCGCCGACAATTGCTCCGCCGACAATTGCTCCTCCGACAATTGCTCCGCCGACATTTGCTCCGCCGACAATTGCTCCGCCGACATTTGCTCCGCCAACATTTGCTCCGCCGACAATATTTCTTTCATGGGTTATTTTTTTGTATTGTGTGATTTGTTTTGTTGCTGTAATATTCAGGGCCGTAGCCAGCGTTCTGAGAAGGGGGAGGGGGGGGGGAGGTGCGTTTTAATTCCACGATCAGATGACACCGATGGGAAAAAAGTGATAAACCTTTGCGAAAGAGCCAATCCCTTTTTTTTTGGGGGGGGGGGGGAGCAGGTGCAGAAACTTTTAAATAACAGATAAACTGTGTTCAACCATTAATAGACCTTCTTTCAACAAATAGTGATTTTTCTTGGGCACTATATCATTTAAGGTTATATTTATTCCCTTTTCATTAAACGATGGTATACAGCGAGAGAGAGAGAGAGAGAGAGAGAGCTAAAAATGTAGACTTATGAATAATATTGAATAGCATCTTCCTGCTAATAATTTCCTTCCTTGATTAAATGGGCACGTTTATACCATAAACTGAACAGCGAACGTTCAACCCATGAATTATTGTCAACAATAATGAGTATCCAACAGAGTTTTTTTGCTGCAGGACGGGTCGGGCACATTAAGGCGATGTCAATTTTATTTTTTAGCGAGTTAGCGTAGCATGTGAGCGAGTTCTTTTGCACTTCTCTTTTGATAATAATTATAGGCATATTTGTTTACATAAGCAACTGTGTCGTCTTGTCCCTCGAAAGAGAGGGCACAAACACATTTAAAGGTACTATGTCCCATTTGCAGGCCAAAAAAATGAAAAGGTTAAATTCCAACGGCATTTGAAAGTAAATACTAATTTAGAACTTCCCTACACAAAAAGGGGGGGGGGGCTTGAAAATGTCTTAAAGTGGGAAAATAACGACTATTAGTCGTCGAATCGACTTAAGGGCTATAGAGCCAGTAAGTAATAGTCTGATTTTTAGACCATTGTACCGAATGGTCTTATGTTTTATGCCGCGCAAAGATTCAATCAGTTAAATTTTGGCTCTTACAAGAAGTGGGTTATTGATGTAGACAAATGCTCATGTACCCTTTACAGCTCATTTTATGTTTGTTATTATACCAAAGAAGAAAAAAAGCCAGTTTGTCCCTCAATAGTGTCTAATCAGTGAAGCCTAGCAAATAAACAGGTTTCCTTCATAATTTGAATATTAGGACACTGCTAACGTTTAACTTTCACAGATACATGCATGACATATTTATAATTCCTGCAAATGTCTACATATCTTGATGTTGGCTGCAAAAGGGAAATAGTATCTTTAATGGGATTTTTTTTTTTTATTTTTTTTTTTATTTGTTAATTTGGCGAACAAGGACGGTTAACATCTTAGGTTATAATCTTGAATATAATTTTTCTACATTACGTCCCTTAATTTGAATCAAATGGGCAAGTATTATTTCCGGATTTATTGTTTATTCCTTGTTGGCGAGCGAGCTAGTTAATCACTAATGATTATTTCACGAGCATGTAGTATATTTCATACTCCATTTTATTTCTAGTTTTTCTCCGACGTGTCCCGACGTAGCGCCGGCAAGATTTACCGTCATTAATCTTCCTATATTCTATTTTGTGTCCGTTTTTTTCTTGTCTTCAGCCTTTTCTTGTCTCTTTTCTTGACCTTTTCTTTTCCATGTTTTCTTGTCCTTTTATTTTCTTTTCTTTTCCTTTCTTCCTATCTTTTCTTTTCCTTTCTTCCTATCTTTTCTTTTCCTTTCTTCCTATCTTTTTTCCCCTGCAAAATGGAGCATTTGTTTTCAACGGGGTACTTTGGGGGCGGAGCAAATGTCGGCGGAGCAATTGTCGGCGGAGCAAATGTCGGCGGAGCAATTGTCGGCGGAGCAAATGTCGGCGGAGCAATTGTCGGCGGAGCAATTGTCGGCGGAGCAACTGTCGGCGGAGCAACTGTCGCGGAGCAAATGTCGCGGAGCAATTGTCGCTTTTTGCGGAGCATTTGTCGGCGGAGCAATCGTCGGCGGAGCATGTGTCATGGAACCAGTGTTGGATACCAACGCGTGTTCAAAGGTTACTGTATCAGGAAGAATACCAGGAACAAGTTGCAGATTGAGTTCACTCTTAGAAAGAATCCCTATCCCCCCATGATGATCCTCGTCGGATGATCAGGGGACATTTAAGAACGAGTAACCCGGTGGTTTAAGTTCACCTATTATAACATTATCATCCTCACGTAGCCAGGTTTCAGTCAAGAATAAAACATCTACATTATGTTCAATAGCATAGTCAGCCACATAGCAAGTTTTGTTGCGTGCAGAGTGGACGTTCCAGTGCCTAACATCAAGTTCATTCCTGCTTGATTATCAGATGACAATTTACTTTCCACATTATTATGTACATGTACATGCTTTGATTTATGCATGTGGGCACCTCCACGTCTGCCCCTTACATGTAGCAAGCCATTGTCCTTCAAAGCACAATAAGCATCAAAAGGTATTTGTTTGATAGCTTTACTTCTTAGTGCAAGCAGCTGGGACCTGCTGTATTTCAATGGCTGTAGGCACTGAACCGATCCATATCTATTGTTGACCATATCCTGTTGGTGGTGCACAAAGCACTCATTTGCATTCCAATAGCCAACAAAGTGAAAAGGCTAATGTGTATAATGGAAGCACAAGTTGCATGTAGGAAAGTCACATCCAGGTACAAGAAAAACACATCAAAAATCCACCAAGAAGATTACGATAAAATCACTCCAATCTTGATCAGGAGATGCTCTGAAACATAAACTCAACATGATCCAAATTTTGAAGTGAAAAACAAAGAGAAAGTAGCCCAAAACAGATGACATTTAGGGAGCAGAAGTGTGTGTGTGGCAGCAGCAAAACAGCGCCAATATAATATTGCGCCAATATAATAGAGTGTGTGTGTGTGTCATTGGGTTTTCATACACAGACCTGCATCAATCAGATATGATTACTGAAAAGACACTGCCTGAATTTAATTGGAATTTAATAATAATTTTCCAAAGATCAGAAAAGCAGTCATTACAATTATTTGATTTAGATTGAAACACACAAAAAAAAATTCTGACAAAATTTGATTAAATTTTCACTCTATAAATTGACAAAGATTACACAAGCTTGTTCTTGAATTTCTTAAAATGTCACTTTGAAATTCAAAGTTCACTTGCATGATGTGCGAGAAAAATTGCGAGTGGAAAAACACAAACATGTATTATTGGTCTTGTGATCGCTTTAAAATCTGTTTAGGTTACGTTAGCATAATAATTCCGTCGAAATATATATGTATTTACTAATTTGTTCGCCAAATGCTGCAAATCCTGCCTCAGTTTCGATATTTGAAGCCTCAGATTCATGCACCGTTTCAGATCTTGATGGGACGGCAAGCGGCGGGTGCAGTGAGGCGCCACGTGGCGCCCCAGGTCGCCGAGCGAAGCTGGGCGCCTGCTCGCTGTAGTCACTTTCGCTCAGAGCGTATCGACTAGGGGTATAGTTGTTTTCATCGGATTGGCACTCTAGCGCCATCTCGCGGTCATTCTTAATATTAACATGATCGTATTCTCCAGTAAATTCTCTTTCTTCTTGTATCAAAATTCAATTTAAAGTATGTTTTTCTGATATAGAAAAATTGTTTCAAACTTTTCACTCTGATTTTTCACGATCTTTTTGAAACATACCCCCATCATTTTTTATAGAAAATAAAGCTTAAGATGTGCTCTTTCCAACCAGTGGATTTTTAAAACTCAAAGACAAATGGCATTCAAGCGCATTGAGCTAAAACTAGGGATACAAATCGGCGATCAAATAAAAATGACAACAAACGAAGTGACACGGTACGAATTAGAGGGTAAATCTCAAGCAACTGTGTCGTAAGTAATTGATTGATTTTGATGAAAATGACATGACATGAAAGACAGAATCATGAGCTTTCGAGAGACATATAATTTTATAATATTTATTTTTTCCATGATATCCCCGGTATTCGGTCAGACAGCCGTTTCAACAGTTGTAACAACTTAAAAAATAATTTATGAGCCACAAAACTTGCACAAATCAGGCAGCTGAACAACTTTTCTTTACTCTCAAAATTAAATCAGATTTAGGGCCCTGGAAAGATCTCCAACTTAGCTCGAAATTGGTCAGTGTCGCACAACCAAAAAATTACTTTTTTTTTACGAGGGCTCTTTTCAGATTTTCCCTTAAAAAAATAGCCCCCCTTAATTATTTTGCGGTGGCTATTTTGGAGCTCAGGGGGGCTTTTTTTTTTTAAAGGTTGTATTTTTTTTAAACGCGGTTTTACCTAATTAAATTCCAAGCAAAGGCAAATATAGATACAATTGTAGCATACATATGTCATGTAGAGTATTGCAGACATTCAGATACCCATGATTTATTCACTTTGTGTTAAACGTGTGGCTTTATGATTTACATATACATGTAACTAAAACTTGTCAAAAGGAGTGTTTTGTTTAACTTTTCGTTTTTCATATCCTAAGAAAATATTATCACTGACATGCGGGCTAGGAATTAATTTTTTTATGGGGGCTACTTTTCCCCATTGCCTAAAAAAAAACCAAGGGGCTACTTCCTTAAAGCCATATTGTAAGCTGTAACAATAAGTTGTGTTTTTCCTTAGCCATCATACTACTAGCAACCAAATTGGTAGGTAATATGTTATTTAGTCTTTTTTTCTGTCCCAAATTTAATTGTTATCATGGACAATGCAATCCCATTAAAAAAAAATGTAGACCAACTCCCTTTAAAATTGTGTTATTTAGACCATTTATAACCATTAAATGTGAGTAAATATTTTTACTGTTGTCCCACATACCGATGAAGGGTCTATTTGTTATGCCGAAACATGCAAAATCATGGCCTTATTTTTTTTTTATAGACTCTAATTCTAAAGGCCAAGCCAAAGCTAGTTTCATTTCGTAGACAGAAATTGATGTCATCATCACTCATGACAATTGGCCTGGCATCGATCATATATAAATAATTTAATTTAATTAAACAGTTGTAAGAAAGATTCTAAGGAGTAGGAACATCCTTTATATATTTATTTACGGTTTTTTTATAACAAAATTCAATTTCTGTGTACGAAACTTGCTTTATACCGATTTTACAGGAAAAAATCCGGCATTGATTTTGCACGTTTCGTTATTACAAATATATCAGTATATGGGACAACAGTAAAAAATATACTCGCATTTAATGGTTTTAACTTTTAAATAACACAATTTTAGACGGAATATCATTTTTTTTAATGGGATTGCATTGTCCATGATAAAAATTAGGGCCAGAAAAAAGACTAAATAATCATATTACGTACCTATTAGGTTGCTAGCAGTTGAGCTCTCGTCACTCGCAAATACTTATTTGCTTCATACAAGGAGCGTGCGGGCGCGCGCTGGAGCTGAGCTAGTACGTTTCTGTGTATTGTGAACGTGTGCGAACTGCGTATGCATTCATGCTGTGCACGAATGGCAAGGGTATCGTATAAATACCTCTTGCACATCGTCAAGTGCGTCATTTGCAAATTAGCTGCGATGGAGTAAACACGCCTGTCCGGCCGCCGGGAGCTTAGGCGCAGGCAGGCGGATACCGCTGTAGATCTAGCTACAGTAGGTACGACCGCCGATCCGCTGCAACTCACAAAACTTTTAAAATGTTGATGGAAGTTTCTAGTTTTGGAGTTGGTAGTTGGAACGGAGATTTCACTCAGACACATCAATAAATTGGTTTATTAATTCATAGGGAATATCAATTTATGGCGGGGGCGATTTTTCAAGATATATTGATTTTTTTTCGCCCTCGTCTTGATTTTTACCGTGGCGATTTCAGAGGTTTAGGGGGCAAATCGGCCGTCGCCACCGTGTATTTTTTTCGTTGGTGTCGCACAACTTTCTGCACTTCCGCGTTCCCTTAGCACATGCGCTAACACGCATAGCCATATGTAGAAGTCTATTGCGAAACAAATATGTGTGCTGTCGCAATGAATTTAGTATGTGTGTGAAGAGAATCACTTCCGTGTTTACTCCATCGCAGCTAATTTGCAAATGACGCACTTGACGATGTGCAAGAGGTATTTATACGATACCCTTGCCATGCGGTATTGCTCGGCCAGTATTCGGTCAACGCATTGACATTCAGTGCTTTATCGCGCAATTGTGTGAAAATAGTGCGCAAATACGCTTTGCTCCTTGGCAACGGAGATACCACGCACAAATCGCGTGACCGAATTCTATTCGGCACGACCGAATTCTGGGCAGAAAAATGCTCCGTCTTCTTTTGGAAGTATTTTGCTTATCATTATTCTATATTTTAAGTGACTATGAAATCCTGTTAGAGAAATAAATTTCTTTTCTTTTGATGGGTAGATTGCCAAATAAAAGAGGTAAGAATTCAAAATATTAGCGATTTTCCCTTAAGTGACCGAATACTGGGCGCTCTACCCTACTACTAGATCTAGATCTACTCATCGACACTGTCACTAGACTAGACTTAGATGTCTAGATCCACAATTTGAATTTTTAAATTATTCTTTAACATCACAGTAGGGCCTAAGTTGGAAAAAATGTATTTTACTGCTACTTAGGTGTCATAAATTGTCACTAACGTACAGATTTTTAGTGAAATCGGTTGAGTTTTGTACAGTGGCGTTTGAAATGTTGAGAATCAAAAGCACAGCTTTACTACACAGCCAGGATAGTAATCGGTAATGCACCTAAATCTAGTAGGCCTATGTGTGCTCCAACTCCAGCAAAGCATAGAGTCAGAGTCAATTGATTGTAGTACTGATCAAGATCTACTACTAGGGCTAGGCCTATAGTAGTAGGCACTTCAGGTGAAAATGATTTTAATAACTAATCAGTTTAAAGGCCCACTGCACCACTTGTAGCTACTTGCGCCCTCTATATATTTCCCTCTACATGTTATTGAAAATATGAGAAAGATGATGATAAAATAAATACATGTTGTAAGTGCAACAACCCTGCCTATCAATCATTCACTCTTTAAAGTGCAAGTCAACAAACCTCATTTCAAAACAACCTTTCAAACTAGCCTATATTTTCAGCCATATTTTTAACACAAACATTTTCTCTTCGGCAATTTGACAATTTTTTATCATGTTATGATAAAAACTGTAATTAAGATAAGTGATGATCATTTCAATAATAAATAATAAATCACATTGCTATCACTGTTTTATAGGTCGAACAATTCGAACACCCAATTACAATCGCGGGTCTGCAGTCACATTGATCAGACTAGCTTTGCATCCATCGAAGCAAACCGCAACACACGAGATCAACAACTTGCTTACACTCCAAAAAAGTATCAAAACATGGCTAGGAAAAGTGACCAAACGATCGCTTTGACTTACTGAAACATTGTCAAACTTTAAGCAAATATGGTATGATATCATATTTTTATACCCACTAAGTTTGAGCGAGCTCAGACAAATATTTGTTAATGTTGCCGGCAAAATCTTTCTTGTATGTCGCGTAACTTTCAAACCGCACAGGCGATTTCCACCAAACAAAGTCACAATCTTTAACGAAGATATATACGATCGAAATTGTCGTCATTATTATGTGTTCGACCAATCACAATCAGCGTAATAAAGGAAGAAGACAAGCAGGCAAAAAATTAAGTTTTTCATTTCGGGGGCTCCGTTTCAAATTTTGGGAAAATTTTCGGGGGCTCTTTTTTTCCATTTCGGAGCCTCTTTTCTGGGGCTACTTTTTCATTAATTCATAAAAGGATAGGCCTACAGCCCTATAGTTTGTTGAGATTTGTTTAGTAGGCTAAGGACAGGTTTCGGGCTTCCTGCTTCATAATTGCCTATTAAACAAGAAACCCCTTTTTCTAGTTCAATAACTAAGTTTTCATGCATTGATTTGATGCAAGAACTGTAACATAATAGACCCTAGATTATTTCTGGACATGAATTTCGATAATCATTTTTCAAAGTAAAATTTTCACAAGAAAATCAGACAGTCATTTAAAAACGTAGTCGTAGACATTAATAATACTTTTACTAATTCTAAGCTCAGGTTTCATAAATCTATTCACGAAACTATATTGAAATCGCGGCAATAATGATGCAAACCAACAGATAACAATTTCAAAGTGTCAAATCTCTTTGACTCGAGCTCAGCTAGCGCTAGCTCAGCTCAACTCACACACACTGCAGCGTAACTCCAGGAAGCTCCAACACCGGCGCCGCAGGCGTCGGAAGCCTGCGGTGCCGCTATTGGAGCTTCCTGGATCGAGTTAACTGCAGCTCAGCTCAACTCACACACTGCACAGCGGCAATGTATGCGTGTCAGTCACGGTGATTTTGTCTGATTTTCTTTACTTTGAAGAAATGATTATCAAAATTACGTAAATATGGCGAGAATAATCACAAAATAGGCTTTAATTTCATACCTCTATTTATGGAAACTTTATAAAATTGCGGCAATCGTGAATTCGTGATGGAAATTGATTGCAGTTTCGCGATGTTTAGTGGTAATATGGTCTAGGTTCAGCTAATTTGATCTACCAAAACAAAATCGACCACCAAAAACTCGACCCCTACGCTCCATCCCGATATCGCAACTGCGAAAATGTATGTGTTTTGGCGTACTTGCGTGCGACATGGTAAGCCAGGTAAGGAATGGAATAAGGTTCAAGTTTTTTTACGACCGATTTTTGTGTATACAATTTCACATGGAGATTCAGCGCGCGGACCAAGAAATGCACACAATGAATACGAAGCTAGAAGAGAGTGCGCGGCTGCTCGTAATCGTTACGGGGGCGATTTGAGATCATTTCACTTTTTGATGCCGCCCCCGAAATCGGATTTTGAGCCTATTTCAGGGGCTGTTTATGGTGTTTCCGGGGTGAATCCGCCCTCCGCATTCACAATGCATGCGATCTGTGTGTATGTGAATGGGCGCATCGGAGCATCGCGCGGTCAGTGAGAGTTGTCCGAGCATCGCGCACCCAATGTTGTGTGCTAAAACCCTTCCCATAGAGATTGTACGCTTCCCTATGTGGTCTACGTGCATTGCGCGACCATCCAAAATTGGTCAATGATTTTATGAAAAAATTTGAAATTCAAACCTTTATAACAAATGATCCTGAAGGTGAAACTCAATAAATGAGGTGTCATATGAAAGAGCAGGTTTTTCTCCATATTCCCCATCGGGGGCCACCCCAAGAATTCTAAAAATATCTTGGTCAAAACAGCGATTGAAATGTTGTTTGCATCCTAGCTCCAGAATTTGCCACTTTCCTGAGCTGCCGCCCCGCGGCTTAAGCAGGGCTAGACGTAAGGATAATATCCAGATGCTTTTTTTTTTGCTAGCCCCAAGGGATCATTTGTTATAACAGTTTGAAAATACCCTTCCCACATTTTTGGAATCAGCTAATTAGGGAGGCGTGAGCTCCGCTCAGTCCAAACCATGGTTACATCGCGTAACATGTGCGCTTATAGTGAATGAAAGTATGGGTGGCCGTTCCCGCCATAGAACCCGGAAGTGAATACACGTTGTAGTCAATGGCAATATCGCGGAGAGTTGTCTCCGCGATATTGCCATTGACTACAACGTGTATTCACTTCCGGGTTCTATGGCGGGAACAGTAACCTATACTAGTCAATGGCACATATCGCGGAGACAGCGTGGCTCAAGCTTGCAAGTCGCGCATTGGCTGAGCAACTTGCGTACGATATGCATACGCTTGCATATCGCGCGATACAGCTGTTTGGCTAAATTTAGCAAAACAACATAACTCTGCGTGTACGTCTTTTTCGTCGATTCTGAGCAAAATGCTATAAATATTTCAGCGTTTTGAAGGGGCTGTATCTTTTGATAGAAACATCGGCGAGACTTGAAATTTGAAATGTATTATTCTGATTACATTTTTAATTCAAATATCAAACAAAAATGGTGAAAAACGATCCCAAATTGAAAATTGAAAAATCGTTCAGACACCCTATATCTAGATCTAGATCTATATCTAATTCTAAGTAAGTCTAGAGTCTAACTTAAAGCCAGGTAAAGACCAGTTTTGGAAATGCACCCCTCTCAAAATATGAAATGGAAGCTCTTATTACCCATCATGTGAAAGAATATGTTTTGACTAATCTAATACGTGATGATACAAATTTTGCAGAGAAACCGCCTAGACCTCTAGGCTACTAATTGATATAGCCTAGATCTAGATTAGACTCTAGACTATTTCTGATTTGGTGAATTATTATATCTAGATCTAACAAAAAGTTAGATCTATCAGGACCTGATATAGACCTAACGCATGTATCGCGCACGTGTGTAGGTAAACAGCAATAACCATCTGATTTGGGTCATTTCTTTAATAAAACTGACATTAGTTGTTATAACGGAAAAACTGTGCACGAGCTACGAGTTCGTAATGACATGCACAGTTTTTCCGTTATAATCATTTTGCCTTCGGCGTAGACTAGAAAGAATGAGACTCGGCTGCAAGATTTTCTTCATGGATGTCGATCTTGACCCATAATTTCCTAAAAATGGACCATTAAACGGATTATTCCAGTCAAGTTGGTAAGTGGAACCGAAGTAGTTAAGTATTTAGCTAATTTAGGACTTTAAATGCATCGGATACGCATCCGGTAAAATATCAAAATTAGGGATTAAGTTTGGCCAAGTTTTGTGTAACGTTTCTTAGTACAAACGCGCGGCCACTACAGCGTATAGGGCTGTTCTGTCTCTAAAGAGAGAGCCGACCTACCCAAATCAGAGGCTAACGAACGAAAGAGACAGAAAAATTCGGTCTAGATCTATATAGAGTCTAAGTGCCTTTAATTCTCCCCCCAAAAATTGTCATTATAGTTAAGTAGTTTAAGAATGTGCATATTAATTATCTCGGTAACGGAAGGACATAAAAATGGACATGGTTTTTCCAGTTCATTAGTGTTTATCCAAACTTTGTGAAGTTGATGAAGCTTTCCACTTGACTGAAACACATTTTGTTCCCCATAGTTTAATACATAGACTCTAGGCCTACTAATAAAACATTTCTTAGTTTTAGTAATAGGCCTAGACCTAGATCTAGTATGAACCTGAAGTTCAAAAATCTTGTCTGAGTGTCCTTCCGTTACCGTGGAATTGCCCTAGATCTAGATCTATGCGCAAAATGGTCGAGCAATGAGACTTTAAATTTCGTCCCCTTGTAATGCCGTGTGATGTTTTAACAGTTTTTACTCACATTACAACGTTTATGTGACCGTACCGGTTGTCCCAGTTCCTAATTCGTACAAATAAATCAGGTAAAGCACCGGCGCGGCGACACTTCACTGCTGCATATCATGCATGCAGAGTACAACTACTACCAGTTCGTCTAGGTACGTACAAACGTGCGTATACACGATACCAGAGCTAGCTACATGCTTCAGCGGCACCGGCACCCGCATTATATATTGCTCTACGACATCACCGAGACTGTAATCTATTTCTGTGTTGTATTATGTCTTGCTTGGTACGCATCGATGTGTAAAGCCTTCACTATGAAAAGGATCACCAGTAAAAAATCAATCGCGTCACGTCAGAGACGAGATTGAGAATGTACGTACGTACGAGAAATTACGTTATCGGATGAAATGCGCATGCGCTGTCTCTTGGATAATTCGCCGGTACGGGACTAATGGCGACAAAACCCGACCGTTGGTATTTTTCTACAGAACAACTGAGAAACAGTCCTTCCGCAAAATGTGGAACAGAGCCAGAGAAAGAGCTGTCTTACAGGCAGCAGGCTGCCAATCTAATTCAGGATATGGGGCAACGCCTACAAGTGTATCCTTCTTCAAATATTTTCAACATGGCGATATCGCCAGTCGAATGTTCAACTAACTTAGTTGTGGAGTATGCTGCTGAACTACTGCATGCAATGTGTGTAATCGACGTGTGTAGGCCTAGATCTAGTGCTATTGCTAAAGTCAAGATCGATTATGCGAGTGTTGAGTAGGTCTGCATCTGATACATGTAGATTCTACATGTACATGGTGTATATTTACTGTCTAATATATTCGAGTAAAACATTCCTAGTAGATCTAGACCCTAGGTCTATGTTAGAGTTTTGTGAGCAATCGAGTCTAGTAGTAACAGTTAGATTTATCATCTAGTTTTAACCCCAGGGATAGGCACATTCATGTGGCACTAGAGGGCGCTTCGCGCGCATACAGAAAGCTGAATGGCCTTGCTGCGGTGGGTCGGCACTAATCAACCCAAAACTTGGATATGGCAGGGTGGAAGGGTAAATTAATTGATATAGAGTTAGGGTTAGGGTGTCTGAACGATTTTTCAATTTTCAATTTGGGATCGTTTTTCACCATTTTTGTTTGATATTTGAATAAAAAATGTTATCAGAATAATACATTTCAAATTTCAAGTCTCACCGATGTTTCTATCAAAAGTTACAGCCCCTCCAACACGCTGGTATATTCATATCATTTTGGTCAAAATCGACGAAAAAGACGTCCACGCAGAGTGATGTTGTTTTGCTAAATTTAGCCAAACAGCTGTATCGCGCGATATGCAAGCGTATGCATATCGTACGCATGCTGCTAAGCCAATCCGCGACTTGCAGCTTGAGCTACGCTGTCTCCGCGACATGTGCGATTGACTAGTATGGTTGGCGTTCGTCGCACAATAAACCCGGAAGTGAATGCACGTTATAGTCAATGGCAATATCGCGGAGACAACGCACGTTGTCTCCGCGATATTGCCATTGACTATAACGTGTATTCACTTCCGGGTTTATCGAGGGAATTGCCAACCATAATTTCAGTCACTTTTTCGTTCGTGCGCGGAGATGTTACGCGATGTAACCATGGTTTGGACTGAGCGGAGCGCACGCCTCCTAATTAGCTGATCCACCAAATAGCGAGAAGGGTATTTTTAAACTGTTATCAGTTGTGATCCCTGGGGGCTAGCGAAAATATAATCACATAGAATTGTTCCTTAGGACTGGGACTACTTATCGATCGGGGCGTCATATCTCAAAAGTGACAAACCTCAGAGTTAGCCAGGACACAATGTTTAAATTGCTGTTTTGACCAAGATATTTTTAGAATTTCGGGGGCTACGCCCCTTTGGAAATATTGGAATTCACCTGCTCTTTCATATGACACCTCATTCATTGATTATCACCTTCAGGATCACAACTGATAAAGGTTTGAATCTCGATTTGAAAAAAAAAAATTGACTTTTTTTTGCATGGTCGCGCAATGCACGTAGGCTGCATAGGGATGCGTGTAATCTCTATGGGGAGAATTTTAGCACACAACATCGGGTGCGCGATCAGACACCCTATTAGGGTGTCTGAACGATTTTTCAATTTTCAATTTGGGATCGTTTTTCACCATTTTTGTTTGATATTTGAATAAAAAATGATATCAGAATAATACATTTCAAATTTCAAGTCTCACCGATGTTTCTATCAAAAGTAACAGCCCCTCCAAAACGCTGGTATATTCATATCATTTTGGTCAAAATCGACGAAAAAGACGTCCACGCAGAGTGATGTTGTTTTGCTAAATTTAGCCAAACAGCTGTATCGCGCGATATGCAAGCGTATGCATATCGTACGCATGCTGCTAAGCCAATCCGCGACTTGCAGCTTGAGCTACGCTGTCTCCGCGACATGTGCCATTGACTAGTATGGTTGGCGTTCGTCGCACAAAAAACCCGGAAGTGAATGCACGTTATAGTCAATGGCAATATCGCGGAGATGTCTCCGCGATATTGCCATTGACTATAACGTGTATTCACTTCCGGGTTCTATGGCGGGAACGGCCACCCATACTTTCATTCACTATAAGCGCACATGTTACGCGATGTAACCATGGTTTGGACTGAGCGGAGCTCACGCCTCCCTAATTAGCTGATTCCAAAAATGTGGGAAGGGTATTTTCAAACTGTTATAACAAATGATCCCTTGGGGCTAGCGAAAAAAAAAGCATCTGGATATTATCCTTACGTCTAGCCCTGCTTAAGCCGCGGGGCGGCAGCTCACGAAAGTGGCAAATTTTGGAGCTAGGATGCAAACAACATTTCAATCGCTGTTTTGACCAAGATATTTTTAGAATTCTGGGGGTGGCCCCCGATGGGGAATATGGAGAAAAACCTGCTCTTTCATATGACACCTCATTTATTGAGTTTCACCTTCAGGATCATTTGTTATAAAGGTTTGAATTTCAAATTTTTTCATAAAATCATTGACCAATTTTGGATGGTCGCGCAATGCACGTAGACCACATAGGGAAGCGTACAATCTCTATGGGAAGGGTTTTAGCACACAACATTGGGTGCGCGATCAGACACACTAATAGAGTAAAGGAGCCCGTAATCGGCCAGCTCCCGTTTTCGGCCGATTGGTTGGATGCAAGGTAAAATCACTCTAAAATACATCGCATAATAGCATAACACATATCCCACACATACCATACCATGCCAGTGTCACTGAAGAACCACATTTGCAATGGAAAATATATCCTAAAATATCACATTTTAGCGATGTAATCGGCGGTCCCACTACCCGAATCTAAAAAATCGAGTATTTTACGCGTGTCTGTAAGAAATATGGCAGGGCTCGAATTTAGCGGTGGCCCGGTGCCAATGGCCACCTGAAACGCTGTCGGGCCACCTGAAATCACCGACTAGATGGCCCGGCTGGCCACCCAAATATTTGGACAGTAATATATAAATTATTTATCAACAACTTGTTTAACCTTTAGATCTACCCGAAACCGAGGCGACATTTATTTTCCCAAGCTTATCCAAGCGACGCAATCCGATCTAGTAAACAAGGAAATGTTTCGTTTCGTATACTAACTTTATAAAAACGATGCACGCCGTCGCGTAGGTACTGTACACACCGCCGCCGCCACCCCGGCCCGGCCGGTACATAGGCGTAGCGCTATCATAGTATGCTACCGCGTTAGCTGTCGATATCCGCATTGCAGCACAGCTAGTACGCTTCTCAACTCTTTGTTGCGCAGTTACAAACTGCGCATGAGATTTCGGGCGGGTAAGTTCCGACCTGATCGGAACAATAAGCATTAAACCAATTAAAAAACATCACGGAAGACTTAAAGGGACTCCAATTCAACAAAATTATCGTAAAATAATTATTTGCTTTGACAAATAATACTATAGATATTCATAATATCTTACAGAAATAATGATATTTCATGAGCTACGTACTCGATATCGAGTTCAGCTAGCCATCATTTTGAAATGAGACGTAGTTGTCATGCAGTAGACTGTAGAGGGCAGTATGCAGAAGAGAGAGGAAAAAGCGCGGGCCTGAGATCACGTGATATTCACGTGACTATTACGTGATGTTTTTTTTCCCTCTCTCTAGCTGCGAGATGCCGCATTCTGCGCTGCATCGCATGACAACTACGTCTTATTTCAAAATGATGGCTAGCTGAACTCGATATCGAGTACGTAGCTCATGAAATATCATTATTTCTGTAAGATATTATGAATATCTATAGTATTATTTGTCAAAGCAAATAATTATTTTACGGTAATTTTGTTGAATTGGAGTCCCTTAAAGTCTTACGTGATGTTTTTTAATTGGTTTAATGCTTATTGTTCCGATCAGGTCGGATGACGGTGTAGGGATTTAAACGTGCATATCAAGCTTGACTCGTAACTTCTGCTTGCCGTTATACACGCATTTTTTAGAACGAACGAAAGGCACTCCGATGTTATTTCAAGAGCTCTAATTTATTTTCCTTCATCAAACTATCAAAGATAAACCATTATGTTGTGGATATATTTTGACAATTAAATTAATGCCTTTAGTATTACGATTTAATTGCAATAGTCTGATCAATATTTTACTCTTGTGTGTGGCATTTTCTTGCTCTGTCTTCAGTGGGTCATATATCTATTTCCACTTCTTTTTCTGAACGCACTCGATCGGTACCACGAAGCGTGATTCCTTTCTTGCAGCCTCAATTTTAGAGCGATAAAAACACCTACCGTCAACTGAAACAATATCCATTTATTTCTAAAGCATATTTATTTGATTATATTGAAATATAAGTGTGTGAATTCCATATTTTTAGTTCTATATTTCAAAATATCAGTGTGAAATTTAATTTTGAAAAACCCGAAACCCGAAAACCAAAAACCGGGTTTCAGCTCGACGGTCGGGGCCCGGGCGGGGACCCGTTTCGACTCGGGCCTAAAGTAAATATACAATCAATTTTATATCTTCCAACAGAACTTGGAGCTCAAAGAAAAGCAGAAGTTTGGCGCCTTGTGTGCCCTGTACAATCCTAACTTAAGGGGGTGGGGGTCCTTGTGATGCATGATAGACAAGGATAAAGGGAGAAAAACATTGAAGTGAAGTTGAGACAGAAGTATAGAAACAAAGAGAGAGGATTTGGAATGAGAGTCTAAAGAGTCACTCACCTTTCATTATTAAATGCAGCTCATGCTGCTTTTAATTAACACGTATAATTTATGCATTTTTTTATTAAACATTTGCATTATTTAATAACGCATAAAAGTGGGGCCACCTGAAAATCCATTTGGCCACCCAGATCTCCTACCCAAGTGGCCCTGCTGGCCACCTCAAAAAAAGTTAAGGGCAAGCCCTGTATGGGTACCATAAAATGAGCTTTATTTCAAGTATTTTTCAGATTTAAAGCCCGATTTTGTGCTAGTCGCAAGCTCAAAAGTATCTCATCGCATGTATTAAATCAATGCAGCCGCACACCGCAACGCACACACGATATCTCTGTCTAATTCAGATTCCAACTTCCGATCACCGCTGTGCCTGTCTTCGGCCAGGCGAGCACCAGGGAGCTCCGGCGTGGGATACCTGCTCCGCCCGCTTGTGCTGTACATCAGCGCGGAAACGCACGGCGCGCGCGAGCGCTTCCTATTGACTTTGTACATGCGGCCGTAAACTGAAACGCTCGGCCGATAACGGGCTCCAAAACAGTGAAAATTGAAATGAATATTGTCATGGCAATTCGTGATTTTTTTCTGGGATTCTTTTTTTGTTTAAATAATAATAATATTTGCTTCATGATTTGAACAAGAAATGATAATAAATAGGAAGTAAAGGGTCCTAAAAAAAGGATTTTGTCTTAAGTGGCCGAAAACGGGCTCCTTTACTCTAGAGTAAAGGAGGGAGTAATCGACCATCACCAGTTTTCGGCCTATCCATTGGTAGGGTGTCTGATCGCGCACCCGATGTTGTGTGCTAAAATTCTTCCCATAGAGATTACACGCATCCCTATGCAGTCTACGTGCATTGTGCGACCATGCAAAAAAAGTCAATTTTTTTTTTTCAAATCGAGATTCAAACCTTTATCTGTTGTGATCCTGAAGGTGATAATCAATAAATGAGGTGTCATATGATAGAGCAGGTGAATTCCGATATTTCCAAAGGGGCATAGCCCCCGAAATTCTAAAAATATCTTGGTCAAAACAGCAATTTAAACATTGTGTCCTGGCTAACTCTGAGGTTTGTCACTTTTGAGATATGACGCCCCGATCGATAAGTAGTCCCAGTCCTAAGGAACAATTCTATGTGCTTATATTTTCGCTAGCCCCGAGGGATCACAACTGATAACAGTTTAAAAATACCCTTCTCGCTATTTGGTGGATCAGCTAATTAGGGGGCGTGCGCTCCGCTCAGTCCAAACCATGGTTACATCGCGTAACATCTCCGCGCACGAACGAAACCCCAAATTCAATAACACATTATAGTGAATGAAATTATGGTTGGCAATTCCCTCGATAAACCCGGAAGTGAATACACGTTATAGTCAATGGCAATATCGCAGTCTCCGCGATATTGCCATTGACTACAACGTGTATTCACTTCCGGGTTCTACGGCGCGAATTGCCAACCATACTAGTCAATGGCACATATCGCGGAGACAGCGTGGCTCAAGCTGCAAGTCGCGCATTGGCTTAGCAACATGCGTACTATATGCATACGCTTGCATATCGCGCGATACAGCTGTTTGTCTGAATTTAGCAAAACAACATCACTCTGCGTGGACGTCTTTTTCGTCGATTTTGACCAAAATGATATGAATATACCAGCATTTTGGAGGGGCTGTAACTTTTGATAGAAACATCGGTGAGACTTGAAATTTGAAATGTATTATTCTGATAACATTTTTTATTCAAATATCAAACAAAAATGGTGAAAAACGATCCCAAATTGAAAATTGAAAAATTAGACTGTAGGGCAAGTCACTGTATTGTGTTGTTTCGTAGTCCCATCAGTGGCAGTCGACCAAACCAGTATGAAAATATAAAGAAAATTATTACAAACATATTTACCGTTTGTTCTCCTCATTTTCTTTACGGTTTTTCGTGAAAACTAATTAAAGATAATAATTATGTTGCCTCCTAATAATCGTGGGTAATATCCCGGGAAATCGGAGGTGTGTCCAATTCAACCAATCACGAGGCGGGATTTTCCCTACGTCATTGTCCTCGTTCGCTACATAAAAACATCTAACAACCATAATTATGACACCGATGAAGTTTCGTCACCGATACAGAGATAAAGAGGTGTTTTATTCACTTCCCGACTGTGAATGATGTCGTTTTGAAAGAATTTACAGACACAAAATGGTCCAAAGCTTTTGCTTCTGCTGATATTTTGAAAAATATGGACGGAGAAAAGAGCAAAATTGCGACGGATTTCCTTGCCAATGTCGCCCGTATACGTGCCTTCACGGTTGTTGTATACGGCGACAGTACCAGTGGTGCATTGCAAATGACAATGTTGTAATTTGCGCTGCACTGGTACTGTCGCTGTATGTATACGGTTCAATACCGGCGACATTGGCAAGGAAATCCGTCTCAATTTTGCACTTTTCTCCGTAAAATACCTCGAGATTCTAACAAGACTGAATTTGAAGGTGAGTTTCAATTTCTTTGTTTGCAATAACCATGATAACCATGATAACCCAGCAAAAATTAAGGCCCTGCCTTTACTTTGATCTAGCTCTAGCCTCATTAAAAAAAAAACAATTAGAGAATAGAGTCTAGACCCTCTAGGCTCTAGGCTCTAGGCTCTAGGCCTAGGCCTATGGGCTAGGCCTAGATTTAGGCCCTTTATGCATGCATGATGGAGCTTGAATGATGAAGTCTGTCAGTTGATTGAATCGTTTACAATGCCTCTGTGAGTTGACATCAATTTTGTTTGTTATGTCATTGATGTAATCATGTACGTACATGTAGACCCTCCTTAGCTGTAAATTATAATAATAGGCCTAATGGAAAACAAAAAAAATGTCGGACAAGTTGGACGCATTGAGCCAGGCTTTACTTAACTTTAGACATGCCTTCCTAGTTAGTTTAACTCATTGTCCTGGTCAAAACAGCATTATTTTAAACTGGTTTATTTAGTGCTGGGATGTGGTGTGTTGTTTACATTTTTTTGTAATCAGTGCATGAAGCCATTATAGTTGCACACTCAATAGGGGTCAAAATAGAAAGCATATTTAGACAAGGGGCACTTTTTCTAACATGAAGATAGACATGGCGGCTGTCAAGCTATCAGTATCAACAATTTTAATTTTAAAATAGAAAAGACGGCGAAGCTATTGCCAATTTTCGAAATGACTTGTAGACTAATATGAATTTTTGTTTTTGAAACATTTAAAGAATTTTTAAAAGACGCCAAAGCTATCTGAAATTTTTGAAATGACAGCGAAGCTATCGCCAATTTTTGATATGAGCTTTGTTTCTGACCTAGTGTTTTATATTCTTTTTCCCCCAGATCCATCTGATATCCCTTCACAACCTAAGAAGCTGTGTAGGAGTCTACAATCTCGGCGCTCATCTGCCAGCTTTGATTTGTTGGACCTATTTGAGACCATCAGCATAAAATGTACGCGTTCATATTGAGCACTAGATGTATGCAATATTTTTTGCTGTTTATCAGCAGATTTTTCAACATTAACTGGTTCTATTGATAACAACAAATATATATGATAAAATTAAAATGAACAAAGGCAAGATCATTGTGAAACCTTTTCTCTGATATTTCTTATTCAATTTGGGGATTAAAAAAAAATGATTTTTATATCCCTATGGTTCCTTTGTTAATTATGTACAAAATAACCAACCTTTCATGAATAGACATATACAAATGTATGGGTCGACTGGGGTGTTTTACATATACATTATGTGCAACTGTAATATAAGAATATACTAAATATATGTAAAGATATAATTTCAGAGCTGGAAAAATGTTTACTAAGTAATCACTTACAGTAATGTACTATTGTACTTGCATTGCATGCTCATTTGTTTCATAATAATAATAATAATATGGACATTTATTATTTATTATGCATACATGTATTTTGCCATGTTGAAGCATTGCCAAGATTTATAGTCAAATATAAAACTTTATTACGTTCAAATGTATGGGTCGTTTCAAACTTTCCATCACACTCTTTGGACACTTGTTCTAATCGAAATATGTAAAATTTATGAATTCCTCAACAGTAACAGCTTTTTGGCAATTTTTCTATCAACATATTTTAGGACATTTTCTTTGAACCAAAAAAAAAAAAGACAACAAATGACTAGACACATCTTATCAATGTTTCATAATTTATTTCAATTCCATCAATATTTATGTAAAAACTGTTAACAATCTTTGCAGTTCAAGTTAAATTGCATTTGTAAATTACAACATACATGTACCATAGTTCTGATTTCACTGGCAGTGGCAAGTACCGGTTTTAGAAAAAGTACCCGGTAATCTACTTGTAGATAAATGTCATTGACAAAATGGTAGTACGGTAATACATTTTACGTAATGAATGAAATCAAATTAAACAGAGAAGAATATAATTTATTTGGCAGTTTTGGTATGAATTTGTTGTTAGGTTTCTCTTTGAAATTTGTATTGTTCTAAACTGATGCTATGCAGACCATGAGCAGTGTTGCTAGTACTACCTAGTATTAGTATTAACAAAGTTTTGAACAGCAATATATTTTTCGGGGAAGTGGAAAATAAACTAAAAGCAACAATATTGATGATTTGATTGGAAGGAGTTTGCACAGTTGATGAAACTCAATAAGACATGTTGAATATAATAAGGTAAATTATGATGAAAGAGAATGGAAGAGTAAGGAGAAAACAACAGGGGAAGAAAAAGAGATTTTTAAGAGGAGACATGAGAACAAAAAACGTGTGTGATGAGAGAGAGAGAGAGAGATAGAGAGAGAAATAGGGAAAAAAGGAAGAGTTAAATGAGTGACATGAATATACAAACAGATGGTAACTTAAACAAGATGCAAGAAATTACATAACTTGGGCTTAACAAAACTCGTCTTGATGACGTGCTGAAATATTAAAAAAACGTGGAAAATTGCAATTAGTGTTTTCAAGTTCACCAACAGCATAAATATAAATTAATTGCGCAGAAAAATCACACCCGAACAGTCTCATAGAGGTCTGAAATAAATGTTTTGCAAAAAATAATCAAGAAACAGCAAATTTGAATGCCTTTTGAATCAGCAAAATGGCGATTTTACCATAGTTGGCGCTAGTCTTTTTCAAGGAAATCTTGTTAAAATCCAATAAAACTAATTAGCGGATTAAATTAATTGCGCAGAAAAATCACACCTGAACAGTCTCATAGAGGTCTGAAATAAACATTTTGCAAAAAAGAATCAAGTAATAGCAACTTTGAATCAGCAAAATGGACTATTTACCATAGTTGGCGCTAGTCTTTTTCAAGGAAATCTTGTTAAAATCCAATTAAACTAATTAGCATGTTATCTCATCAACGGGTGTACGAAATTTGGAGAACAAAGGTGTTTTCTCATCAGCAACTTCATCACAATCATTTGGTATAGTTAGTTTTCTCTGCCAAAGATGGGACTACGAAACTTTTTTTTTAGATGGTTAACTGGCCCTTGCCCCACAGTCTAAATCGTTCAGACATCCTACCGTTGGATGCATGGTAAAATCCCTTTAAAATACATCGCATAACAGCATATCACATATCCCACACATACCATACAGGGAATAATTTTCCTCAAATTTTTTTATTAGCAATTTCAGCCGATGGATAAATATTTCAAATGAAATTCTGTACATTTCTATGGAAGAAAACTGCTACACAAAAGATATTTTGTATAGCAGTCATGCAAAAATGCATAGCAAATTGCGATGCGATACCAGGAAAATTATTCCCTGCCATACATACCATACCATGCCAGAGTCACTGAAGAACCACATTTGCAATGGAAAATAAATCCTAAAATATCACATTTTAGCGATGTAATCGGCGGTCCCGCTACCCGAATCTGAAAAATCGAGTATCTTACAAGTGTCTGTAAGAAATATGGTTACCATGAAATGAGCTTTATTTCAAGTATTTTTCAGATTTAAAGCCCGATTTTGTGTTAGTCGCAAGCTCAAAAGTATCTCACCGCATGTATTAAATCAATGCAGCCGGACACCGCAACGCACACATGATATCTCTGTCTAATTCAGATTCCAATTTCCGATCACCGCAGTACTAGTTTTCAGCCTGGTGAGCTCCTGGGAGCTCCGGCGTGGGATACCTGCTCCGCCCACTAGTGCTATAGATCAGCGCGGAAATGCACGGCGCGTGCGTGCGCGCTTCCTATTGACTTTGTACATGCGGCCGATAACTCCCTCCGAAACAGTGAAAATTGAAATGAATATTGTCATGGCAATTCGTGATTTTTTTCTGGGATTCTTTTTTTGTTTAAATAATAATAATATTTGCTTCATGATTTAAACAAAAAATGATGATAAATAGGAAGTAAAGGTCCAAAAGATAGGATTTTGTCTTAAAGTAGGTAGACTATTCATTGATTTCAAAAAATTACTTTATTTTCATTATTGCAAAGTTAAAAATTTGATTCGACAAGGTTACCAAAATTCAATGCTTGGAAACATTTGAAGTAATGATTATTATAAATTACAAAATGCTTAAATACAGCCCCGGCATAACACCTGAAGAGCTTTCCAAACGCTGTTGAGATGTGTGAGATCACAGTATGGACATGATTTGCACAAGCGGACGATGTCCCATGACATCTCTCACATTTTCAGTGCCTGTGTTTTCATCTTCTCTTGAGTTCTTTCTCTTACTTCACTACCGTCAGGCTAAATGTATAATCTATTGCCTCATGCGCATGGATTTATTTTGATGAAAATGCAGCGATGCAAAAATAAAGGAATCTGTTGCTTGTAAACAAAATAAGACGCCATTGTATATTCAGCTGGACACATCGCGGTATGTTCGGAGTTTCAAGAGGGAACAAATGCCGTCCTTAATATCATTCCAGGGGGTTTTCAATTTGAAAGTCTGGTTTCTTTGATTGTTAATTAACCCCTATCCTGTGTATTTACAAGCAAAAGATTTTAGTTATCAGAATCGGGTCATATCCCCTTTTGCATGGTTTGACATGCCACTTGTACGATGGCCATCACTTAGCTTACCAGTTTCTAGTGATACAATAGTTTACATACTTGTGATTTTCTTTGAATTTCGCCTTTAAGTGGCCGAAAACCCCATCCTTTACTCTATTAAGGTGTCTGAACGATTTTTCAATTTTCAATTTGGGATCGTTTTTCACCATTTTTGTTTGATATTTGAATAAAAAATGTAATCAGAATAATGCATTTCAAATTTCAAGTCTCACCGATGTTTCTATCAAAAGAGTTATTTATTAACCGTGCGCCGGGCGATTTTTACCAAACAGTCCCTGACTTTTGGCGCCGGGTAAGACGGGGAAAATGAGTACCCGGCGCCCAGTTTGGGAGAATTAAAATTTCCTATTTCAGGAACTTCCACATATCTAGCACTAAATGCTCACCAATGTGACAAAAACTTTCTTCATACGAGTTAAATGTGGACTAAATGAACCCTAACAAATCATTTTATAATGAGAATCCTAATTGAAATCGCACCGAAATAATTGCAGCACGACTACGAGCGGCCGCTAATGTATATCTCCTACTCCTAGCGCCACCGCTAGGGATTAAGCAACAATCTCACTCTGTCTAAAAGTTTGACTTCGTTGTGAAAATCTTACTTTGAAAAACGATTCTCAAAATTCAGTATACATGGCCTAATTAATCACAATCCAAACTTTGATTTCACAATTCTTTTCATGGAAACTATATACAAATTGTGGCAATCATGATGGATAGATCACAATTTCGTAATTTTGCGCACAAAGTCCGATCGCCGATCAATGAAAATGATCAGGAAAAAATTGGTAAAAAACAAATATTTTAATATTTTTTAAAAATAAATATGCCAACAATTTTTAAGTTTTGGGCTATCAAATACTAAAAAAAATGCATAGCTGTAGACCGTGTTTGTAGATATTTAGTGTTTTTCATGACTTTGAAATTAATGACATTAGTCTGGGAGGAGAGGTAAAAAATGCGAGCCGTCACTTTGAATTATAATTTAAGCATGCAATTTGTTTTCCATTGTCATTATAATCCAAGATGGCGGCTTGCATGTTCTGCTTCTTCTCTTAGACTAATATTATTAATTTCAAAGTCATGAAAAGGCACTTCACATCAACAAACATGGTATACAACAACTCCAAATGACAAAATAATCCCAGCTTTGCATGTTTATTTAGTAATTGCTGGCCTAAAACTTGACAAATTTCAATTTATTTATTTTTATTTTTTTATATATTTTTTTTAATAAGTTTTTTTTTAAATATTTGTTTGTATTCTCCCCTTTCAATCAGATTAAAGCCACGACTTACAGGGTTAATTTATAGTGTACTGATATAGACTTATGACAATGAATAATGAATAAGTAAAAGGTAACGGTTAACAAATGATTTAAAAGAATGCATATTTTCATCAATTTTGGAAACGGCTCCTGGTTCTCTAAAAAAAAAATTAAGAACCGGGAGCCACTTTTTCAGATATTTTGCTCCCGGTCTGCTTTGTCTTAATAAAAGGCTTGGGTATACGATTAAACGTTTACTCAAAACGGGCCTAATGTACTTATGTACATGGTTATGAAATTTACCAAAAACAAAAGCAGTATTTCAGCCACGTAAGACCGAATGCTACAATGGTTTGCAGTATTATCTTTTATGTACTAAAACAAACAGACAATGGAAACCAGTGCGCATCAAGCTCCGGGAATACATGGCACATCCAACAAAACAAGGATTTTTTTGTAAAAGTTGTTACTGTAGTAACAGTACTGCATACTAAACCATCGCGCTCATTGGAAAGTCAGACCGCATTGATTGGCATTGTTTGCATGACGACATGAGAAGAGACTATACGGCATTGGATCAAAATTGTACAGTTTATGGAAATGATTATTTAATGAAGTAGCATTGCAATTTAAACTTTATTTTTGTGAAATATTGACTTCAGCAATTTATGTTGCTGAGAAACGGTGGATTTTTTTTCTTTGTATATCTGTTTAGTGAATTTTCTACACGTGTAGTGGTGGTTCGTTCGTGTACACTGATACACATGTGCACGGTCAAAGCACTAGCTGTTATCGGAAAGTAAATGTTAATTATTCAATCTAAAATATTTCCTTGACATTTATTTATTCAGATTTCAATTGTGTATCAACACAGCCATTGTATACATGCACAGATTTTACATGTTCCACTCGTTCACAAAGTTTCCACGCAATGTAAGTATAACTCAGATAATTAAGTCCCATTTCATGGATAGTTTCCTTTTTAGAAGTTCTGCATTTTTGCAATTGGGAGCTCTGTTATTTAAAACAGTTAAAAGGGCTCCCAGTTCGATGGTGGCATTTTTAGTTTCATCTTTATGAGGGCTACCTCCCACAGCTTAACAAAATTCATTAGAGTTTTATTGTCTTTTCTCTAAAAAGTCAAAATGTGGTCTCCCAGCGGTCACCTTAAAAAATAATGTTTTTTGTGTACAGCTACCGTACTAACATTGTCTAATACTATCAGTCTTGGAAAGTTGAATTTTTTCCACTAAAAAAAAGTGAGGGGACGTGAATCATGGATGCACATTTTTTTTTGTACCGTAAATCCCTGTGTATAAGGCGCACTTTTTATCTGTCGGGGAAAAATCAAAAGTTGGGGGTGCGCCTTATACACAGGTACAGGATATTTTGAGTCCTCAAAATGCTACTTTTTAGTGGTTTTCAAAAATCTCTGTGTCTCAACATGAATTACATAATGCAAATAAAGAATAGAATCTATTATTTGAAGTAAAACTACGTTCCTAATTTGAAGAGAAGAGATTTATTTTTTTTCAGTTTCATAAATTATTCCCTTCAAAAAGCACTTTGCTGGCCGAAGCTCTCCCGTGTCTTCAGCTCGCTCACCTGTATCATGCAGCTCACTTACACGGGGCAGATTTGGTATCCTACCACAATGTGCGGTGTAATACGAAATTGCGACTTTAACTTGCGCAGTTGCGTTGCGCGGCAGCTAGCTCCGCAAGTAACAATCTTTCACGTCCCTTCTTTTACTTTTTGGCGATGCAATGGTACGGACTTGGATCTAAATTTAGATTTTATTAGAAAATAAGTTATGCAGTTTATTTTCGTCTTCATATCAACAATGCAACTTGAAATTGTCGGTAAGTTGTGTGGAGTTATTCTAGAATTGTCCTGTACCATTTTCTAGTCATCCTACCGTTCATAGTCCCATATGTTCAACTGGACGTGCTGTTTTGACCGCTGGATTTGGTTGTTGTTGCGCAAAGGTCTAACTTGGTTCACAACCACTTCAACTGTGCCACGTAATAACATGAAAGTATTTCCGAAGGCTGAACTAAGACTGGATCTGATCTGGTTTTATCAAAAAGCAAAAAAATCTAAAAGAATTTCCATTTTTGTTTTTCTTCCTGATTTTTTTTTTATTTTTTTTTTTATTATTTTTTAAGTTTTAAAAATAGGGGTGCGCCTTATACACAGAGATTTACGGTATATCTTTATTCTTTCTACCTTGTAGAACCCAAGCTTAGTTGCCACGCCCAATCCTGAGATACCAACCAGTACGATTTAATCATATTTTTAATGATTTTTAAAAGTAAATACGATGGTACGATTTTCCTCAATAAAATAAGATTTTCCACAACAACAACAACAAAAATTTGGAGGGGGCGGGGAGGTATTCTGTGTGTGTGTGTGTGTGTGTGTGCCATTATCAATGGCGAAATGCCCATTCTGTCCTGTAATCCTTCATGCATTCTCACATCGGCAATTTCGGGATGTTTATTGGTTCATCAAACACACCAGTCATGACGAAATCATGCATATTCAACCAATGATCCATAAAAAAAATCTTCCTGTAATATGTAGGAACTGTAAGAGGCATTGATCCATGTTTTTTTTTTAAATACAACTTTTGGGCTTAAAGAAAACAGTTTTTGAACTCCAGAGGTTGGCAGGTCTGCCAATCACGGCATACACAACTACATTAAAGATTATGACCAATTTATGGTGTCCGATATAAATTAATACTTGAATTATTTACACATGTACATGGTACCCATTGTACGCATTATGGGTACATGTATGTCTCTGTGAGAGTACATGTACTCCTTTTTCAATAAAAAAAATAGCATAGATGAACATAGTTATAGAGGATGAATATAAAAAGGGAAATGCTTGGCAAAAGATGGCAAAATTATGGCAGGAAGTGACAAAATAGATGTGAACAATGTTATACCTGATGCAGAAAATGAACAAACATTCTCATAACCATTTTAGCCACCAGGATTAGCACTCATATGCATAAATTTAAAAAAATAGACAAATCAGCCAGGATGTCAAGAGACAAAATTTGGATACTACCTCTCTGTTGGGACCAAAATGCATTCAACAGCATGTTAATGACTGCCTATACTAATTATGCTCATATTGCTCATTCACAATCCAAATATATCAAAAATGTAAAGAATTACTATCCATCCAATTTCAAAATTTCCCAAAACTTTGCATTACCTTTAAGGGATAACGGTATTAATGTAAATTAAGGCTCGAGTACACTCCCAGGCTTACAGGCGAATACTCGGACGCCATGTTTTTTTATGCCTCCGTCACGAAGTAGCCGGAGGCATTATGTTTTGGGGTTGTCTGTCCGTCCATCCGTACGTACGTCCCGTTCTCGTGATGGGGTCATCTGAAGAACCAATTGATGGATTTCTGCCAAACTTTGTTCATGTATGTTTCTTGTGGAGCCGATGAATTGATTAGATTTTGGGGTCATGAGGTCACAGAGCTGATTATGTAAGCAAAAACAGTTTGTGATTGCGTTATCTCAAGAACCGATGGATGGATTCCTGCCAAACTTTGGTCATGTATGTATCTTGCAGAGTCGATGAATTGATTAGATTTTTGGGTCACGAGGTCAAAGGTCACAGGGCTCATTATGTATGCAAAAATAGCTTGTGATCGCATTATCATTAGAACCGATGGATGGATTACCATCAAACTCAAGACATGTACATGTATGTTGCAGAGCCAATGAACAGAGTAGATTTCGGGGTCATGAGGCCAAATATCAAAGGGTCATACATATACTGTACATGTACATGTATATGAGAAAAAGCATATAATCACGATATTCTGAGAACCTGTTAATGGACTACAATCGAACTTGAATTTGAAAAAATTCTTCTGTTTTGGTTTGTAAAATTGCTCTATGACGGAGGCATCATTTTCGACTGCACGCAGTCGGAAGTTCCATCAGTTTTTAAAAAATAAAAAAAATTGCCACCATCATACTACGACAGAAGTATCCTGGGTCCATCTCCAAAAACTCCCGCGATGTAACTTTGATTTGTAGTTTAAGGTGCCAATTTAATAATAATAATAATAGTAAACAATGCTGTTTTTAAAATCCAAAGATGACAGACTACTTTTCCTCTGAGTTCAAACAGAAATCCGGACATTTGGTCCCAACTTCTGAGTGGTGAGTTGACAGTGATTGAGCTGGGAAACATTTTACCCACGGTACCATGCCGGCAGTCTCCCGGGCATGGTTAAGCCTCGGTCTGGACAGTGCCAAAAAAACGAAAAAAATGGCTGCCAAATATTCGAGTAGGAGAATCGTACTCAAGTAGTTGTCAACAGTGCGGGTACTCTTCGCAGCCTTTTAATGTTTTGTTCACTTTCAAATTGTTTGATAGAAAGTAGTTCAAACTGTCATCTGATGAATTTATATCTTTGTTTCTTTTTAGAGCATATCTGCGGCATGTCTTTTTCTTGCTGCCAAAGTTGAGGAGCAGCCCCATAAGCTTGAACATGTCATTCGAGTGGCCCATGCATGCTTGCACAGAGGAGAACCACCCCTGGACCCAAGGAGTAATGTAAGTATCCTAGTAACATTTTGAAAATGATAATCAGATACTTTGATGGCTTCTTTTTATCTTACAGCTTAAAAAGCATGTACTGTATAATGTATATGTTTGGAAGTAAACGCAAAATAGGGACATGACAGCTTAAAGTACTCTAAGGGACTTGGTATTGAGGATTAATGCCTTACCAAAGGGCACCAGCACATCGACTTCGTTACAAACCCGGGACATCTCGATTCAGAGATGCCATTTCTCCAGGCTTTCTCCGGAATTCAACTCTTGAAATAAGCGGGTGCAAGGCGCAAATTTGCGCCCATAGAACCACCAACTGCGCCGTAAGTCATCTGAAACTAGCTGTGAAAATATGCTCATAAAATATTATGACAGAAACAATACATGAGAGAGGCGGGCGAATTCGCCCCGGAAATACCAAAAGGAGCCGAACGAGCTACGAGCGACCGCTAGCTTTGTATTCAGTCAGTGTGTGCATTTCTTGGTTGGCGCGTACGTGCGGGGCTGAATCTCTGTGTAAAATCTTTTTAAAAATTTGGTCGTGAATAACTTGACCCATACCTTACCATGTCGCACATACGCGAAAAACACATACATTTCGCGGTTGCAAAATGGAGCATAGGGAACAAGTTTCTTGCAGTCAATTTTTTTTTTCTGATGGTCGATTTTGTTTTGATGGATCATTAGCTGAACCTTGGCGATTCTTTTAACCATAGCAAAACGGCAATCTATTTCCATCATGATTGCTGCGATTTTTATATAGTTTTTTTGTGGATAGAAGTATGAAATCAAAGCTTATTTTGTGATTATTCTGGCCATGTTTACTGAATTTCGATAATCATTTTTCAAAGCAAAGTTTTCACAAGAAAAATTATCGTGACTGACAGTATGTACATGATAGTATAAATACTATGATACTAGTACTTGATGATACAGTTCTTGCATCAAATCATTCCATTAAAACTTAAGTTATTCAACTCATTCGCGACAATGGTTCTCAAAATATGATCATGCATGACGCTCTTAAAAGCGAGAATCCAGCTGTTAAGGCCAGGAATACAACATTCATTTGACAGGGAAATGCATTTTATAAGGGACAATTTTTTTGCTAAATGCCTGAGATTTACATCAAATAAATGGAAATTAAATTTTTATGAAACATTCTTCGCTGATCTTAGGCTGTTTCAAAGTGTGATAGTGCATATATTTATTCAGAAATATCCTTGTTTCATGCACTGATTGTAATATATGGATGGAAATGCCCTTCATGGTAGTGGAACAGATCACACTTCTAGACATTGGGCTTTGGGCTTGCAACCCGGCCCCCCCACTCAGTGTTATTTAGGGTACGCATATGCGTGTTCCAACCGACCCCCCCTTTTCAGCAAAAGTCCGGTGTGTAAAGTCAATACGGCTCGACCTTTTTCTTTTGTATACGAGCCTTTTTCAGCACCCCCCCTTTTCAGCAAAAGTCCGGTGTGTAAAGTCAATACGGGTCGACCTTTTTCTTTTGTTACGAAAAGGACATTTTGGCAACACGCGTGCGGTCATTTCGGAACCTGAGTGGGGGGGCCGGGGCTTGCAAACAGTGCCTCCTGGTTCATCCAAGCGTGAACACATACCACACAAAAATGATACCAAATCATTTGGAATAAAACGCTCTTTTATAAGAAGTATAATGATTTACTGTGCATAGAAGATTTTTAAAATAGTTAGCAATTTTCTAGGTGTAAACTTTTTTTGACTCACATGGTATAATAGCCTAGGCCTAATTTTCAAAATTAAATACATCTGATATGCATCTGGTAAAATTGAGTATTTGGGGCAAAGATTTTTGGTCAAAACGTTTGAACAGGAGCGCCTATGCAGAGATGCAACCAGTACGATTAAATCATATGTAGTACGATAATACAAATCACCTTTAAACTTTTTTTTTAAAACCCATAACAACAGCGGAATCGCATAGAAACATGTACATTGTATAAGTAAACCCCCGCCACCCCAACAAAAACTTTGCTTTACAATTTTCTCATTAAATTTTACTGGCCCTGGGCCAACAGTGTAATGAGGTACCCGAGTACACTACCAGGCTTACAAGCGAATATTCGGACGCCATGTTTTTTTTGTTGTTTTTTTTATTTGTTTGTTTTTTTTGCCACCACCATACCACTGGAATATAGAGGGATCAAAATCTCTTTGGAATGGATTCCAAGTCACTGTGGGATAGTGGGAAATGAAAAGGCAGACTTCTACGCGAAAAAAGCTCTAACTCAGGAAATTGAAATGCATAATAAATTGACGTTATTTGAAAAGACAAGTTTAATTTTTAACAGTTCAAAGTTACTTTGGCAAGAAAGGTGGAATGACACCCAATCGGCATTAAAAATCCTTCAGCCAAATGTTATCTCACAATATTCTTGTAAATTGGGAAGAAAAACTGAAAATATTCTTAGGCGACTACGCCTGGGAGTGTCTGGACTCAACCAGGACCTCCTACGTTTGGGCATCCACTCCACAGGTTTCTGTGACAGCTGTCCAACAATAGAAACGGTCAGACATTTTTTGATAGAATGTCCAAAGTATATAATAGAAAGGGTCATGTTAATGTCAGAAGTTAATATTTCCAAGGAAGAGGACATTATGATATGTTTACGAAAAAGTGCCTCTTGCAAAAACCTCAGACCGTTACTTGCAAGTTTAGGAAATTGTTATGACTCTCAGTAGCATCTCTGTTGGTAACAAAGCCACTGCTCTACCACTGAATCAATGTACATGTAGGTGAAACTAAATCAGAAATAGTTTTGGGGACATGATATGTATATCTAACTGCAATATTCATGATGATGGAGATAGGAAAGTTTATACATATTAATGATGAAATCCAGTGTAAAGCATGAATCTTTGTTTCTGTGTCTGTTTTTTCCTCGTTATAAGGCATACGCTCAGCAAGCTCAGGAGCTGGTAATCAATGAAAGCATCATACTCCAAAGTCTTGGTGGGTATATTCATGTAAAATGTTTGTTTCACTTTGCCAGTGGAAGATTCTTAAACCAATTTTTAGTACTCGCATTACAGTATTTTGAAAATAAAAAATAATTTTTCATTGTTATCCTGTTAACCCTATCTAGCCGGGGGGGGGGGGGGCTTTAGAAGCCCTCCCCCCTCTACATTTTTTTTCGCGATTATTTTTTAATGCAAAAGCACCTTACGCATCTTTTGAAACAAATTTTTCAAAAATCGGACCTACCGTTACAAAGTCACGTGACCTTTTGGTTGTGCATGTCAGCCCGAAAATCGCTCATTCGCACACATCAGTCACAGAACTAAGGTCACAGAAACACAACATAAAATACTTCATAATTTAGTTCCTGGTGACCTGTGATGAAAGCTGAATATACTGTATTGATGCAAAGACCAAGAGACAGAGTGCCTAATGGGAGCATCAGACTGTCAACAAAGAGTATTGTGGGGAGGTTTTGGGGGAGTTCAGGAAGATATTTCATTGCAAGAGGCCTGGGCCCATATTCAATTCAATACTTCGGTACAAAATTTACAATTTTTATTTAGTATTTGGCTTAGATTTAGATTTTGTCTTACGTAAGTATAAGTCTAAAATGCAATTTGAATACGAGATAAGTCAATTACTTAACTTAGCCAGTTACTTATGCTAAGTATTGAATTGAATACCGGCCCAGAGCTCTTTCAATCAGTTCAGTGGCACCTGCACCTAAGCAATGAAACAGTCCACAATTCCATCATGGTAACCAACCATTTGATAAACTGCCCCTCACCCTCCCTACAGTCTAGACCTTTTTCTCTGTGGCTATTGGTTGTTCCCCAAGCTGAGAGAGAAATCAGAGAATGGCAAGGTCAGTTAATATGTTAATGACACTTAAGAGATGAAGGAGGCTTTGACAAGGGTCTTGGACACCTTCAAAGGACTCCATAGACGCTTGCACTAAGTTACTTGAGCATTACAACAAGTGAATTGAAGTCAGAGGATCCCACCTTGAAGCAGATTTATAGAGTTTCTTACTTGTATGAAAAACATAAATTTCTCTCCTGAAAAATCTAAAAATTTCTGGAATGCACCTGATAGTTTGTGTAATTCTACATTTGTTAACTTATCATGATAAACTATTGAATCTTTGCAGGTTTTGAAGTAGGTGTTGTACATCCACACACACATGTTGTCAAGTGCACTCAGATGATAAGAGGTAAGTTGAGGTTTATGAACATTAACGGGTCGAGTCACATGAAGAAAAATTTTACAAAAACGTTCCACCTGCCAAATCCAAACTTAAATGATGATTATAAAAGAATGATATCAATTTATATTTGAAAAGTTGGAGGAGCTCTAGAAAAAAAAAGATCCTGACAAAATCCTGGAAAAAAATTTCCAAGGTTCACACAGTTTATTATGTGAATGTAGAAAGTGGCACAATAGAGCAAAAATTTTGTTTTGCACTCGATGATACTCAATTGTTTAAATTTATGAGATTTGTTTTCCCCTCCACCATTATTTTTTTTTTTTAGATACTCATGCCAAGTGTCTTAAATAACTTGTTTATATAAAGAGATGTTTAACAATTACCTGTACTTTACTTAGCAATAGAATATTTTTATTTTTTGTGAAAAGAAGTGGAACATTTTTGTAGCACGGGCCAACAACAAAAACTGAATGTGAAATTATGTTTATTTCATAATTGCAGGGAAAAGGAAACGACCCTTTTTGTTTAAACCTCACAATAATACTATATTTGACACATCTGTGCAGAAGCAAAGAAATGACAGCTGACATGAATATAAAACAAGATTCTTTAACAAATTGACATGTTCTATGGTAGATTATTAGGTTTTTTCACCATTACTTGAATGGCATTTTTCATTTTTCATTTTTTTCCAATGCAGATGTGACTAACAATTTTCATGTTCTTAAAAGATTCATATTTTATAATTATGCCATTTCTGTTAAAACTTTATAAGAAAAATTGCAACTTTTGCTTCTTTTCTTTTTAAGCGGCTATTGTGTTGAAAGAGACATGCCGTTAATCTCTGTGTATACGACGCACCCCTATTTTTAGGGCCAAGGGGATTTTTTTTTTTTTTTTGTTGTTGCCCGACTCCGTAGCCAGCAAGCCAGGTCCGTGTTCAAAAACCCACGCGGGAAAGGACCTTCATTTTACTGCGAGGTGCAGTTGGAGGTGCCAATTTTTGCTTGTGACGAAATGATAGTAACAATGAAGTTATCAGAATAATGAACTTGTCACAAATAATATTAACAATGAAGTTATCACAATAATAAACATTTAGTTTTTAAAACAAAAGATGACAGACAAATTTTCTTCTAAGTCCAAACAGAAATCCGGACATTCAGGTAGTGTTGTTCTAGTTTCCGAATGGTATGACTGAGCTGGGGGACAATGCCAGGCACAGTGCCAGGTGAAGGGCATAAACCGAACTTTCGAGAAAAAGTGCGTCTTATACACGAAGATTTACGGTATGTCATGGCTGATAAATTCATAAATGAAATTAAACAAACAAGCAACAGCACCATAAAACAGTGCTGTAATGACAAAGGATCTATGAGTGCATAGGTCAAACTATGTCTTTGACCCCTGTTACAGTGAGCAAAAGGCCGGGCCTGTCCTAGCACTGTAAACGCGCATTTGGCCCTGCTCTGGAGGTAGGCCTGGCTTTTTCTCACTGTAAACGCACGCAGGGCCAGGCTGCGGCCCAACTGTTACCCCGAAAGTGAAAGTTCGCCGTGTATAGGAAATCAAAGAAAAGATTCACTGCAAATCGCGCGCGACCGGATCTGCACTGTGACCCCCGGCGCGCCCCCCAAATAATCGTTTGTTTACATGCAGAGTGCCACTCTGACAAAATATTGAAGGTTCCGGGCCAGGCCGTGGCCTGGCCTAGCACTTTAAATGCACAAAATTGCGGGGCCGAGTAGGCCTGGCCTGGCCCTGGCTCTTTTCTCACTGTAAACAGGGTCTTTGACAATCAAATGACATTCAAAATTCTGGTTTAACCTACACTGTATTATCATGTATCGATGTGATCTAAATCTTTTAAGTTATGGAAATTGTGATTTTTTTTAATTTTTTTAATTTTTTTTTTTTGGGGGGGGGGGGGGTCTTTTAACGAAGTGTGCGCAGAATAAGTTGCACATATACCTCAAAACTGGCAGTAGAATATAAAATATATCAATTGCATATTGGCAATATTTTCGAACTGATAGATTCAGGTCACATGTTACTTTCAACAATAGTTTAGCAGTCAATATTCATATTTCTAATCGTCTCCTGTTTCCCTGTCTGTCCCCCGTCTCATGGGTGATATGTTTCTTCACCTGTCTCTCCGTCTGCACCGCCTCTGCTCCTCCTGGGGTCGGGCATTTGCGTGTGGACGCTGGTCTTGGTGTTGGCACCTTCCCATCCATCGGCCCTCTGCTCACCCATTTATGAATGACGGAGTAGCCAGCAAGGACCTGTCGCAGAGCTCCTATTTCTTAGCGACCAACAGGTTGGCTGCCCTAATTGCCTCTGATTGTCAGTTAAATAGTGAAAGTAACCCTTGTTTGTATCAGGATAAAGTGAATTGATACTTAAGTAGCACAAACAAAGTGCCAATTCTATTTCAAGGACGTGAAACTTGACTCAAAGCAAAATTCAACATCTGCAATCATACCTGATGTTAGCTTTGACTACTAGTAATTCAAGATTGAATTCACTTTTATTTTGACATTTTTAAGAGATGTTTGTTTTTTTTAAAAATGAACAGCACAAAATTCAAAGAGAACAGCCTGCATGATAGCTTTGTTAATGTTGGATTTAGCTTTGAGCCACAGTTTATAACTTTTTCATACAAATTTAGAGGCCAGGTAAGTCAGTAAAAATCAATCAGAAATTCATATTTGTTATGTTAAAATGTACTGAGTATATACAGTTAACAACTATATTATTCATACCCTGATGCAAGTTTTGTCATTTTTTAAGTATGTGAAAAATTGATTTGTCACAATTATGTTTCTTGAGAATGTGACACATTAAAGCCTAAGTCAACCAAGGCCAAAATTCAACTAGTCCACCCTTCATTCTTGAGTTATGAAAAACACAGAAAACGTTCACAAGGGGTATGAATAATTTAGTTGTTAACTGTATGTTCTGATTTATTGAGAGTACTTTGGTATAGAAAGCTTAGGATTGCTAAATTGAAATGGCAAGGAGGTATATTCTCTTATCTTTTCATTTCATTTCATTTTGAGTCAAATAAAGGTAATTGGAGGAATTGTTCAAACAACTTTATATGTATACTTTCCTGATTAATAAACATATTTCTTTTTCTGTTCTGTCTAGCCTTTTTTTCCAGGTGCCTGATGTAAATGTATTCAACGACCATCGGAGAATAAATCATGACAAACACCTTTCACCGTTTTCAAAAATCTTTTCTATAGCAATATTTACCTGCTTTCATCACCGCATAGAAAAATTAAATTGTATGTTACATGAAAGATTTTTTGTCCATGGTAGATATAAAGAGGAAAGGATGGGTGGTACATAGACAAAAGCCTTTTTGTAGAATGAAAAGGGAGAGCATTAGGCAGTTTTGGAGGGAAATTGGTTAGAGCGATTTAGTATCCCCACAGAGAAATAAAAAAAACATCAACAACCTATAAGAAATTAAACAAGTTAAAAATTAATTATAGTAAGGAATTATTTTTCATGTTTTTGTGAGCTCTTTTTATAATTCTAATATCAATCAAACTACTCTCACCCAGCAGCAAAGATATCTGCTGGTCTATGATTTGAAGGTGCTACTCAAATTATGCACAGGAATTATTACCAATGTGATGAACATTAATTGCAGTCCAGTTCACAGTATTGGAGGGGGTAGGGTTAAATTGGTAGGATAGGGAAAAATGAATTCCAATAATTTGTGCTAAGAAAGAAACACAAGGACATGATAAATTTCTTACGCTTTGTACCAAAGTGCTCTCATACGTAAAATAGATGTAGGTTCCATCCTCTGAGGTCTGTATGGTGATTTTATCATATATGTAACATCAAATGTTTTGTGTTCTTGATATACAGCCTTCACCTGACCACATTCTGCCTCAAGTACAAGCCTACAGTAGTAGCTTGTGTTTGCATTCACCTAGCCTGTAAATGGACTCAGTGGACGGTAATGACCAATATCTGCTATACTCAGCGCTCAAAATACACGGGGCGATGGGCGATTCGCCCCCGTGAGCTACACAATCGCCTCCGTCAGAGTGCTCACGGGGGCGATTGCAAAATTAAAAATCGCCCCCGTGGAATAAATAAAGATTATCTTTTCTTTTATAACTTTCACAGTTATTCACACTATATTGAGTTTCAACTTTCAAACCTTAAACCAATGAAATGGAACTATGGAAGTTATATTTTAATAGCGTGCATGATTTTTCGCTCGAAATTGAACTCCAGAGGTTGGCAGGTCTGCATAGGGGGGGGGGGGGTGGGCCTCCCAGGCCCTCCCCCCCCCCCCCCCCCCAGTCAGTGTGGTGCTCAAAATAGCCCAGTACAGTAAGGGTTAAGCGTTAGATAAACAATGGTATTCATCACTCTGAAAACATGGCGCAAGGCAATAGTCAGACCAGTAAAGTTCATCACGAAAGCACCATATGTGCGGTGGTCATGCTGCCTTGTATATCCTGATGGTGCAAGTCAAAAAATACTGTATGTGCTACCGGTACTTTCAGAATATTCTTTAAAACTATGAAAATAACACGAATGGGGGAATATCATGACCAAATTACCAGAAAGAAATAATGAAATACCAAGATTTACCAGAGAATTGAACACTGTTCAAGATTAAAATGTTTATGATATGAGCCATGATTAATTATTGGCAGCAAAGGGCAGCAGAGCATCAATACGATGTGGTGGTACCAATCGCATACTGGCTCATTTTCAAAACCTTCCTCCTACCTAGTAACTTGTCAAATGTCCCATTTCTTGACACACTATCGCGTCACTTGCACAATTGAATATTTGTAGTTTTCCTTATTTTTTTTGTCTCTTCCATTGTATTATTTGTTGTTCTATTACTCATTATTAAACCAATTATGAGTATGTTCGAGTGTGTTCATGCATGTTTGATAAATCTACGTGCATGATTAAATTGATTTCTACTGGCAGTGAAAATGATCATAGATGCATTTCTAGAGCAATGAAAATTCATCACTGGATTTTCCCTCTTTTAAAGGGATCCGGTAACTTTGTCTCAGATTCTGAAACAAAATTCTGGATTTAGCTCATGATGCAATGATAATCATAAACCTTTAGGTCAGTCAGGAACCCCATGACTTTTACAAGCCGATCGCCTGTCTGATTATCAAGATATTTATGATTGGAATTACAAATTTTGAAAACCGTTCGCCTGACGGTTTTCATAACACTACAGTCTATTGGGGAAAACGAGTATGGTAAAACCGGTCACTCAAAGATTTTTACTTTTTTGAGGCACTTCTTGATCATTTTAAAGCGCAATTTTTTTAGGGCTTCAATATTACACCATATCACAGACACTGATAACACGTAGGGCCATGTATCTCAGATTTAACATTGTTAAACGATCCCTTTAAACTATTAACCTTTTTCTCTTGTGACATAATATTAGGGCAAGACTTTGGGTGGATTTTTAGGACAGTTACTGCCTTTTATACAATAATTTTGATGTAAGTTTGTAAACTTAATTGGAGTGTGACGATTGGGAACCTACAGGATAGCGGTTTAGCACCTGGTGCGCAGCTGTGACAATTTGAAGGCTAAGGATAGTTGCGGAGGCAGTATGTCTTCCATACACAAGACTGTTAGCGGTTTTGAGACAGGATTTATATTCTAGATAACAACACTACTTGTATTCACAAATTTAAAAAAACAGTTGCGAGTTGTTCAGAACGATCACAACTCTGTTCTAAAGATATTGAAGTTTGTAAGTTAGCAGTTGAATGGAGGACTTACATGTACAATCAGTCGAGATCAATCACACCTCTGCACAGGACGGTCATACGTTGACCTCTATAATATAATTTTGAACATGATATGTATCATTTTACAACTGTAGATTCCTAAGTCCAACGATGGCAAAGGATGGTGGGAGTACGTTGATCCATCTGTTACAGAGGACCATCTCGATGGTAAGTCATGTTCATCCTTGTGTTGACATTTCACCCATAATTGATCGTTTATGCATTTAATGCTTTAAAGTGTTGGAAGTCTTTTTTGTGGTAATGCAAGGGGAGACTTGTTGGGAAGTCACTGGCTAAGGTTTGATGCATCACCAAATCCTCCGCCCACCAAAGGTGGTACCTGGGGCATTATGCTTTTGGGTTGCCCATCTCGTCCAACCCGCTTTCTCGTTATTGTGATATCTCAAGTACCACTTGAGATATGAACTTCAAACTTGATGATTTTATATATCACCATAGGAAGACAATCTGACACAGTCTCAAAGTTAGACTTCATTGTAAAAACTTTACTCTAAAAACGATTCAGTATACATGGCTAGAATAATGACAATCCAAACTTTGATTTGATGCCTCAATTTACGAAACGAAATTGAGATCGTAGCAATAATGATGAAAACAAATAGCAATTCCAAAGTTTTGTGAGGAGGCTGTTGGGCGCAAATTTGTGTACCGATAGCTCTGTGAGCGAAGATATGTCACAGATAATTTCATCCATTTTCTAACCTGAATTTAGGGCAGAGGCATATAGGAGATGCAGTTGCATTTGTATTTTTTTTTTTCAGGTTTAAGGAGCACAATATTTATTAACATTTAGTATTATTGAAGTGCAAGAGTAAAGATAGGGGAAAATGAAAAGTCAACAATTAATTTCTATTTTCTCAGTTATTGATGAAGGAATAGATATGTTTCATAAAGGGATTGTGTGAAAACATTTTTGCAGTGATTACCTATGTAGGATGCATGTATGATTGTATGAACAGTTTTCATAAGAGGAGGTAGAAATATATGACAAAATAATAACAGGGCACATGGGAGAGGACCTTGTTCTAAAGCAGCGACTAAAGTGAATTTGTTGTTGTGAGAGATTTTAAGCTTTGACAAACCTTAAATGATGTTACCAAACAAATAACCCTGGAGTTGCCAAAATGTTAGTGTTATATATATCAGTATTATTGATACAATTCAATCATTGTATTAGCTTTTGCCCTGCCCTGTGACAACTACCCCCCTCCCCTTGTTTCTTTGAAAATGGCGATTGATATGTCTATTAGATGCTCGTTCATATATGACGCGGTAAACTGCCACCAAAAAAAAACAACATCAAAATGCAAATTTTTACGTGTAAATGAAAGGCAACTGTGCACAACAAAGGTTCCACACATATTCACTGAGCTATATGTTATGAGATACAGAAGTGTGAAGCATATGACACTAAAATAAAATCCCAGTGGTTTACCAACTCATATCTGAACGAGGCTTAAGAATGACTTTGCTTTCTTTCATACAATTTGTCAATCGATTAGAATTGCAAACTTTTCATGCTACAGAATTGACAAGAGAGTTTTTATACATCATCGACCGGTGTCCTGCTCGCCTAAAGAAGAGGATTATGGGATACAACAAGGTAAGATTCTACATTTTGAGATTCTCCTGACTAATTGCAGTCGTTTGCAGATTGTTGTGGGTTATTGTAGTCTATTTGCATATATGCCAATATGTAGTACACAAGAAGGAAATTTAGCACTTTTCATTTTTTATTTTTTATTTTCCTTTCTTGTTTTTTGTTTTCTTTTCTTTTCCTTTATTGTTTTTTCTTTCTTTTTTTTCTTTTGTTAGTTGATCTGGGAATATAGTTTATAGACTGTATGTTACCCTGTATTATCACTACAGACAGAGGGTTAAGTATTCTATTTGTGACAAAGTACCTCACTTATTTGACATTGATTTGGTGGCATCAGGTGTGATACTAATGGAACCCAGAATCAAAATGTACTACACATTTTCTGAATTTATAATTGTGTGATTAGTTGACTAAGAGACTGTGTATTTCTTCCTTTTACCAGACTGCGAACTCTGCCAAAGATGCTAAGCGACCGAGATCAGAAGGCCAGTCTAGTACTGACAGTTCACAGCAAGCAGGAACTTCCACTCAGGTTGACAACAAGGCATCCTCTAGCACATCGGTGTACGATTTCTCGTTTGATTCAAAGCCAGCAAGTGGGTTTGACCAGTATTCAGACAGCGAGGATTCAAAATCTGAGGAACCTGCCACCCAAAAGAGTGACAAAACAGTCCTAAAACCAGAGAAAGTCAGGGTAACCATGGAAGAGTACAAGCGAAAAGATAGAGAACGTAAAGAAAAGGATACACTTGCAAAGCAACAGCAACTTTCTTCTGCTGGGGATAAGTCTGAGACGGGTGGATTAGGAGGTAGCAGAACATTACCTAAAGATTTAGTTAAACCCGGGCCAAAGCTTTTACCTGGTAATATTGAAAACATCATTAGTTCAAAAGAAAGAGTACCTCATGGGCTAGAGAAGCTATCCTCTGGACAAGAGCATGTTAACCCGTCTCGTGAAAGATCTCATACAGGTCATGACAGAATACCCCACAATCGTGAAAAACGGCCTCCTTCCCAGGATAAACATCTGTCAGGGTCCAAGAGATCTGTACCGCCCCATGATAAGATGCATTCAGGGCATACAAGAGGACCATCTGGGCCTGAAAGGTTATCCACTGAAAGAAGTTCTGGACTGGAGAAGCCTTTTTCAAGTCATGGGAGAGATCCTGTCGGACCACTTATTCAAGACCAGACTTCTTCAAGCTTTGGGGTCACACCACAGGATAAGGTTGCTGCTTCAGCTCTTGGTTTGACTAAACAGTCCGGAAGTGTGAAACAGAAGGAGCAAAGGAGACCAGAACTTCATGTGCATGCATCTGTAGGAAGTAGTAAAGAATCATTCAATTTGCCAACTGAAAAGACGTTATCAGGTAGTTCAAGTGATGTCTTGAGAAAAGAGCATGGGCAAAGAAGTTATGCTCAGGCAGTTAAAACAGAGAAGGTTGAAAAGGAACACGGCAAGCACAGATCTGAACAACCTCTCACCCTGCATTCAGACAAAGCTGTCAAACACAGAAAATCTGAACCTCCAAAGGAATCCCTTTGCAAAGTGAAAGAAAAATCAGAACCAGAACAAGCCACTCAGGAAACTCTAGATCTCTTAAATCAAATAAGTGCAGAAATCATGAAAGACATTCAAAATGAAACCACAAATCGCCCTGATCCTCTTACCGCTAATCCTGTGCCTGTACTACAAATTCCCAAGAAGGAACAAAGAATAGCGGAAGATTTGATGTTAAAAGACAGATTGCAAGTACCACCTTCTCTACCAACTTCCATTAAACCGACTGAAATGGAGCGCAGGAAGTTTGAGAGTGATGAGATCATTGCTGATGCGGTTTCTCCCTTCGATGCCATTCTTGAAGAAAGGAAAGATCGTCATGAAAGCAAAAAGGAAAGGAGAGAAGATAGAGAAAGAAGGAGAGAAGGTCATAGGTCAAAGAAAGATGACAAAAGGCATAAGTCCCACAAGCACCGTCATCGTTCACCTGGTGCCTCTCACAAACATGGTCTTCAAAATGATATTGGGGAAGGCAGTGGTGACATGGCCCCACCCAAGAAGCAAAGGCTAGAACAAGCAGGTTCTCCACACACCGTCCTGACTACATCCCAAGGTATTAAACTGAAGATTAAATGTTTAGGCAACTCTTTCAATAATGGTAGTGAACATGGAAGAGAGGCTGAGAAGGTAGCAAATACAATCTGTGATTCTCCAGGCAGTGTTTCACTGAAACTGAATTTGAGCAAATTAAGTACCTCTCCTCAAGAACCAGGAAAGGAGAGGGACAGCAATCATCACCACCATCATCATCACAGATCGCACCATAAACACAAATCCCGGCATCACCGGAGCAAAGATGGCCATCGCAAGCTCTCCCACAGCCCTGGACCATCTAGTGCTTCGGATGCTTCACCTGCCATTTCCCCATCCAAGAGGAAATCTGTAGAGATGTACGAGACTGCAGCAACCCTCAACAGTCAATCTTTACTTGACCTGCCTATGCCACCAAGCATTTCTAAAACTTTGTCTCGTCATGCCTCTCCAATAACCAAGCATGGCAAGCGGAAACGAGAATCCAATCCTCCCCTGCCTGATGAAGACGTCCCTCCACCACCACCACCACCACCCCAATCCGATTACATGTTGTCAACAGGTTCTAGCCTTCTACCTATGCAGTTTTCCACCATTGATGCTTCTGCATTGTATGAAAACTTCCAACCCCCTTTACCAAGTGGCAGACCAAGAGATAAAAGACCTCCGCCTCCTCCTATTCCACCACCCCAAAGAAGACCTCCTCTTCCACCCTGACCAGGATCTGGCCATATTACTGCTAAATTTGCTTAGATGTTTATTTTTTTTATTTTTTTATATAGCTTGAAGACAAAAGGTGCTGTGATGTCAAACCAGGTCTTCTCTTGCAAATTTTTTACAAGAATCACCAGTAGGATTGTACACTCGCCTGCATATGAGGTTGCACTGCCAACCTGGTGAAAATGTTTGAGCCATTGCTCTATGTACAAGTGGGAATTATATGTTGCAATGCTTGAGACAAGTTCAATGATGCCCAATGCAGAACGAGTTGTCGGTATTCAATCAGACTTTGTTTTTGTGAAGTTTTCCTTTTGAAGCTATGTGCTGCTTATTGCATTTGGAGAGTTTGTTGTTTGTTTCCTCCCCTCACAAGAAAATTCCTCAAGAGGATCTAGCAAAAGTCTATTCTATGTGATGATATTTATTGGAATACAGTACTCTTTAGAAATACAATTTGTGACCATTTGTGATTCCCACCAGCTCGTGGTTCAGCATCTTGTTCGCATTGATGCATTACTTACATTATTCAGGCATCTTCAAAGAGACCTCCCAAAAAGAGAAATATAGTAAAGTCTAAAAAGTAGAAGAATCATAAAAGTATAAAAACGAATGTACATATCTTGTATTGTGCATTGTAAAATTATGAATTAGTTCAGTTGTGTATGAAAAAGGTTATGTTCAAGCTTTCATCAGACTGTTATATAAACAATGCTTCTCTTTTTGTACTAAAAGGAAAAAAAGATATGAGGGGAAAAAATAAAGAAAAGTGAGGTATCTAAAGAAAAAATAGAGAAATAAATAAGATATGATTGCGGAGATATTGTATAGACAGATTAAATGGTATATGAGGCTATGTTTCTGTATAATATGTAAAGCTGCGCATGGAGAAGAATAACAAACATATTCTCAGGAAAAAAAGTAAGTCTAACTCTACATGTACAGATAAGGAAGGAATAACTTTGAAACATTGGGTATTGGAACATTTCTATAACGTTTAAGATTTTGTTTAGTATATAAATGCATTTATATTCAAACAAGAGAAAAGTCATCTACAACGATATAGTAGCCTTCTACTTTTTCAGAAACTCCATGGAAGTGATACTAGGCAAAGTACATTTATGCTTTATCTACTTACCTTCCTTCAGTTAATTAAGTGTGTAATACTGCTTATGCTGAGGCACGTCATTAATAAAAATCAAGTTTGGACAAACTTTTCAAATTCAAAGAGGCAAAATTAAGAGAGTGATTATTCTCTAGGTTTATGCTCTGTTTCCTGGCTGGTATGTTTTCCTTTGCGAAGAGCCAGTTTAAACATGTATATTTCTTAATGTCCAATTTATTTTAAGCTTCATTAATAAATGTTTTTATATCTGTCTTGTAGAAGAATCATATTCTACAGTCATTTAAGTAATTTATGTTACATGTCCTCCTTATGCACAAGTTGAGGGTATGTATTGTACTTGTAAACAAAATTGTCACAAATCTTTATGGTGAACAAAACTTTCACCAAATTTGAATGATATGAGTATATGGAATGGAAGTTTCCTTTTAATTTTGCCTTCAAGTCAGTAGGAAAAAATGGGTGATGGATTTATAGAGATGATATTGAAATTGTTACACAACATGGATATCAAAAATATGCTTTAGAAAAGATAACAATTTATTTCATGGTTCATATTTCATGCACAATTGCCAGTGCTTATTCATTTATATGTCATGTGAAATTACACAATTCGAATTATCTTGAAAATTGAGTGGTAATTTATTCATCTTTTTTAAGTGCATGTGCTTTATATGTACATGTATTTTGGTGAACTTTCATATGCATTTACATTTGCTGTTGGATTAATTCATGCCACTCTAGATTTTTTCCAAATACATGTAGAGAGAAAGAAGAGAAATGTTAGTTTATACCCTACATTTGTTGGGCCTTCTTGTTTAAGTTTGATTGCAAGCATTGATATGACTTGGGCCAAGATAATTTTCCTCCAGATCTGTGTGTGACATTTACTTAAGGGACATTTGAATGGAAGCTAGTATACATGTATTGCTCCGCTGATTTTGGATTTTTCATATTTTCCTTTCATTCTGTTTCTATTGTCATTTAATTTCTTGGTAATTCGTAGTTACTCTTTATGTTCATTGACAAAATAATTTGAATATGAAGAGAAATAAAACATTTTCAAAGGAAATGGGACAAAATTGAAACCAAATGTGTGCTTTTATTCCTACAAATGTGCCAAATATTAAGTTTCTCTTCATACAACTAATAACTTAAAGGGGATGCCTACCCTGATATTAAATTGGTTTAAATAGAAGCAAAACAAAAAAGAGGAACAGGTCAGTGAAAATTCCAATTAAAAACAAAGCTTTAAATGAAGTTACGATCAATCAAACACAAATTGGCATCTCTGTAACGTATCTTGTGAGCTTCCCTCCCATTTGCTCAGTACTAAAAAATCAATCATACATGCTCCCTAAATATAACTAGTGCAGATGTTTCTTTTCAACCCCTGGCTGTATGAAGAAAAGTTAATGAAATTTAATGTACAGAGCATATTGGAGAGGACCTCGCAATATATGTCACATTATTGCCAGTTTGTGTTTGATCGCAACTTCAAAATCCATGACTTTCCCATTAATTGGATTTTGCCCAAACCTTCACTGAGCTGTTGCTCTCAGTTTTCTGCATCTATTAATTAAAACCAATTTAATATCGGGGTAGCCTTGCCCTTATTCATACCCCTTGTTTATTTGATGTTTTGGGAAACTCGAGAATGAAAGGTCTGGTTGAATCAGGACCTTTGTTTGGTACTTTTCGATGTCACATTCTCATGAAATACATTGGGACAAATCAACTTGTACACATGTACTTAAGAAATTACAAAATTTGGTAAGGGGATGAATGCATGTAAGCTGTATGGGGTCTATTCGCTATTCATGAGGACCGCTATTCATAATTCACATTGAGGGTCATTTTGACATTCTTAAGGACAGCTGTTCATAATACGAAAATCGGGGTCGGTATTCATAATTTAAATTTGGGATCACTTTTCATAATACGAGAAGAGGGTCGCTTATCATAAAAAGTAAATGGGCCTAAGCAATAAAAAAAAAACAATGCTAATAAAGGGAAATATTATTGGATGGAGGACATCCCCACGGCTATGGCGTAGCTGTTGGGGGGGGGGGGGGGGCGACACATGGCCCTGAATATTTGTCTTTTTTTTCAATTAAAAGTAGGTATATTTTACCTTTTATCTTTGATACTTATATAGAGACATCCCCCGTTCCTTTGGTGACGCAAAAAGAAGCAAAACATAAACACATATAATCCTATCGTAATTTTAAAAAAAAATAGCTATATAACGGGGTTGGACCGGACCATGAGCCTAGTTACTACACGTAGAGGGAGAGGCACTTTAGAATTGTAATTTGTTTGGGGCTTTGGGGGCTTCGGACCTTGAGGGTTTTCGCGTCGTGTAGCGTACAAAGAGGTAATGCAGTCCGAATATGAACCAAACTTTTGTAGTCTTTTTTTTGTTTTGTTTTTTGTTGAGGGTGATGGTGATAGGTAAGGAGGTATGATAAGGTCTATACAGTGCGTCCCAGAAAAACCGAAACCGAGAACTATCGATGTTTTATCATAACTTAATCACAATTATAATCAATAAATGACATGTATATTTGGAAAGCTTAATCCTCTTTCATTTGATGCAACTCATAATGATGCATATTTCACGCCTGAGTGATTAAAAGCAGTTTGAAGAGAGGAATCCAAAAAGTCATTTGGCGGGCGGTATCTGAATTTCAAAGAGAAAATCACATCTCTAGAAAGTTCAATTTCTGCCCTTTCATATGACACCTCTGAATCAGGAACAAGGGAAACGCTCTCGGCGGTCTCGCCTGCATTACGCAATTCGATATGATTTGTGATTTATAGTTATGATAAAACATCGAGTATATATAGTTCTCGGTTTCGTTTTTTCTGGGACGCACGTATATAGTGCAACACAATTAAAAGTTAAAAATGCCGTGAGAAATTTGTTTTTGTTTTTATTTTGGGGTGGGCCTATCTGACCCTCGTAGCAACAATTAAGGGGCCCGGCACTAATAATGATAAATACAGAACAAACACAGGAACAAATACGGAATGTAAACATAAATATGCATGCCGGTTCAGAAAAATTTAAACAGTCGAGACATGATAAATTCAAAGCAAATACTTTAAAAGTTATTCAAGTCCATGTATACAGGCTCACACACGAAATATAAAAAATCAATTGCTTTAAATAGCCAAACCAAAATAAAAAAAGAAAATACAATAAAGGGAATAAACAATCTAGTATGGCTGACGCGAGTTGTCATATGAAACAATTGATAGATGATTACAGAACAAACAAATCAATAAACATACCATCTGTCAATTCATCATACACATTGAAAGCAGGAATATATTGTTTTTTAAAGTTTTCTTTAACCATGTTATTAATCTTGATGGAATATAGTATTGGAAAATGCATTATTGTCATCCCATATGCTCACTGTCTCCCACGAGTTTGGAATAGGGTCTTATTGTCGGGGTCATCTCGTAGGAGAGGTTGGTAATCATAAAGCCAAATAGTCTTACTGTCATGTCGTACATCTTTTTTTCTTCTTTTTCCTTTTTATTTGGAAAGAAAAAAGAGAAAGAAAGAAACAAAATTGTAAAAAGTATTACCAGTAAAATAAGTTATTCTTATGCCTGTAATATATTCCAGAAGAGACATGCAGTAGTAGGTTAATTGTTGTCATTCCTGCTTGTCATCTATACTCTTACACTAAATTTATATCTTTTCTATTTTCAATATAATTTTGAAATTTGTTTAAATATCCAATGTTAAAAAAAAGAGAATTTTAATAAATCAATAACATCACTAGCCCCCGCCGCCTCCTCCGCCTATATGATGACGACTCAGACATTTATTTACGGGGGTGGGGGTCGAGAGGCCTTGTTAAATATATCGTCTTGTCACCAAAGTAACTTTTTAAAGGTTTATGACTCTCAGTTGAGGAGGGGGCAGATTTCCAACATGGAGAGTGTTCAGGGGCGTCGCTAGACCTTTTTCAGTGGGGGGGGGGGGGTGTAGAGGCCAACGATTACCGACAAAAGTAGCCACCAATTACCGACAAAATTAAATTTCCAATATCTACAAAGTCAACCCTATAAACCTGGGGCCGAAGGCTAAATTGTTTTTCCTATGGACTATCTATAATACTTGCATATGCGCAAAATGGTCATTTTCCTCGACGACATTAATATACGAATTATTTCTTAAATTTAGTCAGCATCATAGCTATATATTTTAATGCAGGCACGGAGCCTCTAGGATCTTATTTTAGAGAGGGGCGGTAGTACGTGATGAGCAAGAGAATCACTTAAAAGCGCGCTCATAAGGGGGTGTGGAAGCTTAGACGTTTCCTTAAATTATTAGGAAAAGAAGACGATTAATTGTACCGTTTTCGACTGGTAATCCTAGGCTGAATGAAGTTCCCCCCCCCCCCTCCCGCGCGAAGCGCAAAAGCTTTGACGTTTCGTTAAATTATTATAAAAAAAAAAAAGAAGACGATTTGCTGTACCATTCTCGACTGTTTATCCTTTTCTGAATTCAGTATCCCCCCCCCCCCGCGCATAGCGCGGAAGCTTTGACGTTTCATTAAATTATGAGAAAAAACAGACGATTCGGTGTACTGTTCTCGACTCTTAATCCTAATCTGAATGAAGCTTCCCCCTCCCGCGCGAAGCGCGGAAGTTTTGACGTTTCATTAAATTATTAGAGAAAGAACTCGTCGTACCGTTTTCGACTCTTAATAAGCCCTATTCGTCTGAATTCAGTTTCCCCCTCTCGCGCAAAGCGCGAAAGCTTTCACGTTTCCTCATATCATTAGAGAAAGAACACGATTCGTTAATTGTACCGTTTTCGACTTTAAATAAGCCCTATTAATTTTGTCTGAATTCAGTTCCCCCCTCTCGCGCGAAGCACGGAAGCTTTGACTTTTCCTTACATTATGAGAAAAAGCAGACGATTCGGTGTACTGTTCTCGACTCTTAATCCTATCTGAATGAAGCTTAATTCCCCCTTCCGCGCGAAGCGCAGAAGTTTTGGTTTTATTAAATTATTAGAGAAAGAAGACGATTCGTCGTATCGTTTCCGACTCGATCTTATAAGCCCTATTCATCTGAATTCAGTTTCCCCGGCCTCTCGCGCGAAGCGCGAAAGCTTTCACGTTTCCTCATAGTTAGAGAAAGAACACGATTCGTTGTACCGTTTTCGACTTTTAATAAACCCTATTAATTTTGTCTGAATTCAGTTTCCCCCTCTCGCGCGAAGCGCGGAAGCTTTGACGTTTCCTTAAACTATTAAAGAAAGAAGACGATTCGTCGTACTGTTCTCGACTCGTCTAAATGAAGTTTTCCCCCTCCGCGCGAAGCGCGAAATTTTTGGCGTTTCATCACAATATAGAGAAAGGAAGACGATTCCTCATACCGTTTTCGAATCTTATTATTATTAAGCCCTATTCATCTGAATTCAGTTTCCCCCTCTCGCGCGAAGCGCGAAAGCTTTGACGTGCCCTCAAATTATTAGAGAAAGAACACGATTCGTTGTAACGTTTTTGACTTTTAGTAAGCCCTATTTGTCTGAATTCAGTTTCCCACTTTCGCGCGAAGCGCGGAAGCTTTGACGTTTCCTTAAATTATTAGAGAAAGAAGAATTCGTTGTACCGTTCTCGATTCGTCTAAATGAAGTTTCCCCTTCCGCGCAAAGCGCGGAATTTTCGGCGTTTCATCACAATATAAAGAGAGGAAAATGATTCGTCGTACCGTTGTTGACTCTTAAACTTTGTTTGAATTTAGTTTCCCCGAAAATTTTAAACCTCTGATTTCTTTAGCTGATATTGTAGGAAAGTGAAACTTCGAGAAAATACAAGTATTGTAGTTGTAGTCACTCTCGAAGTCGTCACAGCGGATAAGAAGTCGCAGTTCGTAGGGAAAAAAACTTGTCGGCCGACCGACAATATACATCTCACCGACTTCAAACGTATGCATTGATGAGGATCGAGCAAGAATACCGACACAGCTGACCCGACACAGCAACATATTTACCCGTGTCTTTCTTATGCTCCCTCCACCCAACGACACCCTTTTCTCTTTTACTCGATCCCACTCCTCCTCTCTCAGACTCTTACCTCCCCTCTCTCTCCTCTCTTTCATCCCCCGTTTCTTTTGTTTCCCTTTCACTCTTTTTTCTTCTTTTTTTCCTTTTCTTTCTTTTCTTTCTTTTCCTTTCTTTCCTCTCCCCCCTCTTTTTCTTTTTTCTCTTTCTTTCTTCTCTTTTCTTTCCTTTCTTTTCCTTTCTTTCCTTTCTTTTTCCTTTCTTTCTTTTCTTTTCCTTTTCTTTTTTTCTTTTCTTTCCCTTCCCCTCTCTTTTTTTCCCTCTCTTTTTTTCCCTCCCCCTTTTCTCTTTTTCCCGACGGCAGCGCAATTTTACCAACAATATCCTGACAGGTGGGGGGGGGGTGTCGCACCCCCACCCCCCCCCCCCCTTTGGCGACGCCCCTGGGAGTGTTACGTTTTCCTTTTTTCACCACTGGATTGGGGGATATATATAGCTAGATTATGGGGATGTCTTTAATTATCAAAGCTAAAAGGAAACGCATACCTTTAAAAAGACAAGGGACCCCACCGTTCGCATAATGCCTTATGGTTACAAAATCGTATCTTATTTGGCTTTAAAATATGGAAAATACATCGTGCAATATTGTATATTTACGAAAAGCTTGAATATGGTATATTAATTAAGCTATAATTTAGGAGAAGGGGGGAAGGGGAAATTCTGAAGAAAAAGAAGACATCTCACAGCGACGCGGTATTGTTTATGAAGAAAACTACACTGTCACTGAATAAATGTGTCCAAACATTTTGCGCGCTCGCAATATTTGAGATCTAGACGGAAGACGAAAGCCCGGCCCTGAAGAAATTTCGCCATGCATGCGCATGCATGTGAGCATCCATGGTCCAGTATAGTCCCCCAGCCCCCCCCCCCCCCTAGAGAATGTTGTATAGGCTTATGTTTTTTTTACTAGTCGAATCCAAGATACAACACTGAAAAAATATATAAAAGAGCAGCTTATCGTATGTAGTTTGACCTATATAATTCCTATTTGATTGGAGGAATGCGAATATATAGGCTACAATATGTAAGATCAGTATTGGAAACGCCCCAATTTCAAAAAATGAAATGGAAGCTCTCATTACCAATCATGTGAAAGAATATGTTTTGACTAATACATGATGATAAAAAATTTGCCGGGAAACCGCCTACTAATTCATATATTTGGTAAATTTGTTTCTCTCATGGTCTGTGAGAGATATAGGGTAGTCCCATATATACATCTTTCTGTGTATAGTGCTTGTAACTTTATGAAGAATGGGCCAAATTTCTTATCATTTTGATGATTCCAGAACCTTGCAGATGCTAGATGCTAGATGCTAGATGCTAGATCATGATCAACCTTTTCTGATCGATTCCACAACGTTTCTTTCACAATGCAATCGCATGACCATAACTGGTCTTTACCTTTAATGTTGGATAAGTATAAGGAAACTGAGGATCAATGTACCTGCTCTTGCTCGAATTTTAGTTAATGTACTTACAGTAAAAATATTACCCTAGCTGGACAATTCCACCCAGAATAATTACCATAGGAAATGAGACCTCTAGCACAATGTCCCCCCCCCCCCCGGCATGCAGCCTACCCCATCTCATGAAGAGCACAAGCGGCATATACAGAAGTGAAAAGGGGCATTTAGAGGTGGAAAGGGCCCTTATGAGGAAAGGCATGGGGCACTTGAGCATGCAAACATTAGCATATTTTGTATGACATATGGATTATGTCATGGGGCTCATTGTGTTCTAGGGGCCAACTTCCCGAGGGTAAAACTCACTTGGGGCAATTGTCCTGAGGGCAACTATCTGGGGGTGGGGGGGGGGGGGGGTTGGGGGTTGTCAGGGGCTTTTGTCTAGGGGGTAGTTGCACGTCCTAGAATGTTGAAATGGGGATAGGGCCAGGTGGCAGGGTGACAGAGAATTTACCCGTTTTATACTTCCAGATTACGCAAGGAGATGGCAGAGTGGGGCGAAAGAGTATGAATAACTGCACCTGTTGCTCTTTTGAACTTGGTGCAAGATTGGGTGGAGAATTTTGGAAGATGGATTAAGGTACCTTTTTTACTTTCGACTTTGGCAAGATACCATTCCTTATTATAACTCCTTAATTATACCCATATAATAATAGCATGGACCTCTTAATAGGTCCATGCGAATAGCGTATGCACCGAAAGAAGTACAAAGGAGACAGGGCAAGCAAAATTGAAATTAAAGATGGTACATGTACGTCTTTATTCAAGTAGAAAATTGAATTTACCTGAGCATTCACTCTTGCAATAAAAAAGTTTACAATTGTCATAACTCATGATTACATCAATATTGAATCAATAAAATATACAGATATTTGGGGGGGGGGGTTCATATTCAAAACAGGCCAGTGATCCCAGGGGCTAGGAGACCCCTCCCTCTAATAAAAATTATATATTTCTGGGAGATCTTTCCCTAAAAATGTTGAAAAAATCAAAAAGAAAAATTATGTAACAGTACAATTGTGATGCTACATGTACATCACACTTCTCATGCTCATTGCTCAATACCATCACACAATTTAATCAGAATTCTGATGGTACAATATACCATACTTTGAACTTTAAAATATCATACATCTGTAAAGTGTACGTTTTACATACATATGTAAATATTCTATTGTGTGATCTCAGGAACTACAATGTAAACTAATAGGGCCTATAGTAAAATTGAGAATATATATATTTCGCTCATTCTTTATCTCATTCTGTCATACTTTTCTGCCTTTATGCAGATTAAGTGCTATCAAGGTTGGATTTCCCTTTAAAAGAACTGAGCTGAATTGAAAAATGTCTTCATTGTTGTAGAACATTATCTTTACCCTGGCAATGATGGATTAATTAATTATTACAAAATCTATTATTAGCTAACACATATGTATATATATATATAGACCCCTATGTGTAATTAGGTTACCGTATATTTGAATTCTAAAAATAGAATCTTTTCAATACCTCAATACCATCTGGTTGCTAACTTACAAGCATTTATGCTTTCTTAGCAGTCAGGTAAATAACCACCACCACCAATAAGAGTTGGTGCAGATAACTTGGGTAAATTCCCAACACCAAATATTGCATGTATATACATGTATAACAAACTAGATGGAACTCCAACTGCACAGTCGAAAATGATGCCTCCGCCATAGAGCAATTTTACAAACCAGAACGGAAGCAATTTTTAAAATTTTAGTTTGATTGTAATCCATCTGTCGATTTTAATGATAATGCATTCACAAGCTATTTATAGGCAAACGTAATGAGCCCCATGACCTTTGACTTGAAGACCCTAAAATTTGATCAGTTCATTGGCTCCCGATCTGCAAGATACATATACACGTTTTGATTTTAATAGTAATCTGTTTATTGGTTCTCATGATAATGCGATCCCAAGCTATTTGTGCATACATGATGAGCCCTGTGACCTTTGACTTGATGACCATAAAATTTGATCAGTTCATTGGCTCCCGATCTGCAAGGTACATATACATGTTTTGATTTTAATAGTAATCTGTTAATTGGTTCTCATGATAATGCGATCACAAGCTATTTTTGCATACATAATGAGCCCTGTGACCTTTGACCTCATTAAACAGTTCATTGGCCCTGCAAGATACATAAATGACCCAAGTTTGGCAGGAATCCATCAATCGGTTCTTGAGATAACATGATCACAAGCTATTTTTGCATACATAATGAGCCTTGTGACCTCAAAATCCAATTGATTCTTTAGCTCTGCAAGATACATACATGATTCAAGCTGGGAGGGAATCCTTCTCAGTTTTTGAGAAAACGCGATCTTGAGAACAGGACATACATATGTACGGACGTACGAACAACCAGAAGCATTACACATTAATAATACTGAATCATGTCTACAACTACACAGTCTACATTATATATCAATACACATCATAATAATAATAATAATAATAATAATATTGGATTCTTATATAGCGCACGTATCGACCTTGGAAGGTCCTCAAGGGGCTCCAACATTACCCAGCTATGCTAGGCTGCCGATTTTGACGCTCACAGCATTTTAAGGAATTCCTTCCTACCGGTACCCATTTAACACCTGGGTGGAGAGTGGCAAATTTAGATCAATGTCTTGCCAAAGGACATTAGTGCCGCGGTGGGACTCGAACCGCAGACCTTGTGATCAACAGTCCGGCGACGTATCCACTCATCCACGACACCTCATAGAACAGTAAGCATATATGATTTCATTGGCACCATGCCTCCATCTAAATTTAAATCCATCATAATAGAAACATCTATATTTAATTTATTCGAAACATGAAATAAGATACATGATCTGTAATCTAGAACTTTAATTTATTTATAATGATTATCCTAAAAGTCCATAGTTAACTTATATCATATCCAGAATGGATTGGGTACTCAAGGCACTCCAATATTTCCAGAAATAGGTTTATAATTTGTAAGTTCACCAGGTTAATTGAGAAATAAGGAAAGGGGAAAAGGTCACCTTTATTGATATAGATTATCAACAAATTTCCCCAAATATACCAGTATACCATTTCATTCCCATGCAAGATCGAGTGGAGTTTGATCAAAATTCCTTCAGATGGGTAAAAACAATGTGATAAATCATTAAGCTTTGCAGCATCAAACAAGCTTTGCTTCCAGACAGAATGAACTTCGCTCCCTTTAAAAATTCAATCTTTCCCATTAAAAAGTATGTAAACTACATGTATCTTCCATCTAATGATCACTGCGACCCAAACGACATGTAGTCTTTACATTCCAGACCAATTAGAGTTATTTACCGTAATGAGTGAGCAAACTCATCTAGTCTGAAATCCAGGCTACCAACTTGAGGACTTTCTTATTTTTGTTCATTGTATTGACTGAACAGGAACACAAAATCACATTAGAAACACCATTTTCCTGTTTTTGTAAAAGCCAAAATCAAGGCAGCATCATCTCACCCTGCCTCTACCTGGTAATCATTGACGGCCTGATTAAAGAGCTCAAAAGAGAAAATGCAGGGGCTTCATCTAACAACAGATACTGTGGCGTTCTTGTCCCTGCTGATGATGTGGCATTAATTGCTAATAATCCAGTAGATCTTAAACCATGCTCCGGATCACTAAGGCCAAATCTCCAGGCCTTAGCTGGAGCTTACTGTCAAGGGCTGTCTCCAATAACAGTTGCTATTCTAAGGAAAACCTACTGCCTCAGGAGGTTACTGTATGGGGTAGATGTTGCCATATCCAAACAGTCTACCGTAAATAAAAAAGTAGACAAGCACCAGCAACATACATGTAAAATGATCCTTGGACTCCCCTGGTCAACAGCTAATGAAGCCAAATTTTCTTTCTGGTGGGCCTCTTACCCATAAGTGAGGAGATTCCACTCTTACAACTGCAGCTGTTAGGCAAACTACTGATCCTCTCCCATCACAGGCTGGAGTCAAGGGTCTTTCATCATACACTTAACCAGCATACCAATTCTAAGACAATCTCAATGTTTAAGCAGCTCCTCACCAAATACAATTCAACCCCTAATGAAGATGGAAGAAATAGGTTGAGACAACCGTTTACAAATATGTCTACAACAAAACTATAGATTTTACAAATATTCACAAAACTTACAATGAAAATTTTTCCTTGCTTAAAAAAACATGTGACTCACAAATTTGTGAATATATACCACTACACACCATATATGTGAAATATTTGAGAAATGACAATTATCATTACATGAAATTGACAATATGAGCAGATATATTTTAGTTAAAAGACCTTTACATGCAAGCAAATGCTCTTGTAGAAATTAAAACAAAAACTTCATATTCTTAACACATTTTGAATACTACATGGAGAGAAAGAATTTATTTCTATCCCTCATTACCAAAAAAGTGAAAGGAATGTTATAAATAAAATGTCCATCATTTTATTTACCGGTAACTGCCAAGGCAATTTAGATGTTAAAAAGAAATAAGATTTTTTGTTACTAATATACACATTGATGAAATAAGTCATTTGTAATTCATTGTAAACTAAAGTTCAGTTCAAACTAAAAAGGCTGCCATAGTCACACACGACCTCCTACATCCATTATCCATTTCCATGACTCCCCTCCCCCCTCCCCCCTCCCCCCACACACACATGGTTCTCCAGAAGAATTTCATCTTTCCATGACTTTCCAGGTTTTCTCATGACTGTGGGATATATCAATGAAACATCTACACTTTTGAATGTTCACAATAGAAATATGACATCATCATCAAATCACTATTAGAAATGATTTCAGAGTTAGAGATTCTAGAGTAACTGGCGGTGAAAACACTGTTTGTTTTATGAATTTGCACTGCACTGTAGGAAAAACATGACTATGTAAGATTTACAGAGCAGCAGCTTTACATGAGGTTCTGATTGCCAAAAATGTTGTCGGGGTCCAGTCTGTCTTTGACGGCTCGTAAGGCCATCATTCCAACGTCTGATACTGTACCCTTCATGAAGGGCTTCCTGTGCTTACCAACTAGGAGAAAAAATTGAGTCGAAAATTATAATTTCAACTGCCTATAATATTATCTCATAATTGTTTTTAAATGCCAACCTTAGGATATTACAAATGGATTCCAAAGGTTATGGACTAATGACACACACAGTGTAATTATTAGTTGGCTAGCCCTCCAAGAATATCCAATATCATGGTACATGTAAAGGCAAAATATTGTATGTTTGAAACCAAAGGGCAAAATGTACCCTAACAAAGAGTTTATCCTCTCCTGGCTCCAAACAGAAAATATGTGATGTCTAAAATGCCATCTCCACTATATCCCCAAGATGTAATAGATCCTGTCAAACATGTATATGCTGCCATTTATACTACCTCCCTCAGCTCAAATGAGAAAATATGTATTTTTGAACCTATATAGGTGGCTAATTGGACTCTTGATGGCCATTACCGACAAGTTTGAGTAGCTCAGTCATATCAGGATAGAGACAGATGGGTTGATAGGATAATAGAAGCAAATTTCCATTTCGTACTGTATGGCAATATATCACTTGAAAATACTATAAATGGTGTCCCCAGAGAAAAACCACCCAGATTTATGGTCAAATAACTTGATAATCCCACATTACAATTTGATCAATGTACACATCATTGGAAAGCTCATTTTTTCTTCTCTACATGACACCAAAAACATAATCAACTAGATGGATATATGACTGCGCCCAGTAGAAAATGATGCCTCTGCCATAGAGCAATTTTACAAACCATAACAGAGGCAATTTTTAAAATTCAAGTTAGATTGTAATCCATTAACAGATTCTCAAAATATTGTGATAACAAGCTATTTGTCACGTACATGTATGACCCTTTGATCTTTGAGCTCATGAACCTAAAATCTAATCAGTTCATTGGCTCTGCAAGATACATACATGTCTTGAGTTTGATGGTAATCCATCCATCGGTTCTATTGATAATGTGACCAGAAGCTATTTATTTATTTTTCATATAATATAATGCCTCCGACTACTTCGTTGCGGAGGCATAATAAATTATTCAAGGCTGATGACAGATAGTCTGAAGTGGCAGAATCAGAAAATCATTTGTCCAAAGTAAGTGGATGTACATGGAAGTGGATGGCCTCTAGGTTTCGTTCAATTTGGTTTAAAGAGATAAGAAATGATTTGGAATGATTGATTATTAAAGAAACAAAAATTAACAAATCCCTTACAAGTTCATATTATCTTCTTTCAAATGAGCCCATAATCATGATGGAAGGATAACGCATGACTGAGAAGGAAGCACACTTTGCAATCAGTAAGGCACACTGAAATATTGTGTGAAGAAATAAAAGGATGGAACTGAACAATGCCAATGCTTTTTACCAATTATCAATTATGCTTGCTCAATCATGCGTGATCCTTCATTCATGATTATGGAATGAAATAAAAGATGATAGCTGAAACGTTTGGACCAAACTTTCAAGTTACATGTGTGTATGGTCCCATATGCCAATTAATGTGTGCAATGAATCTGACTACCTGCAAGACTGGATCCCTTTCTAAACATTTTGATAAAGCAAACCTCTCACTATACGCCAATTCTTATGTACCACATAATCAATATTTCCTAATTGCTTCGACAATAGTTTCTCTCATAATATTATTGCATGTCCATTACAATATTATTACAAATTTTAGATGATGTGCATTTTCAATAATCAATTGATATCCCAAAATCATTTCCATTCCTTTTTAAACCATACTTAATTAATTGTAGCAGCCATCCACACAGTTTGGATTTGGTGTTTGTGCCACTGCCACTACAAACTATCTGATTTATCAATTATGTTTTTCTACGTCATATGAAAAATGAAATAATGAACCTCTCCAATTATGTATGTACATAGATGGAAAAATAATTTTGTAAATCGTAAGTAATTAACACATAAACCTCAGTTTCTTTTTTTGAGGGACACCCTGTATAGAACTAGCTTCTGATATAACCTACTTCCATGATGATGTGACAGGCTTCCTCCATTAGATATAATCTCATCTCGTGCTGCAGTCTAGGAAGGAATAGATTTTAAAAAAAAAAATTATTTACATAGAAAATAATTAAGTATTCAGTAATTTAGGTATCAGATTATAATTTTCTACTAGCTAAATCAAACTGTAGATTACTACAGAACAAAAATGACAGTGGGTTCCTTGTCCTATCCTGTTACCCTAGATCTAATTTGATTGAGGATTATTTGGGATATGGAAAAAATTAATTCTACTTTGTATGCCTAAATGACAGCGAAAGAAATACAGCGTTTGCTCATTGTATTAATATCAGTTGATAGAACATGATAAATATTTGTTTACAAATAATTTTGTACTTGTTCCTGGATTCATGAAATAATCTCTCCTCTTCATTCAAGCATGTACCTCAATTTTTTCATAGACTTCCACTGGATTGGGGATGCCCTTGTACATGTAGGCAAAGTAGAAATAGATGCACGCTCCAGCATCATACGTCTGGGTGACTCTGAAAATACAGGAAAAGATAAAGGTGAAATGAAGTCATTTGATGTGTATACCGGTACTGTAATCATACTATGATATATCTAAAGGCACTTGACTTCAAATCTGATATTCTATCTTAGGGACATGATTATATTGATATCATTTTAATAGATTTCTATGAAAAATGATACTTTTTATTTTGAGTAATAATGGCATAAAATCTTAAGCTTATACTCCAAATTCTTCAATGCTCTTTAATATGTTTCTTGACAGATGTTTGATACGATGGAAGTCTAATGCTCACCTGCTCATTATGATGGGAGCATATGGAACACCGTTTGCTGCACACTCCTTTGTAATACGCTCTTTTACATTCCGGCATACATCAAGAACCCTTCATAAACAAAATACAAGACAGAGATGCTGATCTTCATCAAACACATTTTACATGCTGAAAATTAGGAGTAACACTAATTTTATGACCCAGAATTAGAACAACAGCATACAGGTACCGGTAGCTTCATTTGGCTCATGCCTATTACCATTGTCTTTAAGGGTCAAGAACTTTCACAGTTCTTGGCACATCTTTCTACTTTTCTTTTATTAGTACATCTGTGTTATGACACTAATATCTAATCTATACTTGAATACAATGCATAATGATGCAAACTGGTATTGTAATTGATAATGTTGTGCTAAAAACCTTATATTTAAAACAAAACAGGTAAGATTATTTGTTAGTTTCACCAATGATCTTTGACCTAACACGTCGAAGATCATGCACAAGGGCAACATAGAAACATCATCCCTCACAAAACTCATGAGATAAAACAAAAATTGATAATAGGACAGACAATGAATTGAAAACAATGTCATTCATGCATTAAACTAAAGATTTCCTACATCCTAAAACATATAAAAAATTGAATTATAAAACTAGCAAATGAGTCTGAACTCTAATCTCAATATTATCCTACCTGTCCCATGGAACTGTCGTTTCAAATGACTCAGCAATGATGTAATGATCCATGGCAAAATCCTGATTAAATCATCAAATGCACATAACACACAGTTACAATTTAAGCACAAAGGTAGTTTCCCTTCTCAATTGTCCAATATCAAATAAATTGCTAATAAAGAGGTTCTTTCAGTATTGTTCATATGGCCATTCCCATTTCACATGCATGGGGAATAGTTCTTGGCAAATTCAAAGACTTCGATTGCATTACAAACTAGATGGATCTTCGACTGCGCGCAGTAGAAAATGATGCCTCGACCATAGAGCAATTTCACAAATGATTGTCATCCATAACAGGTTCTAAGAATATTGTGATAACAAGCAATTTTTCACCTTCATGTACGACCCTTTGATCTTTGAGCTCATGACCCTAAAATCTAATCACTTCATTGGCTCTGTAAGAATCATCCATGTCCTGAATTTGATAGTAATCCGTCCATCGGTTCTAATGATAATGTGATCACAAGCTATTTTTGCATACATAATGAGCCCTGTGACCTTTGACCTCGTGATCCCAAATTCTAATCAGTTCATTGGCTCTACAAGATACACACATGACCTAAGTTTGGCAGGAATCCATCAATCGGTTCTTGAGAAAACACGATCACGAGAACGGGATGTGCGGACGAACGGGCAACCCAAAAACATAATGCCTCAGGCTACTTTGTAGCGGAGGTTTGTAGCGGAGGCATAATAAAAAGCTGACTTTCCACATATCCCATGCTCCCTGGTTGTTTTTAAAATATTTTTCCTGTCTAATCATATTACCAGTAGTCTAAAATGTCTATGTTTTAAAGATAAGAAAATTATGACTAAGAAAGAAAGGAAGGTGGAAGGGAACAAGAAAAGAGGTTAAAGGACCTCCTTACACACCCTTCCTTTGGCCTTGCAGATTTCTATTACATCCATCTGATAAGACTACCCCTTCCAATGATGCCAGTGCCCTTTCAATGGTTAGACTTGTACAACACCCTTTCTTGCAAGCAATTCCAATTTGTTCTGTTCTAAATTTTCCCCAAATTTCCTCTTCCTAAGTAGTTGATGAAAGGATAGACCTATTTCATTGAAGGGTATGTTAAAAAACAAGTCCAGTCATATAGCTAGGACACAGGCATAATGGAATAATATTGTTTTCAGGAAATGATACTTTTATGAACTTTAAAACTTTGGCATATCACCAGGGCAGGCTGGCAATGATAGACAGTGCTTTGTATCATTGGCTTCATCAATCTAATTTTATCATAACTTTCATTAGGAGCATAATGCATAAAGTTAAGAATGAAGCAGTAAAACACAATGAAGGGTGTTCATGAGAGCATATCAACTTCAATATATATTTGTGAGTGGAAAGATTTTATCCACTGATTTATGGAATATCTTGTGTCCACCTCTTTATCCAGTAAAAATATACCAAACTTCTGTGATGAAATGAACAATCATATCATGAAAAAAGTTTTTGTTTTTGGATTTGTTTTGTTTGCTTGTAACAGAATTACAAGCGAATAAAATGAATACTTACTCTGATATAAGCAATTGCAAATGTCATCATATATCCCCTTTGGCCGTTGTCTTCACCACTTGCCAAACCTCTGAAAATTGAAAGAGCAAATAAAACGACAGATAACCTTTTATTAGTCGATCTTCTCAGGACTGAGTGAAAAGCGCCGACTTACAAAAATATTCAACTTGTGCGGTAGTTGTAGAAAATTTGACTTACGCATATGTATTATGCATGTACATGTATTGTCCTCAGCCTGACATAACTTGGGAGCAATGCGTCGGTACATGACCGGCAGCTTAACTGGGACTAGTTTTTATCTCAAGCTGCATGGTTTAAATTGTGCAGACATCTAGAAATAAACACATACCTTTGCATACATATGTATGACTTTACACTCCAGTTACAACTTTGGAGATAAATAAGAAAAAAACCTGGACATGTTTAATACCAATGCATCAAATCCTGTCATTGTTTTAATTTATTTGTAACGTTTGTGGACCCTCGCTACTTCCCCCGCTTTGTACATGTGCAAGACTTAGACTCAATTAACTGCACAAAATAAAATCAGAGTGTAATGACCTTGTGAGATAAGAACTTGGCTTTGTTGAAATGAGGTCATGGAGGGGGCAATGACAGGGGGACACACATGTTTTTGTTTTTTTAATGGCATGGTGTATTTGTTCATTGATGTCTTTCTTCTATTCTTCTTTCTTTTCTTCGTCCTCTCCTCCTTAAGATTTCTAATTATTCTTTGATTCAACCTCCCTCCCTCCTTATTTTGTAAGTTTCTTTTAATTCAATCTTCCATATTTGTCCTTTCTGATTATGTTTCTTTTTCTCTGTGTCACTCTCTTCCATATTCGTCCTTTCTGATTATGATTGTCTTGATCATTTTATCATTTCCTTATGCACCAACACGATCACATTCATTGAACTGGTATTAAGCAAATTCATTTTGCAACTTACTTACTTTTCTTTACCTCTCTTATCATTTATACATGTACAGTAATTCTAATCTTTCAAAAACGCCTCATGCGACACACTCATCACATGATGTTCATGATGACTTCAACTCAGACGAACGTTTGTTTTGGTTGCTCCATGGCTTTACTTCGTACATATCAACAACACTTGGCCTTCGAAAAAGAATGACGATGGATGCGTGCATTGTTTTGCAATCCGTGTAAAGCTTATCGACGAAGAAAATAAAGCAATGCGAATTGCTAACTTTCTCTCTGGACTGCTTAGTAACTGAATCGTTTACGTATCAAGTGGGGGGAAAGACATGGGTGTGTCAAATTCATGGGGTTCTGATTGGTAGAGAGTAAGAGACAAGGCACCCTTTGATCTCATTGATAACTGTTGTAACTGTTGTATTTCATTTAATAATACATTCAGGAGGCAATATATGAAACATTATATTTGTTCATATTAATTACTTTTAATTTGTTAAATATCTTTTCTTAAATTATCCTGTAGAACCATACCATACTGTTTGATGCTCTTATATGTTTTGTTTTTTTATGTTTTTCATGTTTCATGTTTTGTTTGACAAATGTCTAATTTTTATAATAATAATTTTAAAACAAACAAATACACAAACTAGGTGAACACACCCTAACAAGCCAAAATCCTGGCTTTCATTGAGTTTACCATGTTTTTTATGCAGTCTGTACCTTGTTTCTCATTGAATAGTATACCTGTTTTTTTTTTTAATCTTCTTAATCGTTTGACTGAAATGTCATAGTTTTATAATGTTTTTATTGCCCATTGACTGTTTTTTACACGTTTGTAATTGATGTTGGAATTTGGAAACAATTGATTTGATTTGATTTGATTTGAATTGAAGATGGAGTTGATTGCTTGGCATAAATCGTGGACTCTAGATTTTTTTTCTCTTTGCATTCTCCCTTCCGATATTTACGAGAGAGAAAGAGAAAGAGAGAGAGAGAGAAGAACGCCAGCAAGTCTGGAATACAGGGTCGAGGGCGTATTGTATAAACAAAATTGGTGTGTGGCGCATGCTTTGACATTGATCGATTTTGTTTGACTTTGGCGATGTAAATTTGACTAATACAGAGATTTAACACACGTTAGTCTAAGACGAAAAAAGTTTAGATGCCTTATATGGGTGTCAGTGCTGGTTAAGTTAATTCTAGCTTACTCTTTGTTTAAAATCAATAATTGTTGGTATGTGTGTTTGTATTGGTTTTGTTTTCCCCCTTCTGGCCCTCTTTTATCAAAGACTTCCAGTAAAGCATACAATAAAAAAAAAAACCAGATAATTCTATTTATTTTTTCAGAGAGAAAGTAACTGAAGATTCTAACTTGATTTTTGCTAGCAGTCTCAGACATTAGCTTATCATCACCCATGATTAAATTGGCAGATACCAGTCCTCACAGATAAAAATCTGTGTTGAAAAGAAATTCACCACTGAGGAACAATTTTCCACACAGAGAAGATATTGCATAAATCATATTTAATGTAATACCCAACAAATAATTTGAAATATTCACACATACAACCCACCCAAATCTTGTTGCAACAGAATACACCCTCTTCTCTTGAGCTGCAACTTCCTGTATACAATGGACAAGACGGAAAAAAGGATCAATATTTAGCAGAAAGGTTACAAATGCCCTTGAAATACAACACAGCTGGAATGAAAACGAGCATGAATTTCGCATTAGGGAACTAGATTAATGTGAATGTGTCTCCATTTGTTCAATTAACTAAATATGACCAAGTAATATTTGACCTGATATTCTAAACTTCGAAACCAGTTCTTTCTTTCTTTCTGGCTTATACACACTTGAACATAGTTTAGTGAATAAGGTTTTAATATCCTCAAGTAATGAATCTCAAGGGCTGGATCCCCCCCCCCCCCCCAACCCCTCAAACAAATGCAAAATATGATCAAGGAAGATTGTAGAAACAGGTTTTTCAATATGTGAAATAATTAATAAGGGGAAAATCAAGAGCTGTTTGAATTAAAGATAACTTCAATGGCTTATTGGACCTACAGGTGTAATACTGCATATGTGCATTGTCTGCTAATCAACAGATTGATGTTAGGGATAAACTAAATTAACATACCTCTTTGGTTCCTTCAAACAGAAGAGTGGTCACCACCATTGTCTCTGGATTAAAGCCTTTTAACTATGGATGAAAATAGTGAAAAAGGAGTTTACCATTCTTTCTCAATAAAAAATCACATGCCATGGTCTCTTTACATTGGCATATGTTAAACTTCACAAAAACTGAAATCATTATCTCTTTATATCAATTATATCTATATACATGTTCAGAATCACAAGAGAGTAATTAGTTTTCTATGGCACTGAAAATCTATGTACAGAATAAGCAATATGAAATCAACTTACAATAGGATGTTTTAAAAATACCTGCATTCTAAAACTATGAAAAAGAATTATTATAAATTTGAAAACAAAATGTTCACGCCTTTAAGAAATGATTATCTTTGAAGAGTCAATTACCTTTGTGACATAGACTTTCTTGAGGCTGTCGACTAGTGATGTCCAGATGGATTCTGATGGGGGCTTGAGGGACATACCAAATCTGAACTGAACATTGTCCATCAGACGAATGGAAGCTGGTGCACATCTCTACAAAACAAGACATCAATCTTCAATACAAGGTAGGGCAAATTTGAAAGCACTTTATTGTCCTCTTAAGTGTTTGAGATGAAATGGATGACCACAATGAAATTCAACAAGTCAGAAAATGTCAGCAGAATTTGAATCTATTATCTACTGCTTACTAGGCGGTGACACCACCACAGCAGGGCTGTTCCGAGGCTGTTTAAAAATATGTGAATATGATTTGTACACGCACAGCTCAATGCAATCGCCCTGCAAAAATGACTGTTTATACATGTATAGCATAAACATCTACAAGACAAAATTTAACAGGCATGCAACATAACATTCTTCTTTTATATGATCTGCTCATTATCTCAATTTAAACCAACATTGTTGGTGGTATAACAAGAGAGATGACTCATATCAAAAGCAGTAGTCACTAAGTTTGCACACATTGCATATTGCTGTGATAAAATAGTTTGAAACACAACATATTTGTGAGTCACCTACCTGCCTTGCCACTTCCCTCACAAAATGCACACCTTGCTCAAAGTTAGGGAAGACTACTGATCCATATTTCCTACAGGGAGGTAGAGGGCGCACTCTCAACGTCACCTCCGTCACCACACCCAATGTACCTGACAGATACAAAGCCAGCAAAGAATCATTTCACCTTCTATCAAAACTTAGAGTCATAATTACTGAATAATGCATAATACCTTTGTTTTCCCAAAATATTGGATAAACCAACATTAATGAAACCTGAAATCTACAGTGGCACTTAAGACTTGTTCACAAATCACGTTGTAAACTCCTTTTTTTTTAAACACTGCAGGAAAATTGATTTGTTCTTATTGCACCCCTCATGTTTTAGTTTATAAGAGAAACAAGTACAAACCTTCTGATCCAAGAATGATATGATGAAGATCAGGACCAGTTGACATACGAGGAACCTGTGAAGTTGACACAAAAATTGGATACAATAAGTTTTTCATTAGTGATTTTATTTAGTTACTTAAACCATGAAATTATTGTTATAGTTGAATATGAATTCAGTAACTGCTTTATGCATTTGCAAGGAATGTAAGCAAGTGCTTGACTATAGTATAACCCTGGCTTTAAGAGTGATTAATTTAAAGGTAAAAATATATGTGACCCATCATGCAAAATGAGACAGATGTTGCATTATTTCAATTTATATTTTATGATTGATTCTGATTCTCTGCTTCATAAGCTTTAATTTGATATCTAGCTCAACTCTAAAAAAGGGAGTATTATTGAAGATATATATATATATATATATATGATAGCTTTTAAACCATGAGAGGATTAGGTGCGTGTGTGTGTGTATTGGGTTTTTACAGACGTGTATCAATCAGATATGATTATTTACGTCTGGGGACCGACCTGTAAATGTCACCATCTGAAAGACACGACTCAGTTAGGATTTTTAAAAGCTATTTTTATGAGAAGAAATGCTTCCAAAGTTTGATTTTCGTTTCGTCTTCGATCATGAGAATATATCATTCTACTGTCAATTTAATTTTGGAAAAGACCCTAGCAACTGCTTATTATTTTAAATAAAAATAAATGTATTTGTTTATTCAGGATCTCTCCAGAAGCCCATTACTCATCTCAAGGGACATGGAGACCAGGCATTTTCCTCTATTGCTCCTCGCCTATGGAATTCCCTCCCATCATCTATTTGCGAAAATTGACAACCTATGTGTGAAGCTTTGAAGTGTCAAAGCTTAACTCACCTTCCTTCAGACATTTAAATGCTAACTTTTTTGGAGGAGCTTGCTCATTTGAATGTTTTTTTAAACAGATGTATGGCGCCATACAAATGATGTGAATCATCATCATCATCATCATCTCTTATCATGATATACCCTAAAATTTAATTCAATTTCGTCGTGAAATCTAACGTTTTTGGGGTTAGTAAAGAATGACTTGGAGATTCAGTATTGTGCTTTTATTTTTATAGCCCTTCTGTGTCCGAATGCTCTGGTGTTTTTGTGAGCTAATTTTTTACACAAGGTTTTTTAGGCTAGAAAAATTCCTTCCAGTAGTTTCAAAAGCTGAATTCCATATATAAGTCAACGGTGCGCTCAATTCAACTGCCAACTCACAAGTTATACGAACTGGTAAATCATTAGAGGTACTTGCTTTTTGTTGTTCAAGCTTACTTAATATTTGTGTTCTCTCCTTCTAAATCACACACTTGTAATCATGACACAATTCCTGTCTTTCTTTTAAAAGCTATTCTTTTTTGTATGGATTAAAGACATTTCGGGAATGTCCCTTTTTCAGCCAACATCAAATTCTGTAAAACTTTGCAGGAATTATGAATATATCATGTATGTCCTATGTGTGAAATTTTAACATTGTGTCCTAGTATTCAAATTATGCAAGGAAATTTGTTTACCTTCTAGACTTCACTGTCAGACACTATTGAGTGACTGACTGACATCTTTATATCTTTGGTAATAAAATACATAAAATGAGCTGTAACAGGTAAACAAGCTTTTGTCTACATCATTAACCCACTACATCAAATCTTGAAGAACTTTGCAGGAATTATGAATATGTCTTGTCATGTATGTCCTATCTGTGAAATTTAAACGTGAGCAGTGTCCTACTATTCAAATTATGCAAGGAAACCTGTTTACTTTGGTACTACCATACATAAAATGAGCTATAAAGGGTACATGAGCATGTGTCTACATCAATAACCCACTTCTTGTAGTGGCTGAAATTAAAATGATTGAATCTTTGCGCAGCACGAAACGTACAACCATTTCGTGCAATGGTCTGATTTTCATACTATTACTAATACTGACTTTGTAGCACTTAAGTTGATTTGACAACTAATAGTCGTTATTTTCCCAATAAAAAGACATTTTGAAGCCCCCCCCTCCTTTTTTATTTTAAGGAAGTTCTAAATTAGTATTATCTTTCAAATGCCGTTGGAATTCAACCTTTTCATTTTTTGGCCTGCAAATGAGACCAGTGTCGCAATCTTGACGCAGGTCCTGTTCTCTCTCTCTTTAAAAGCTACCTTTCTTTTCTTTTCCATTTTTAAAATAGCTATAGAATACGCCACTTTTTGAAGACTAAGAATAAAAGGACTCAGTAACATTGCATCAGATTCTGAAACAAAATCCTGGATTTAGCTCATGCTGCAATCATGATTATAAACCTTTAGGTCGGTCAGGAATCCCATGACTTTTACAAGCCGATCGCCTGTCTGATTGTTAAGATATTTATGGTTTTGATAACACTACAATCTATTGGGGGAAATGAGTATGGTAAAACCGGTCACTCAAAGATTGGTAAATTTTTGAGGTACTTCATGATCATTTTGAAGCGCAATCATTTGAGGTTTTCAATATTACACCATATCACAGACGCTGATAAACTGTAGGGCCATGCATCTCAGATTTAACATTGTTAAACGATGCCTTTAAGACCTGGTGATTGTTGATATTTTTGTTCCCCCCGACACATTACCCCATTATCTCTTTTAAAACCTATCTTTCCTCTCTATTTGCTTTTAAGAGAGCTATATAGAATTTTCAACATTTTAAAGAATAAGCGTAGCACACGATATAACTGAGAGAATTCTTTACAGAGATCACATGACTGTGAACAGCCAATGACCTAAGCCGTACTTCACTAGGGACGGGACCTAGCAAATAGTTTTCTTGAGCGTGGGATCCCACTTAAATGTCTGCAAGAATGAGCTGTCCGGAAAAAAACACTTGCATATAAACTGTTTACCCTTCCCTTAATCATTTTTACTCAATTTTTTTACAGAACATTCATGTAACATAAATAGTTGGCATCTTTCATGTTTTCTCCAAATTTTCTAGAGTTTTAGTAAGTTAGCTTTAGCTCAGCAACTTTTGTATAATTTTGTTGTGATAGGTCACATATTTCACCCAAGTTAAGGGTGCAATGTGAATAAAATGCTTTGTTGAGGACAAAGATTTGAATCAATAACACTTTAACATCCAGTAAAATTAATCACTGTTTCAAATGATTATTAGAAAATGTAGTGATAAATTGAAAAGGGGCAAAGGATTTGCATAATCTACAATCTTTTATTACATTTCATATCTCACGACTATGACTGAATGATGAATTCAGGAACAGGATTCTGACTGGGCTTTTTGAGAGCACGTTTTGACTGGGAGGGAGATCTCATCCACGACAGATCCAATCTATGTGAAATTTGCACCGATATTGACAGGCATTTAAGCATAGTCGACAATTTTGGATTAAAAATGTTTTAATTTAAAATCATTTTTTTTTTTTTTTGGGGGGGGGGGGGGTTGTATTTTACTGCTTTATTATTTTTTTATGTTTTCAATTGTTTGTATTTCTTATGTATTACTTTGATTTTATGATTTTTGTTTTTAATGCTTCAAAAATGCATCTTTTGAAAAGTTCAAGACATACATGTATAAGATCAAGAAAAAGGCATAAAAAACACAATTGGCAGTGTTATAGGGCAATTTAGGAAAGTAATATAGTAAGATTTTGTGCAAACTTGGTCTCAAAAGATGCAAGAAACTTGAAAGAAAAAAGTCACAAAAAGGCAATCTGCCTCTTATTGTTGTAGCAATTGCGCAGTAGTAGTGAATTTTGTACGGGGGGGGGGGGGGGGGGGCAAAATGACCCCCCCCCCCCCTCCCAGTCAGAATAGGGTCAATAGCTCAAATAAATGATGTCAAGTCTTATCATTCTAGTGAAAATCTTCATTCATTATTAACTGTTTGTCATCAGTGAAACTAAAATCAAATTACCTGGCAGTTCTTTTCTATGACACCTTGGGGTGTTACCATCCTTATATGGACAACCTAGAGCAAACAAAGATATCCAATGGAATCAACATGGGTGGAAAACCAAAGAACACATAATTATATAGATATACCAATTGCACAGAAAATTTGTGTGCAGCAAACAATATAGTAAAAAGGCAATGTCCACACAAATCTCTAAAGTGTTAAGCTTTATAAGTGCCATAAAAAGTTGTGAAACCAAACTCGAAGAAATTGAATGTAAAGTACTAGGTACTTACCGATAGTGGTAATTATCAGTTGAAATTTGAGTTGAGTTTGAAATTATTTCTTTTGTTGCTGTTTTTGTTGTTACTGTCATTACTTTTAATTGTATTTTTATACAGGAGGCCAGCTGAACAATCACTTGTACGATATCAAACTTAGATCATTGAGGACAGGTAACATGAAAATGGACATCATTGTGCATCTGGAAGAGAGCTAATAGCTCTCATGCATTTTAGAACGGTGAATATCTTGCACTGAATGTATGATTTAACTTTTAAAAATTCATATAGAAAATCACAGCAGAAGATGGTTGCTAATGAGAGTATGAAATTGTTTTGAATTATTCCCTTAAATAAGAAGATATATAATTGGGGGATTATTTGTACCACCATACAAATTGAATACTCATAGAAGAGATACTTGTCTCATTAATGACACTAACATTACCCCTCCTCCTTCTTTTTTTCTTTTACATTTTGATACAAGTTCATTAATATTTCAGCTTTCAAGACCATGTTATCATGTATTGTAGTAAGTCTAAAATCTCACTCAGACAGGCCCTAAAATCAGAAAAATGAAACTTACTATGTCCTCAATGTTTCCATATACATTCTTCTTCATTCCAGAAGCCCTTGTAGCAACCCAGCCTCCTAGAGAGCTGAACTCACATGAATCAGGCTCATGACCACTACATAAACCATACTTCGATAACTGCAATAAGAATAATAATGTCAAGAAGTAAAGCATAATTGTTAAATTTGTTTTCATACCTGAATAAAATGCAGTTAAACTTCTGTAAAGACCACTCAAGGTAGACAAGAAAGATGGTCTTTATAATACAGACAGGTGATACGTTAATGTATGGGTTCCTTCAATAAATCTTTCAATGACAAAATATCTTCAAGGGGGGGGGGGTAGTCTTAATAGACACATGGTCTTCCTATACAGGTGATCAATAAAGTAGATTGGACTATATTTGTAAACAATTTGGCTGGACTAGAAATTACCCTAATATTACAACCAAAAAGCAAGATTTTAAACTCTGAAAGTAAATGGGAAATAACAAATTTCCTAAATCTCCTGTCTTCCCCGATTATGGATAGGTGTAAAACCAGAAAACTATATACGTAGTGAAATGTTCTCGTTTTATAACTTTAGTTTAAAATGACAGCCATTTCCATGCAAACGTTAAGAGTAGTGAATTTGCAATTAATCATATCAGTCTGATGGGCTACATACATGCTTATATGGAGCCAGTTAACTACCGTAAATCTCTGTGTATAGGACGCACCTTTTTCCGCCAAAAATCGAAAGTCGGGAGTGCGTCTTATACACAGGTACAAAAACAAAAACAAAAAACTTTTTTATTACCGGTATGCCCCTCCACTTGGCACTGTGCCTAGCAATATAGCAACTAGGTAATCTTTCTTGGGGGTGTGTAGTCCTGAAAAGGACTGTTTGTTATCTTTCTTAGCTTATAGCACTTGGAGAGGATGAGTGGCTCAACGTTTCAAACAGATTGACTATTACTGTTACTATTATATGTGACAAGTTCACAAGCACAAATGCTCCTCGCAGTAAAATAAAGGTCCTTCCCCACGTCCCAAAATAGGGGTGGGTCTTATACACAGAGATTTATGGTAACTATCCATCATCATGCTACAAAATGTACTTTAAACTTTGGAAGGATTGTTTTATTCAAAGATTGCAATCAGATCATGATATTCCCTCACCTTTTCTTCTAGATCAACACCAAAGATACCAGCTTCTATATTAGCTGTCAGGTTCTTGTCATCCACCCATAAGATTCGATTCTGAAAGGGAAAAACAGCAAATACAAATACAATGGAGTGGCAAGCCAAATTTCCCTTTGCTCATTTCTTATCTTATCTAGATATAATTCATTAGTAGATTTAAGCATTCAGTGTCATTTTTGTTTGATTTTGTTTGATTTTGAATATATTTGTAATTATTACCTGATCTCTTTATGTTTATCATTATCTGAACATTTTGTTTAAAGAAAAGTTGAGTTCTGGAAAGAGGAATTTGCGAATGTTATCATTGTTATTATGCAAGTTTGGAAGAACAAATATAATATGTTCCCCGAAAAGCATGGCTCTTCAAATGCCTTAATAGTCTAAATATGGCATGTAACAGCATACAAATCGGGACAGATTTTTATGCCACATGTTCGTGTAGTCCCATATACATATTTCGGTGTACAGTGCTTGTAATTAAACCAAAACTGGGCCAAATTTCTTATCATTTTAATGATTCCAGAAACTCCAATACTTATATGCTAGATGATCAATCTTTTATTTCACAATGCAATCGCATGACCAGAACTCAACTTTATCTTTAAGGTTATCGCAGGGTATTCAATTCATTCTTAATTATGTCAACAAACACTTGTAATCAATTAACCCCACTGTCTTCCAAGTTCCAACCAAGTGTCAGAACAGGGGCAGGGGTGTTAACCCATCCTACAAATGGGGAAATTCAATAAACTTAATTATCAGATACACAGCTAAATTATTAGAGACCAACTGCCGCTGCGTAACTTCCCCTACCCCTCCTCCTTTGAAGTCCCCTAGTCAGGATATGACATGTATCTATTCACCTATTTTCATTGAAAAATAATTCTAATTCAAATAAATATTAATTTGAATTCAAATAAAAACCAGGCATTTATTATATATTCATTAATTGCACAAAATTTGCTGTCCTTGATTTTCTTCACAGTATTCAGCTGTTGCAGATTTACAAATAACACTTAATTCTACAAATTCAAGTTATTACTAGGTATATACCTAATGAAGCTCATTGAAAAAAGATACCCCGTGGCTGGCATCTTGACTATCATATCTAGTGTTCTTTGACCAAAAGAAAATCCACTTAAAAGTAACACTAAGTTTTGGTACGGGATCATGAATTTGGTTCAAATGAACATATTGGAAGCATATGCCATTCTACAATATTCAATGATCATTGTCTCGGTTGAAATCGAGTCTGAAGTTATGAAATTGAAAATAAAAAACTCTTTATGTTGTATAGCTGATATTACTGATAGTTATTTTAGCTTTAAAACAATGTTTCTTGACTACAATCGACCGATTTGCTATTCCCGTTTAAAAATTATGTATTGGAACTGCATATTCTGAGATTTTCATGGTCCCAGCTACCATTGAAAGGCCTTAACCCTATTTAGCCCGGGCTATTTTGAAACTGCATAGCCCGGGGGGGGGGGGGGGGGGGGGGGGGGCTTCTAAGGCCCCCCCCCCCACCCCCCCCCCCTATGATCTCGGCCGTGAAACGACCGATCACCGCGAAGATTTGCATACATGTCAAGTGAAGTCTATAGAATACTATGGTAATTTTTTTTGTTGAAAAATTCACTCATTTGCATATTTATGTTAATTTATGCAAATAAGGTCATCAAATTCACATTTTGGCCCATAAATCAGACATTATTCATATTTAAGCATTCTTTCTCACTACATATATTTGTTAGACCATTTGGAATAATAATACAACACAAAAAATTGAAAAACCAGGGTTATTCCTTATGTTATCTATTGTTTTGATAATTTCTTATGTATTTCCTTGTTTTTTTAACTCATGTATTTTATTGTTTTTGTTGTTTTATTTCATTTCCAACTATAATTCAACTATTTTGACCCCAAAATAAACACCTTACCTATAAACAAGACCAAATAACCAATGTTTTATCTCTTTATTTGAAAAATGAGATTTCCATATGTTTTGTACACAAATCACAAAAATGAGCAATTTTCGAGCTGACATGCAAAGACAAAAGGACACGTGACTTTTTAATGATAGTTCCGATTTTCGAAAAATTTCTTTCAAAAGATGCGCAAGACTCGAAAGAAAAAAGTCACAAAATTTCAGTGCAAGATTTTCTTGCGTTAAAAAATTATCGCGAAAAATGTCGAGGGGGGAGGCTTCTAAAGCCCCCCCCCCCCCCCCCCCCCCCGGGGCTAAATAGGGTTAAACCAACTTAAGCACTATCTGAAATATTTGAAATTTACCAGGAGCACCGATATATTTTTGATTATTCAATTTCTCAAAAGCACAAGTGATTGAGGGGCTAAATTTTCTAGTATAATACATCCACAGGGGCATCCAAATATATCAACATTTAAAAAAATTGCTATCCATTTTCATATAGAAAATAACATTACATTTCTATCCAATGCAAAATGTAGTTATCAAAAAACTTGGATCAAATATATAAATGATAAGTTGGTATTCTCTTGTAGTTTGTTGTTATTGTATTGTGTTTGTCTTGTATGGTTTTCTTTATGATGCTTACCATCTGTGATGTATCCAGTGAAACAATCATTCTACTCTCATTAGCTGGACACTCTACTGCTCTTGTCACATTCGTTCCTCCTACAGAATACAATCATGCAGGCAATGCAAAGAGATGTATATCCTTCAAGGTGCTAATCAACATATCATAAAGTGTTAGAAAATTACATTCCCAAGAAGAACAGATGACTGCTGATTTATTTTAGTTTTCTTTGTTCTGTATTTAGAACCGTGTTTTAACAATTTAAGCAAAAAATGCCTTCAAATTTCAAAACTTAGTGAAATATTTAACATGGCTTTTCTTGATGTCATTAACATCCTTTACCCCCCCCCCCCCCCATTCCCCTATCATTCAAGCTTGCTTTTTCAATGTTATTGTTACACACTAGAATTTGGTGGTTTCACTCATGATACACAGATGCACTATGAACTTTAACAAGGGAAACGCTCTCGGCGGTCTCGCCTGCTTTACGCAATTCAATATGATGAAAATTGAGGTTGGGACATTATTCATACGCAGGATGGCCCATTAGCAAGCCTATGTCTCGCTTTTTGCTACGAAGGCAAGACAAAAATGACAACTCTTCTTTGTCCAAATCTACTGTAGACTAGATTTTAAAATCAATGCAGTTCAAACCGCTTTAAAGCTTATGCAACACAGATTTTTTTTATAAATTTGAAGTTTTTCTGGTAGATTAAGATAAGTATGAATAGTGATTTCTAACAAGCTTATATTATTGTGAAATCAGAGCACTTACCTCCATAAGGAATGATACAAACATTGTGCTTGACACACATGTTGACTATCCTTACTACTTCATCATGGCAGTCTGAAAGAAGAAGAAGTTTTATCCCAACAAAAATCACATATTCGATAAGCACCAATTCTACACACATAAATATTTAAAGAAGAAGTGATTATAGATCCATTAAAGAGAAATTTCTTGATAATGATGAAGTATTTTAAATTGACATGTAAACAATAATTGCTTAACCAGAAAGCTTTGATTTAAAGGTACTACAGTATGTCCCATTTGCAGGCCCAAAAACGAAAAGGTTAAATTCCAACGGCATTTGAAAGATAATACTAATTTAGAACTTCCCCAAAATAAGGGGGGCTTGAAAATGTAATTTAGGGGGAAAATATCGACTAATAGTTATCGAATTGACTTAAGAGCTATAGAACCAGTAAGTAATAGTCTGATTTTCAGACCATTGTACCGAATGGTTGTACATTTTATGATGCGCAAAGATTCAATCAGTTTAATTTTGGCCATTGCAAGAAGTGGGTTATTGATGTAGACAATTAGTGCGGTATGATGTAATCTACATGTACATCAAAAATCCTATGGGAGCTGTTTCAGTGACATACCCTACCACAATAAATTGCTCATGTACCCTTTACAGCTCATTTTATGTATGGTATGTTATTGCCGGCGGCAGGGGAGGGGGCCCAATTCGTGAGAAAATATTTAGCGGCGAAACAGCCAGCCGGTAAATAAGCGGGGGAGGGTAGGGGGAGGGGTTAAGGAGTACTCTTTCTTTTTTTTTGCCCCCAAAAATTTGAAAATTTGCCCCCCCCCCCCCCCCACCACCACTTTGAGGCCCAAGGGAGGGGGCCTGTCACCAAATAAAGGTCAAATTAACGTGTTTTTACTTGGTTTTTTTCACAGGGGAGGGGGCCCAGGGGCCCCCTCCTTGGATTCGCCACTGGTTATTACCAAAGAAGAAAAAAAGCCAGTCAGTCACTCAATAGTGTCTGACAGTGAAGTCTAGCAAGTAAACTGGTTTCCTTGCATAATTTGAAAATTAGGACACTGCTAACGTTTAAATTTCAAAGATAGGACATACATGACATATTCATAATTCCTGCAAAGTTCTACAGAATTTGATGTTGGCTACATAAGGAACATAGTATCTTTAAATACATGATTCTACATATTGATATATACCAATTCAACATATTTGATAAAACTTTAGAACATAGCATTAGAATAAAGTAAACATATTCCTACATGAAATAATTATAAAAATTGTGAGCTGATGTGAGATGATGCCGGTCGGCGTACCGGCATCATCACTCAACTGAGACAGCCTTGTTAAAGGTTGCCAATGACCTTCTGTTAGCAGCTGACAATGGACTTGAAGCCTGTCTGGTCCTTTTAGACTTTTCATCTGCATTTGATTGTCTGGACCACGCGACTCTCTTCGAACGGCTCGAAATCTGCTACGGCATCAAGGGATCTGCTCTGGAGTGGATAAAGTCTTATCTTAGTGGTCGTTTCCAGAGAGTAACTGTGAGGGGGTCACTGTCACAATCCTTTCCTCTCCATTGGGGAGTGCCTCAGGGGTCGGTAGTGGGGCCCCTGTTATTTACCCTCTATACTGGTCCTCTTTGCCATGTGATCGATTCGCACCATGGTATCCAGCACATCATGTACACAGATGATACCCAGCTTTACCTCGTTATGAGAGCTGATGTCGGCGACAGGAGAGATACCATTAGTAGAATTACAGATTGTTTACACGATGTCAAGACGTGGTCCTCAACCAACAACTTGAAACTTAACGAAGCGAAGACTGAAATGCTGCATATGTCTTCTAGGTTCAGGCAGCAGTCTGATGATTTCCCCCCTCTGGATCTTTCTGGAGTTTGTGTGCAGAAGTCGGAGTGTATACGAGATCTTGGTGTAACTTTCGACAAGCACCTCTCCTTTGCTCAACATATACGCACAAGCCTTTTATTAACCGGGCGCCGGGCGATTTTTACCCAACGGTCCCTGACTTTTGGCGCCCGGTAAGACGGGGAAAATGAGTACCGGGCGCCGGTAATTTTTTATTTTTGGCGCCCGGTCTGGGAGAATAAAATTTTCCTGTTTCAGAAACTTCCACATGTCTAGCACTAAATGCTCACCAATGTGACAAAAACTTACTTAATACGAGTTAAAAGTGGACTGAATGAACCCTAACAAATCATTTTATGATGAGAGTCCTAATTGAAATCGCCCAGAAATAATTGCAGCACGACTACAAGCAGCCGCTAACATATATCTCCTACTCCTAGCGCCACCGCTAGGGTTAGGGCGGCTAGCAGCTAGCCGGCGTGCAGATCTAGAGATCGAGAGTGGGCGGGCAACACTCTCACTCCGTCTAAACGTTTGCGTTGTGAAAATCTTACTTTGAAAAACGATTCTCAAAATTCAGTATACATGGCCTGAATAATCACAATCCAAACTTCGATTTCACAACTCTTTTCCTGGAAACTATATGCAAATCGTGGCAATCATGATCGAAATAGATCACAATTTCGGAATTTCGCCACCAAGTCCGATCGCCGCTCAATGAAAAGGATCGTAAAAAAATCGGTAGAAAACAAATATTTTAATATTAAAAAAAAAAAAAATATGCCGACAATTTTTAAGTTTGGGGCTATCAAATACTTTTAAAAAAATGCATAGCTGGGATTAGTTTGTCATTCAGAGTTATTGTAGACCGTGTTCGTAGATATTTAGTGTTTTTCATGACTTTGAAATTAATGACATTAGTCTAAGAGAAGAGGTATAAAATGCGAGCCGCCACTTTGGATTATAATGTAATTATAAGCACGCATTTTGTTTTCCATTGTCATTATAATCCAAGATGGCGGCTCGCGCATGTTTTGCCTCTTCTCTTAGACTAATATTATTAATTTCAAAGTCATGAAAAGGCACTTCATATAAACAAACATGGTCTACAAAAACTCCAACTGACTAAATGATCCCAGCTTTGCATGTTTATTTAGTATTTGGTAGCCTAAAACTTGACAATTTTTTTTTTTTTATATATATTTTTTTTAAATTTTGTATTTCCCCCTTCCGATCCGATTAAAGCCCCAACTTACAGGGTTAATTTATAGTGTACTGATATAAACTAATGACAATGAATAATGAATAAGTAAAAGGTAACGGTTAACAAATTATTTAAAAGAATTCATATTTTCATCAATTTTGGAAACGGCTCCTGGTCCTGGAAAACGGCTCCTGGTTCTCTAAAAAATTTAAGGACCGGGAGCCGCTTTTTCAGATATTTGGCTCCAGGTCTGCTTTGTCTTAATAAAAGGCTTGTATACGCAACAAGTGCAGGGCAGCTTCTTGGGGAATCGCTAGGATTGGCAGAATCCGAAAGTATCTCGACAATCCTTCTACCGAAAAACTCATCCATGCATTCGTCTCATCTCACCTTGATTATTGTAATAGCCTTCTAGCCGGTCTACCTCTATCCCACATTGCACCCCTTCAACGCATCCAGAATACTGCCGCTAGACTAGTCACACGTACCAAGAAATCTGAACACATTACCCCAATCATCCAGTCTCTTCACTGGCTACCGATACAGGAATGCATTGTCTTCAAAATCCTCCTCCTTGTCTACAAAGCTATCCACAACCAAGCCCCCTCATACCTACAGAACCTCATCTCACTCCGATCCTCATTAGCCTCCTCTGCATCTCGACGTTTACACTCCCATGCTACTGCCCACCTTCAACTGCTACCTGGACCTCGCACCAAGACACGCTACGGAGACCGCTCATTCACAGTTATTGCCCCCAAGTTATGGAATAATCTCCCCATTTATATACGAGAAGCCCCTACATTAGAATCATTTAAGTCTCTCCTGAAAACCCACCTTTTTCCATAATTGTGATTACCCTCCCCTCCCCAAGTTATTTATTCTAAGAGTAATTAATACCACCTTGCAGTTTAATGATATTGTAATTTCTATTTCATAATGTTGTATTTAAGATGCATAATGATTATATTGAATATTATAATTTGTATTTAAGTTGTATTTGAATATTTCACATGGTTTATGATACTTCTGATTCCATATCTGGTTTATTTATAATTTCAATTAATTTTGAGTTAGAAACACCAGTATTAAGCGCCTAATAAATGTTATGTATTATTATTATTTCTTATTAACAATATTGTTTTTAAAACTAAAGATGACAGACAAATTTTTGTATAAGTCCAAACAGAAACCCGGCCATACAGGTAGTGTTGTTCTAGTTTCCGAGTGGTGAGTCAACACACCTTGTAAGACTGAGCTGGAAAGATGGTGCATAAATCGACAGTTTAAAAAAAATATAAAGTATAAGACGCACCCCCGACTTTTTTTCTTATACACTGAGATTCACAGTACTCCCAGTGTATTTGTACACATCATTGCTCAAGGAATGGAACTTGATGCAGACATGTATGTTCTATCATTAATGTTTTTTACTTGTAAAATGTATACTTTGGTATTATATTACCACTTACCTGGCCATATGACAATATCTGGAATTCTTTCAAAGATACCTTCCCTTAGTGTGAACAAATCATGAAGTGTGTGACCTGCAGAAAATCAAATATCATGGGAGGTGAAATAATTTCTGAATAAAGGATGATAGCGTCTTCTAAATGATATCATGGTTAAAGTCAATTAAGAAAGAGCTATTCTACACTGGTTTCCCTTTTATATTTCTCCCATACATTACAAAATGAGTTTTTTTTTACAATTTATAATCAAATTATGAATACTATGTCAAGACTATTGATTTTTCCCCCTCTCATTTCATGAAATGTTCCATACGATTTCACAGGTGTATTACTGTAACTAGAGAAAAGTGACTTTGTGTAAGTACATTATTCTATCAACCATGGACTCTGCCCAGGACTCTGCCCAGAGCAGAGCAGGGCAGATACACTACACTGATCTCAACAATGAACCACAAGGCTTTATACATGTATGACAAGTCTAATCCATAATACAAACAATTTGTTTACACAAGTCTTTGGTCTTTAAACAATTTGCTTTACATGATACTGTCATTAAAAAACTCTCAAAGTGATTACATGGACACATAATGTCTCAATTGTCTCAATTGTACAAGTCTCTGTATTTCATATTGTATACTGAAGTGAGAAAATGCTTAACAAAGCATATAAAGACTGGCATTTCTAGCTCTCCTATACTTTCTACTTTACTCAATCTATACATTGGGCCTCAAAGCCAAAGAACAGAACTACAATGCAAATATGTCCACAATTTTGACCTTCTAGTGCAAGATATAGCTTTAAAGAGTAAATATCTTGAAAGTCACTTTGCTCCATCCAACCATCATTAATCAATTGGTAATACCTTATCTTCAATTGAATATATTCTAGGCCTATTACACTCGAAATACAGTTTGTCTCTAAGCAGAGGGGTGAAGTAAGAAAAGGGGTTTGGTTTAGGCCTGAGTCATTACAGGATTTTTTCAAACCCGGGTTTGACTTGAAAATTTCGGGTGAGGACCAGGTTCCCGAATGGAATTTTCCCCACACCAAAAATTGTGTGCATCGGCGGGATTTAAGATTAAAATGCTGAACTAACTAATCTATGTGATCAATGGAAAAGACAGTAACTGCTTTCAAATCAATTCAAAAATCAATTCTGTGGGATACATAATTTTTCAAAAGAAAATAAAGTTAAGTAGATGGACAGCTACAATTTTTTTTTTTTCGTTTCTACTATGAGGAATGCAGGAAAGAGTCGGGCTTCACGGTACAGAGGGTGTTCAGAAACGAAAGTCAAAATACGACTCTATAAAGACTGCAAGTTACAAGAGTACCAAACACCCTATCTTGCGAGGTCCCCTCCCATTCGCCCTGTGCTAAAAATCTTCAAAAAGTTTTGTTTTCCCTTAAGAAATTGTTCTATTGTACGTTCACCCTAAATTTAATTATTGCAAATATGTTTAAATACAACTCCTGCATAAAACAAACCTATTCTTTCATCAATGACTAAGAAATGAAAGTTTATGAAATTTTCTGTACAGAGCAAATTGGAGATGAGCTTGCAAGATAGTTCATTTTTTTCTAAAGATAGGTATAAGACACAATGAATGGTATAGCTTACCATGAGCCCTGAAGAGTCTATCATGTGGATCTAGTGTGAGTGAGATACCACTTCTCTTAATGTCTTCTAGGAATCCATCATTTATAATTGGTTTAGGGATCTTATCTGCTTGGATATCAGGCTAAGGTAATCATAATATAAACAAAATATACCATATTTGTTAGAATTGCTGAAATAAAAAGTACAGCATTATCATCATTATTAATCGTAAAGCACTTTACATAAATAAAGATTATTAAAATGATTATGAGATTATCAATTCTTTCAACCCTATTGAAGCCTATAATAATCACTATACAGTGTGAGTCAAGAGTTTACACCTAGAAAATTGCTAATTATTTTTAAAATGAACAGTAAATTATTATTCATCTTATGAAGTTTTATCCCAAATCATTTAGTATCATTTTTATGTGGTATGTGGTTACGCTTGAATGAACAGGAGACATTGTTTGCGAGAGTGCAAAAATCAACTTAATGAAATTAACCATAACAATTTACTCATTCTTGTAAATGCCCATTTTTTACAAGAACCCTTTATGAAGGATAACATCATCTCTGTAATTTACTCAGTGTTAAAAAAAGAATTTATGTTGCAAAACATCTTTACAATCACTACATTGTATTCAATAAAAGTACAGAGTAAATATTGCACAACTTTATAGATTTTCTTTTCAAACAACTCCTTTTGATGAAAAAGATGCTATTCCTCAGATATTTACCTGTGCTTCACGGTTTGCGTGTAGGTTAACTCCTTCAATGGTTTCCAGCCATGTATTGAAATATGGTAATGGTCCTCTAAGCTGGTACCTTTGTGAAACAGACATAACAATGGAACACATTTGTATATATGCAGTCCACCCTGATATTAAGTTGGTTTTAACAGAAGCAGAAACAGACCAGTGAAACTTTGAACAACCAATTAAAAATAGGAAAATGAATTGTTGATGGTGCAATCAATCAAACACAAATTGAACACTTTGTGACATGTCTTGCGAGCTCCCCTCCCATTTTCCCTGTACTAAAAAAACTTTAAATACCTATATTGTTCATCACCTTTAAACATCATTATTGCAAATTTGTTTTTATACAACCCCTGTATGAAACACATATATTCCATCATCAATAACTAAGAAAATGGAAATTCTGTACAGAGCGAATGGGAGAGAAGCTCATTAGATATGTCAAAGTGTTGCCAAATGTGTTTCACTGAAGACAAGTTTTAAAAAATAATACATTTCCATTTTCTGATATTGCTCAAACTTTCACCAAATTGTTTTTCTCAACTTTCTGCTTTTATTCATTTTTTAAATTAAAATTAATAAGTTAATATCAGGGTGAACTTCCCATTGAAAATATAAAAATTAGTTCATAAATTCAGGGTAACAGCAATCTCTACAAAATTTCAAGATGCAATTTGTGGTGTTTTAACAGATAGAATTTTCATTTTGTTTAACATTTTAAAGTCTACATAATACATGTACTATAAATCTACACATAGCGGTAGGTCCAGAGTTACACTGTTACAGGAATGAAAGATCCTGACCAAGGCTCAAAATACACGGGGGCGGTGGGCGATTCGCCCCGTGAGCTTCATAATCGCCTCCGTCAGATTGCTCACGGGGGCGATTGCAAAATTAAAAAGTAAAGTTGTAAGAGGGAAATAATGCCGATAATGATGAAATAGCAAATAGTTTAGGAGTATCATTGGTACCACCAATTCAATGGAAATGTGTATTAAAAAAGAGCCACCGTCAGTACTAAAAGAGCCCCCGTGAGAAGGCTCACGGGGGCTCTTTTTTGTTAAGAACCCCTGTGGGCAAAAAATTAATTTGAGCCCTGATCCTGACTAATTTTATATCAAAGCTCTGTCAGAGACAGGGTATATTTTGTAACTGTACAATGCATTATTTCTGCCTTTTCACTAGATATACGAATCAGCATTTTGTTAAACATTACATTCAGAAAATCCTGCCATTCAGCTAGTTGACTGCTGATATGGGATTTCTACTGTGGACTGAAGTGCTAAATTGATGGACGATATTTGCTACAATATATGAAAGGAATGCATCATTGGAATAATACATTAGAATTAGAGTAACAAACCTGTCCCCCTCAAAAGATACAAGTTCCTTGACAGGATCCAAAACAAACTTGCAGTCTCTGAATCCCCATCCATTCCACTTGAGCAGGTCTTGCCTGGAATGGAAAAATGTACACATTTGACCAATCATACATGTATCTCCTTTGCATTATTCTTTAGATAAGTTTGTGTGCAGGAATGGTTCTAGAAGAATAATTGCATATTGGAGGGGGGCTTTGGGGTTCTGGCATCTTTTCTCTGTGTGCCTCACAATTTTATTTATTTACATTTTTTTTTAAATATATACCAGATATATCTTTTTATTTTTGGGGGGAGTCAGAGGGGGTTGAAGGTACGGCTTAATTGCAGAATAACGTACCATATTGTTAGTCTTCATATATTAGCCGTAAATACAGATTGTGATTGTATTGTTTGCGATGACGGTGATACAGGTATTGAAGATTGTTTAATGCAAGTATTCGTATTCATTTGGTGGATGAAAAGTTGAATTTTATGCTGTTTTGTGCATCAGTGCTGCGCCGAACTTGGTGTGTTCGTCGCTAATTTGAGACGTACTTAGATGGCTTTCCTGATGATATTTCATGCAAATTTGCAAAATTTGTGTTATATTGATAAGCACTGATTCTTGTCCTTCCCTTTGACTTGTTTCTTGTCTGTTATGGTCATTTAGTAGATGAATTACTCGAATTCTCAACACTATTTCAGTAACTCAAAAAGTCCAGCCCATGTATAGTCCCACATAGTGCTGTAACGCCGAACCCAACGGAAGTTTGCCGAACATGGCACTTCCGAACCGAACCGAACCGAACCGAACGCAAAGGCCTGGTTCAGATGTTCGGCAGAAAAATGTAAACGTTTTTGCAAGCTAATAAACTTGTCATTTTGTACCTAATTTTCATGTCATGATTGCTCATTTTATATTTACTTTTTTCCCATTTTCCACCTTTGAGATTTATGCCTATCCAGTGGTGGGCGCAACTTCACTGGCGCCATTTAAATCCCAAATCCTGACCACGCTACTTCGCGATCGCAAACCATAAACAAGAATACATGTGCGTGATCAAAACAGTTCAGCTCAAACCCATTAAAAAAAAAAAAAATTAATTAATTGTAACCATATCGGACAAATTTTACAATATAAATAATGAAATAAATATATATTATAGTATGGTATTTATTTATTCAGGAAAAAGAGGGATTTTATATTTTTCCTATTGAAAATAAAAACTTATAAAAAACAGTTATTGACGAGCCTCTATTCAAGATGGCAGCTTTCATGACTCTTAACATTAGACAACAACCGTCTCGGAAAATCTTTAAAAAATATCATTAATTGACAAATTGAAAACATGATTCTTTAAAAATTGAAAATAAAACATGATTCAAGACGGAAATATGAATGTAAGGAGTATTTTTCTTCACAAATAATTACGTTTAGAGCAGTTTTTTAATGTGAAATTCGTGCTGGTCGGAAGCAGTGTGCAGAAGTCCTCCGTGCTGTTCGGGCCCGGCCCGCCCAGTGCCGACCGCCATGGCTATAACGCTGCTTGCTATTATTCTACCGGACCCCGAACCGAACCAAGTTCGGGTGAAAAATTGCTGAACTCTGCCGAACCGAACCGAACATAGCGTCTGACTTACAGCACTAGTCCCACACATGTATTTGTATGTACCTTGCGTGCACTGTAGTAGCTCTTTAGGCTTTACACCGCTTAGTCTGCTGTCAAAGACCCTAATAGATATTTTAATCAAAAAATAGTTTTGTGCTTTCTTAATCAACAAGTGATGTCTCGTTCTAAAAATACAAAAGGAAAAAGTATTTTTTTGCTTATAATCAGTGGAATGTCTTGTGTTAAAAATACAAAAGAAAAAATAGTTTTGTGCTTAGACTAGACTAGTATTGGTCGATGGTCGTTGGTCGTTTGCTTCTTTTTTAAATATTTATCAGTATCTTCGTTGATAGTTTTGTGCTTAGACTAGACTAGTATTGGTCGATGGTCTTTGGTCGTTGGTCGTTTGCTTCTTTTTTAAATATTTATCAGTATCTTCGTCGATGGTCGTTGGTTTCTCTCTTAATATTTTTCAGTATTTGGTCGATGGTCATTGGTCATATTGGTTTCTATTTCTAATATTTGTCAGACTGTTGGTTCTGTGTCCCTGTAAAACCGTGATAGGGTATTCTGCAATTGTTCCGAAGGTACTATGTCCCATTTACTGCCAACATCAAATTCTGTAGAACTTTGCAGGAATTATGAATATGTCATGTTGATGTAGACTATGTCCTATCTGTGAAATTTAAATGTAAGCAGTGTCCTATTATTCAAAATACCGTATTTGCCGGCGATAAGGCCGCAGCGCCGCATAGGCTGCACCCCAACTTTGACATTTCAAAGAGGAAAAAAACAAAAAACAGACAAAGAAAAATAATCATAATTTTCTCGTAATACACTATTTTTTTTTCTTCAAACTGATACCAAAGTCATCAATATTCTTATAATTTACCAGAAGATTAGCTAAAAAAGTGATCGCAGGCAGATTTGGTGTCCGATATAAACCCCTACCACAATGTACGGTGTAATGCGAAATTGCATGAAATGGAAAACAAACACGAACTTAGATCAAGATCTATCGGCAGATGTTGTTTTAGGAAGTTTATTTTCGTCTTCATGTCAACAATGCAAGATAAAATTGTCGGTAAGATGTGTGGAAATGTCCTGTACCATAGTGGTATAGTTATTGTACCGTTCGTAGTCCCATATATGCAAATTTGTGCTGTTTTGACTCACATTTTTTTTTCTTACTCTTTCGCCGCAAAGGCCGCACCCCGACTTTTTGATAGTTTCTCTTCCAAAAATACTGCGACCTTTATGCCGGCAAATACGGTATGCAAGGAAACCTTCTAGACTTCACTGTCAGACACTTTTTTTTCTTTGCTAATAACATACATAAAATGAGCTGTAAAGGTACATGAGCATTTATCTACATCAATAACCCACTTCTTGTAATACCGTTTTTGCCGGCGTAAAGGCCGCACTATTTTTGGAAGAGAAAATATCAAAAAGTCGGGGTGCTGCCTTTACGGCGAAAGAGTAAAAAAAAAAAAAAAAAAGTAAGTCAAAACCAGCACGAATTTGCACATATGGGACTACGAACGGTACAATAACTATACCACTATGGTACAGGACATTTCCACACATCTTACCGACAATTTTATCTTGCATTGTTGACATGAAGACGAAAATAAACTTCCAAAAACAACATCTGCTGATAGATCTTGATTTTTTTTTTTTTTTTTTTTTTTTTTTTTTTAATGTCAAAATCGGGGGTGCGACCTATGCGGCGCTGCGGCCTTATCGCCGGCAAATACGGTACTGAAAGTGGGATAAAAACAATGTTTTATGGCATTTTCCCCAAAAGATTAGTCCATTTGTAACAATTGGCAATTCACACATAGTCTAGCTGCAGTATCCTGGCTGTGTATTAATAGAAGCTGTGCTATTGATTCTCAACACCAGTGTACAAAACTCAACTGATTTCACTCAAAATCGGTACTTTAGTGACAATTGATGACACCTAGATCTAAGTCTAAATAGCAGTAAAATACAAATTTTTCAATTACCGATGTTAGAAAGAATAATTTAAAAATTCAAATTGTAAGTCTATCTAGATTCTAGGCATCTACTGTCAAACTTGCCGATCAGCCATGTCGGCATTATTGTGTGCATTTGTGTATTATAAGTAGACCTATATTGACTATTCATGTGTGCAAATGCTGCCTATTAACACGTAGTGCGGTGCTAGAGGTCAATATGCATTAGCATTGACTCTATTACTATCTTACTCACACATAGCTGCATTACTATCCTGGCTGTGTATTAAAAGCTGCGCTATTGATTCTCAACATTTCAAACACCACTGTACAAAACTCAACTGATTTCACTAAAAATCGGTACTTTAGTGACAATTGATGATACCTAAATAGCAGTAAAATACAATTTTTTTAACTCACCGATGTTAGAAAGAATAATTTAAACATTCAAATTGTAAGTCTACTGTCAAACTTGCCGATCAGCCGCATCGGCATGATCAATTACATTTGAGTGTTATGAGTGTATTGACTATTCATGTATTCATATGCTGCCTATTAACACGCAGTGCGGTGCTAGAGTACAATACGCATTAGGCCTAAAAAAAAAAATTGATGACTTGGCGTAACGGGTCACTGAAAATTAGGGTAGGTAGGGCGATTTTTTTTTGATTTTTTTTTTTTTGATTTTTTTTTTTTTTTTTTTTTTGTTGCTTATATTTGCATACATGAAATTAGCCATTCATACACATACATACATACAGTGGCGTAGATAGGTCCTCAGACCTTGGGGATGATCTGATGAGAGGGGTAGACCACAATATGTTCAAATAACTCCACGCACACACACACACATATATGGACACACACACTGTGTGAGCAAAGTGAGCAAGAAATTGTTGAAATCTTGATCACCTTGGGACCTGGGGGATGCATACATACACCTGCCCCCCCCCCCCCCCCTGCATACATACATGTACATGTACATACACCCTCATGCACATAAAATGCAAACATACGAACGCATTAATAGGTTTCCATCAGACCCCAGCCTGAGATATCTCAGACACTGTCTTCAACAGGATAAACAGGTGAATATGTAGGTTTAGAAGGGGCTGTTCACAAATATTAGTATTTTCACGATGTATTGACTAGCATTTTTATAACTTGTCTAGAGGTTAACATGTTAACATGTTAACATGTATCCAAAATCTTGAAGAATGAGGGTTGAAAAGAGTAGCCAATTACAACTTGTGAAAATATTTACAATTGTGAATGGCTCTGTAATAACAAACAGTTAAAAAATGTCTCCAGTATTTCAGAATCCTTTATCAAAAAAAAAAAAAAATCAAAAAATCAACAAAAAAAAAAAAAAAATCAAAAAAAACAAAAAAAACAAAAAAAAAATTTAAAAATTAAAAAAAAAAAAAAAAAGCGTAGGGTCGGCGATAAAAATAGGGTCGGGCGGGTTACGCCAAGTCATCAATTTTTTTTTTTTAGGCCTTAGCATTGACTCTCTATGCTTTGCTCGAGTGATCTTACTTAGTTAGACTGAAAGCTTCTGTCTCTGAGTCTGATATCGACGGTTGTTCCGCTGATATTGCATCCGGCTCCTCTGACCGCCTCTATACATGTATATGGGAAATGTCAAAAATGTCAGTTTTATCAAAGAAATGACTCATATCAGACGGTCATTTCTGTCTATGAGTATGACTCTCTATGCTTTAATTGCTGGAGTGTATGCTAGCAGCTATGTGGAAGTGTCGTGGTCGAGTGGTTTAAGGCGCTTGACTTGGAGATGCGAAGGTCAAGGGTTCCAATCCCGACACGGCACTATATCCTTTGGCAAGATATTAACCTGCACTTGCTACTCTCCACCCAGGTGTTAAATGGGTACCCGGTAGGATGCGACTGTCATTGTTGGTCAAACAGTTTTTGAGCGTCATGTAACGCCTGGCTGGAATGCTCCCCGGGGAGTGGAGATTGTTAAGCACTGAATCCAATGACCGGGGTAATAGTATATTTGTAAAGCGCTTAGAGACATTTGTATTAAGCGCTATATAAAAATTAAATATTTGTATTATTTATTATTTATTAGATCTAGGCCTAGTCTAGATCTAGATCTATGTGTGTATGAAACTCACTCCAGCAAAGCATAGAGAGTCATAGACCGAATTTTCAGTCTCTTTCGTTCGTTAGCCTCTTATTGAGGTAGGGTCGGCTCTCTCTTTAGTGACGGAAGCCGACTATACAGTCATTTTCAAACACCAAGGCCATTTATGCATTTTATGGCCATATTGTTATGCCCCGAAAATCCCCCCAAATTTCATTTTACCTCGTGCATGTTAGGCCTAGGCTATAATAAATCGGTTCCACCTACCAACTTGACTGAAATAATCCGTTTAATGGTCCCTTTTTAGAAAATTATGGGTCAAAATAGAAATCTATGTTGAAAATCTTGCAAGACGTATTTTAAACTCTCGCTGCGCATGACATCATCTAAACACAAAAACACAAACACCTATACACAAATATACACACCACACAATATTGCATAGACTGCACACAATAGGACCGATTGGGCTGATCGGCAAATTTGACACTAGACCTAGACACTAGGCCTAGGCCTATCAGATAGATCTAGACTTAGTAGGGAGGCCAATGCCCAGGCATAAGGCTTCTACGCCTACGATTTGTGCGCTCGTCGTCCAAGTCAGAAAATTACAAGAAGAAAAAAAAAGGGAAAAAAAAGAAAACAAATATCTATGGAATAAAATCTATAACAAATACACAATTGTACACTCCACAACATACCTATAATCACGGATCTGTCATGGTCTTTCAACATTTGTTGACGATCTTGCAGATTCAAGTGTCGAGCTCGTACAGTAAGTCATATATGAAAAAAAAATTAAAAAGATATTTCAGTAAAAAAATGTCTACGTGAGCAGTCATACTCCAATTGAGAAGTTAGGATGGAAAGATATGATTGGATGATGTGATTGTGAGTGCGTGATAAATGGTTAGTTGTCGCGTACAGCTTAGAGAGAGAGAGAGAGAAAGAGAGAGAGAGAGAGAAAGAGAGAACGAGAGATCCAGGTACTACGTATATGTAGTACGTACGTATGTGCGATATGCATGTATATGTGGTAGTATCATGTGTAGCGCAATGAGTGTGAGCTGCTGCATGGATTATGGAGGTCGTTCTTGTTGATTGTACAGTAGATCTCCGACTGAAATCATAATGAATATTCATGAGGAAATCAAGTTATTGGAATATCAATCAAAGGTAAATTAAATATTAATGAATTAGATCTAGTTCTCTCTTCTTTTTTTACTCGTAGATGTAGTAGTCGTACTAGACTGAAAGCTTAAGTCTCTATATTGTCGGTTGTTCCACTGAGACTACGTCTGGCTCCACTAGACCTCCAGATATAGAGACTGAACGATCGCCTATGCCATCGAACGTTGAAGATACACTCTACGGGTATACGATAAGACGATACTGCCCTGACGCTAAGTTAAATCCTTTTTTTGTAAGAATCGCATGCACTTACATATACAATTGGCATTTAGAATTAAATCACACATGATAAATACTGGTAAAGACCAGTATTGGAAACGCCCCAATTTCAAAAAAATGAAATGGAAGCTCTCATTACCAATCATGTGAAAGAATATGTTTTGACTAATACATGATGATAAAAAATTTGCCGGGAAACCGCCTACTAATTTGTAAATTTGTTTCTCTCATGGTCTGTGAGAGATATAGGGTAGTCCCATATACATCTTTCTGTGTATAGTGCTTGTAACTTTACGAAGAATGGGCCAAATTTCTTATCATTTTGATGATTCCAGAACCTTGCAGATGCTAGATGCTAGATGATCAACCTTTTCTGATTGATTCCACGTTTCTTTCACAATGCAATCGCATGACCATAACTGGTCTTTACCTTTAAGAAAATATGTACTGTACCTTGGACCTCTGCATATGAAATCTTTATCAAAAAAGTGTTATTATCTCTTCCACTTGACTGTCTTCAGACGTCAGCCATCTTGAATCAAAGTAATGAATATTCATGACAAAGTTTTTTAGTCTCCACCCCATTGACCTCATTCATAGACGTGTGCTTACGTGCACGTACATGTACATCACGCATCGGAAATGCATGGTGGATAGCTAGCCGAGGCGAGGTCAACCATCCTCATTATCGTATTTGAATATTCATTAGCCACCATTTTGATTTCTGTCGGTCAGAATGCTGGACGTGGGTCATCGAGAAGCAGCCAAAAGCTCGGTAAGTCCTTTTATTTCTTTTATATTTCTATTTCATGGGAAAGGGGGGTAAAAAGGGAACTTTTAGGGACTGACAATTGCCTAGAAAATTACTGCAATTGAAGATAAATGATGTACTTCTCCTCAAGTTTGTCATGTTTGTTGGAGGGGCCTAACGGCTAAAATCTAGCCGTGATATCTTCAACATACGATGGCAAAGGCGATCGTTCAGTCTCTATATCCGGAGGTCTAGTGGAGCCAGACGTAGTCTCAGTGGAACAACCGACGATATAGAGACTGAAGAGTTTTGGTCTTAATTACCGCCTTAATTTCAAAATCGGATCTGAAAATAACAGAATAAGAGCAATTTTCTTACCAGACCGATACAGCTCAGCTCCCTTTTCACGTGTACCGTGTGAATTCACGATGTCTACACAATGGTGATGACCTCTGACTGGCACTTCCGTAATTGTGGGTAAATTGTGCTGCTTCCGTATAATGCGCTGTATGAGTGTTATTCAGCGCATTATACGGAAGCAGCACATTTACGAAGTGCGAGTCAGAGGTCATAACCATTGTGTAGACATCGTGAATTCACACGGTACACGTGAAAAGGAAGCTGAGCTGTATCGGTCTAGTAAGAAAATTGCTCTTATTTTGTTATTTTCAGATCCGATTTTGAGATTAAGGTGGTAATTAAGACCAAAACTAAGACAAAATTTATCAAAGCCACTGTCCAATATTGGTCGGGTGCGCGAAAGTGTGATTTTGGACCACTTTTGAGTTTTGTTTACATGCCTCTCCGTGCAGGGGTATGGGAGCAAGTTAAGGCTCTCTCGAATAATATTAAAAAAACATTTCGAGAGAGCCCTTAAGGCTAGTACGGCCAGGCGTAGAAGGAAAGGCATATAAAAGAGCTGGATATCTCCTATTTTATGGAAACTCTGGAGTCGGCAGATGGGTGAGTTGTCTTAGTGAAAGAAAATCCTTTCGTTTAATGTTTGTTTTATTATTGTAGTGATTCAGCCTGAGCCAATACGGCTCTGGCGGGTATATGCGCGCAAGTCCCGCATTTGGCGACACCCGCGGTAGTTTTCCTGGCCATATCCCATACTGGGTAGGTTAGATTGAACCTGAGACTGCACGCGACAAACACTGTTGATTGCCCGTCTCTTCTGTCTCTTCTGTCTACTACTACTAGCGACGGTGGAGCTCCACTCAACGAGCAACACTTCAAGTGCTTCTTGAGACAGACTTCAAGTAGGGTGTCTGAACGATTTTTCAATTTTCAATTTGGGATCATTTTTCACCATTTTTGTTTGATATTTGAATAAAAAGTGTAATCAGAATAATACATTTCAAATTTGAAGCTTCACCGATGTTTCAATCAAAAGATACAGCCCCTCCAAAATGCTGGTATATTCATATCATTTTGGTCAAAATCGACGAAAAAGACGTCCACGCAGAGTGATGTTGTTTTGCTAAATTTAGCCAAACAGCTGTATCGCGCGATATGCAAGCGTATGCATATCGTACGCATGCTGCTAAGCCAATGCGCGACTTGCAAGCTTGAGCTACGCTGTCTCCGCAACACGTGCCATTGACTAGTATGGTTAGCGTTCGTCGCACAAAAAACCCGGAAGTGAATGCACGTTATAGTCAATGGCAATATCGCGGAGATGTCTCCGCGATATTGCCATTGACTATAACGTGTATTCACTTCCGGGGTTTATGGTGGGAACGGCCATCCATACTTTCATTCACTATAAGCGCACATGTTACGCGATGTAACCATGGTTTGGACTGAGCGGAGCTCACGCCTCCCTAATTAGCTGATTCCAAAAATGTGGGAAGGGTATTTTTAAACTGTTGGGGCGAGTGATCTCTTGGGGCTAGCGAAAAAATAAGTGCATACATATTTTCCTTACGTCTAGCCGGACATAAGCCCGGGGGGCGCAGCTCAGGAAAGTGGCAAATTTTGGAGCTAGGATGCAAACAACATTTAAATCGCTGTTTTGACCAAGATATTTTTAGAATTTCGGGGGTGCGCCCCTTTGGGGAATATGGAGAAAAACCTGCTCTTTCATATGACACCTCATTTATTGAGTTTTACCTTCAGGATCACAGGCCCCAAAGGTTTGAATTTCAATTTTTTTCATAAAATCATTGACCAATTTTCATGGTCGCGCAATGCACGTAGACTGCATAGGGATGCGTGCAATCTCTATGGGAAGTATTTTAGCACACAACATCGGGTGCGCGATCAGACACCCTACTTCAAGCAGTATAGTATACAGCCTATGGTAGGATAAATCCTTATTATAGTCGTTTATGTAATTGTAGTTAAGATTTAGGCCCAGTAAGTTAATATTCCGCTCCATCACTACATTATAAACAAATTCGTAATTAAAAAGTTAGATTTGGGCATTGGCCTCCCTAGACTTCTAAGTTCTAGATCTAACTTACAATTTGAATTTTTGAATTATTCTTTTTAACATCAGTAAGTTGGAAAAAAATGTATTTTACTGCTATTTAGGTGTCATCAATTGTCACTAAAGTACCGATTTTGAGTAAAATCAGTTGAGTTTTGTACAGTGGTGTTTGAAATGTTGAGAATCAAAAGCACAGCTTTTACTACACAGCCAGGGTAGACGCTCCTAATCCTATGTGTGTATGAAACTTACCTTCTTTTAGGAATACGAGGTCCGCGTCCGTTCACTCCAGATTCCTTCCCCATATTATCAGACAGCTCACTGCAGTTTTTCTTCTCTAGTTTATTTACCTGACTATGTATACACGTTCCATCTTTATTTTGGTCTGGCGGAGTGGACAAATGCCCTAAAATGTTATCTATTCGACGATTCGATGCCATGTTGCCTTTATATGTAACGTAGAACACAGTTCGTGGGACTTACATAGAATCTAGACTATGTTTGCCAGGCCGGCTATACCACCCGAGGCCGAGTTTGTTAATACCCAACAAACATGCGAGTACTCTTTATCAGGATATAGCGTGCGAGCGAAGAGTTTTAATACAGAGAGTGCCGACTCGCTGAAACAAGGCGGCACGCAGACACAACGTAGTACTAGTATTAAAGTAGCAAGAGTAGTAGTAACCGCCGAGATTGCTAGACAAGTGCTCCTTTTCCTGTGTAAGAAGCATGGGCGTCAATCCTTTCGTATATTGTTCAGGGGGGATGATCTATTCATTCATCCCCCTGAACAATAGGTATTACGTAAGGATTGACGCCCATGGTAAGAAGTGCCCATTCCCCTTCAAAGAAGTGCCCCTTTCCAACTCTGATATATGTACCTTTTATTTTGAAACGTACCCCTTTTATTTTCTGATAAATCCCTCGTCATGCCCCTATTTTCTTTTAATAAAAGCCCTATAGCTTCCAGCTAGCTTTTATTAAATGCTCCTTGTCACCGTCACTGAACCTGTCATAAACTGACAGATCACTATTGATGATGATTAAAATATGATGGGTGTCCCTATATACTGTTGTTTCTTTATAATAAGTGCCCCTTTTCCATTCTCATGAGTGTCCCTTTTAACTTCTAATTATGCTCTATTTTACTATTTGACACGCGCCTATACATTTTACTTTCTAATAATAATCACTTCTGATAAGTGCCCCTTTTATTTTGATACATATACCTGGGCAGGGGCGGATCTATAGCCAGCGGCAGGGAAGGGGGCCCAATTCGTGAGAAAATATTTAGCGGCAAAACAGCCAGCAGATAATTCACTCAGTTGGGGGGGGGGGGGGGGGGGGAGGTGAGCGCTATTTTTTTTTTATTTGCTCCTGAAAATTTGAAAATCGCGCCGGCCGATAATTTGTTCAATATTAATAACGTTTTATTTACCCAGGGTAGCCACTTCAGTTATGAAACTGCTCTTCCAGCGGGCCCTGCATAACATAATATGGTATTACTACCCTTCTCCAATCTAATATGCTGAGCGCCTAGCTAGATGGCAGAAGGTTCCATTCTCATAAGTCTTTGGTATGGCTCGGCCGGGGTTCGAACCCGTGACCTCCCGTTCATGAGTCACCATGCCTGGTTCAGTGGGGGGGGGGGGGGGGGTGGGGGGGGGGGGGGGGGTAGTGAGCACTAATTTTTTTTTGCCCTCAAAAATTTGAAAAATCGCACCCCCCCCCCCCCCCCCCTCTTGAGCGCCAGGGGAGGGGGCCATCTCCAAAAAAAGGTAAAATTAACGTTTTTTTACACATTTTTTCTGGGCCTGGGCCCCTATTTCCTTTAATTCTAATATTCCTTAATTTCTTCTTCTTTTTCTTTGTCTTTATGCAAGGTTTCCTTATCTTTACGAGTTTAATAATATACAGTGAAACCTGTCCACAGCGACCGCCCAAGGGAAACACATAAAGTGGTCTTTGTAGAGACAGGTGGTCTTTGTAGACAAGTAGCATGTTTCAATGAGAAACCATTTTCAAGGGAAACAAAAAATGTGGTCCTTGAAGACAGGTGGTCTTTGTAGACAGGTGGTCACTAAAGCAGGTTTGACTTAATCCATGTCTTCAAATTTCACACTTATAGCGATTCTCAAGAATCTTGTTTTCCCTACATTTTGAGCCCTATAGCTTCTTTCTCTCCACAATATTCCGCGCAAAGCGGGGGTTTTACGGAAGCACCTTCCATTGAAATGTCTTTTTTATCTAAGGTCTTTGGTGCGAGCTTCCCTAGATGACCTTTTACCCGTACCGTAGAAATACGGAGTCGAACCATTTGTTGACGAACTTTTCAATCAAAGCGTTTGTTATTAATAATATAAGCGCCATCTCCGATGTAATCACGAAGATAAAGAGGCATGGCTGTCTCGGCATTATACATTTTATATGTAATTTCCCCAAAAAATCTGTGCCCCAAATGTCCTTGTGTAAGTTGTGTGTCTCCCCTCAGAGGCGGGGGGGGGGGGCAGAGTGCGTCACCCCCCCCCATTTTTTAAAGTAGCCCCAGAGTGCCCTTTTTAATTATGCACCTTTATACTCGGATAAGTGCCCATGAGCTACCTTTTTTTAAGTCCCCCTATTTTCATTTCTGATAAGTGCCCCTTTATTTAGTTCTGATAGCTAAAGTGACCCTGCATGTTACTTGAACAAGTAGGCCTACTTTGATCATTTGCCTATTTTGTAAAGCATGCATGAGTTATAACTTATTTAGAACATTGCTACTAGGATTTCTATAATCTAAATCTTCGGATGTATTATGGTACATTATGTTATTTACTTTATGCATTTATGTGTCATGTACTCGTGTTATTACAATTCAGAAGAAAAAAAGAGGTTTTCTGCTGTAGCTGCCTATACTATTATAATGATTTCCTTCTGTTTCGCTAAACTGCATATTGTAAATTAATTTATTGATTTACATGTTAAAGGGCAGGTCCACTCTAAAAAGGAAAATCCGACAAACCAATCAAAAAAAGTTTGAGCAAAATCCGATAACTAATTAGAAAGTTATGAGTTTTTAATGACATGAAAAACTTTAGGCATTTAATCTCGGTCAGATGAGCAAATTTTGACACCTCATTATTTTGTGACAAAGGCAGGTCACTTTCTTTTTTCCTTATTTAGGAATTTGCCATTTCCCAACAACCGCATAAAATCTCGGGAAATCATGTCATTTCAGCAGCATTTGTAAATCACCGGTATCGAATTAGAAATAAACCACGTTTGAATTATATGTATACACTGTTGGTCATATTAAATGGTGGAATAATTATTTTAACCCCAATTTATTGAATGATTTTGACAATGATTTATTCCTATATAGATCTAAATAATAGTATACATTCTCAGATTTTATTGAATGACAATTCGGGAGTGTTTGTTTTGCGTGACTGCTAAAGCATGTGTGTGCTACAATGCTAATCAACTAGGGGACATACGTCCTCAGGTCATAAATGGCAGTAATGGGGATTAATACCTCATAAAAGGGCACTAATATAGCACATCGACACGGTTTTGATCCTGGCATATCAATTCCTTTCATAGCAAAAGCGCTCCTCACAATTTCTGTAAATTTGGCAGTTTAACGCTACGCGTACCGCCTTGACCGGACTGTGCGGTATCTGTGCAGTTCTGTGTGTAGAGAGGTCGGGCTGTATTCATTATTTCTTGGGGGTGCATAAATTGCTCTAATTATACGTACGCGTGTAATGCGCAGGTTTATTGTGACGGCACTAAACCCATCCCACTCATTGTTCCCCTATTTTCATAATGGTACTGACCCAATGAAATGTAGTGCAGTGCGCTCGTACGCGCTGCGCTGCGTGTGTACATGTACTGTACTTATGCATGTTCAGTTATATGTGTATGCATAGCATTACGTACATGCATACAGGACTAGCTGGCACAAAACCCTGGGTCGGGCTTCTAAAATGGGACATGAAGCATGATTTGACATGAAAATTGACGGAGCTAAAAATGAATCAATCAAAATGAAATTTATATGTATGAAAAGCTTACGTATCATATGTCATTGTCTGTGATTGAGGATTTACAAATTTGACGCAAAACGCGTTGCTGCAAAGTTAAAGATTGGTTTATTGAAAGGCAATCGAGCACAGTGCGACCGATCTATTGACATTGTGTATGAGAGAGTAATTTTTTTAAATGGATTGTAAAGTTCAACGTCAAAGTGACGGAGGTTTTTTTTCAAGTAAGGGCATGGTTTTACATGGAATGTAAAGGAAATGTTTCCTTCTTCTCATATCTCGATTGAGGATATTATTCTCAATTTCGATTTTTAATGGTAAAGAAAAGTGTAAAAAGATGTCGAGAATTTTACCATATGTCATGTAATATAAAATGCGCGCGGGTCGGTTGATCTCCCAAAAGGAGCGCGAAGGAATTGATATGGGGCTCACAGTAACGAGGCCATTGCTTAGCCAATAAATCATGACTGTACGTAGCGGGCGCTAGGGTACGTCGACGCCCCCACAAAAACAAAAAAAACAAAGAAAATGCAATAATTTTTCAATAATTCATTGCATTTTGCCCCGACCCCCAACATAAACAAATCTTCTACGTGGGCATGCCTTGAACCATAATGCATGGTCCTACAGAGGAATTTTTCCTGTTGGGTACTGGGGAGGGGGATGCAATGAATTATTGAAAAATTATTGCATTTTCTTCTTTTTTTCTTTTTTTTGTGGGGGCGTCGACGTACCCTAGCGCCCGCTGCGTACAGTCATGATTCATTGGCTAAGCAATGGCCTCGTTACTGTGAGCCCCCGGAATCAAAACCGTGTCGATGTGCTATATTATATATCTTGTATCTTGTATTAGTGCCCTTTTATGAGGCATTAATCCCCATTACTGTCAGTTATGACTTAAGGATGTAGGTCCCCTAGTTGATTAGCATAATAGCACACACATGCTTTAGCAGTTACGCAAAACAAACACTCCCCAATTATCATTTAATAAAATCTGAGAATGTATACTATTATCTAGATCTATTAGGAATAAATCATTGTCAAAATCATTCAATAAATTGGGGTAAAAATAATTATTCCACCGTTAGGCCAAAAAAAAAATCATTTGGTTGTCCTCATTCGTTTTTTTTTTATATATATTTTTTTAATTCTATTTTTTTATTTTTTTTAAATCATTTTTTTAGGGGAGCAATCTAAACTGCCAAACAGGGGCGGCGATTTCTTTTCAAGACCGGGGGGACGAAATGCGAGGAACGAGGGAAGAGTGACGTAATGAGCAAAAACGTTTTTTTTTTTTGGGGGGGGGGGGGAGAAAAAAATCTGCATCATCACTGCTCTTACATGTTACATGCAGGCCCCGCGGAACGTTTTTCAAGGGGGAGTGGGGGAGGGGGGGCTAAAGTATTTGCGATCAGATAGAGCAAAGCAAGTGGGGCGTAAATTGGCGTGGGGTCCAGGGGCGGAGCCCCATGAAGCTCAGAGTTTTTAGGCATTTAATAAGGGTCAGATGAGAATATTTTGATACCTTATTTGTGACACTTGCATGCAGGTCACTAATCGGAGTGGGGTCCAGAGGGCGAAGCCCCCAGAAACTCAGCGGTTGTAGGCATTAAATTACGATCAGATGAGCATCTAGGGGCCGCCTTAGGGCCCTTGGTGGGGTCTAGGGGCAGAGCCCCATGAAGCTCAGAGTTTTTAGGCATTTGAATATGGTCAGATGAGCATCCAGTGGCCCACCGAGGGCCCTGGTGGGGTCCAGGGGGCGGAGCCCCCGGAAGCTCAGGTGTTTTAGGCATTTAATTGTGGTCAGCTGAGCAACCAGGGGCCCGCCTTAGGGCCCTTGGTGGGGTATAGGGGCAGCAACATTTGTAAATTAGTCACTGGTATCGAATTAGAAAATGAGTTTTATCGGGAGGGGGGGGGGGGGACTGCCCCAAGCCCGAGTGAGTGAGCATAATTAATGAGAGGGGTGAAGGTGACGAAAGTGATTACCCCCTCATAGGTTTTGAAGTTTTGTTGTATTACAGAATTATATTCTTTAGCAAAACTATAGTATGAAAACAAACAATGTACTGTTTTCGTACTTCACTTTTCTACAATATTTACTTGTACATTTTGAAGGATATTATGCGAGGGAGAAAAGCTCCCGAGCAAGAAGATTTTCGCATTTTTATTTGTCTAAACGCTGCACTTTTAGGCCCTCCAAAGCCTAATAGTGTGTTACAGTCTTTATAGTCAGTATTTGCTGTGCATTATTTTTTGGCACTTTTTCAAATTTTCTGGGGGGGGGGGGGACGATCCCCCCCCCCGTCCCCCCGGGATCGCCGCCCCTGCTGCCAAACATACCATTTTATGCATTTGCAAGGATTAAAATGCGTCCCGTTGCCAGTTTTGTCTTTTCAGTACGGAATTAGGTATTTATTAAACTTGCCATTTTTATTTTTCTATGTCAAAATGCCGATCATTCAAATCAGGTTCTGAGCATTCTTAAACTCATTTTAAAGCCCATCTGTACTAGTTTACAGGAGGGATTAGACCACTCTGCAAGGTCACTGGACAGGTGGTTATCTCGTCAAATCAGCTCTCAGTTAATATAAGATAAAGATCGGATCATGGGGGACCAATGGTCACCGATTAGGCATTGTTTGCTACATAGAGGGCGCAAGTAGCTATAACTAGTACAATGGAGATTTAAAAGGTGCTGTATTTCAAAGCCCAAAATACTTTCTGTGTTGGTCTTGATATTCATTGTACATGAAACGCCTCATCAACAGTGCTGACCAACCGACAACACGAGGCCATGGCTGGACTCAACGGTCGTCCGATCAAGTTACAGGCAGTGAACCTGGAGCAAGGCGGCATCAAGCCATCTACCGAGAAAACCAGAGTCTTCATTCTGATGAGGAGAAAAGCAGCCCCGTAAAGTCCTACGCCGAATCTGTTTCTGGGAGATCTTTGGATTTCAGTGCAGTCAAACAGAGGTCACGACTGAAACCAGCCTTCAGACCATCCAAGGTGGACATGAAAGACTGGGCGAAATATCTTCAATTTGTAAGAAGGGTATTGAATTAAGTGAAAGTTTGACAAAATCTAGTGATGATCCGAAAATTATAGTTGACGGTCGAAAATATAAGTTCCCTTGTGGGAACTGTGATAAGCCAGTCAAATGTAATCAACACGGCCTTCTGTGTTCTTATTGTAAAAAATGGTTTCACACTAATTGTCAAGCTATCAGTTTTTCAGAGTACCGCAGGTTATATTATGAATGCCCTGATGAGAAGTGGAATTGTTTAACATGTTGTCTGCCATCTTTTTGTGACTCATTATTTAACGACGATTGTTTAGAGAAAGAAAGCCAAAACGAGGATAGACTAAAAGAAAACTATTTTAAGATAACGCGCGTTACACCTGAAAAGCAAGCGATAGCAAGAGTAATTCAGCCAAACCTCAGAGATGAAAACACTTCTCTTTATCAAGAATTTGAAGAAAAGTTTAAAGTTAAAGGTCTTCATTTTTTACACCTTAATGTGAGGTCTATTCTAAACAAGATATCGGAACTTAGAATTCTTTTTAAAAGAAAAAGGCTGTCTATTATTGCTTTCACTGAAACATGGTTAAACAATTCCATAAATGATGAAGAAATTGAAATAGACGGATATAAAATCATACGCCATGATCGATCCTCTGGCTCTGGAGGTGGTGTATGTTTCTATATCAGAAATGATATTGCATTTAATATTATGGATGCTATAAGTACTGGAGATACGGAATCCCTGTGGATAAATTTGCTTATACCAAGATCAAAACCAATTGTTGTTGGTGTTCTGTATCGACCTCCGAAAAACAATTTGTTTATCGAGAAATTGTCCAATATTCTTGATACATTAAAGAAGGATGACGAAATAATTCTTTTAGGAGACATGAATATTTGTCTTCTTCGCAAATCGCCACTGGCTAAAAAATATATTGACTTGTTGAGTCTTCATGGGTTTAGTCAACTCATTAAAGAGGCAACACGCGTTACACCTACATGTTCTTCTCTATTGGATCATGTTGGTTGTACCAAAGAAAATAAAATAAGTCAAAGTGGTGTCATTGATCTAGGTATTAGCGACCATTATTTTACTTTCTGTACACGGAAAAATGTTAGACTGGCTATAGGTCATCACAGGACTAATGATATCAGATCCATGAAAAAATATACAGAAGAGTCTTTCAATCTTCAACTATCTGTTGTTGATTGGTCACGAATAACTGACTGTACAGATGTAAATGAGGCATGGTCAATATTTCAACATGTTTTTATCTCAAATTTGAATATGATAGCGCCACTGAAACGGATAAGAATAAAACAAAGATCAGAAACTTGGGTGACTAAAGATATTCTTTCCCTAATTCAAGAGAGAAATATAGTATACAAAAAATGGAGGAAAAGAGCAAAAGATGAGAAGCTCTATAAAAGATACAGAGTATTAAGAAATATGGTCCAAAGAGAGGTGAAAAAGGCTAAACTCGATTACTTACAAAACAAGATAGAAGAAAATAAACAAGATTCGAAAAAACTTTGGCAGAATCTAAAAAGCTTAGGATTGAAAAATAAGAAGCGAAAAGAACAAGAATCTGTCATTAAAATTGATGGGGAATTATGTCATGATAAGATGGCCATCGCTGATGAATTCAATTCTCATTTCACAAATGTGGCTGCCAAATTAGTAGACAAACTCCCCCCTTCCAAAGACTTTTTCAGCGCAGACAATGATTGTATTCGTGACTTTTACGAAAGAAAAGGTGTACGTGAAAACAGCTTCGAGTTATTACCAATCAGTGAACAATTTGTTTTCAAAGAGTTACGTAAGTTGAATGTATCAAAAAGTACTGGGTTAGACTTGATTCCAGCTAAATTTCTAAAAGATGGTGCGAAGGTTTTATTTAAGCCTCTAAGTTACTTAATGAACCTATCTATCTTGACGAGTACTTTTCCAGAAGATATGAAAATAGCAAAAGTGACTCCACTTTATAAAAAGAAAGATAAAACTGATGTTAGCAACTATAGACCTATTAGTGTTTTAAGCGTAGCATCAAAGATTCTAGAAAAATCGGTCTGTGTTCAAATTGAAAGATACTTCAAAGAAAATGATATAATTTATGAATTTCAATCTGGTTTTCGACATGATTATTCGACTGAAACATGTCTAATTCATTTGACTGATTATTTGAGGAGAGAAACTTCCCAAGGACGCTTTGTTGGTATGGTGCTCCTTGATCTGCAAAAAGCTTTTGATACAGTTAATCATTGCGTCTTATTGAAGAAGTTACAACTAATGGGTTTTGATAAGGCAAGTTTAGATTGGTTCAGATCTTACTTATCTAATCGGCACCAAGTAGTGGCCATTCATGATATTCGTTCCAAACTAATGCCTATAACATGCGGTGTTCCTCAGGGAAGTATTTTAGGCCCAATTCTATTTTCAAGTTATATAAATGATATGTGTATTTGTATAAAAGACTTCAAACTATTATTGTACGCAGATGACAGCGTACTACTCTATTCAAATCCTGATCCTAAATATATTGAGGAAAAGCTCAGTGAACAGCTGTCTACGTGTGTCGATTGGATGACTGATAATAAGCTTTCTTTACACTTGGGAAAAACAGAAAGCATTTTATTTTGTTCTAAAAGTAGTTCTAAAAAGTCATTTGAATTCAAAGTGACACACAATAATCAAGCAATCAAGAGAAAAGAGTCTGTGAAGTATTTAGGCATTGAGTTGGCTAGCGCAATTTCATTTTCATCTTTAGTAGAATCAGTTGTAAAAAAAGCAAATTCTCGTCTGAAATTTTTGTACAGATATCAAAGTTGTATGGATTTAAAAGCAAGACGTACACTCTGTTTTGCTCTTATTCAATGTTTATTTGACTATGCTAACCCTGCATGGTACAGTAACATAAACAAGTCAGATCAAAAGAAGTTGAAGATTATACAGAACAAAATGGTGAGATTTATCAACTGTTCTGGTCCAAGAACTCATGTTGGCTATAGCGAACTTTCTAAAGCTGGTTTTCTTGAAGTCGACCAAAGATCAAAACAACTCGCATTGCATCACGTGCATAAAATATATCATACTAGGGCGAATCATTATATTCGATCCAACTTCGATCTTGTTACTGACGTACATGATTATAATACAAGAAATAGACGATTCAACTTTAACTTACCAGAAAGAGTAGGTAGTATTGGAAATTCGTTTTATTACAATGCCATAAAACATTGGAATTCCCTTCCCAATGGTGTAAAAGAAATAGGAAACTATGATCATTTTAAGAGGAAATTAAAGGAATACCTAATACTTGACAGTCAGAGAAGAGAAGTGAATGACATGTTATATGATTGAAATTGTTATTCTTCTGTCGGTTCATACTTTTTCATGTTGTATATACTTATGTTTTCGTACGTTATAGAAATTCTACAAATTCATCATTATTTTCCTCTTCTTCCTTCTCCTCTTTTTCTTCTTCTCCTTCTTCTTTTTCTTCTTGTACTTAATATCATTTCTATCATCAGTTTAATGTTGTTATTATTATCTTTAATAAGTAGTTCTTTTAATTTTCTTATCTGTCTGTAAATATTACTATTTTAATTTATTAATTGTATACATGTCTGTAAGGGACCCCACTGGAAATAAGCTCTCGAGCTTTCGTGGGTTATCCTGTTCAAGCTGACTTATTTTTGATCTGTTATTATTGTATATTGTTGTATATTGGAAGCTTGTCGAATAAAAATCAATCATCAATCACAAGTCTTTTACCATATTAAAGTGTTTTATAGACTTTGTTTGTTTAAATGCTTGACAATCCCAATGAATTTTTTTTTTATGGAAAAAAAAATATTAAAAAAAAAATACTCCAGAAAAGCAATCGAGGACAACCAAACAAAAATTTGTTTTTGGCCTTCAACAGTGTATATATATATATTTTTTTTTGGGGGGGGGGGGCACTGACGTACTGATGGGGGGGGGGGCTTAATTGGGGGACGGGGGCTTGGGTGACAGATCTACACCTTGTTGGCGGGAAAATCACAACTGATCTCCCTTACCTTTCTTCTTTCTCTTTTTTTTTCTTTCCCTTTCTCTATAGCTCCTCTTTTCCCCTTCCCTAATTCTTTCTCTCTGATTTAGGCTTGCTGGGACTTTTGACCCCCCCCCCCCCTCCGATCCACGCGTTGTTGGCGGGATTAATCGCAACTGTTCTCCCCTTCTTTTCACCCTTTTCTTGTCTTCGATGAGTCCTCTTTTGTGTTCCCTTTTAGCTCTCCTCTTTCCCTTTCCCTCCCTCCCCCCCCCCCTTTGGGGGTGGGGGTGGGGGGGGGGGGCAGAGGCAAGGACCTTTTGGCCCCCCCCCCCCCCGAACTACAAACTTGTTGGTGGGAAATTGCAACTGCACTAATTGATCCCCCTTCTTTTCTTCTTCCTCTTTTTTTCCTTCCCTTTATCTCCTCTTTTCCTTTTTTCTTTCTCTTTCCTTCTTTCTCTCTTATTTTGTGATGGGGGGGGGGGGGGGAGATAACAGCTGGGAGGCATGCAATAAGGCCCTTTCGCCCCCCCCCCCCGGCCCCCCGATCTCCTTTTTTTGTTTTCCTTTTTCTTTTCTTCTTCCTCTTCTTTCTTTCCTTATCTCTCCTCTTTCCCTTTCCCTTCTCTCTCTCTCTCTCTCTCTCTCTCTCTCTCTCTCTCTTTGTTTGCGGGAAACCGCTCGCCGCCACCCCCAGGCGCGTAGCAACGGGGGGGGGGGGGGAGGGGGCACGTGCCCCCTAAAATTTCCAAGATCGGTTGAACTTCTGTAGTTTTACCTCGATCGATTACATGTATGTGCCCCCCCCCCCCAAAAAAAAAAAACATCAGACTCTGGCTACGCGCCTGGCCACCCCCTCCCCCACCCCCGTGGATCCTCGCCTGGCATTATACTAGTAGCTGGGAAAATCTCAGATGTAGTTGTGATATATAATTTCAATAAACATTGTTTTATAGCTTAATAAATATCTTGACCTTGAGAGGGAGCTATACAACATAAAAAGTACTCGATTTCGACCGCGACATAACATTGATCGACCGCAGATATTATACCAGTTCATTTGAACAAATTTCATGACCCCATACCAAAACTTCATAAGTAAACTAAGTTAGATCTATAGGCTAGACCTCTAGTGTTTCTTACTTAGCATGGCCGACGAACAAACGCTAGCTCAGACAGCAAAAGCAGGCGGAGACACAATATTTGGCAAGATTATACGAAAGGAAATCCCTGCAGATATTTTATATGAAGATGATACGGTGTGTATAACAATTTGAATACAAATAAATTTCATGAAATTAATGTTGGTCTATTCTGTTGTTCCACATATTGAGTTATTTGTTAGTTAAACTAGCCAACTTGCGGGCGCCTAGCTGCACACATAACTACATCTCTATCCTGGCGCTGGCTGTGTATTAAAAGCTGTGCATTGTGCTAGTTTTCTCAACATTTCAAACACCACTGTAATAAATCGATTGCGCTCGATAGCATTGAGCAACAATAAACAACATATAGATCTAGGTCTACACTAGGCTTGTTGTTTGCACCATGTGAAAGAGGGGGGAGAATTGGGGAGACCTGGAAATGACTCTCGGTAATCTTTCTTTCTTGAGTGTGTGTGTAGTCCTCAAAAGGAGGCACGTGTTGGTTATCTTTCTTAGCTTATAGTTTTTAGGAGAACTATAGTGCCAGTTGGAGCGGATGGTTAGTAGGAGTGGCTTGACGTTTCGAACAGGTTGACTATCCATCGTCACTCCTGACCATTTGAAAGTATACAGCAGGTTTTATAAAATATTGCGTGAATGTACTGCAGAACAGTGTAGTAATGCGCTATGTGTGCCCTAAACCATCTTCGAAGTTTGTTTATAGTACCGTATTTGCCGGCGATAAGGCCGCAGCGCTGTATAGGCCGCACCCCCGATTTTGACATCTAGAGACTTAGAGTAGAGTCTCCGGTTTGCGGCATCGCCCGGTTTGCGGCCAGGGGTATTTGTTTTAAAAATAAAATGAATATGACTCGATAATAATCATTGAAACCTACCGTGGATTCCACGGTAAGTTCTGCTTTGCCGAAAACGTCCGTAGCAGGTGCTCCTGTCGGTACGGAGTATCCGTCAGCGATGTTGGAAATCTACGGCACCAGTCGCCGATGAAAATTCCAGCAGGTGCTAACTTTTAAGTTAAGAGATCGAGGCATGACTAGATCAATATTGTAGCTCTATTTGTCCGATTGGAGGTGAAATTTGATGTTTTTGTTTAAGTATGATGGCTGTGGTCTGTCTCCTATCGCAGATATTTTGATTGTGCCACCGCATGGCCAGTTGCATGGGGTGGCCGCAAACCGGCACGTAATTACGTGTTTTTTCTGGTTTGCGGCGGGGGGTGTTAATACACACATAACATGCGGGATCGTGTATGATGGTATGTGTGCTGATGTGTGTACCTGCTATGACCCGATAGTTTCTAGTAGTACTTACCCCCGGATGGGATGATCCATTCGAGGAAAAGGTGAAATTGTTTAAAACTTGACAAATTTACCGTAGCAACAGATAAACATGAGAATTTGGGTTACCCGTAGTAATTTGGTACATGCTTTCATCGTGACGTAGCGCATAAAGCTTTGTGACGTACGCGTGCCGCAAACCGGTAATGCGTGCCCGCAAACCGGGGAACTCGGAGCATTTCGAAACGTGGTCAATGCTGACCACGCTGTGGGTCAGTTAGGTTATTTGTGACTTCTATTTAATAAGTAAGTATATGGACTCTTTATTGAGGGTATTGAAGTATTCTGTGAGTATTCCAATAAAAATAGAATCGGCAGTTCCCGCCGATCGGCCGCAGACCAGAGCCACTACTCTAAAAAAAAAAAAAAAAAAAAAAAACTTTTGTCAAAGTCGAGATTTGATCTCTTGCGTTCAAATGTTGATGTGACTAAAATTACCGCCTTAGACCGCTCGGCCATCCCGCACTGATGCTAGCATCTGGAGTTTTTTGTGATGTATACATTGCGCCTCTCTCTTGTGTACCGTATTTTCCGGCGTAAAGGCCGCAGTATTTTCGGGTGAGAAAAAATCAAAAAGTCGGGGTGCGGCGTATACGCAACAACAACAAAATACAGCGGTCAAAACATCACGTCCATTTGCACGTATGGGACTATAGGAACGGTAGCATGACTAGACAACGGTACAGGACAATTCTAGAATAACTCCACACAACTTACTGACAAGTTTATGTTGCAGAGTTGACATGAAGACGAAAAAACTTATTTTTCTAATAAAATCTGCCGATAGATCTAGATCTAAGTCCATACCATTGCATCGCCAAAAAGTAAACAAAGGGACAGGCCGTTACTTACGGAGCTAGCTGCCGCGCAACGCAACTGCGCAGGTCGAAAAATGCTATTTCGGATTACACCGCACATCGAGGAAGGGGTATTGTAGGATACCAAATCTGCGTACGATACAGTACTAGCTTAAAAGTCGATGAAGATCTGCTAAATTATGATCATTTTTTAGGTTAACTTCTTGTTGATTTATAAGAATATTGATGAATTTGGTATAGTTTGCAAAAAAAAAAGAGTGTTCTACAAGAAAATTACGATCATTTTGTTTGGTCCGTTTTTTTTTTCTCTTTTTTTTTTTTTTGTTGTTGTTTTTTTTGTTGTAGTTTTTTTTTTCCTCTACGAAATGTCAAAGTTGGGGGTGCGGCCTATACGGCGGTGCGGCCTTTACGCCGGCAAATACGGTATTGAAATGGATTCAAAATAGCGACTTCGCGTGCTGGATGCTTCGCGGCAGCTCCGTTAAACGGGCCCTTCTTTTTCTTTTACAATGCATTGGCACGAACTTAGATCAAGATCTATCGGCAGATGTTGTTTTTGGAAGTTTATTTTCGTCTTCATGTCAACAATGCAAGATAAAAGTGTCGGTAAGATGTGTGGAAATGTATAGTTATTGTACCGTTCGTAGATCTAGTTCCATATGTGCAAATTCGTGCTGGTTTTGACTTACTTTTAAATTTTTTTTTACTCTTTCGCCGCATAGGCCGCACCCCGACTTTTTGATATTTTCTCTTCCAAAAATACTGCGGCCTTTACGCCGGCAAATACGGTAACCCTATTGGTGGGGTATTCTAAAGTTAAGCCCTAGCGTTAATTTGCGCCCATACCCTTGCGTGAAGAGGCAGGTAAACAAAACCTAAAAATCGCTCATTTATATCATTATCAACCCTTCCTGCAACGAATTGCACTCTGGCTTCAGACTCCGAGTTCATTAGTCATGCCTAGTGGACTCTTTATTTTTTTCTTGTACAATTACAAAGTCAAAGCACTTTGAAATCAGTCAAGATCAGTCAAGATTCAAGTAATTGAAAAAATATATGATATTTTGATACCAGAGTGAAATAGATTTGCCTACCTTACACATGTTCCTGACGATAATTGTAGTAAAGCCTAAAGGTGCGATCTACATTACAAATTCGCGGACCTCTTAGGCTCTTGGTTCTTACAAGAGTTTGCATTTGAGATGTTGGTTCCGGCTAAATTACAAAGACATGCGGTCTACATGTAAAAATCAGTTTTTGCATTGCCAATTTGATATTCACTTTACGATAAAAACGATTGGTGAAGTAATAGTGTCAGAGGCGCATGCACAGAGTTCGCTGAATTTGACCAAATTTAAAACAGACTTTCTTCATAGTATATTGTATTTGTTTTGAAATATTAATTTTCAATATTATTCAATCTTTGCAGACTATAGCCTTCAAGGATGTCAATCCTACGGCCCCTGTTCATTTCCTGGTGATCCCTAAGAAGCCTATTTCAGGCATCTCAGCTGTAGAGAAGGATGACGTACAGGTACAGTGAGAGTTTGATAAGACCAACATTCATGGCTGTTGTGAAATCTATAGACTCAAATGTCTGAATAGTTTAACAGGTTCAGGATGACTTAAACCATTTAAAAATTGTCACATCCATGTATCAGAGAACCAAATACTTTTAAAGCTAAAGGGCCTGGTTCCATCTTTATGTTAACATTCACTTAAAGGGAGTCACGCATCAGTTTCCATGTGCAGAAGGCCATAATTCGCTCACACCAGACTTTGTGGGAAAACCATTGATGGGAGTACAAATCTGCACACAGCAAACCCGTTGGCCAGTCAAGAATTACTCCCTTATCTCTCAGATACTCTTTTCACACTGGTTTTGCTTAACCCCGTACTTTGCTTAGCCCCGTACTATCCTTAACCCCGGACTATTTTTTTGGCTTTTCACACTCGCTTTTTTTAGTCCCGTACTAGCGCCTATTCCGGAATAAGAAAATTCCCGCTGTTCTCACTGCATTTCGTTAACCCCGGATATCGTGTATGTTATGATAGGACATACTTCGCATCTGGCCAGCTGCGATACGCTCCATTGCGTAGTACCGGACTATGTTTCGTTTCTGTTCTCATTCATTTGCTTAGCACCGCAATTGCGGGGTTAGCAGGAGTTAGCACCACAATTGCGGAGTTAACCCTGCTATTTTGCAGGGTTAGTTAACCCCGTACTATAGGTGGGGTTAGCCAACTTTAGCCCACTTTGGTAAAAACCAGTCTGAACAGAAAGTGGAATAGGCTTAACCCCGTACTATAGGTGGGGCTAAGACCCCCCCTTAACCCCACCTATAGTACGGGGTTAAGCAAAATATTGCCAGTGTGAAAACAGTAAGAGAGTCTAGCTTCGGATCCCATCGGATGAGGGAAAAGCAAAGCATTACATAAGGTCTAATGGTCATAAAACTCAAGGCTACCATAACCCTGGTGATTGACAACACCCGTTATTGGGTAAACACTCGACCGATGTTGAATTCCCCATGAGAGCTTACTACTGAGTAGGCGTGTCTGCACTATCTCGAGATTGCCAAATATCCAGCTATTTTGAACTATCCCGATCGAAACTATCCAGCTATTTGCGTCTTCATTAGACCGAAGTGGCAAATTAGCTGGATAGTTGGTCGGGATAATATCCCAAGATATCTCGGTCTAGTTTGCAAAATATCCTTCTATTTCCGAACTAGCGGGATAGTTTGCGACCGTCTTCATTAGACCGAAGTACGGAGTCAATTATCCCGATCCCATCATGCACAACGATTTCCGGTTCGCACATGCGATCTATACCGCTCAGCGCTGACCTCGCAACCACTGACCTCGAGTAAACACGGAAAACCGCAAACTAGACCGAGATATCTTGGGATATTATCCCGACCAACTATCCAGCTAATTTGCTACTTCGGTCTAATGAAGACGCAAATAAGCTGGATAGTTTGCGATCGGGATAATTCAAATAGCTGGATATTTGGCAATCTCGAGATAGTGCAGACACGCCTTATGTCTTTAAACTTTATTCATATTACAGGTATGGGCTATGCCCTAATATTTGTAAAAAGCCTTAAAGTGATTTGGTAACATTGTTGAATGTTGATTTAAAAAAAATTGCTTAATTTTTGTATAAAATGTTACTTACTTTATATTCCTTCTACTGAACTAACCCTCTGACATGCAAAAAATCCTGAAAAATTCTCTAACCACAAAGATATCTATGGTTTTCTTTGAAGGAGTCGATGTATGATGTATGACACCCTCTAACAGTGATTAACAGTAAATTTTCCCAACCATTTTTTAATTTTCCCAACCGTTTTTCCATGAAAAAAAGACATAAAACAGGCAATAAAAAATCTGTCAACACTTAAATGTCTGGAATGGAATGTAGAGCCATTTTATTGCTTTGTGACGATTTCCATTCACCTAAAATGTAATTTAATTGTAATAATATAGTTGGGAGAATTAAGGAATCGATCAGATCATTTTTTACCAATTTGCACCATGAATAATAGTCCGTTTTCACTCAAATTTTCAGATTATCTTTAATTGTACATCTTTCATTGAAGTCACTACTAGTGCTGTAGTCAAACGTTTAACCGTCCGGTATCCGACCGCCCATGGCGGATTCCGTTTTCAATTGGACGGTTTCGTTTTCCCGTTTTGTTTTGTTTTTTTTTGTTTGTTTTTTTTTCTAATAATTTTTTTTTTAATTTTAATTTTTTTTTTTTTTTTTGTGGATTTTTGTGGATTTTTTTTTCGTTTCGATTTATGACCCTCCACCTGGCACTATGCCTGGCAATGTCTCCCAGCTCAGTAATCTGTGTGTTGACTCACCACTCCGAAACTAGAACAACACTCAAATTTGTCTGTCATCTTGGTTTGAAAGTAATCTTTGTAATAGATCTCAATATGTAGTTTATAATAATAATTCATCCAACTTTTACAAGGTTCTATCCTAGGCCCTCTACTGTTTTTAATTTACATTAATGATCTTACACATTCTTCTAAAAACGACATTGTTACTATTATTTGTGACAAGTTCACAAGCACAATCGGCGCCTTCAAATGCACCTCACAGTTAAATGAAAGTCCTTCCCGATTTTTCACACGGACCTGGCTTGCTAAAAAAATTAAATTTTTTTTTTTGTAATCGTTTAACCGAAAAACGTCCGGTTTTGACTGGCGGTTAAACGGAATTGGAGATATCCGTGATGTTACAGCACTGGTCACTACCTTAGCATCACTATCTCTCATCTGAACAATATTACCAAGTCCCTGTAAGTAGAAAACTGTACAAGTATTGATTGTTTTGAGGGGCATGGTTAAAACTATTGCCCAAGGTGATCTCAAAACTGTCCTATATCCATCGGAGGCATAGTGTAATCTGGAGGTCACCGAGGAACTTTGGTTTTAAATGGGTTCCAAATATAAGATCAAAGGTCACAGGGCTCATTATGTATGCAAAAATAGCTTGTGATCGCCTTATTTCAAGGACAAGTTGATCGATTCCCTCCAAAGTTAAGTGTTGTATGTATCTTGCAGAGCCAATGAACTGATTAGATTTTGGAGTCATGGGTCAAATTTCAAAGGTCACATGGCTCATTATGTATGCAAAAATAGCTCGTGATCGCGTTTTCTCAAGAACCGATTGATGGATCGCCGCCAAACTTGAATTTTAAAATTTGTTTCTGTTTTGGTTTGTAAAATTGCTCCATGTCAGTTTGAATTCGCGATCTATGATGTAACGATAATTATGATAATTCTGTTACTTAGTAACACAATTTTAGCGCAATCCACTCATCACATTTTTTGTATATATTTTGTTGCATTTGTTTGTAAATTTTAATTTTGACCCAATAAACAAAACACTAAAAAGTAACCTCTTTTGGGAGTGAATTTTAAGTGATTTTAAAGTATGGTGCCTTTTGAACTAGATTTAAACTTTATCGACACGTGCGTTCATTTAAACAAAAAAGGTACTCACGTTTTCATCTAACCTAAACGCTACCAATATATCACGCGACTGGAGTAACGTGATTCCACTTGCCTCTGTAAATCACGTGTTTATGACCAAATAACCACTTGACCAAGCAACGAGTTTTTTGTCCGTTAACCGATGGTGGTGATAAATAAGTAATTCTGATGTGTCTTACACACCTCTTTAAATGATTTCAAAGTTACCATAACTTTCTTGGTTATGATCACGTAGCTAAAACTGATTACTAATCTAAGCTGTGAATCCGTGATTTTTAGGCGTGAAAAATTAGTCATTATTAGGTGTCTTAAAACACCTATTTGAATGGTAGTCAAACTTGCCAGCAGTTCCGTGGTGATGATCTCGTGACTCAAACGGATTATTAATATAAGCTGGGTATTCCGTAATTTCTAGGTGTGAAAAACAAGTTATTTCAGGTTGTCTTGATGGTTTCACAGTTACTATTTAAGCTCCGTGGTGATAATCCCGTGACTGTTGGCATATTTCTATTTTCACCAGTTGATAACTGACTGTTGGCATCTATTCATTGCACCAGTTGATAGCTGGTCTGTGTGCATATTTCCAGTTGAACCAGCTGACACCAATTAATTTGCATATTGAATATGGGGTGCGTGCAGATCTATGTTTTTTAAACAATTTATCTGAATTTACAGCATATTTCTTAATTACTGATGATTTAGTCATGTGCAATTCATTTTGAAAATACTACAAATATAAATTACCAGTTATTAGGACATTTCGCTACTTGGTATAAGGGAAACATTAACTATGAACTAAAATAATTTCAATAAATACAAGTATATGAACATTTTTCGATTCATTAAATTATGTAAGTCTACTTATTACCAATGCCTTTACATTGGAAATACAGGCGTACCAGTATTGGAGTGTTGTTGCCCGGAAATTGAAATGGTTCTAATGGCTCAGCTAGACCAGTTGAATTCTAACTGGCCTGGATCAACTGGATCATTTAGCCCATTTCAATTTCCGGGGTTACCAGTTGGCATTAACTGGTTCATCAACTGGACCAGTTGCAACTAGCTTTCTCTTCTGGGATGTTTGCACCCACCCACACATCCCCCCCCCCCCCCCCCCCACCCCCTCTAATCCCAAACTGCTTCCGGCGCGCCTGGACGAAATTATGGAAGATCCAAAACACGATGTTCAGGATGAGAACGTCATTATTTTGGTTCATTTATTTGTGTAACATTTGCGTAATTATTGGGTTGAACGCGGGTTACAGTAACATATTTCCTCTTCGACGTAAATTTCATGTGCATGAAGAACATGTTTTATCTCAAGTCAGCCTCGTAATATTCACGTGAATTTCACGCAGATATTTTGACTAAAAGTATCACTAAGCTTCACGTGTTTCTGTGACGCGATAATTTCGTTTATGAAGATGTAATTTCATAACCAAACAAACACGGGAGTATTAGGTTTACAAACCATGCAGGCCAGCAAGCTGTATTGAGAAAAGCTGTAAAGTGAAAGTGATAGGCGGTCATTGTCGCTTCGCGACAGAAAGCTACTATACTACTACCTACATACTTATCTCTGCAATGAATTATTCATTGTAATGAATTGTAATGAATTGTAATGAATTATGGTGACTCAAGTTTGATGCCCAATAATACATACCGGTACATGTATGTTGTGAATTACTTAAATTGGCATTTATTTCTTAGGTCATATTGATCCTTTGAGAAATATGTAGGCAAGATTTTCCAAAAAAATTGAGGCAAGTTCATCTAAATATCAAATATGTATTAGAAGGAAATGCCCCTATGGCCAATCTTGGGGTAAAATTTCCATAGGGAGAATTTTCAAGGGGTCAAAATATGCACGTAAGAGTGGAAAATTTGCATTTACCTATTTTACTAGGACCAATATGGTTTAATTTGTACTGCATTGATATTCTGTGAAGACTGCCTCCTACTAGAATTATTATCCCCTCGCCGACGAAGTCAGAGGGGATATAGTAACGCTACCGTCCGTCCTTCCGTGCGTGCGTGCGTCTTTCTGTAACAAATTTGGTTTCCGATGGATAACTTCAGTAATGAAATATGATATAAAGGTACATGATTTCAAAATACAGGCTAAGTTCAATTTTAAGTACGTAGGTCAAAGGTCAAAGCTCATTAAATATGCATAAAAATACAAATCTGGTTTTCGATCGATAACTTTAGTAATAATTGACAGATTTTAATGAAATTTGATATGAAGATACACAGTATCAAAACACAGCCTAAGTTCAATTTCTGAGTTTGTAGGTCAAAGGTCATAGCTCATTAAATATGCGTAAAAATAGAATTCTGGTTTTCGATCGATAACTTTAGTACTGTTTGACAGATTTTAATGAAATTTGATATGAAGATACACAGTATCAAAACACAGCCTAAGTTCAATTTCTGAGTTTGTAGGTCAAAGGTCATAGCTCATTAAATATGCGTAAAAATAGAATTCTGGTTTTCGATCGATAACTTTAGTACTGTTTGACAGATTTTAATGAAATTTGATATGAAGATACACAGTATCAAAACACAGCCTAAGTTCAATTTCTGAGTATGTAGGTCAAAGGTCATAGCTCATTAAATATGCGAATCTGGTTTCCGATCCATAACTTTAGTATTGTTTGACGGATTTTAATGAAATTTGATATGAAGGTAGATGGTATCAAAACACAGCCTAAGTTCAATTTCTGAGTATGTAGGTCAAAGGTCATAGCTCATTAAATATGCGAATCTGGTTTCTGATCCATAACTTTAGCATTGTTTGACGTATTTTAATGAAATTTGATATGAAGGTTCATGGTATCAAAACACAGCCTAAGTTCGATTCCTGAATATGTAGGTCAAAGGTGAAAGGTCATAGCTCATTAAATATGCAAAAACACCTAATTATATATGTGAAAATGTGGTTAACCTCCTTGCCTAGTAATGTAATAGTATAGTCCAATGGAGGTAACTTGTTCTGACGTATATTTATAGGCCATTTGTTACCCTGCGAGGGATCGATGCTACGCTTTGCGTTGACTTGTTTTTTTTCTTCTTCATTTCTACTTCCACTGTTCAGATCCTTGGTGAGCTGATGTACACAGCGAAGAAGGTTGCACAGGAACAAGGACTGACCAACGGATATCGGCTAGTGGTCAATGATGGTAAAGATGGCTGCCAATCTGTCTACCACATTCATATCCATGTCATAGGTGGCAAGCAACTGTCCTGGCCTCCTGGCACTGAGTAGGTTGTGGGTTGTTTAATACATTGTAGCTTTTGTGTGATTCAACAATGAGTGTGAAGCACAGTTGTAGTACTTTTAAAATCATTGATTAAAGCGTCTTATGGTATTTTCAACTGATAAAATAAGAAGAATTAGATGACATAGTGTAAAACAAGAAATTGTTCAACTTCATCTGTTACATAGAGGTTCGGTTCATATGACATCTCAGAAGTAGGTTTCCTTTTTTCCCTCCTTTTTTCCCCTCAATTTTGAGTATAGAACCAGAAGTTGACTTCAAGTTTGAGCAGAAATAGCACAAGTTGTCAAGATTGAAGTTAGCCGGTTTAAATTTATATGTATCATTGACACCACCACCACCCCCATGCCATTAAAACTATCGTATGGAAAGTTATCAACTAAACTGGTACATCAGCTCTAGAAAGTTGATGTGAAGGGGGCACAGGAATGAGGGATTGGTGCATGCGTCTTCTTTGCCCCCTTCTCCCTTCTCATTGCATCGGCACAAAAATATTCTATCACATGTATGTGTGTGTGTGTCATTGTGTAATTGGGTTTTTACAGACGTGTATCAATCAGATATGATTATTTATGTCTGGGGACAGACCTTTAACCATCCGAAAGACGCGACTCAGTTTCGAAACTGCGTCCTCGGCTGAATCAGTTTGTAACTTCCATTGTTAACTGGATAACAGGCGCACGCCACAATGCCCCGTTAAGTTTGTAACTTCCATTGTTAGCTGGATTACAGGCACACGCCACAACGCCCCGTTATCATATGTCATATTCGCAGTTTATATATAGCGTACATGTATGTCAAGATTCTAGGTCTCTGATTGGTCAAAACTGCAGGCATGAATTTTGCTTCTGCTGGACAGTATACTGGTAGTTATATAATATTGGATGACCTTGAGTGCGATACAAGAATATTTTGCTCGAGCTATGACAATATATTCTTGTATCACACAAAAACAAAGCCATACAATATTATTATTATCTATATTATGCTAACTAGCGAAATAACAAAATTTGACTTACCTCAGTAAATATGGCTTTGTTTTCGTGTAATATCTATATCAATAGTATACAAATAGTGAATGGTCATGAGTGCAATGGTACAAGATTTTGCACGAGGTGAAAGCTAAGAGACGCTATATTCAACGAGGCGCAGCCGAGTTGAGTGGAGCATCTCATCTTTCACCGAATGCAAAATATTGTTCCATTGCACGAATAAAGACCATTCACTATTTGTTGTATACAACACCTTGGACGTTAATGGGCTTAAAACAGTTTTCCTAGCCCTAAATCTCAGCGATTTTTTTGTTTGTTTTCAATTGATGAAATTGCTGATAGTGAGTGCGCACTATTAAGCAGGCAGCAAACCACGCGCGTACCATGCGTCGTGCGTACCAACCTTTATGTTTATTGTTACGCGGAGTGCAATTTCGTTTGATCCTTTCGCACCATTGCACTCTAACATCACTTAGCTCACCATATACTTTGTACATCGTTAGTGACGTCAGAGTGCAATGGTGCGAAAGGATCAAACGGAATTGCACTGCTGGAGAATGATGCCGTTTAATGGTACTTTTAGTGCATGTCATGTGATCAAGAATTGACCAATGAGGTTGTAAGAATCTTAGTAGGCATTGTATAATAGAAGTTCCCGGATTCCTGAGCAATACGAAAACAATATTGGTCGGTCATCCGGGTACTTCGCTAAAGGTATTGAATACACTGATTTAATGTACAACTTGGAAGCCTTATATAGATAATAATGAAAAATATTGAACAGGTTTCAAGTACAATACAAGAATGCAATAGTCGTGCGTCAAATTAACTGTGCATTGAGAAACGTGCAATGCATTTAGACGGGTTAATTCAATTTGACTCTACAAATAAATACTCTTTGACATGCAAATTGTGTTCAATCTTTTTGATGCATTGACAGGGGGATGCAGTATATAAACAAAATATTGACTGCTAATTTTTGGTTCATGGCTAAAATTTCCGAGTGATCTCGAGTGGGCACTGTACATTTAATAATTATTACTTGTGAGGTTCATAATGGGTTGTATAGAGCCACAAACATTTTTGTGGTAGGAAACTTACAGGAATTGTTACTGATTGCCATTTGTGCAACAAGAAACTTCACAAATTGTGCATGACAACTTTGTTTATCGGCAGTAAGTTTCATTCATTTCAAAATTATCCACTGTTGGTATCGCGGCATGGACATTCAACCACTTGCAAAGGTTTCTAGTTTGTAGTATACATATGCCATTTTGGCCATTGACTCTTACAAAACCTTTGCACTATCTCATGGTATCTCCACATCCATAGGACCTTTCACTCTTACTTGAACTTGATAAGAATTTCTACTTTCTTCTTATCTAGTCATTCATCCGTTAAATATAAATGCTTAAATTTGTGTTTGCAATACCTGAAGTCATGAACTGATTTTCATTTTTTGTTTTGTTATGCTTGTTTTTTTCTATGTTATAGAGTAATAAAACAAATTTTCCTGTAGAATTTCTGGCGAGTACATGCCTCATGAGTTTAGTGTGTTATCATACTTTATAATAAAGACCATTTCTATTACCTTATGAAGGTATTTTAATGCTCTTCGAATAAGAGTACTCTGTGTAGTGTGTAGCCACATATATAATACATTCACCTGGATGATGGTGCTTGAAAAGTATTCAGTTTACACTAATTCATGGGATTGCACATTTAAAAAATGTGTACCATGTATTTTAATGTTTCCTGAAATAAGAAATCCCAATCATATCAACTTTTCCAAAATAAAATGAGAAATACCTGTAGTCAGTCTAGCGTGTTCTGTATTTGTTTGTGTTTATTTGTCTCAGGGTACCAGTAGCATGTTTGTGACTCAAGACAGTGTGATGGCTCGAGGATGAAGGATGCTGCTTGGTTTATCAGATTGTTCAGTGAGCTGTTGGCAGATATAGGTGTTGAAAAATGTTGTCCAAACTTGTCATTTGAAGTTGTAATTTATTGTAAGTGATTGTATTAAATATTGCCCATTTAAAGTGTACCTATCACCCAAACCTGTTATGCTCTTGATGTAAGGGTTCCATGTGGCTATACCGTTTTCAAAATTCTACCTTCAAATATTACTTCTACAAAGAGATATGTAATTTAAAAGTGAACAGCAATACGTCTTGTTGAGTAGACGAGTTAATGCACATGTACCGGTATACACTGGGACTAAGGTTCATTGCGAGCCCTTTACCCAAGGTTTCATGTTATCCTTTATTTTTTCTTCATACTCCTCAACAGTTTAAGTCTGTTAATTTTGGAAAGGTAGCTCTGGTACTGAATGATTACCGGTGTAATTGTGAATTGATTAAGTAAAGTCCTGCACAAAGTATATCAAACTAAAGAAAATGAAAAATGCTTGTCTAGATTGCATTAGGCTGAGGGACGACGGGTATTATGAAATTGTATAATTAATGCATAAACTTGGGGGTGAGATATTCATAATTTCAGCAAATTTCTACAGAATTTAAGTTAGCTGCAAAAGGGATACAAAACCTTTAAAGGGCTGAATTTCAACATTAATTGGTTCCTTAATGGCCATATGGTTATCTCAAATTTATAATATTCCTTACCTTATAAAAAATAATGTCTTAAAGCTTATCTGTACTAGTTTATAGGAGGGATTAGACCACCCTGCAAGGTTACTGGACATGTGGTTATCTCATTAACTTGGCTCTCAATTAGCTACAAGTAGCTATAAGTAGGACAGTGTGGCTTTATATGTATGAGATTAACCTGAAAATGAGCTTGTCTCTCCCTGTCTCTCTATCTTGCTCCTTTACCCCGCTCTGTATATTCCTGCCCTCTTTATATTATATTTCTACTTCTTGATCTCTTTCTTTATGCAATGTTTTTCATATTCCAACAATGTGACTGCATTTAATATATGTGATAATCAAACGGGCATTACCAGTATTTAAAGCACATTATAGGATGTATCCTTTATTTAAATCATTGAAACATTTTATTGCACATTATTTATAAAAAGAATGAAATTTGCTCTTTAAGTGTATATATATTTAAAAGAACCAGAGGACAATTTTCTTCACTTTATCTACTGCTTTTAGTTCTTGTTCAACACTTTGTGATAACCAACTAATCAGTCTGATACACAAGACACCACGTTTTTTTCAAAAGAAATAATTTTTATAAACTTAATGTGTTTTAATAATTCATACAGTAATAATGCAACATATCAATGAGAGTATTTTTTTATTAATGAAAATATTAGAGAGATTGGGCATAAAAAAAAAAGAGTAGAGGTGGACAATGTGAACATTTTGCAGAGTCAGATTGCGCCTCTGAAAGGGTCCTTGACCATCAAAGGTTGTATATTTAAATACCCATGGAATGGAAAACTACAATCATACTTGCTACCCCCGTCACTACATCCCAAAATAATCACATCATGTTAGAAAATCTATCAAACACTTTTAATCAATGCAGTATAGAGGAAAAACGTACCAAAAAGTTGCAGTAACATTATTTGTCTATGTACAAATTAACATGAAATGTAATTATTCATTCAGTACACATCCATCTTATTAAATTTTTAGTTCACAGATTTCCACATTCTTATCTTGGCAGTTCCTATTTCAATTTGCGTGTAATAATTACATGACGGCTAATAAAATGATGCCACCTGCTTGAATCATCAAATTCTCAATATTAAGCTCAGCGAGAGAATCTTTTATGATGCATGTATAAGATCTCAGAGAAAATATACTTTTTGAATTGTCAATGAAGCCCCAACAAAATTCACTGTCAAGAATAAAATTGCCAATAGCTGCACAGGCAGGGCTGAGATAAAATACAATCTATCCATCACGTTGTCTATCTTGAGTGATATAAGTAACACCCTTCTTGCACTCAGGAGACAATATCATAAACTGGTTGCCTGGCATGTTTCTTTTGCTGTCTGATAGAGGACAATTCAAATTACCAATGCATGAGAAAGACCTTGATTAGCTTTGAGTATTGATTACAGCTGTTGAACGATTAAAATTCAATGTAATAAGAATCTGACAACATGGAAGAAAATGTGACATCTACATTTTCAGCCAGCCATCAACAAAGCTATCAGTTTTCCCCTTGATGTCTTCCTAAATACTGTACTTGCGTATATAACCTATTAAAGAAGAGTCCAAGAATAAAATATATTTTGAAATGAAATACTGATGAGGATTCAACTGTACACACCCCAATACACTTTCAAAATAACCTAAACTTCACTTCAAATGCAAAATATGATTATCAATTTATCAAGCCTGATCTGTGAAAAAATGCTTCATTAGAATGCCCTCTTTGAGAGTTACATGTACACCTTTTTGATGTCAACTAGAATAGTCATATTTCGTTAAATTTCTTCAGATCATTGATGGTAGTTACTGCCACTGAATCATTCGCACTACATTCCGACACCAAGCAGTATTAAGAAATCTGTAAATAAACCCCTCAAAAAAGTTTGGAAACTCAAGTACGAACGATTATATCTCTTATGAAAATAACTTTCAACAAATGTGTACCGTACATCTGTTCACATACCGGTAATCAATGCTTTTACCATTCAGATCCTACTACCCGCCATTTAAAAATTCAACAAAAATCAGTTGGACTATCATTCAAGCTGTGCCAGAAATCTTGTGACTATGATGTTTATTCACTGCACTTGAATAACAATTTCATTTAGTTTTAATTATCCTTGTTGGTGCAAAGTGTTCAAACTTATCCTGATTTAGACAGAATTTCATGAATATCAGACTATTCCTGAAAGTCAGACAAAGGTTTGTGATCAAAGATTCTCATGTTTTCAAGTCCATGTTCACAAACAAACTCTGACTTGTCACATCACATTAGGATTATTCTCCTTTAATAGATAGATTCTTCTTCTTTTCTTTTTTCACTCCTTAAACTTTGTCCCATCTTCTTTTGAACACCAGTCCAATCATTTATCCATCAATATGACACAATTAACAAGTTCATGTCATCATGGAAAACAGAAAACTTCCACAAGTGATATATAATGTGATGTTCATATTTAAAGAAGAATAAAGAAAAAAATATATATAAACATGTATATACACATGTATATAAATTCATCACCAGTTCCTTAAGGTTTTCATGAAGCTGCAGGTAGTCCAGAATCAACTCAATTCCTTTAAATGTTAACAAAAATGTCATATTCCATCTCTTTCTCTCTTCTCTAATATGCTGTAAGCCTGAACGTAAAATTGCAACAAATTTAGTAATAACAGATTTAGAACTTTCCTGACGTCCTCTATCAAATAATCAAAAATATAGAATGTAAGAATTTTGTATGTGCACATGATGACACCAGCCATATTATGACTCGAAGACCAAATCAAAATATATTAGAAGAGAGAAGTGATCTATTTCCCTGCATGTTTGATGCACAAAAGACAGGTGAGTTATAGATGTATCTTGTTTAAATTACACATTCAATTTGACACATCTCAGGATACTTGTACAAGAGAGGAACACTTAAAATGACAGAAAATGAGGATTTAAAAAAAAAAACTTTTCACAGCCTTTCTCCACCTATTAGAGGAATGATGATGGATGTTGTATAATGGGATATATACATGCTATATGATTCAAAGTTCAGACAAGTCATTATCCCACGAGCACACGTCAATCTACCAACCCAAAGCTATGCACTTCATGCACAGCAACATAGGAGAATTTCAGGCCCCATTTCAATCAGATACAGACAAAAACACATACATGTGGGGTGGAGGCTGAAGGGTGGTCCAGTCTAAACAGATGACTTGTATTCTGACATTCATCTTTTCATATACAATCATATATGGAAAGAAAGGGAAATATTGATTACTTCATAACAAGAGTAATGTCAATATAATTGGATATCAGGAGTAATACTGCTGACTATAGAGCATTGCTGTTTGGTATTTTTTGGTTATGTTGGCAGAGATGATGGAACAAATTACATTAAGATCCTTTGCCTTTCTTGAAACCCTTTCAGTACACATGCCTTCAGTATGTATTGTGCTTTTGACTTCAACCTTTTGAAATTTTGTTGCCAGAACATATTTTATTACTAACAATTGATTGTAACACATCATAAATGGAAGCACATAATATTCTTATTTCATAAAGCAAATGACAAAATGCTTCTGTACACATAAGAGGAATTATACTGGTATATATATACTAAATAAAGATGATAAGGATTTATTACAATAAAGATGCAATCGCACTGGAAGAAATTGCAGAACTCCATCGTCCCAAAGCTAAGCCTCATTAGCTACGTCTAGCTGCTATGCTTATAAAAGACGATTCTCTTCCAATCATTTTGTTTTCCATGGGAACATCTCATGGTAAGTTATTACATAAGCAGTGGCTTTCATTCCGTACCAATTAAAATAAACATCACATTTTCTTGTTTTATGCAACAAGAATATTTTCATGTCAGAATGAGAGTATTTTTTGTCAAGATGCTATGAGAAGAATTTATGGTAGAGGGAATATTTACACATTATTTTTACGTCATTACATTGTCAACAATACGAGTTGAACGAAGAATAAAATACCAAACATTTGTGTTTTGGATTAACTTTCCCTTAACACAGTACATGAGATTTATCAAATACTCATGATCTTCTATGATATACACAGGTACATGTATATATCAGGTAATTGATATAAATAATGTCTGGCAAGTTCATGGTGAAGTTTTGTTACTTTACTCAAAGCTATAAATTCAATACTTCTAAAGCAGCAGAGTTGAAAGCCAAATTATTCTTTTGGGAGTTACAAAATACCACCTGTAAAGCAAAGAAAGACAAAATAATCACTCTGTGTCGTAGTCGAGTGGTTTAAGCGCTTGATTTGAAATTTGAAGGTCATGGTTCGATCCCCGACATTGTCCTTTGGCAAGGCATTAATCTACACTCTCCACTCTGTGTTAAATGGGTACCCGGTAATAGTAGGATGTGAAAGTGAATGTAGTTTACTCAGCATTGTGAGCATTAAATGACGCCTGGCTGGAATGCTCCCCAGGGAGTGGAGAATGTGCATACATTGTGTGCGGGCAAGCCTGAATCCGATGACCGGGGTAGTAATATATCTGTAAAGCACTTAAAGACATTGTCAATGTATTAAGCGCTTTATAAAAGTGTAATACTTTTATTATAGAGAAAATAAATGTTTTGTAATGAGATGATTAACATTGTAAAATTAATGTCTTCCAGATGTTATCCCCCCCCCCCTAGCATCACCTACAATAAGAGGAAGTACAGTTGTTACCAAAACACTTATCCACAATATCAGTCAAGAGAAAACTGTTCACTCTATGCACCTTCTGTTGTCCAGTTATTTGGTTTTTGTTTTGTTTTGAATGGAAACTTGCAGTAGACTAAAACGTGAGGTTCTTTATTTTCTTCTCAACTTTCAAAGATGGGAAAAAAAGGTCAAGATTGTGGAATTGAATATGCATTTGCTTTGAAAATGATCTTATAGATCAGAAGAATATGAATCTCAAGTGGGCACAAATTTTTCAGGAAATTATATGCACTGGCAATTTCATAAATTCTGATCTACATCTTTGTGCTTTGGATAAACATAATGGCCCGAATTCACAAAGCAAGGTTTGAGCTCAGACCAAGGTTTGAGCTCAAACCTCCTTTTGTTTCGCCAAACCTCCTTTTGTTCTTTACAAACCAGGTTTGTAAAAAACGCGTAAAACGCGTCATATGACGTACGAAAACCAAGGTTTGTCGACAAACCTCCTTTGTGAATTCGGGCCAAAGGGTTTAAGCAGAATGATAAAATGGGGTTGCAAGGATATGAATTGAACCTACTGAACAGAATATTTCAAATTTCTAGTTTCCCACTGGCATGATTTAAAATAAAAATGTGAAGATGAATTTAAAGAAACATAAATTTGAAATATAATTTTTCTAATGAAAATAAACATGCACATTACTATGATCTTATTTTTTAAGATATATCCTATATTTGTGATATACAGACAGGCAGTGAACCGACTGAATTATTAACAATTCTTACGCCGATAGATTTGTTTTCCTCTTGAAAATTGGTCCTCGACTTTTGCAATATACATCTTATCACTGTTGGGGCAACAAAAATATGCAATTTTCCATAATTTCTTTTAGAGACATGGTGACCTTTATACCAAATGATAATCATTATGCACTAGGATGTGTATTTTGATATGAATTGCCAGGTTATTGCAAATAGAGTAAAATAATAATGGATTTTTATAAAAAATCATGTCTTCTATGCAGTTTTATATCTCTGCATTTGTTGTACAACCAGAAAGCATTTAATGAACTCCTTCACCAAATTATGATTGGAATCCCTTCAAAGAAAGAATCTGCAACAATTGACATAAAATTTCATTCCAAATCGAATGGACATACTTGGCTAGTGAACATATTCCTCGATATAAAAAAGTGTCAGTAATTTTGTTACATAATCAAATCATCGTACAACAATCATTAACCGTTTTTTCTTTTAAAGATATAAAAATACCTACAGCAAAAAAGAGAGGGAAAAAAAATCACCTTTTAAATCAACAATTTCCACATATATGTGAATGAAGAGCATCAGTATCTTCACCACTCATTATTTAAATACTGTTTGCTTCATCATTTCAATGGGTTTCAAAAATGATAAATGGATAACAATAATGACAGGTCGAAAACTGCCACCCCAAGTTTGATAAGTATTATAATTATCCCAAAGAACATTTTAAGCAGGTCTGGCATTTTGTTATCTATCTCTGTCCGGACACCAAAATCTCATGCTATATGAAAGTAATGAGTTCTTCTCCTGATCACAGTCTCAGAACCCTGCTCCTGACAACACTGCTTAGAATGTTCCACATGCAAATTTGTTTACAACAGATGAATAGATATCTCAATATAACAATTAAAAAATATGAAAGAGAGTACATACATACATATGTTGCTTTGAGAAATTTTTTGTTTTCCAATAAATTTTTCATTGTAAACATGCGCTGTTTTTTTAAACCTGGGGATAAATAATTTCTTTGTTCAAGGAATCTCATCTTCTTTGCTAGAAGGTATAAGTACATACAGTCCAAGACGAGATAGTCAAGTACTGGCCTTGATCAATGAAATACAAAATCTTATCCCCTTTACATAGGAGTTATTTGATTTCATATTAAATATACATCAAATCAACAAGATAAACTTGTGAGGGGATGTATCACATATAACAAGTTGCAGCTCAAATCATAATCTTCTGCAGTATAAAGTAATGAAATGAAATATAAAAGTATCATACATTTCTCTTCTCCAATATTTTGGTCATTGTGGCATTTTCTTAGTCACACATGATGATGTTAAGTCTATGAGTAACAAGTCACACATCGGGGAATCACATTAATCTAACCATATAAGGCAGAACACTCTCTTTGTGTGAGAAGACAACAACAAATATGAGGTCATTTCAGATTTCTGAAGGAAAACAAAATGTTTGAGCATAAAAGATCACTTTCATGTATCCCTTGCTAGAAGTTACAGTTACATGTAGTTTCTAATTTTGCATTAAGAATTTACTTATGTAAATTTATGATAAAGATGTGAAACCTGCATGTCTCATAATTTCCCGCAGACATTGTTTGCATCTTCAAATTTGCAGAAAAGGGAAACAAAAAGGATGAAGAGTTTCCCAGTTTTCAAAATGTTGCTATGGTTACAAAACAGTGTGGCTAAATCAGAATGATCCCCAATTCTAGTCTTGCTCCTAAACCTCAAGTCTTTTCAAAGCGGTTCAGGGAATTTGCATGGTCAAGTGGTTAAGGAGGAAGGCATCACAATAAGGTACAGAATTTCCAGCCACTTTTCTTTTGCGACTCCTTCTCCGTGACCTTGACTCCTCCTGACTTCTGCTGACCTGTGGCATCCATTTTCCTGTCCATCTTTGACTTGATATCCCTGGCAAGTGTCACGAAAGCCTAGTGTTATGTGAATAAAAGAAGTTAAACAAAATGAGATTGAGTCACTGTTTATATCTTGAAAGGGGATCAACACTTTATGGGTACTTTGCACTTTCCAATTGTAGGTCGGCCAACGGTTGACCTCATAATGCTCCAGTGACGTTATTCACCAGGTTATTTTGTTTATATATTTCTCAAGAAAACAATACCAGTAAGCACATGAACTTGTGGAGGATTTGTTTACTCTTTGTTTTAAAATTTTGATTGGCTTCTAAGTATTTTAATTGTTATATTATCATCAGTCAAATGTCAGTATTGTATAGCATGCACATAGATACAGAAACACATGAGAAACCGATGTGTACCGGTAATAGTGAAACTACATTTGCATACATTGTTTTCATTGACTTCTATGCATTTCAATCCATGACAATTCTTTTTGTCATGTGGGCTCCTGAAAAGAGTAAAGGGATAATATTCTCTGAGTACTCACCTCTTCAACATTGATGCTAGCCTTTGCACTGGTCTCCATGAACTTGATACCATACTCTATTGCCAACTATTCAAAAATAGATACAACTATAATATTTCTCATGGTCAACAAAATAATAATGTCATGATAATAATTGCTCGATTTATATTGTGCATTTATAATAATAATAATAATAAATTTATATAGCGCAGCTTTTATACAAAATATATTCAGTTGCGCTGGTTAAGAGCTCCTTTTTACTAAATTCTACAAAATAAGATCACTCAGTTGAACAAATAAGTTTTTAAATTGGATTTAAAAACATTGAGAGATGGAGTGCTTCGTATTTCTATGGGCAAGCTATTCCATAGTTTGGGGGCAGCAATTGCAAAAGCACGGTCCCGAAGAGTTACTTTAGTTTTGCCATGGGGAATATGAAACAATAATTTATCTGTGGAACTGCGCAGGCTACGACTGCATCCCAGGACATGCTCGAGGCGCCTGCAAAGTAGCATTATTACCCTGGCTTTAGCCTAAGGCACTAATAAGCATTCGAGGAATACATTCCTTCCAGCTACACATTTATTACACCTGTGTGGAGAGTATCAAATGTAGATTTAATGCCTTGCCAAAGGATATTGGTGTCACAGCTGGACAGGAGCTGCGAACCACATGATCCACTAGACTATGACACCTCTAGTGTTATAAAGGCTAACAGGTTGTTTAGGATGCATGTTATATATCTTTTCAAAGCTCGTAATGATATAATCTTAAACACATTTTATCATGTATACTTGCACATAGACGACCCTCTGAATTGGGTTTAGGCTCAGCCCGATCACACATTTTTAGCTATTAAGGATACAAGACTATACACAGTCTTTTTGGTACCCTTCCTTCAAATTGAGTTTAATCACTCCTGCATGAAATATGCATCATGTGAGTTGCATCAGATGAAAGGGGAGGATCTAAGCTTCACAAATATGTGTCATTTAATTAATTATAATTGTGATTAAGTTATAATAAAAAATTGATAATTTCGTTTTTTCTGGGACGCACTGTGTATTGATCAATGATCTAAGGGTGAGATACAATGAATAAACGTTTACACTATAAAGCCTTAAAATAGACCCCACCACATTTGGAGAAAAGGCTAGAGCAGGATTTTATGTCAATATGGTGTGGGATATTTCCTGGGAGGATGTGGTAGATGCATGTTCAGAGTAATAATATAATTATATAGTTCGTTCTTGTATAGCCCAAAATACTTAGTCTCTATGCACTTCCAAAGAGCTTCAAAAATTACTACCCAAGCTTTAGCTCCGGCTACCAATTTTGGCGCACAGTGCATTTCAAGGAATAATCCTACCAGGTACCCATTTACCTCACCTGGGTTGAGTGTGGCAAGGTTAGATCAATGTCTTACCAAAGGACATTAGTGCCGTGGCGGGACTTGAACCGTGAACCTTGCGATCCCCAGTCCAGTGACATATCCACTCGACCACCACACCTCTACTGTATACTTAGTGGGTGCCAGAATATCTCTATTTAAAAAAAAATGGACCATCAAGACTACATGTAGCTAGAGTTCCATCTAGAGCCAAGACCAGGAATGATCTCAACCACTACACCAATTTTCCCTCATTTGGAATAAAAACCCTCTCCTTCTCTCCACTTTGCCCTTTCCCATCTCTCCTTTTGCCCCTCTCTCCCTCCTCCGTCCTCTCTCTTCCTCCACCCCTCCCATTCCCTCTTTCCTCTTTCTCTCCTCCTCTCCGTCTCTATCCCTCCCTCCCCTCTCGCTCTCTTTCCTTCCCCTCTCCCTCCCTCCCTACCTCCTTTCCTTCCTTCCACCCTTACCTGTTCCCACTCCCACTGTCTCCCTTCCTATCCTTACCTGTTCTCCTTTCTCCTTGGATACTGCTCTCCTATCATCCATATCACATTTGTTTCCTAGGATCATCTTCTCTACATCTGCCGATGCATGCTACAGTGAAAGAATCATAATTATTAATGTTATATGTATCAATGAGACAATAATAAAAATTTAATACTTCACTGTTGTACTACATGTACTACTCAGTGGGGCAGTCTACCTTGATATTAAAGATAAACTTGATTTCTGGTAAAAAAAAGAAAATAAATTCTCACAGAATCAAACAAAACTTACACTGACTGTTCAAGATTACAAATAAATGTCATTTGCCAAACAAATTTGGTAGAAAATGTATAATGGCTGAGTAGTGAGCATAGAAAGATAAGGAAATTAAGGTGTCGGGCCCCGACACCATTTGTGTAGTCCCATATACATCTTTCTGTGAACAGTGCTTGTTACTTTACCAAGACTGGGCCAAATTTATTATGATTTTGATGACTCCAGAACCTTGCAGTACACACCAATACTTATGCTACATGATCAACTTTTTCTGATCCATTCCACACCTTTTCTTTCACAATGCAATCGCATGACCAGAACTCAACTTTATTTTTAAGTTGTTTTTAATAAAAGTTTTTAAAATAAGAGGAACCGGTCAGTGAAATTTTGAGCAAATTCCAATTTGCTCTGTACATAAAATACCATAAAATTTAATTTGCTTTGTTATTAATGACAGAATAGATTTTTATTATTTTTCATACAGAGGTGGAATATAAACATATTTGCAATACCGGGTAATTATATTTTGAGTACATTTATGATTAAAAAATTTCTTGAGGACATTTTTTTTAAATTCTGATTATTTTAGTACAGAGCAAATGGGAGAGGAGCTTGCAAGACACTTTTTAAAGTTGCCAATTTGTGTTTGAATGATCGCAATATTAAGTAACTTTCTTATTCTTAATCAGAATTCGCTTGATTTTCACTAACCGATTCCTCTCATTTTCAGCTTCTATCAAAACCAACTTAATATCAGAGTTGACTTCCCCTTTAACCTCTTTGCATCAAAGTGGAAATGATTATTTCTGTAAACAAACTATTTAAAAAAAAAACCTCTTTAAACAAGCATGCTGGAGAGTTTTGCTTAAACATGAAACTCTTATTGATAGCTTTGTTAAATAAGTTATTATCGTGTTGAAAACATGCTCGAAACCATGCATTCCTGTTTTTCTTCTTTCTTTCTTGCTTGTTTTCTCTGACCATAAATTCTTAGATGTTTTATCAATTAAACTATTAGATGTAGAAAGAAGCAAAACCAAAAAATGAATTGTCATCTTTCAATTAGTAATAAAAAATGATATGCAATCAAGCGAATGTCTATTACCGGTACTCTATTTTGCAATTTGGATGTACATGTACGTGTAACTGTAAGTGTATCTGTAAGTATCATTTATTTTTTAGTTATTTCATTAATTTTGAATGTGCTTCCAGGATTTTTGGATGCTTGAGAAATGACAGTCTGGAATTATTTTATGCACAATTAAGTGTTTATTGTTCAATGTATGGATTTTTTTTTTTAAGAGATCACAGTACAAAATTATTGAAAAGAAAATTTCTTCTTGATTTTATGATTTATTATCTTTTTGTTTCATAAAAAATACACCTTTACATTTCTCTCTGCAGTTTTAGTCTTGGTTATCTTTCTATTAATTTATACTGTGACCCTAAAAATAATGAACCTTAATCGGTATTGTTATTCTAGTTCACCGACAGGACAGGAGAAGTGAGTCATAACTGATTGAATATGAAAATGTTCATTCCACTAGAGAGTGGATGGGTTCAGTCACATGACTATAAATAGACTCAAACTCAAAGCATATTATGCGTGTCATAAACTCAAGGACACCCTCAATTCATTAGAAAGGGAAAGGCTGAGAGTCGAGTAGTACTACACTATGCACATCAAGCCTTAAAGCTACTATTAATATTCAGCAAAGTCTACTCCAGTGGTTGATTGTCAAGTTTGCATAAATCTGTTCTAATACACTCAACAGGATGGCAAAATTTTTGGCAAAATTATTTTCATTTTCTTTTTAAAGGAGGACTTTGCTTTCTCTTGGCATACCTGATTTTCTTTGTGTTTGGGAAGACATACATAGAAAAAAACTACAAAACTACAAAACAGTACAAACCTATTCAAATTGTTTGGTCAAATATCTTACTAAGTTATGGTTTTTTTCTTGTTTCTCGTTTACATGAATTCACCTCGATGATTTGATAAGATCAATAATAGGCACCATCACGAACTGTTTTGGTTCCAAAACTATCATTTCCATCAGACTTTCCAGTTCTCGACCCATTTAGTTTGTATGGTAACCTTTGACTTTGCCAATTTAAAACCCGTGGCTGGTGCTGCCCTCTATGGCCGAAATACCGTAGTTGCGGTAGCGAGAATTACATTGTATGCCTATTTCTTTTATTCTCTCTAAACATAGGTGTTACCTTTCAATCTCTCATCGCCCCCTTTCTTTCTCTCTCTCTCTCTCTCTCTCTCTCTCCCTCTCTCTCTCTTTCTCTCTCTCTCTCTCTCTTTCTTTCTCCTTCCAAACATGAAGGTCGTTTTAAGGCAGACTACTTATACCTGGGTGGAGGATTTGATGACAGATCATCCTGTATGAATGAATGAGCTAGGTAACTGTGGTCTGGCTAGTGATAGCTGGAGTATAGGCAGTAGAATGACTAATCACCCCCTGGCAAATCAAGACCCACTGGTCGCTGGGGGAAACCCTCTGTTTGGATCACTTCCTGAGTCAGAGTCGTGCTCATCATCACATGCATTTATGCCTACATGCAGTGTTATAGCTAGAGACTTTTTGGTGGTGGGCGCGACTTCACCGACACCATTAAAATCCCAAATCCTGTCCTCTGCAACATCGCGATCACGAGCTATAAACATGAATACACGTGTATACCAACCGCTGATCAAAACAAGTTCGGCCCAAACCCAATCAATAAAAAAGGAATATTTTAATTATATCAATATCTTTTTAATTCATTTATTCTGGAAAATTACAAAATTTTGTATTTACCCTATTAAAAATAAACATTCATAAGAACAGTAATCGTACAAGCCTAGGCTGTTATCTCTGTGTATTAATAACATATACCGGTACATCGGAAAATCAATATGGAAACTTTCATGATTGGTAACATTACACAACAACACACGCCAAATCTCGGCAAATACTGTAATAATTTATTGTCTAATTGAAAACATGATTCTTGTACTATTGCAAATAAAACGTGATTTAAGAATAAAGACGGAGTAAGTACTTTTCTTCACAAATATTAACATTTAAAGCAGTTTTTTAAGTGAAATTAGTGCTGGTTGGAAGCAGAGTTTTTCACCTCCATACAAGGAAAGAAATCCGTCAAGAAATGTGGCAGTCAGTGCGCATAAAAGACATATATATGACCTTTAACCCTATAAAAGACGGAACACTGGAGGCAGCATCACCAAAATCTATAAGCTTGTAGATTACACCAAGATTTGAACGAAATCCCTTGAGAAATGTGGCCTATAGAGCGCACACAAACCATCCACAAAAATATGGCCTTTTACCCTATAAGATGGAACACTGGGAGCAGCATCACCAAAAGTTATAGGTGTTGAGATTATACCACGATACACCTCCATTCAAAATTTGAAAGAAATCCGTCAAGGAATGTGGCAGTTGGAGCACACACAAGAATATGACGCAGCGGCAGCATAACGCTGCTGAATCCAAAGTACCCCACCGGCATACTGCCAGAGAAAACAATTAGAACAATCAAAGAGTTTCACAAGACATTTTCTGATGCATAGATCAATCCCCCCCCAAAAAAAAAAAAGAAAGAAAGACCAATGTTAGAAAAAGAAAATGCTAGACAATAGTTAAAAGAAAACGAAATTTTCAGTGTGTATATATCTGTGGATTTTCAATGAAGGTGTCTTTAGAGTACATTCATGTTGTAATGACCTTATCATGCTCATTAGAGGATCAGAAAGCCTTTCTCTCCTAATCTACACTTGATAATAGATCCCTTTTATGGGTGACTTCATAGTATAAAGTCACAAGATGGCATCAAGCCTACTATTTTCAGTAACAAGGGAAACCCTCTCGGTGGTCTCGCCTGCATTACGCAATTTGATATGATGAAAAATTTAGGTTGGGACATTATTTATAGGCAGGGTGGCCCAGCCCAGCAACAAGCAATGGCTATTAAGAGAGTCCAGAAACGTGCCCTACAAATCATTCTGTCCAATCGTTACATTTCCTACCAAAATGCTCTTACTTTGACAAATTTGCTGACGTTGTCTGACCGTCAGGATCAGTTGTGTCTTTCATTTGCTTGTGATACCTTTAAGTCGAACACAATGCACGGATGGTTCAACCCAGCTGAACAACGTAGAGTTCTCAGGAAACAGCGTGTGTGTGTTGAACCAACTAACAGACTTTATAGAAACAGTCCTGTCCCATTTTTTCATAGATTGCTGAATGAATATGGACTATGAACTGAGTAACTGGGTATAGGACATTGACTTTGGCAATTGACTTCTTTTGATGCATAACGTTGAACCATATGATATGTTTGTTAATGGTTTCAGCATGGGTTGTAATTCTTGTTATAGAATATTAATACTCTACATATTGATGTCTGGTCTATTTTCATTCTGGGTCATAAATTTTTATCTTTGTGCAATACAGTGTTCAAACACATTGGTCTGAAGAATATTATTCCCTTTTTTGTAATATGGAATGAATATTGGCTATGAACTGCATAAATAATGTTAACTGGAAATTATTAAGTTATTTTGCTCCAATGCACTCCAATGCCTTACTTCTTAACCCGTTGTGACAAATTTGATAATAATTTTAGCATAAGTTTGTATTTTCACAACTCAAGATTCACACTTTCTATTGGAGCTCTTGGTGCATTTACAGGGGCTTTAATTCTCATTCTTTGGAAATTGCAATTTGGGCAATATACAACACGTTGAATTGAACTGGGTCACAAATATAAACTGTGGAAATTATTCAGTCACTTTGCTCCTATGCATTTACCGATTTGAATGATTATTTTTGAACAATTTTTTTATTTGTACAGTGTATATATTTTAATGTTAATATTCTCTATTGGAAGTAAGAAATAACATATTTGTGCGATATACAGCATGTTGAACTGAAGAAAACAATGTATTTATCCCCTAATTAGTATGAATTATATCCCTCATGTAAAATTGTTTGCATTGCGATTGTACAGAGCACGAAAAAGGTATAGATAAGTACTATCTACCTGAGATAGTATTTTTGTAAAGTAATTTTTTGCTGCTACCCCACTTGCCCACCCTTGCCCATTGAATACGCATAGCAAAGTAGGTTACGCGAAATGTCAAAGTCAACGTCAATGTCAAATGAGCGCGCATCGACTGTATTACATGTATGCATGTTGCGCTTTGTAAAATCTAGCTGAAGCTAAACTGTCCGCAGAATCAGTTCTTATTATAATGTAAAATTCACTTTAAATAGACCTTATTGCCGATGTGGGATGTAAAACAAATATTAACCTCCTTTACACGGGCAATGGATACAAACTATCATCGCCTCGGTGATCTAAGGGATACCATCTTCCCTCGCCTTGCGGCTCGGGAAGATAGTAGTCCTGAGATCACCTCGGCGATGATAGTTTGCACCATTACCCTCGTAGTCGATTAATATTTGCTTACTATACACATTTTAAATTTTGTCTTTTTAAAAATTACTCACAGATTATATTTTTAATGTTTTAATCAAATACCATTTAGGTAATGTATTCAGATTAAATGCATATCTTTGTGGAGTGCCTGGAAATGAATGATCACATTCGCCTGCCGAGGATCATTGTATTTTGGTGGTCGGGGTGCGGATTGCATGCATTAGTCGTTGCTGGGCTTGACGAACATTATAGCATTTTAACTTTTCAAATATAATCTCTCTTACGGTATACATGAATGTAATAATTAATCACAAGGATTTCTGAAAAGACGCTACCACAAATTTAAGTACAGCTTTGATCTGATCTATTGAATGCAGTTTTTACCCATCTCCTTTACCCCCCCCCCCCCACCCCCCTTCTCCTCCCAACTTGAATGGAGATCTAAGCTTCGATTCAGCACACATAACATGTGCCATTCACCCACAGTGCTTTGCCCTGACATTATTTTTAATCATTGCCTAGTAGCTGAGAAATTGCTGTCAATAGATTTCATCTTGATTTGTAGTGTATACCTGCAATATTTAATTAAAAACCTCATTCTCACCTCTTCAATATTCCTAATCCAATTCCTGATGTTGTCAAATGACTTCTGATTTGTGATGTCGTATACAAGCATGATACCCTGAAAGACAAAAAAGACAATAATGAAATAATGAATATACAAATAATACTTGTACCTTTATGAAGTCTTGTAAAATTGGTATGGTTTAAAAGTGACAACTGGCATAATTCTCACTATTTTTTTTTTGGCTAAAAAAACCACTTGAGTAGTTGTGATGATTAAGTTGTACAAACAAAGTGTTATGAAACGTGGAAGTGCTTTGGACCAAGTAATTCTTTAAATGTAATACAGACCGATTTCTTTTATGAGCACTTGTCATGATGATTAAATCATCAAGTATTTTGAAGTGTTATATATTCCAAATTTATCTAAAACAACTGTAGAATAACATTGATTTGCTTCCTAATCTTATGAGAAACTTTTTTGGGGGGATTTTCATGTACATCAAGCTGCTCACATCTCTACACATTCTGTACAGTGTATACATATATATTGTCGGTCATCACTGAGGAGTATCAGCACATGGTCAAACAACTTTTTATAGCCAACTTCTAAAATCTTCTTATGAAAATATGATGAGAGACAAACAACATCCAGAGTCTATAAGTTGCATTTACACTGCAAGCAAAAATCAATTTGTCTCACATTCAGGTGTTTCATCGGTTGTTGCAAACACAACAAAAATCAACTTCTGGAGTTGTTTTTTTTTAAACGCCTGCTGAAAATTTGCAGATTTTTGCAGTGTAAATGCTCGCTCTCAAAACTTTGACACAATTCTGTTTTTTGGTCATGTGACTCTCCTCGCTTCCGCGCCATCGCATCCATGTGCAAAATTCAACAACAAAAATGGTGTACAAGGCACTCCAAAAAAAAAAAAATCTAGGTTTTTTTTAAAATGGTGTTTGGGCTGTGTAAATAGGCCTATTTTTCTCTCAGGACAACAGTAAATGTGAGAGAGGTGACCTTAATTCAGTAGTGGTCACTAAGACAGGCCTGTGTGTTTATCTTTTCATAATATATGTGACACACTAGAAAGTAAAGCTCACCATTGCTCCCCTGTAGTACGCTGTTGTGATTGTTCTGAACCTCTCCTGGCCTGCTGTGTCCCTGTAAACAAATCAATACCAATATTATTCACTTCACTAAGTATAATTGTAGGTAAGTCATCAGTCTTTCCCATCTAATGATGTACATGCTCCAGCAACAAATGCTTTAAGACCCTATCCGATGAAAATACAACTTGATATATAAATGGAAAACTGAAGGAATGTAGAATACAAATATAAAGGAGTAACTAGATGGAACTTTGTCTGCACGCAGTCGAAAATGATGCCTCTGCCAAAGAGCGATTTCACAAACCAAAACAGAAGCAATTTTTTCAAATTCAAGTTTAATTGTAATCCATTAAAAGGTTCTCAGAATATCGTGATTACAAGCTATTTCTCATAAACATGTATGACCCTTTGATCTTTGACTTCCTGACCCTAAAATCTAATCAGTTCATTGGCTTTGCAAGATGCATACCGGTAATGTCCTCGTCTTCAGTTTGATGGTAATCCATCCATCGGTTCTAATGATAATGTGATCACAAGCTATTTTTGCATATATAATGAGCCCCATGACCTTTGACCTTGACCTCATGACCCCCAAAATCTAATAAGTTCATTGCCTCAGCAAGATACATACATGTCCTGAGTTTCATGGTAATCTGTCCATCTGTTCTAATGATGTGATCATAAGCTGTTTTTGCATACATAATGAGCCCCATGACCTTTGACCTTGACCTCATGACCCCCCCCAAATCTAATAAGTGCATTGCCTCAGCAAGATACATACATGTCCTGAGTTTCATGGTAATCTATCCATCTGTTCTAATGATAATGTGATCATAAGCTGTTTTTGCATGCATAATGAGCCCTGTGCCCTTGTAACTACAAAATCTAATCAATTCATTGGCCCTGCAAGACACTTACAAGTCTTACATGACATAAGTAAAGCAGGAATCCATCAATCAGTTCTTGAGATAACGCAATCACAAGCTAGTTTTGCATATATATAATGAGCCCTGTGACCTTTGATCTTGTGACCCCAAAATCTAATCAATTCATTGGCTCTTCAAGTTAATACATGAATAAAGTTTGGCAGGAATCTATCAGTTGGTTCTTGAGATAACGTGATCACGGGACGGACGGACGGACGGACGGACGGACAACCCCAAAACATAATAATAAAGAAGTTTAAATAGAGAATAGGAATTGGGAATATTGAATAGGTATAGGTGCCAGGTCTTGTTTCTCATTACAAAGTAATCAGTAGGCCCTGAACCAAAATGTAAATAATCAGTTTTTATTTTATTTTTATATATGGGAAAATTTACATTTTATCCTAATTTCAACATCTCTTTTTTTGCATAACTGTGAACATGCTAAATCCAATGATTTTTGATGAATAAGACTTGGTACTTACCATATTTGTAACTTGATCTTTTTACCATCTAATTCTATAGTCCTAATCTTGAAATCAATACCTGTAAGAAAGAGAAGATAGGTAATTAGATAATATTGTATGTACTGGTCTAAAATAACTAACTAAAATAAGAATATAAAATAACTGTAAACTTCCAAAAATCATTCTAGTCTGTAATATACATTTAAGTACGAGCATGAAAAAACTAGTGCTGTAGCCGAACCGCCGAACCGAACGGAAGTTCACCGAACATGGCACTTCCGAACCGAACCGAACCGAACCGAACGCAAAGGCCTGGTTCGGATGTTCGGCAGAAAAATGTAAACGTTTTTGCAAGCTAATAAACTTGTCATTTTGTACCTAATTTTCATGTCATGATTGCTCATTTTATATTTACTTTTTTCCAATTTTCCACCTTTGTGATTTATGCCTATCCAGTGGTGGGCGCAACTTCACTGGCGCCATTTAAATCTCAAATCCTGACCATGCTACGTCGCGATCGCAAGCCATATAAACAAGAATACATGTGCGTGATCAAAACAGGTTCAGCTCAAACCCACTCAACAAAAAAATTAATATTTTAATTGTAACCATATCGAACAAATGTTACAATATAAATAATGAAATGAATATATATTATAGTATGGTATTTATTTATCCAGGAAAAATAGGGATTTCATATTTTTCCTATTGAAAATAAAAACTTATAAAAAACAGTTATTGACGAGCCTGAGTCTCTGTTCAAGATGGGAGCTTTCATGACTCCAACATTAGACAAAAACCGTCTCGGAAAATCTTGAAACAATATCATTTATCGACAAATTGAAAACATGATTCTTTTAAAATTGAAAATAAAAGACGATTCAAGACGGAAATACGAATGTAAGTATTTTTCTTCGCAAATAATTACGTTTAGAGCAGTTTTTAATGTGAAATTCGTGCTGGTCGGAAGCAGTGTGCAGAAGTCCTCCGTGCTGGTCGGGCTCGGCAGGGCGGGCGGCCCGCCCTGTGCCGACCGCCGTGGCTATAACGCTGCTTGCTATTATATTACCGAACCCCGAACCCCGTTCGGGTGAAAAATTGCCGAACTCTGCCGAACCGAACCGAACACGAACATAGCGTCTGACTTACAGCACTAGAAAAAACCCTGCACAAGTATTAGGCAATTTAGATCACTGCTAGGTGATCTGTATCATTTTCCCTCTCAAGACATGGGAAGCTACATGTACTGGTAGATTTATGGAGAGGAAATTAGAAAATATAACTATTATAAATAGCAGGAAAATGGTGTCATCAACTCGTGTTGAGTTGCCGATTTCCCTTAATTTGATATGGATTATAATCGTTTCTCAAGTTATTGCATTTAATATGTTCTTCAAACTGTTTGAGATAGATTGGTATTTCTGGTTTTACTGCTTCTATTTTCAGCAGTTTATTTTGGGTCTGGTGTCGGCCTTCAAAGCCAAAGGGTATCCTTGGAAAAAGGAAACATCCTTGCAAATGTGTACAGAGTAAAGATTTAAAAGGCCCTGCACAGGCAGTGCAATTAAATCAAAATTTCGTTTGGATTTGACCTTGCTTTTCTGTTGAATAAACACGTTGTTTATGTGAAACTGCTGGGAAAGTGTTGCAGCAAACCTGCCTTGACTTTGGCATATATGACAATGAATCTTAATGATCTTTAATTTTTGAAAAGTGAAATAATCAGATTAACTGATGGGGACAAAAAGACAAGAAACTTTGTACGAAAAAAGTTTGAAATATTGTATAAAATTACACATTTCTACCCTGTGGACAACAGATATTTTGGAATATGTTATTAAAAAACCATTAACTAAAATTTCAGTAAAATGTCATTTTTATAAACCCATACGAAAAAAATCCAACAGAATGCATTTTAATACCTTCAATACGAGCACTAATCTACTGAGTCATACACATTACATCGCAGGTTTTGATGTTATGCTCGATAGTACAGTCTACTTAGTACAGTCCCACATCACTACTTTTTGTTGGGGTTGATTGGTACAAAGAGCTTCAACATGATTTCGTGGTGTAGATTGTTATTTTTGCAATGTTTGAATTAACCTCTGAATTTCTCCAAAACTTATAACAAATGTATATTACGAAAATAAAACTAAATTACACTGATATCAACCTCATAGCTTTACTGTAAATGAGACGGAATAATACGGCGTTAAACATATAAATTCTCGTCTACATCGTCTGCTGCAGTAGTGTACCATACAGTGCCGCGCGCTGCGAGCTCATGCCTCTGTGTGTGTCCATGCCAAGCCGGGCTTAGGTTTACGTAATTTTGTGTCAATGCACATGTCACTTTTCTCCTAGGGTTGCTGCCCCTACAAAGTTTTCAATTTCTGAAAACACCCCCATTCTTTTTCCATTGTATCTCCAAAAGTAAGTCATGGGCACAGCGAAAATTTTGTCACCGGCTCCGTAAAGGTCTCTGAATATGTAGCAATGCATCCGGAAATGTCTGGAAATAATCTGAGGGTAGTTTTCAGAGACAACTGAACATGAAATGTAAGATAAAATGATACAATTTTTCATATATACTTCAATATGACCATTTTGATTATTCCTCAAAGTTTGAGCGAAAGCTGCTGACAAAGAAAGGAGATAATAAGAGGGTGAATTTTTGGTGATAAAGTGAGCTTGGCAACGTGGGTGCTTCGATGACCATTAAATATTCAAAACGATTTTGGTGTTATCAGCAAGTTAATTGCACCATCCTACACCACCTGAGCAAGAACTTTTTAGATTTGAAGCTAAAATACATCATGTTTCATTGAATGTACATGTACAGGTAGCTACATTTAGCTGTATTAGAGGGCTGTATTTGAGGGAAAGTTAACCCAGATACTAATTTGGCTTTAAAGGCATCGTTTAACAATGTTAAATCTGAGATGCATGGCCCTACATGTTATCAGTGTCTGTGATATGGTGTAATATTGAAGCCTTAAAAAAATTGCACTTCAAAATGGTCATGAAGTGCCTCAAAAAAGTAAAAAAATCTGTGAATGACCAGTTTTATCATACAGTACTCATTTCCCCAATAGACTGTAGTGTTATGAAAACCGTAAGGAAAACGCAAAATGTAATTTCAATTTTCAATCATAAATATCTTGGTAATCAGACAGGCAATCGGCTTGTAGAAGTCATGGGATTCCTGAATGACCTACAGGTTTATAATTATGATTGCAGCATGAGCTAAATCAAGGATTTTTCTGTCTCTTTCATTCATTGGCCTCTGATTTGGGTAGGGTCTGCTCCTCTCTTTAGAGGCTAACGAACGAAAGAGACAGAAAATTCGGTCTAGCCCAACTTAAGACTCAGGAGCTTAATTAATGAAAGTGGAAACAATGCTTAAATCACTGTTTTGATCAAGATATTTTAGAGTTCAGAGTTGAGCCTTTTATGTGGGGCATATGGAACAAAACATGCTCTTTCATATATGACACCTCATTTGTTGAGCATCACCTTCAGGTTAACGAGTGATAAAGGTTTGAATCTCAATTGGTAATAAAAAGATTGACCAATTTTGCATGAGCGCGCAATGCCTGTAGACTGCATAGGGATGCGTGCAATCTCTTTTGGAAGGGTTTTAGCACACCAAACAGAGTGCGTGATCAGACACCCAAATTGTAGGAGTGGTATAATTATAAAGCATCATATGTTAGTGTGTTATGTAAGATTTTGTATGGTCAGCACCATTGTGCTCTATGCGCAAGTGCGCCCTCTCTCACTTAAAGTTAAAGTAAAAAAAAACACTTGAACAGATCAGCCAATGGGAGCACATGAACTCAATTTACAGCGCTCAGCGCTTATACAGTTCTCTGTGCCCAGCACGTAGAACTTAAGCTTACATCTAGCGCATGCGCATTACATTCATCAGGTCTCAGGCTCATTTTCCTAAATTGGCGCCTACATGTACAAGGGCCTTTCTGATTAGCTATCGCTGGCTGCAAATTCGTTCAACCTTATAAGTGCGAGGAGAAAGCTTGCGGTTTTCTGTTTGATCTGGTGCGAAAAATCATGGTATTCCAGTCAAACCTTAGATCTAGATTTTTTTTTTAAATGGCAATTTGTACTTAAAATGTTTGTTGATTTTTCTTTTATGTGTGTAGACTAGATCTACCTAATCTAAGTGTGTGTCAATTATGTGTGAAGTGCGTCATCTGTTTAATTAAAGCATGACATGTCGGTGTGTTATGCAATATTACTTGGCATTGGCATTGTCATTGGCATTGTGCTCTCTGCTTGAGTGAGCCCTCTCTCACTTAAAACCGAAACCGCTTGGGCGAATCAGCCAATGGGAGCGCGTTATTTCAGTGCACAGCGCTCAATGCGTAAAGTTCTACGTGCCAGGCCCAGGTTTTAGGCGAAATCAGAGTATCGATCATAAACAAATTCTCTTTCTCCCTCTCGTATCGTTGTTTTTCATTTATTATCATTATAATTTATATCATTCACCACATTTACAATTCAGGCCAGTTCATTCGGACTCAAACATAACCAATGACACATGCAGCAATGGCTCAGCTATCTACGTCTATCGTATTCGTAGAATGGCTGTTGTGCTACTGAGTGCAGCCAGGCCTGGCATAGGAATAAGTACAGCACATCCTCAGCGGCCACACGCACCAAGGAGTGGGACAAGTTCCGATCAGTTGACACTGCACTGCCAGGCAATATGGCCTATTGCATTGCGACACTCACCTATCGTTGAAATAAACGTTGAATTGAAAGCGTCTTCTGAAAATCTGAATAAAACACATGTCTTCCCCACTCCTGAGTCTCCTATTAATAATAATTTAAACAGAAAATCGTACGTTTTCGCCATTTTTCACTCTAATAGTCCTACTTTACCACTCCACGTACGAGTCGGGCTCGGAAACACCCTGTCTGATTTGCATAATCATAGATTCCTGATGACGTCATCCAAGATAAGGTACTTCCGGGTACACTTTGATTGTTGGATTGTTTCGGTTCAGTGTCGAGTTTGTTATTGTAGTAATTAGCGTGGAAATGATCATTTAGACGTATTTCCTCTACTTGAAAGATAAAGTAATACTAATAGGCCTAAACATTCATTCATTCTCCTAAAGACCTCACTTCACGTGAACTTATTTTATGCTTAAGTTATCGCAAATAAAGATGAACCTAAAACAATCAGAGCTTGTTCATAGCTGTGTGATTTCTGCAAACATTTAAAAAAATAAAAGTAATGTATAGCGCAAATGTTTTACACAGTTTTTGCCCCCCCCCCTCCAGTGATAGTTGTTGTGTTTCAGGGGACTGAGCAAAATTCAACGCAAAGATCAGTTACTGTACACAACAGTACGAAAATACTCTACCCAGAGGACTGAACTTGCACTGGAAGAAGAAGAAGAAGAAGAAGAAGAAGATATAGGCTGTAGCCTATATCATGTTTTCTTCAATTTGACAATTACTTGATCATCAAATTATGGTCATGGAAAGCTGAATAGCAATATTTTTCCTGGTTCATGTAAAATTTGCCTCTGTCCAAGTTCACTTAGAATGTAGGCCTCATGGATAATATCACTCAAGGTTAATTAGTTGAATTGACGGTCTATTGGTCTGGACACTATAATACCTTTAATTTTATGTTAAAGATAATGTCCTATTTGCAGGCCAAAAAATGAAAAGGTTAAATTCCACCGGCATTTGACAGATAATACTAATTTAGAACGAAAGGGATTGAAATGTCTTTTTTTTTTAGAAAATAACGACCGTTAGTATAGTAGGCTACTGTTGACGAATCGACTTTAGAGATTGCAATCATTTTAGTAATGGTCTGATTTTCAGAAGTACCAATTGGTTGTACGTTTTGTGCTGCGAAAAGATTCAGTCAGTTTAATTTTGGCCATTACAAGAAGTGGTTTACGATATATTGATGTGTAATAAGCAAATGCTCATGTACCCTTTTGTTATCATCAAGGGAAAAAAGGAGTCAATCAATAGTGTCTGACAGTGAAGTCTAGAAAGTAAACGGGTTCCCTTGCACAAATTGAATACTAGGACACTGATATCATTTAAATTCCACAGATATAAGGACATTACGTGCATATTCATAATTCCTGCTAAGTTCTCGGAATGTGATGTTGGCTGCAAATTGGAACATATTATCTTTAAAGTGACGGGGATGATGATGATGGTGGTGATGATAATTTTGAAATTGAAATTGTTGAAATTGATTCGGTTTATTGAAATAAAAGAACATGCAGCCTGGGAAGCTGAAATTATTCAATTTACAAAGTAAATATATACAACACAATAAACGATCGAAATATGAATGACGTAAATCATGCATAATGAAACAAAATGAGAATCAAATATTACATCAAAATCTAAATATATTACAAACATTAAATCAAAATCTAAATATATTACGATTATTACATCAAAATCTAAATATATTACAAATATTACGTTAAAATTTAAATATATTACAAATATTAAAAACATTAAAAACCTTCTGTGTCATCAAAAAAGTAGAGAGAGAGAGAGAGAGAGAGAGAAAGAGAGAGAGAGAGAGAGAGAGAGAGAGAGAAGAGAGAGAGAGAGAGAGAGAGAAAGAGAAAGACGGAACTAGAAAGAGGAATAGAAGGAAGAAGAAAAAAGAAAGAAAAGTTGATCAGGGAGTATTCATAAGATTGGAGGAGAGGCGTTGAGAGAGAATGAGTAGAACAAGAAAAATAGGAAGAGAGAAGAATCTCTGCCAAGTTGAAATATGATTTAAAAAGTAAAAACAACAGATTTAAAAAAGAAAAGAAAACAAAAAAGAGAAGTCATATTCACTGTTACTATCAAAGTATCAAAGTACATGTAAATGTTTGACAATATAATATATCAACGTCATTTATAAAAATAAAAAATAAAAAAAATAAATAAAAAAAAAATCGTTTAAGTGAAAAGAGTAAAGTTATGCCAATCCCGCAACACATCAAAGTTCAATGCAGATAATTTTATAACTCAAAATGATTATATATCGGTTTTCAAAAAAAAGGGGAAAAAAAGTCATATTCACTGTTACTATCAAAGTATCAAAGTACATGTAAGAAAAAGAAGAAAAGCAAAACAAAAACACCTTATTATGTATTGTGTGAAGAACGAAGAAATTTTTTTTTTAAAGAAGGAAAAGGCGATAATAGCTAAGGAAAAAGGTAAGAAAAAAGAAATAAAAAGAAAAAGATGAGAACCCAAGAGTAGAGGGAGGAGAAGGGGTTTCACACAAAGCATGAGTAACATGAGAAAGCACGGAATGTAACAACCTAAAAGTACAAGGATAATATTATCAAAAAGATATTGCACGAGGTAAAGTAATATGAGTATATTACACTGAAGAAAAGAGGGGGAGAGGGAAGACAAGCAAAAAGGGAGTATAAAATAGTGAAAAATAAGATCAAAGAACAGAGAATATCCATGATAGATAGATTTGCAAATTAAGTGAACTGCATTATAGATAATCATTGAAAATCATTGCATTTTTACGTGTAATCTCAAAAAAGTACCACAGCTATAAACAGTGAGAGAGATAAATAGATAAATAAATAAATAAATATTTGATATATCTGCATTACAATGACGAATTCAAAACTAATGACATTTAAGGAAAAGAAAAATCATGCATCTTATAAACAATAGAGAGGAAACAGATACGAATAGAAGAAGTGAGGGGGAGAGGGAAGACAAGAATAAAGGTAGTATAAGATAGTGAAAAATAAGATCAAAGAACAGGGAATATCCACGATAAATAAGTTTGCATATTAAAGTGAATTGCATTATAGATAATCATTGAAGATCATTGCATATTTACGTGAAATCTCCAAAAAAAAAGGTTCCACAGCTATAAACAGTGAGAGAGATAAATAGAAAAATAAATAAATAGTTGATATACTGCATTACAATGAGGAATTCAAAATGACTGACAGAGAAGGGATAGTTGATAGCATATATCTCCGCGTTCTACAAAATGGAATGTCAAGACTTTGAAAGTTCCGAAGTTGTAATCGCGTACGGGACTGTGATTGTCTAGCAGTGGCGGATCCAGGGGGGCCGAAACGGCCGCGGCCCCACCCCCCCTATTGGCGGCGCAAAAAAAAAGGAAAAAAAGAGGAAGAAAAGAAGAGAAAAAAGAAAGGAGAAGAGAAGAAGAAAAGGAGAAGAGAAAAAAAAGAGAAGAGAAAAAAAAGAAGAGAAAAGAAAGAAGAGAAAAGAAACAGAGAGAGAAACAAAAGGAGAAAAGAAAAAGAAGAAAGTCCCCCCCCCCCCTCGCTTGTGCTTGTATTTGAACTCATGTTGGTAGTAATCATGGACAGGGGCGGCAATCTTGGGCCCGATAGGGAGACACGTCCCCCAGGAAATTTAGAAATATAGCGGAAAGAACGTACATATTGGGCTTAGGGATTTTCTAGAATGCTTAATTTCAGCATTCAACATTGCAAAATCTCGCTCGGTCGCTACGCCCCGGCCCTCGCCCGATAACACAAAACTTCTTTCATTTCTACATTATTGCTTCTATCACAATCATAATTGTTTCATTTTCCCTTTAAAGCAGGCGCGTAGCCAGGGGCGGTAGGGGCAGTAAGAGGACATAGGACGAAAAAGGAGGAGACAAAGAAACATTTTTGAAAATTCTGACAAGTTGAGAACGGTACAACGAAGCGTCTTCTTTCTCTAATAATTTTATGAAACATCAAAGCTACCACGCTTCGCGCGGGAGGGGAAAAACTGCATTCAAACAAGGATTAAGAGTCGAGAATGGAACAACGAATTGTCTTCTTTTCCTTAATAATTTAATGAAACGTCAAAGCTTCCGCGCTTCGCGCGATGGGGGGGGGGGGGGGACAAGGATTAAAGAGTCGAGAACGGTGCAACGAATAGTTTTCATTCTCTAATGATTCAATGAAACCTTAAGCTTCTGCGCTTGGCGCGGGAGGGGAGAAACTGAATTCAGAGAAGGATTAAGAGTCGAGAATGGAACAACGAATTATCTTCTTTCTCTGATAATTTCATTAAACTATGAAAGTTCAAGCTTCAAGGGGGGAGACGGAATTCATTAAACTATGAAAAATCAAAGCTTCCGCGCTTCGCGCGGGAGAGGGAAAACTGAATTCAGACAAGGAATACGAGTCGAGAATGTTTCAACAAATCATCTTCTTTCTCTAATAATTACTGAAAGGTCAAAGCTTCCGCGTTTTGCGCGGGAGGTGGGAGGAACTGAATTCAGACAATTAGGAGTAGAGAATGGTACAACGAATCATCTTATTTCTCTAATAATGTCATTAAACTATGAAAGTTCAAAGCTTCCGCGCTTCGCGCGGGAGAGGGAAAACTGAGTTCAGACAAGGATTAAGAGTCAAAAATGGTACAACGAATCGTCTTCTTTCTCTAATAATTTAATGAAACGTTAAGCGTCTGCACTTTGCGCGGGAGAGGGGAAAATGAATTCAGAGAAGGATTAAGAGTCGAGAATGGTACAACGAATCATCTTCTTTTTCTAATAATTTCATTAAACTATGAAAGTTCAAAGCTTCCGCGCTTCGCGCGGGAAGGGGGAAACTGAATTCAGACTACGAGTCGAGAATGTTTCAACAAATCATCTTCTTTCTCTAATAATAAATGAACGGTAAAAGCTTCCGCGCTTTGCGCGGGAGGGAGGAACTGAATTCAGAGAAAGATTAAGAGTCGAGAATGGAACAACAAATCCTCTTCTTTTTCTAATAATTAATGAAAGGTCAAAGCTTCCGCGTTTTGCGCGGGAGGGGGGGGGAGGAACTGAATTCAGACAATTAGGATTAAGAGTCGAGAATGGTTCAACGAATCCTCTTCTTTCTCTAATAATTTCCTGAAACATCAAAGCTTCTGCGCTTCGTGCGTAATGGGTGGTGGTAGGGGGGGGGGGGCAGCGACCTGCCCGAATATGAATTTTGATATCTTTTCTCGTTTATTTTGGTGATAAATAACACTTTCACAAAATACATATTATGCTCAATTTTTTTCTCGCTCGCTTCGCTCACTAACCGAATTGTGAAACCAAAAAAAATACCTTTTCGGGCAAGATGGCTATAGCCCCCCCCCCCCTGGGTATTGGGTATGGTGCTTCTTATATGACCTTGTCAGTATTGGTATGTTGAGTTGAAAAAACGGTCTGCGCAATTTTCTATTTCCGGCCCCCTCTATTGGAAAATCCTGGATCCGCGCCTGTCTAGTAGGGGGCAAAAAGTTACGATAACGATCAGACTGGAGCAAACCTTCACCAAAACAAAGGAGAAGCTCATCTGGTGATGAGTAACAACCAGGCAAAAAAATAATAATAATAATAATTATTATTATAATAATAATAATAATATTAACCTATACCTTTATTATGCGCATATACATCCCAGGGGATGTTTTAGGCGCCTGCGCAGCACTTTTATATAGGCCCCTTATTATAGCATGGTTTAGCGCAGCTGCCGTACTATAGGATGCTGAAATTCAAGGAATAAATTCCTATACCTGGATAGACCTTCAGATGGAATTACGTATCATTTCATAATGTCGGTAAATCAAAATCTGTCTGATATCGGCATTAATTTCAAGTGATTGGCATACATTATGCATGGCAAGCTTATAAGATGTTCAAGCTATATATTATTATCGACATTCAGTTTCGCATTTTGCCGAATTGTATAGTTAGTTTTGTCAAAATTTGTAATCCTCGTATAATATTATCATAAAGGAAAAAAATATGAAAATATCAAGGTTTCGTTTTCTATACGGCAAAAATCAACAAGGGTGTCAGAGGAAGATGGAATGTGAAAGCATGTTCTGAATTACAGAATAAATTATAACGTAGACACATGACCGGATGCCATGGAGTCGGGATTAAATTTCTTCATCCCCCTGCCCTCCCGCCCCCGCCATTGTCATTCCATTGCAACAAAGCGCACTATTCTCCATTTTTCAAATAACATCAGACATTATTGATATTTCAACTCGATCATGACTTGTATTAGCTCTGGTTAATGCAACCAGTATATTTTGTCATTATTACATATACTGCATTCAATTGAGTGTTCGTATCTTGAAAAATAAATGAGCCTGACAAAACGGTTTAGTTGTTCACGTCAAACAGAAGAAAAATCATATTGACACTGACCCCTGATGCGATTTCCACAACGCAACAAAACCAAACTAATGGAGGACATTGTGATTAATATGATCTTCAAAAAGCATAAATAAATTCCCTGCACAGTAACATAATTTACATAATTAGCAGTAACAGTAGACCTATAGGCTATATGCCATGCTTGATCGATCTGACTTGAATTTAACGCTATAGTAGGAGCAAATTAAGTTAAGCATTGTGATGTAAACAAAAATACCCACCTATTGTATGGATGAATGCGTTATTGAATGAATTATCAGAAAACCGCCATATGAGTGACGTCTTTCCTACCCCGGAGTCACCAATAAACAGGAGTTTGTAAAGGTGTTCGTATCCACGACTGGTTATCGCCAAATTACACGTGCCTCTTAGCTCTGTGGTTCCTGGCATGCTTGTCACCGTGTCCTGACTATACACCCTGGTCTTCATCGAGTTCATTCAGGTCCGCGACGGCGCGATGATGACGCCAGTAAATTACCAAGAGGTTAAAGTGTCAATCTAACGTGCTCTCAGTGATTTCTCCCTCAGTTGATCATTTTTACAACGATGTCCTTTACTTATTACTGTTAATCACAAAGGTGTATTGGTTGCACTATTGCTGCAACATTACAAAATTTATTCGCGCTTATTCACATTGCAGCCCCGTTCAATTTCCAAGTCCATAAGGCATTAAACAATTTGCTTTCCCATATCGATGGACTGGACCAGTGAAACTACCTTTAGGATAAAAAGAGACTTAAATCAAGATGTCGCTGCTGTCTATTACTTAGGTGTTTAGGTTACCTGCAGACAAAGCGTTTATTAACAGCAACGGACGCAGGAACTTCCTCATAAGATCTCTTCAAAAGTCGTCTGCCTAAGCCTCCTAAAATGAACAAAATAGTTCAAACAGACACAACGGAAACACTCCTCAAGGTCTCCTATAAACCGTCAGCCAAACTGTACCAGTAATAGATTATTTTCTAAATGCTGCCGAATCTCAGATACTTCTATTTCCAGTGAAGTGAAAGAACTGTGCTATAAATACGCGATGATTTAAACTCTTCTGATTCCTTTGCCAAATACATAATTACCGTCAGTAAAGTTTCTACTTATAGAAAAATCTCGCGGGGCCCATTGAGCTATAGGGAACAGCATCACCAGGCTCCTTATTAATTTCGTCAAATCCAGAGTGTCTTTCAGTTTCATTTCCTGATGAAGTTGGGCTAATTGTAACGATCAGAAATTACAATGTAATTTATATTGATCCCTCATGTCATACACTGTCTTTTGTCCATTGTCCAAATTCAAATTAGTTCTAATTGGTCGTGTTTATAGTACTCGGTATATACAAACTCTGTTTAGGAAGCTATACTATACTATTATAGGTCGCAAAATTATATTGTCCAACTTCCAAGACAGTATCAATTTTAAATGGTTACATTTGAAATTATACACGCGTGTACATAGTTTGCATGAATTGCTCATAAAGTCACTAGCTGCCATTGTACCATCACGTTGCTTTCAATATATACTTTTGCTACACCAGGAAGATGTTAAATATCTTAAGTCGGTAGCTGAACCATATTGATCTATCCTTTACATCCATGTATACACTGGACATTAATACGAGGTTGATAAATAGATGTTGTGCTATAACTTCGCTGGTGAATTATTCTGCTAGCTATAGAGTGGTTTATGCAACACCTACGTGGATCCTTGTCATTTGATTGGACGATTGTTGGTCACATGATATTCAATAGATGGTATATTGCACGGTCGTGCATTTTTGGTTATATGCGCCGTGCATTTTTGGTTATATGCAGACTGCGTATCTCTTTGCTGCATGTGCGCGCGCGTATCCCTGCGTGTATCTGACGCGAAGGCAATCTGCATGTAATTGAGAAGGCTTGACTCGAACTGTAATTTATCTTTATAAGGAGTAAAGCATAATTTGTTGATTAACGTTCTATTAGGTCTTCTTCGATGTTGTATAAAACAAATAATGAATGTTTTTCATTCGTTTAATAGTGCAAATATGTTCATTCGTTGAAAGATTAACGTTAATTCTATTCAACTCGGCTGACGCCTCGTTGAATAGAATGTTAATCTTTCAACTCATGAACATATTCGCACTATTGAACTCATAACCATTCATTATTTGTATAATATACCATTACTTTGAGAATATGACACAACTTCAGTTGGAGTAGCAGGTGTTGTTTTTCTACACCCTTGATAACAAGCACCGCCTACCGCGATTGAAAACATGTTTCCATGGAAACTGCATCACACACTTCAAAAGTCGACATACGATGACGTCGTCTGATGATTATGATATTGGATGAGGCGATTACAGCTGTAGTTGGTTTAATTCCACAGCGGAGTTGATGTCGGTTGTTTATGGCCGGGCTTCATGCATGGTCAACGATGTCGCTGGTGATGAAAAGAATCGAAGCCGGTCACCACTAATCCTCCTGGTCCTTGAATTAGCCATCCATCCATCCATTTTAGTCAAGCTTCTCTCGATGTCGTTGATATCGTAACAACACATCAATTCGATTTCATCTCATCGTAGTTGTTCCTCCTTAACCTGTGCACGTGCGCCTGACCGAATCCCTTAATAGGGCATTCCTATATCGCCTATCTCTCAACAACGCAATTTCATTCGCACAACTATAATGCAAAGCAACGGTCATTTTGAGCCCAGGCGGACGATAATTTTGTAAAACGGCCCATCCGGAATGGTTCATATCCGTATAGCCGCTGGCATTTCCACTCACCCTTCGTGCAGCTCCTTTCCATTTTTTTACATTTTACTTTTCAATCCGCGCTCTCATTAAGCTTTACTCATCGCTAAAGCTGCAACGAGAAAAGCATGTGTTTGATTACTACACCAAACGCAATCATATGGTGATGCCCACTACACCAGATGAATCTGTTTTCTTACTTACATTTAAAGGTAACACTTAGCACATTTAGAGACAAATATTTTCTCTGTGAATGATAACATTTTCGTTATGCAGTGCGTCCCAGAAAAAACGAAACCGAGAAGTATCGATGTTTTATCATAACTTAATCACAACCATAATTGATGAATGATACATATTTGGAAAGCTTAGAGTCTCCTCTTTCAGTTGATGCTACTCACGTGATGCATATTTTACGCATGAGTGATTAACAGCAATTTGAAGGAAGGAAACCGAAAAGTAATTTGGCGGGCGGTATCTGAATTTCAAAGAAAAATTCATATTTCCAGAAAGTTCATTTTCTGCTCTTTCACATGATACCTCAATCAAGAAAAATGAGCCAGGAAGTTCATTTTCTGCTCTTTCATATGATACCTCAATCAAGAAAAATGAGCCAGGAATAACAAAGTTTTGTTTGTTTAAAGTAGCCCTTACATTTTCATAATTTTAACAAACGAATTCGTTTTCACTGGGTGCCTGCCGTAGCAAAAAGCAGATTTGACAAAAGACTTAACTCCGTTTCGTTGACTATCAGCCGTCGACAAGAGTCTTCATGCAAGGATGATTGTCAACGAAACGGAGTTAAGTCTTTGGTTAATTTCGTTTATTAATACGACAGGCAGCCAGTGAAAACGAATTCGTTTATGGAAATGCAAGCACTACTTTAAACAAACAGAACTTTGTCATTCCTGGCCCATTTTTCCTGATTGAGGTGTCATATGAAAGGGCAGAAACTCAACTTTCTAGAAATGTGAATTTTTCTTCGAAATTCAGATAAGGCCCGCCAAATGTCTTTTTGGTTTCCTTCCTTCAAATTGCTTTTAATCACTCATGCGTAAAATATGCATTATCTGAGTAGCATCAACTGAAAGAGGAGACTCTAAGCTTTCCAAATATGTATCATTCATTAATTATAGTTTTGATTAAGTTATGATAGAACATCGATACTTCTCGGTTTCGTTTTTTCTGGGACGCACTGTACAAGACCATCGTGTATTATTATTAAGTGACACAAACTTGATTTCTAAAACCCGGGGAATGACGGTCTCTACCATTTCAACAACAAAAATGTGGGGTTTTATCTGATTATTATTATCTTATCATAATTATACCGAAAGTAAGGACGTATATGAATATTAGATTTGATTTATTTGTTTTGGCTATATAACAAAATGATGTGAGAATGGGGAAAATTAAAGTTCTCCATTCTTCTATAAATCAAAATTTTCATAATACATTGATTATTGTCATGAACTGAAAATTAGAATTGAGAACAATTATTTAAAAAAGAAAACAATGAACGGCATGGCCTCATATCATGTCATCATATAACAAAACGGTATGAAATAGTCACCTAACAAGGAATGTACGTGGAATGGATTTCATTTAACGGTATAAAGTTTTGGGAAATTTTGAAAATTGGAAGGATAGTGATTCTTTACAATTTTGATATAACGGATGCCCCTGTGGATGTTTTATAAGCACTAGAAAATTTAGCCCCTGAAACACTTTTGCTTTCGAGAAAAATTGAATATTGAACTGAAAATTAGAATTGAGAACAATTATTTAAAAAAGAAAACAATGAACGGCATGGCCTCATATCATGTCATCATATAACAAAACGGTATGAAATAGTCACCTAACAAGGAATGTACGTGGAATGGATTTCATTTAACGGTATAAAGTTTTGGGAAATTTTGAAAATTGGAAGGATAGTGATTCTTTACAATTTTGATATAACGGATGCCCCTGTGGATGTTTTATAAGCACTAGAAAATTTAGCACCTGAAACACTTTTGCTTTCGAGAAAAATTGAATATAAAAATTTACCCGTGCTCCCGGTAAATTTTGATAAATTTCAAATAGCGCCTACGACCGTACAATGGTAGCTGAGACCATAAAAATCTCAGAATATGTAGTTGTAATATATAATTTCCAAACGGAATAGCTAATCGGTCGATTTTCGTCAAGAAATATTGTTTTTATAGCTTAATTAATATCTTGACCTTGAGAGGAAGCTATACAACATAAAGAGTTTATTATTTACAATTTCATAACTTTAGACTCCATTTCGACCGCGACAACGATCACTGAATATTGCAGGATCGCATATGCTTCCAATATGTTCATTTGAACCAAATTCATGACCCCATACCAAAACTTTGTATTACCTTTAAACGATAAAGTTCGTAAGAATCCAGTCGACCAATATGATAATGTATTGCTCTTTCTTTTACATTTATGGAAAATATGAATCGATGTTAATGTAATTAGAAATGTTGTCTATCACTTAGTATATGTTACTACCCTTTTTTAAAAATTTAAAACAAAATAAAGATATGAAACATCATGCATAGTATATCATAAACTATTCCATTTTTATCCAATTGACTTTGGACTCGGGTGTATGGTATAATGCAGATGCAAAATGACGACGGGTAAAACAAAAATAAGGGGTAACGGGAGGAAACAGAAATGGGGGAAGAAAAGTAAGAGGATGAAGACCGAAAATGGGAGATGGAGAAGCCCGTCGAGATTAAACAAAAAGTGGGAATATGGCGATGAATAAACCATAGTCTACAAATAAAGATCCATGGAATAAAGAAGAAAAGATCTCAACAATAAAGGACAACGTTCAATAGGAAAGACATAACGACAAAAAGATCGTGAAGAGAAAAAAAAAAGGTGAAGAAAAAGTCTAGATTATGAGGAGAGATCACACACAAGCTTAATAAGATGATGAGTATATAAGACGATGAAAAACGAGAGATTTTTTTTTTTTAAAGAAAAAAAGGAAGAGATGACAAAGGGAGCAATGGTGAATAAGACAGAAGACAAGAAGAAGAACAGACTAAGAAAAAGAAGACCAGAGAATGGGAAAATAGAAGTAAATAGTGGTTTCTAAATAAGGGAAGTATTTTGACCGACTTTATGAAGGACAAGAAATTATTCAACCAAATTATTCCAACACGTCCAAATTGTTTGACGAGAACGAACAATAGTAATGCCTAATATAGTAACAATCTGACCAGGCATCTGCAGACCAGTGACCATTAACCCAACTTTTTATACAATAAAAACTGGCTTGTACCATGTTTAAAAATCATTCCTCAAATGATTCTTCGTTGATTGCATATCAAATATGGCTAAACAGCAGTACAGTGTTGATAAATAAATTCGGTCCAGACATAGATTTCTTCTATTCCCAAATTTAATTTTGGAAATATCTCTGAGCTCCGATAGTAATAATATTAATAATATTTAGCTTTTATATAGCGCTTAGTACAAATGTCTCTAAATGCTTTACAAATATACTATTACTCCGGTCATTGGATACAGTGCTTGCCCGCACACAATGTGTGCACAATCTCCACTCCCCGGGGAGCATTCCAGGCGTTACTTGATGCTCAAAAACTGTTTGACCAACAATGACGGTCGCATCCTACCGGGTACCCATTTAACACCTGGGTGGAGAGTAGCAAATGCAGGTTAATATCTTGCCAAAGGATATTAGTGCCGTGTCGGGATTCAAAGTTTGATCTTGGATGATTGCACATTTAAACAAGATAAATGCGACTGGAATTATCATATTTCTTGTGGTTGGTGAGAAATCACAATAGCAAGGCTAAAACCTGTAATTTCATTAATTGACTCCTGTGACCTTTGACCTATTAATCCCAAATCTAATCAGATTGTCTTCCTATGGTAATGCATATTATCATCAAGTTTGAGCCTTATATCAGTAGTGGTCCTAGAGATTTCGCAATAACAAGGCTAATATAGCTAGAATTTCTAAAGTTGATCTGTGTGACCTTGAACCTATTTACTCCAAAATCTAATCAGATTGTCTTCCTAAGGTGATATATAATATCAAGTTTGCAGTTCTTATCTAAAGTGATTCTTGAACGGATAACCCTTCGACACCACCTTTGGTGGGAGGAGGCATTTAAACACATTTAGATTCAAAATAATATGAATATATGATATATATATATATATTTCACATCCAATTGTTTTATTTGTTATACATATAGTTAATGACTAAATTATTCATACCCCTTATAATTTGATATTGTGTGTGTTTTTTTCGCAACTTTAGAATGAAAGGTGGACTGGTTGAATTAGGGCCATTGTTGAATTCTTTGAAGTAAAAGCTTTAATATATCACATTATCAAGAAACATAAATTGGTACCAAAATTGTTTCCACAAACTTAAAATTACAAATCTTGGTAAGGGTATGAATACGTAAGTTGTTAACTGTATAGATATATTATACAGAAATTCCTAAAAGTTAACAAGTAGGTTAGCTTAACTTAAAACAAATGGCTTATTGTTTTCAGGGTTACTGGGGTACACATTTATATATTTCCTCGGCCCTTGCATAAATCATTTTTTCATGTCCATTTCCAATATACATACATGGAATTTTTCAATACAATAGAAACGTAAAACATAAAAAACAGTCTTAACTACATGTATATATGAATCTGTTGCTTTTATTTATTAATTACCCTTTGATACAAGACAAAACAAAACTACGAACTACTCTTCACAAGGTGCTACACACTTTTCCATGCTACATATTCTCATCTCTACTAAAACAAAAAGGTAAATTTATAATACAATTACCTTGTATCATCTAAAATACAGTTCTACTGATCTTCAGTCCTTTTATACTAACAATTTTGATAAATGTATACCGGTAGCATTAACCATCACCAATGAATAAATAAAATGTTACATTGAGTTTAACCTTTGGGGACATTGGAATAAATGAAAGTCATGTGTTGAACACCTACATGATACAGAGCATAATTATACAAAATAAGATTTTACTTTTGCAGTTAATAATCCAACACCTCCTAAGGATTATCAAGAGGTCTGGGAGATGGATATCTATCATTTGATTTGGAAATTGGAATAAATGAAAGTCATGTGTTGAACACCTACATGATACAGAGCATAATTATACAAAATAAGATTTTACTTTTGCAGTTAATAATCCAACACCTCCTAAGGATTATCAAGAGGTCTGGGAGATGGATATCTATCATTTGATTTGGAAATTGGAATAAATGAAAGTCATGTGTTGAACACCTACATGATACAGAGCATAGTTATACAAAATAAGATTTTACTTTTGCAGTTAATAATCCAACACCTCCTAAGGATTATCAAGAGGTCTGGGAGATGGATATCTATCATTTGATTTGGACATTGGAATAAATGAAAGTCATGTGTTGAACACCTACATGATACAGAGCATAATTATACAAAATAAGATTTTACTTTTGCAGTTAATAATCCAACACCTCCTAAGGATTATCAAGAGGTCTGGGAGATGGATATCTATCATTTGATTTGGACATTGGAATAAATGAAAGTCATGTGTTGAACACCTACATGATACAGAGCATAATTATACAAAATAAGATTTTACTTTTGCAGTTAATAATCCAACACCTCCTAAGGATTATCAAGAGGTCTGGGAGATGGATATCTATCATTTGATTTGGAAATTGGAATAAATGAAAGTCATGTGTTGAACACCTACATGATACAGAGCATAATTATACAAAATAAGATTTTACTTTTGCAGTTAATAATCCAACACCTCCTAAGGATTATCAGGAGGTCTGGGAGATGGATATCTATCATTTGATTTGCTAACCTTTGTCCTTATTTATTTGTTTTAACAAATTATTTAAAAAACACAGGAAAATAAAGTTGCTTAATTCTGATGTTATCAACATTGTTTCATACAGTGCAGTGTAGCTGTTGTAATGGCTTGGAATGCTGAGGATTTCACCAAAGTAGTGCTACCTGAGATTTTTTTTTCTTCTCACAGGCATTCAAATGTATGACAAATTTACATGAAAAGTATGCTTAGTGCTGTCACACAGTTTTCTACAACCTGCTGGGCAGATAAGAGACATTGATTTTAATTTAAAGAATACATAGATGATGAAATAAAAGCAGAATGATTGTTAGGTTCTTTATCACCTTTTAAGGCTTTTACAATATCAAAATCCAATTATAGAAGGTGGAACAAAACAATTATAGAAGGTGGAAATGGCATAAAGTCGACCGTTTATTATACACTAATCCTCAGTGTCGTCATATGCCATAATACCCTAATTTATCAATTGTACAAAAGAGAGTTTTGTACTACTTCTAGATAAACTAACTATAGTTACTCAGCTAAAGAGCATTTCCTTCATATTTTTTTTAAATAATGCTCAACATAAAAAACAGACAAAAGAAAGGAAGGAAAGGAATGAGATTTATCAATTCAAACTTTTGCTTTCTCTCTTTTTGTTATTTACACACTGATCACATATGTGATCGTATTGTTTGCACCATGCGTTATAACATAAACAGGTAGATGTAGAATTTTGCTTAATTTACCACTGAAAGGCATTTCCATTTTTTAAAAGTAAAACCATGAGGAATTGGATTAATCTCTTTATAGCTGAGCTTAATTTTGTTTTATTTTGTTTTGTTATCATCGTTACACATTCTTTAGAATTTATCTTGAGTTTCAGTGGTGGAATTATATTTTGACAGAAAATGACATGAAAAATTATGAACTGTTTATCATACCATAGATGGGTTTGTTTGGATAATCAGAATACATCATCTGTTCAGAGCTAAAGGGGCGTTAACTGTGTGTTAAAGTATATGAGTTAACTAACTTCTGGCTACAAACAGACAATATATGAGTTATCAAAACCTTCTAGCAACTCACATTCATTGAAAGGCATATATGTTTCTATGTATGACATCATACTTTATGGAGTCAGAGATACGAGCTCGATTTGTTCAACTTCCTGTGCTCACAACTCAGCCTCTATACACTGTTGAACTAAATCATTTGGAAGACATTATTTTGGGGGGTCTTGTATTTTCATTTGATACTGTGAGTTTGTAATCTTATCATCACCAGAACTCAAGATAAACTTTAACATCCCTGAGGTAAGATGCTGAAATAAAACTTGAATAAAATAACTAAAATGACTCATTCAAGTTGTATACTCTAAAATACTTACTTGTAAAGATACATATTTCTAAAGAAGACCCCAAAATTGTTTCTACTATAGTGCTGACTATCACAGGTCGATTATAATCATAAAAAATTTAAACTACCGGTACAAAAATTACTAATTGCGAGCACTGTGCTTTCTCATGGTGTAAGACGCTTGGGATCACGAGGGAAGAGTGATGTCTTCCTGATATTGTCCAGACCAAGGTACAACATGGTGACACGCTCCAGACCTATTCCACCACCAGCATGTGGAGGCGCTCCATAGCGAAAGGCATCAATGTAGGCCTTGATCTTCTCAATATCTGCATTTTGGAAGAAAACAACAAATGCTAACTTGTCTCTTGACCTACACACAGCTTAATATAATCAATATAACTTTTATTGAATACGCTTTAAAACATGGCAATATGCCTCACATAATGAAAACTGAGGGTCATGCGCTCCCAGCTTGAATGTGCGCGGTTATAACATGTAAAATCCTTCAATTTTTTGGTGCAATTTTTCTTTAAAGCTTTATGCACCAATTACTGTGGGCAGAATCTATCTGGGGCGAACAGCAAATACAAATTCAAACATAAAATTTTGCAATTATTCTGAATGGTTCGGCAGATTTTAAAACTTTGTCGCGACTTGCTTTGAATTCATCCTTACACATTCACATTCAGAAAAGAGCAATCGCTATGGGAAAAGCCTACAAAGTATTTCACTCTATGTTAATCAAAAACGCGGGAACGTCTCACTTTGGGAGCAAGGATTCTAATTGTTGAGTTTTTCTTCTTTCCATCGATATATAACATTCACCATCGTGGGTTGCATATGGTCGTCGTGTTTTTTGTTTGAAAATTGTAGTCCCATTAAAATTTATGTCACATCAGAGAGATCTGAGGCTGTGACGTCATAGATTCATTCACAAATAATCACTGAAGTCCATTTAACCAAATAAGGACGCACGGTTTCACGTGCATTGTGCCGTGATTTGTGTTGTTCGTTCCTACTTGTGATTTTCATCAAAAATAACACTGACCTAGTAGTTGGATGCTATTAATTGACACCTCATTGTAACTATCAAGGGTGAATGAATGTTTGATATTGAGGTATTCTTTAATAGTAAAATACATGTCCCCTATTTTGTGTAGAAAAGATAGCACCCTGAGCCAGGGCTGCAACATTGTTTTTGTTTCTCGCAAACAAAGGCATGCAAACAAAGGCCACATGGGAGCTGGTAAGTGTGTGTTTCGTGAGGCATGGGATTTAATGTCCAATTTCGGGCAAAAGTTTTCATTACCGTATTTGCCGGCGTAAAGGCCGCAGTATTTTTGGAAGAGAAAATATCAAAAAGTCACGACGAAAGAGTAAAAAACTAGATGGAATTTTGACTGCGTGCAGTCGAAAATGATGCCTCCGCCATAGAGCAATTTAAACAAGTTTGGAGTTTAAATCTCCAGTGGTTCTTGAGATATCATGATAACAATCTCAATGTATGGAATTTCATAAGTTGACCTCTGTGACCCTTGACCTTTGACCTACGTGCTCCAAAATCTAACCAGATTGTCTTCCTATGGTGATACACACTATCATTAAGTTTGAAGTTTAAATCTCCAGTGGTTCTTGAGATATTATGATATGGTGATACATACTATCATTCAGTTTGAAGTGAAAATTCTCCAGTGGTTCTTGAGATATCGCGATAACGATCTCAATGTATGGAATTTCATAAGTTGACCTCTGTGACCCTTGACCTTTGACCTACGTGCTCCAAAATCTAATCAGATTGTCTTCCTATGGTGATACACACTATTATTAAGTTTGAAGTTTAAATCTCCAGTGGTTCTTGAGATATTATGATAACAATCTCAATGTATGGAATTTCATAAGTTGACCTCTATGACCCTTGACCTTTGACCTACGTGCTCCAAAATCTAATCAGATCGTCTTCCTATGGTGATACATACTATCCTTAAGTTTGAAGTTTTTACATCTCCAGTGGTTCTTGAGATATCATGATAACAATCTCAATGTATGGAATTTCATAAGTTGACCTCTATGACCCTTGACCTTTGACCTACGTGCTCCAAAATGTAATCAGATTGTTTTCCTATAGTGATACACACTATCACTAAGTTTGAAGTTTAAATCTCCAGTGGTTCTTGAGATATCATGATAACAATCTCAATGTATGGAATTTCATAAGTTGACCTCTGTGACCCTTGACCTTTGACATACGTGCTCCAAAATCTAATCAGATCGTCTTCCTATGGTGATACATACTATCCTTAAGTTTGAAGTTTAAATCTCAAATGGTTCTTGAGATATCGCGCTAACAAACTCAATACAAGGAATTTCGTAAGTTGACCTCTGTGACCTGTGACCTTTGACCTACGTACTCCAAAATCTAATCAGATCGTCTTCCTATGGTGATAAATACTATTCCCGAGTCTTAAGTTTAAATCTTAAATGGTTCTTGAGATATTGTGATAACGGTCAAACGGGACGGACGTACGGACGGACGGACGGACAACCCGAAAACATGATGCCTCCGGCACCACCTTCGGTGGCGGAGGCATAAAAAAAAAACGAAAGCCAAAACCAACACGAATTTGCACGTTTGGGACTAGAAACGGTAAAATAACAATACCACTATGGTACAGGACATTTCCAAACATCTTACCGACAATTTTATCTTGCATTGTTGACATGAAGACGAAAACATGAAAATGTTGTAACACAACATTTGCCGATAGATCTTGATCTAAGTTCGTGCCAATGCATTGCAAAAGTAAAGGAAGGAACAGTCTAACGGAGCTGCCGCGAACATCCATCCGAAGTCGCCATTTTGTTTTTCCATTTCATGCAGTTTCGCATTACACCGTACATTGTGGTAGGGGTATATCGGACACCAAATCTGCCTGCAATCCCTTTTTTAGCTAAACTTCCGGTAAATTATAAGAATATGGATGAATTTGGTATCAGTTTGTAAAAAAAAATAGTGTTTTCGAGAAAATTATGATTATTTTGTTGTGTCCGTTTGTTTTTTTCCCCTTTTTTTTCTTTTTTTTTCCTCCCTTTTTTGAAAGGTCAAAGTTGGGGTGCGGCCTTATCGCCGGCAAATACGTTATGTATATTGTATAAGGAACTCTAACATCATAACCACAAAAGTGCATGCTGCTACAAAGTTTAAAGAGCATCAAAACTTATGTATTATATCAATTTCCTCATGAAATATGTATTTAAATATACCTTTTTTTTATTTTTTTTTATTTACCACAAAGCAATTAGGATTTAGTTGCACTAATCACTAACTTAATTTATCAGGTTTTCCTCAAATCCAAAAACCAGATAACTTTACCAATGTTATGGTGCTTGGCTCTCTCCAGGAGGAACTTTGAATCGTGAACTCGCTGAGCACCAGACATGATTTCTTCTCCTCTCATGAAACAGTCATAGGAATTGGAGTATTGCTGAAAGATACACAAAGAAATAAATCATGACGAGTGAGAAAATTTGTAGCATAGTGTGAGATATATTAATAATAATAATAATAATATTGGCATTTATATAGCGCTCTTACAGACATACATGTGTATCACAGCGCTTTACAACATATTATTATTACCCCGGTCATCGGATTCAGGCTTACCCGCACACAAGGTATGCACATTCTCCACTCCCTGGGGAGCATTCCAGCCAGTCGCCATTTTACAAGCGCCACTTGCTAATCAAACCACATTAGCTTTCGCATCCTACCGGGTACCCATTTTAACACCTGGGTGGAGAGTGGCAAATGTAGATCAATGTCTTGCCAAAGGACATTAGTGCCGCGGCGGGACTTGAACCGCGGACCTTGTGAAACATTCTGAATTAAATAGATTTTCATTCTGTCCCGTTTTTGTTGTTTAATAGTAGAGATGACATTTATGACTGGGAAAATGATGAGGATAATGATAGTAATCATGCTGATTAAATAAAAAATATTGATATAGGTGATAATGAAAATAATTATGAAAATTATGATTATGTGATTATAATAATAACAATGAATAGACATGTTTCTCTCCCTGGTAAGCATGGAAATGGTAAAATAAGAATACAAAGGGCAAAGGGAAGAGCAAGAGATAATTAAGATATTGAAGAGGGAGAACTAGAGCCAGAGGCAAAAAAAAGGGAGAGGGTAAGAGAGTACAGAAATAGAGAGGCATAGACAGAGGGAGACAGAGCAAGAGAGGCATAGACAGAGGGAGACAGAGCAAGAGGAGAAAAGGAAGACAGAGCAAGAGAGGGAGAGGGTGAAAGAGTAGAGAGAGAGAGAGATCCAATGGAGAATGATGCATTCAATATTGCCAGCATAAATAGAATTGAATATAGAGAAAGAGAAAAGTATAGACATGTAAACAACTCTATGTCCGTGGGATAGACGTAAACATTGCATATAACTGGGCTGAATAATGAGACAAATGTTTGGGAAGACGACTATCATCATAGAAAAAGGATGATTCAATATTATAGCAGCCTTGGGAGATTAATTAACCATATATAGGTTTAATACACGACAAAGAATCAGATTTCACATAGGGTTGTACGCAAACTATTGACATTCCTCTCCCATAGATATAACACGCAAAATTAGGCATTTATTACATTGTTTGTGAATGCTCATATATATGACATGTTATAATTGTTGTAGAAGATGATAAAATCAATTATATACCTCACTTAAGAAATCCAGCCATCTGATTGGTCGAAATTGCATTCATAAACTTCAACTATTTCTGTAAAATTCCCAGTAACCATGGTTATTGGGAAAATAGTTTAGTCTCCATGGTTACCCCATAGGTTTACATGTTAAAAAATGGTCTGAGTGATCGAGGATACCGTACGTGTGCGAAGAATTGGTCGGTAATTTCAATACAATTGAATCTCGATCGATCTTACGGACAATTTTATCTTGCATTGTTGACATGAAGACGAAAATAAACTTCCAAAAAAAAAAAAACAACATCTGCCGATAGATCTTGATCTAAATTCGTGCCAATATGCATTGTAAAAGTAAAAGAAGGGCCTGTTTAATGGGGCAGCCGCAAAGCATCCACCACGCGAAGCCGTTTTCAATCCATTTTAATGTATATATAAGAAAAAACTGCTATGTATGGTAACAGAGCGCGATAGCCGAGCGGTTTAAGGCGGTGATTTTAGTTACATCACCTTTTGTACGCAAGAGATCGAATCTCATCTTCGACAAAAGTTTTTTTTTTTTTTTTTTTTTTTTTGGCATATAAAAGTATTAATGACTGCTTTAATATTCGAGAAATAGTTGTTTTTATACGCTCTCGGGAAATCCAGCCATCTGATTGGTTGAAATTGCATTCATAATCTTTAACTATTCCTGTAAAATTCCCGGTAAAATTCCAAACCTAGGTAATAGTTTTAAAAAATAGTTCTAAAATCCCAGTTACCATGGTTACCGGGAAAATAGTTCTAAAAAATAGTTCTTAAATCCCAGTAACCATGGTTACCCATAGGTTTACATGTTAAAAAATGGTTTGAGCGATCGCGGATACCGTACGTGTGCGAAGAATTGGTCGGCATTTTTAGTACGGCAATATATCTCGATTCAAACAAGGCAAAAATGGCTGTAGAAACTCTCCCAAGATTTCAACTTCTGGATGAGGATCAAATGCGAGACATGCTGACAGCAAGAACACCAAAAAGGGTACGTGAAATCTTCCATATTTTTTTTTCAGTAGGCCTAGATCTAGATTCTAGTATGCGACAACCAGATGCTGGTGATTGTAGTGATTTGTACGTCACGGACAGATGCAGATCCTTCCCGTAGAGATTACACACAAAGTACACATCCCTATGCATTTCCATTGGCCATTGCACACTCGATCATGCTAGATTGGTTGATGTTTTAATTACCAGAGATTCAAACTAATATTGCTCATGATCCTGAAGGTGATACTCAATAAGTGAGGGGTCATATGAAAGTGCAGGTTTTTCTCCATATTCCCCACAGGGCCGGCCTACCCCTAAAATTGTAAAAATATCTTACTTAGACTAGAATCTAGATCTAGTCTACTCTCAAAGAAACACTCGTAAAAAACAACCGTGCAGATAAACTAGAGAAAGGCCAAGGTGGTGTCATAATTTGTTCGCATATAAAAGTATTAATGACTGCTTTAATATTCGAGAAATAGTTGTTTTTATACGCTCTCGGGAAGGTTACAATTGTGCTATTGCCCTCGGCATGCCTCGGGCAATAGCACAATTCTAACCTTCCCTTGAGTGTATAAAAACAACTATTTCTCTCAAAGCAGTCATTAATACTATAATATAAAATGACAGCTAAAAAAAAAAAAAAAAAAATTTAAATTTGGGATACAAAAAAAAAATCAAACCAAGGCTATCTTATACAACAGATATTGACTGGCAGGGGGTATATAACATTTCTTGGACCTGAATTTCCCTCAGCACTGTGCGCTTTAGGAAAATATAATCCCTTCAGTGGTCCAAATACTGTTATATCATACCCCCTGCCATTCAATATCTGTATAATATTGAAGCCCCAATAGACTGTAGTGTTATCAAAACCGTTTAAAAAACAAAAAATAGAATTTCAATTTACAATCATAAATATCTTGATAATCGGACAGGCGGTCAGCTTGTAAAAGTCATGGGATTCCTGACTGACCCAAGTATGGCTGTAATCCATCAATCGGTTCTTGAGATAACGCGATCACAAGCTATTTTTGCATACATAATAAGCCCTGTGACCTTTGACCTAGTGACCCCAAAAATCTTATTAGTTCATTAGCTCTACAAGATGCATACATGACTCAAGTTTGGAGGGAATCCATCTTGAGATAACGCGATCACGAGAACGGGACATACATACGTACGTACGAGTGGACGGACGGACAACCAGAAAACATAATGCTTCCAAATGGCTATTCTATGTTGAGTACAGCCATTATGAACAAAAACGCACAAGCATGCACGTCAGACCTGCCAACCTCTGGAGTTCAAAAACTGTAGTCTTTATTCCCAAAAGTTGTATTCTTAAAAACAACTAGATGGAATTTTGACTGCGCGCAGTCAAAAATGATGCCTCCGCCATAGAGCAACTTTACAAACCAAAACGGAAGCAATTTTTAAAATTCAAGTTTGATTGTAATCCATCTGTCGGTTTTAATAATAATGCATTCACAAGCTATTTATAGTCATACATAATGAGCCCCATGACCTTTGACCTGATGACCCTAAAATCTAATCAGTTAATTGGCTCTGCAAGATACATATATACATGTCTTGAGTTTGATAGTAATCTGTCTATTGGTTCTCATTATAATGCGATCACAAGCTATTTGTGCATACATAATGAGCCCTGTGACCTTTGACCTCGTGACCCCAAAATATAATCAGTTCATTGGCTCTGTTAGATACATACATGACCCAAGTTTGGCAGGAATCCATTGACCGGTTCTTGAGATAACGCGATCACGAGCTATTTTTGTAGACATAATGAGCCCTGTGACCTTCGACCTCGTGACCCCAAAATCTAATCAGTCCATTGGCTCTGTTAGATAATACATGACCCAAGTTTGGCACGAATCCATCGATCGGTTCTTGAGATAACGCGATCACAAGCTATTTTTGTATACATAATGAGCCCTGTGACCTTTGACCTCCGACCTCGTGACCCCAAAATCTAATCAGTTCATTGGCTCTGTTAGATACATATATGACCCAAGTTTGGCAGGAATCCATTGATCGGTTCTTGAGATATTGCGATCACAAGCTATTTTTGAATACATAATGAGCCCTGTGACCTTTGACCTTCGACCTCATGACCCCAAAATCTAATCAGTTCATTGGCTCTGCAAGATACATACATGATCCAAGTTTAGAGAGAATCCATCAATTGGTTCTTGAGATAACGCGATCACGAGAACGGGACGGACGGACGGACGTACGGACGGACGGACAACCAGAAAACATAATGCCTCCGGCTACTTTGTAGCGGAGGCATAAAAATGGAATGTCATGCGGATCAATGCCTCTTACAGTTCCTACATACAGGAAGAATTTTTTTATGGATCATTGGTTGAATATGCATAATTTCGTCACGACTGTTGAGTTCAATGAACCAACGAACATCCCCAAATTGCCGATGTGAGATGCTTGTAGGATACTTTACAGGACAGAATGGGCATTTTGCCATTGAAAATGGCACACACACAAACAAAACAACAAAAATTTAAAAATTAAAAATATATATATTTTTTGTTTTTGTTGAAAATCTTATTTTATTGAGGAACATCGTACTGTCGTATTTGATTCTAAAAATCGTACAAAATACGACTAAATCATACTAGCTGGCAGGTTTGGCGCGTGTGTGCAACTTTTTAATCTTTTATAGCAATGCTCAAAACGACCTAAAATGTATGAATGCAAAATGAATTTGAGACGATTTGGATCATTTTGAAATTTTGAGCACTCACTGCATGTTAATTGACCTTGATCATGCTAAATATGAATTAGAAATGACTTTCTGTTTTTATGAAGATATGATCATGAGTTGATTTTCAAAAAAATTCTCAAAATGGCGCCTGGATGACGTCATGAAGACCTGATGACCTTGAATATGTTGCTGTCATGTCTCATGACAATGACCTATGACTGTGCCAAAATGAAAAGATATTGACTTTACTGATTTTGAGATATCCTCTACACACAAAAATTGGGGGTGAAATTTGAAGAAAAAAATAATAATAAATGAAAGAATAAAGAAAGAAAATTATGACGAAATCAATAGGTGATCTGTCGATGACAGACCAACTAAATATAGAGTGAAAAGTATATGACTTACCGGGTTGTTTGGATCAGGCATAGTGTAGAAAGGCCGAATGCAGAGTGGGAACTTATCCAAGATGTAGAAATCAGTGTCATACTTCTCCTTCACAAGACGACCCAAGAACTTCTCATTAGGGGTGCTGTCACATAATCACAAGGTACATGATTATTTAAAAAAAACTTGTATCATTTATGTGAAGGAGTAGCAGCTGTAAATTTGCAGTGTATTGCATGAATTTATAAATACACACTTTTGATCTCTTGGACCAAACTCTTTTCAAATCCTTGAGCTTATACGCACTTATGCAGACTTGATTAAATTTGCTTCAATGATTTTCAAGTTATACCTGTAACACAATATTGTAATATTTATTGATATTCAAATGACATTATCTTCTCTTTTTAAAGTAAAAATCTCATCAGTTTATCCTTTGCTTACACATACTTAAATCAAGCAAGGTTTTCTCTTATTGGTTCTAAAGTTATCAAGACAACAAGATATGTCAAATTTCATTCTTATATGACCTTGGGTAACGGGCCGCATTAATAAATTTTGCTGAGATCCCCAGTGGTTTACGTGTAACTAGATGGATGTTCAATTCCATGCAGTCGAAAATGGTGGCTCCGCCATAGAGAATTCTTACGAACCAAAACAGGAGCAATTTTTTAAAATTCAAGTTTCATGGCAATCCATTAACAGATTCTCAAAATATGATTATCAGCTATTTTTCATATACATGTATGATCCATTGAACTTTGACCTCATGACCCTTAAAATCTAATAAGTTTATTGGCTCTGCAAGATACAAACATGTCCTGAGTTTGATAGTTATCCATCCGTCAGTATTAACAATGCGTTCACAAGCTATTTTTGCATGTATTCATAATGAGCCCCATGACCTTTGACCTCATGACTCCAAAATATACTCAGTGCAATCATTGGCTCTGCTAGATACATACATGACTCAAGTTTGGCTGTAATCCATCAATCAGTTCTTGACGTATGAACAACCAGAAAACATAATACCTCCAGCTACTTTGTAGCAAAGGCATAAAGATTAGTGACGTTAATGCCGCAGCAGGACGCAAATCTCAAACCATGTACTGTGACGTATCCACTAGACCATGACACTTCTGCAAAATTGTTGTCTGATTAGTTGGCAGCTGGTTACAAACCTAAGATCTTCTAGGTCATCAATCTCAATGCCTGCATCACGCAGCATCTTGATACCCTCAGGCCACTCCAGACGAAGAGGAGGGTCTAGGAACTTGAAGTCTTCTGACGGGAACTGACGTCTTACTGTCTGGATCTCTGTCTGGAAGTTGTCTCGAAGACCCCTGAAGATATCGTTGAATACGCTTCCAATGACATCCAGGGCCTGGGTACAAAGGAAAGAGATGATAATGGTTTGAGTGAAGCTATGTTCTTCATAAACACAGTCATTTAAAACAAATGTTCAATTATTTCTATGGTGAAAATATAATCTAGATCCTTTCACCATTAATGGACAATCCTTTTGATCCTTTTACTCCACAAATTCTTGCCTTCTTTACATTTCTAAGTCCATTCTACAAATTTTCAAAGAGCTTTGGTGTATTATCCCCATGTTAAATTGAAGAAGAAAAATAATTTTTAAAAAATTAAAAAATGCTGTCACTGTATGGGATTAATAGTACTGGATCTTTGATAAAATAATTTAAATGCTAATTCCATGTTCATGCACACAAGCCCACAAATAACCCAACTCTCCCCTTGAAATATTCTAAATTGCCTACCTCATGATAATGATATTTAAAGGCCATCTCCATGTCCAAGCCCACAAACTCACACAGATGACGATGTGTGTTGGAGTCTTCTGCCCTGAAAACTGTCAATAGAATAAGATTTTAAAGAAAGTTTTTAGAAAACACCTTTTCACAAGCAACATATATGTGCCATCCAACGATAGGTCACTTTTCAGATTATTCCTGTCAAATACTGATCTAAATCTAAGGTTCAAGCCACTTTTTAATTTGAGAAAAAATTTTAAAAAGAAGAGACACACACACAGTTTAGGTACAATTCTTACTTAACAGGGAAAATACATGCTGAATACTTTGGTCCCATCAAGATACACCTTGATGTATTGCAGTATGTTAGAGGATAGGGTATGATGATCTAGCAAAAGATAAATGCAAACAACCAGTTAACTTGGAGTGACTCATAACTCATAGAGTGCATTTACAAGTATGGCAGAGAACAAAGAAGCATGGACAAATTTTGTAGTCAATTTTGAATCAAGCACAAAAACAATTTGATTCATTTGGTTTCTATTTTGTTAAGAGAAATGAAAAATAATCTCACCTGCACCAATAGTGAAAACCCTCTCAAAGTCAGCCGCAATCCCCATCTGTTTGTAGAGCTGAGGTGATTGAGCAAGGTAGGCATTGTTCTTGAAGTAAGACACAGTAAACACATTGGCTCCACCCTCACTGGCAGCTGTATGACGGAGAGAAAGGAGGAAGTGTCTTAACATGATTTATGATCTCTTCAAACTATTTTTTTTTACCCAAGTATATTACATGCCACGGACCAAATCATTATGGAATAAAATTTACGGATGCTTCCACTTTATCAATCGAGGGGGAAACTACTGTACATGTGCACGTACCTCGCAGCAGGCCCATTCCAATAAAAATGTACCAAGTTACTCCTCAAATATCACTATTTATGTGTTTTTTCTCGGTCAACTACTGTATTCTTTGTCCAAGTTATGTATCTGCTTATGGTAATTTGGAGTAGTTGTTGTCTCTCCATTGTGCTCTCCTAGTTTTGAATGTTTTCTTGGTACGATACTTGTTAGGGTTTGTTTTGGCACACATTACAGCTAATGGAGTGTATTGCACATTCCTTCCAAGACTAGTCTGAATTTGCCTTGCAACAGCGATGAGTATCAGAAGATGTTGTGATGACTAAGTACTTATCATCTTTCAAAAGAAGCATGCAGTGTTTATCACAAGACAGAAATGTTAATTTTGTTTTTAAAATTTGTTCAATCGGTATGTTGTGAAGAAGAATTTTTTAGAAAGCCGTTTTATTCAACATTTTAAAAAGAGGTTTTATTATTCCAACTTTTTTAGCCTGATTTATTCATCCTGCATGAATCAAAATGGCAGCTTGAATGGTCTCTTCCTATTTTTGTCCCAGTTTTTTACTTTCAGAGGCATGATGAGGCTCTAAACATCACCAAACATGGATAAACTACCATATGTCCCGCGATAAGGCCGCAGCGCCGCATTTCGTAGAGGGAAAAAAAAACGAGAGAAAAAAAAAACGGACCAAACAAAATAATCATAATTTGCTTGTGGAACACTATTTTTTCTATAAACTGATACCAAATTCATCAATATTCTTATAAATTTACAGGAAGTTTACCTCAAAAATGATCGTAATTTAGCAAATCTTCATTGATTTTTAAGCTAGTACTGTATCGCAGGCAGATTTGGTATCCTACATTTACCCCTACCACGATGTGCGGTGTAATACGATATTGTGACTTCGACCTGCGCAGTTGCATTGCGCGGCAGCTAGCTCCGTAACTAACGGTTAGTCCATTCTTTTACTTTTTAGTGATGCAATGGCACGAACTTAGATCTAGATCTACCGGTAGATTTTGATAGAAAAATAAGTGAAGTTTATTTTTAGTCTTCATGTCAACAATGCAACATAAAATGGTTGGTAATATAGGCGAGTTATTCTAGAAATGTCCTGTACCATTGTATAGTCATTGTAGTCCCACATGTCCGAATGGACGTGCTGTTTTGACTGTTGAATTTTCAGTTGTTGCGCAAAGGGCGCACCCAGACTTTTTGATATTTTCTCTTCCAAAAATACTGCGTCCTTTACACCGGCAAATACGGTAGACGAAACTTTGACTGCCCGCAGTCAAAAATGATGCCTCCGCAATAGAGCAATTTTACAATCCAAAACAGAAGCATTTGTTAAAATTCAAGTTTGATTGTAATCCATTAACAGGTTCTCAGAATATCATGATGAAAAGTAATTTTTCATATACATGGATGACCCTTTGATCTAATTGGTCACTAGCTCTGCAAATACATGTCCTGAGTTTGATAGTAAATAACTTCATGAGAGATATTCCAATTTTAACCGAGGTATGCATGTATATTCAAAGGTATTTTCGTATTATGAATAGTCAATTGTTTTATGAAAAATTTAGATCTAACAACGGTATTAGATCTAGCAGGTGATTTTTTTTAATATATCATCTTTTGTACCCGCCCAAAATTACCATCACAGCTCTAAACATAAATGGTATAGACCAAGTGTAGCTTAAAAGTGTGAACAGAGTTAAAGTTCACTACTGTATACATGTTTATCCTGCAAAACAATTTCATCCCATTGTAGGTCCATCATAGTCTCAAACAGCTGCCTCAACAAGTCTCAGCGAGTAAGGTTAATGAATACTTTGTCCACTTAGAAATGCACAAAAGCCAAGACACATGAATAGCATAAGACATGTTCAAAGTGGCCTACAAAAAGTATGAATTAAAAAGGATATTGCAGCCAGGGAGTAGGGCATCACAGCAAAATGTGTTGTGGCCTCACAGCTATACAAGTCATGCAGTACAATCTGGCTAATATCCAACCCAAGATGCTAGTGGTGATATTGGTATCACATCTTAGACATGAAATATTTTGGATGAGAGCTTTCAGTAACGATTAATGAAATTTAAATGCACACTCTTTCAACAAGCTAACATGCAAAACCCATTAGACGACTTTTGACAGCTGTTCATACCTGAAATGATCTTGGGAATCTGAAGTTCAACAAAATCTCTCTTCTTCATGGCTGCACGAAACTCTTGGACTACTCCGGCTTCAAGACGGAAGATGGCCTGGTTAGTAGTGGTCTGATAAACAGAGAAAAAAGTAGCTTCTATTTGTATTAAAAACAAAGGAAACACTCTCGGCGGTCTCGCCTGCATTACGCAATTCGGTAATGACGAAAAATTGAGGTTGGGACATTATTTGTAGGCAGGGTGGCCCATTAGCAGGCCCCCAAAAAGGAATCCTTGACTAAGAATCATCAAAAGAAATATTTACTATAATTTGTACGATTGATAACTTTAATGGAATATGAAGTTATGAACAAATAACAAAAATTGATTATCAATTCTCATATTAAGTTGTGAAAACATAATCCAAATCTACTAACCTAAAATAACCTTTGACCTTGACTGTGTCACCTAAAAGACTAATCCTATGATTGGTGATACTTGATAACCCTTTATTCCAAGTTTCATTGAATAAAAACTTACAAATTCAAAATTAAATTACAAATTAACTAGATGGACCTTCGAATGCGCACAGTCGAAAATGATGCCTCCGCCATGGAGCAATTTTACAAACCAAAACAGAAGCAATTTTTAAAATTCAAGTTTGATTGTAATCCACTGAAACATTCTCAGAATAATGTCATTAGAAGCTATTTTTCATATACATGTTTGACCCTTAGATCTTTTACCTCATGGACCTAAAATCTAATCACTTCATTGGCTCTGCAAGATACATGTTTTGAGTTTGACAGTAATCCATCCGTCAGTTCTATTGATAATACATTCACAAGCTATTTTCGCATACATCATGAGCCCCATATCCTTTGATGTTTGACCTCGTGACCCCAAAATCCAATCAGTTTATTGGCTCTGCAAGATACATACATGACCAAAGTTTGGAGGAAATCCATCAATCCGTCCTTGAGATAATGTGATAATGAGCTTTTTTTGCATACATAATGAGCCCTGTGACCTTTGACCTTGGATCTCGCGACCCTAAAATCTAATCAGTTCATTGGCTCTGCAAGATACATACATGATCCAAGTTTGGCGGGAATCCATTGATGAGTTCTTGAGATAACGCGATCACAAGCTATTTTGGCATACATAATGAGCCCTGTGACCTGTGACCTTCGATCTCATGACAATAAAATCTAATCAATTCATTGGCTCTGCAAGATACATACATGACCCAAGTTTGGCCGGAATCCATCAATTGGTTCTTGAGATAACGCGATCACGAAAACGGGACGTACGTAAGGACAGACGGACAACCCGAAAACATAATGCCTCTGGCTACTTTGTAGCAGAGGCATAAAAACATTAACCTTAGGTTGAGTTTTTGATGTTGACGCCGTAGTCACTGCCACCAGAAAAGCGGCGCCTTTGTCTCGCTTTTTGTTACGCAGGCATGACAAAAACTGAAGAGATTAATAGTCTGCTCCTCAAATTCTTTCTTTTTTTGGTACTGAACCTCCAAAAATATTTCCATAAAAACTAAAATTAAACAATTTAATCCCACAAAATTACACATTGAATTTGATGTCCGTTGTACTGCACTGCATAATGACACACGTTGAAATGCACAGGTCTACACATCAACAAATTATGAAGTAATATCTAAATCTGAATATTTATCATATCATTTCCCATCTTTATGGTACCCTAGAAAGTCTTTTCTCTGCCTTCTTTGATCAAAATTTGAAAGTATCATGTCTCACATCTTACCCTGAGATCAAGGACACGGTTGTCAAGGCGGACATCTTGTCCTACCGTTGCTAAGGAAGAATCATCATCATCCTTTCCCTCTGCTCTGGCAGCATCATCAATTTGCAGAGGCAATCTGGGCTCAGCAGGACTCACAACAAATATCTTCAAATAAAGCAGAAATATATAGAAACTAGATGGATCTTCGACCTTTGAGCTTTGACCTTGTGACCCAAAAATCTTATTTTTTTTTCATGTACATACATGACCCTTTGAAATTTTACCTCATGACCCTTAGAATATAATCAGTTCATTGGCTTTGGAACATACAGTACATACATGACATAAGTTTGGTGGTAATCCGTCCATCAGTTATGTGATCACAAGCTATTTTTGCATACATAATGAGCCCTGTGACCTTTGACCTTATAAACAAATAAAAGGAACAGCAATAGGCACAAAATGGCCCCAACATATGCAAATAGCTAGAAAAAAAATGTAAAAATGCATAATTATATAAATCCGTTGCAAAGCAATGCAACATTTTTATAAAAACACATTTCATGTACCCTAATTAATGGTGTATAAACCGCCCTCATGTATTAACCGCACCCCTCTTTTTCGCCCTAAAAAAAACAGCAAGCAAGGTCCGTGTTAAAAAACCCATGCGGGAAGGCCTTTCATTTAACTGCGAGGTGCAGCTGAATGTGTTAGATCATTAATGTAAATTAAAAAACAGAGGACCTAGGATAAAACCTTGTGGTATGCTGTGTAATAGAAGAAAAATTGGAGGAATTATTATTATAAACTACATATTGAGATCTATCAGAAAGATTACTTTCAAACCAAGATGACAGACAAATTTGATTGTTGTTTAAGTTTCCGAGTGGTGAGTCAACACATCGATTACTGTGCTGGGAGACATTGCCAGGCATAGCGCCAGGTGGAGGGGCATAAATCGAAACTTTAAAAAAAAAAAAAAAAAATTTGTTTTTGTTTTTTGTTTTGGTGTACCGTGTATAAACCGACTTTGAATTTTTTTTGGCGGCAAAAAGATGCGGTTTATACACCGTTAATTACGGTATATAATTTATTGCACTTGTTTGACATTTGGAATTTGGAATTCACTATATTCTGAAGAAATGAAATTATAAGATTATAAATATTGTTTACTGGATAGAGATGTTCTTGGTACAAAACAAAGTTTTTGCTCATGGGCATAGCAAAAAGCTTCAAGCACCTCGTATGACAACTAGAGCTTAATTGCAAGTAATTATCTTTTTAACAATCAGGTAACATTAAACACCATACCTGTTCAATGTGAAGTTCGACATCTTTCTGGGTACAGCTCTCAATCGGCTGAGGCACAGCAGCTATCACACCCTCAACATCAACAATGGATTCCTTTGTAATACTAAACTTGGAAGAAGAAAAAAACATGAAATGATATGTAGGATGACCAAACAATAGTTAAGATCCATAATATCAGTTTATCTTTTTATTTTTGTTTTGCCAAAGTTTAAATCAACAAGTCAACGCAAAAGCGTAGCATCCTCTCACCGGGTACATATAGCCTATCTTTTAGAAAATTTTGCATATTTAATGAGCTGTGACCTTTGACCTACATACTCCGAAATCCAACCTAGGCTGTATTTTGATGCCATGTACCTTCATATCAAATTTCATTAAAATCTGTTAGAACATTACTTAAGTATAATTAGCTATTTTCACATATTTAATGAGCTATGACTTTTGACCTACATACCCCAAAATTGAACTTGGGCTGTGTTTTAATACCTGGTACCCTCATAGCAAATTTTATTAAAATCCGCCAAAACATTACTAAAGTAACCAACAGAAACCAGATTTGTTACGGACGGAAGGCAGCGCTGCTATATCCCCTCCGACTTCGTCAGCACAGGGATAATTAATCATTAATCTGTCATAACACATGTTAGGGCTGGGAATAAAAACCGGGTACCATGGTCCAGCTCAAGAGCCGCGGGTAAAAAAATTAGATACCTGTTTCTCACAATTGAATGGCAATGAAAAATAAGCCCCTTAAAAGTGACGTTTGTTAGCAATCAAAATATCAAATAAATCAACATGCATACCTCTGCTCAGATTTTCTCCCATTTTACATTATTTTCCTCCATGTTTGGCAATGTTTAATACTAATATCATGCCTGGAAATGTCAAAATCAGGGCCCATATTCCATGAACTTCTTAAGCATGAAATTTGAAAAAAAAATTAAAATCTTTTTTATATTTTTTGAGCTGTTAAAAACAAATTAAGATCAAACTAGTGGTTCAAATCAAATAAATTCTGTAAATATACTGTAATAAACATAAAATCTGAACTTACTTGGCAGCAAATTTAACCATAGGCTTGCTAACTTTGTCACTGACACAGAGCAGACCCTGGCAATTAAACTGTTGCTGTCGCAGCACAAGAAAACATTGCTTGCCTGTCAAGACAAAGAACCAAAACTGGTTCAAATTTGGGCAAAATATACAATACTTTCTGTTGTCATGACTTTATTTGCCAATGCAAAGACAACTCGATGTGTCCCCTGTTTTAAAGGGCAATTAAACATTTGTAATAAGTTCATGAAATAGGAAAAATAAAATAAACAGAATGGCCAAAGTTTGAAATAAATAGGACAAGTAATATGAAAGTTATGAATGTTTAATATAATATGAGATCACTAAGTCTATAGGTGCGAGTCTCGAATTGGCATTTTGGTCAGTTTGTTTGTGACATAGTATACAAATAAACCAAGCTGTGAGAAAGTATAGTGGAAATTATATATACCGGGTATGAAGAGGGACTGGCATAGTGCTATTGCCGGTCCCTCCAAAGATATATCATTTTCACTATTTTTTCGAACTAAATGCTTGGTATATTTGTTTTATATCTCTTCTTTACAACAAATTCCAACAACAAAAAAGATTAACTACCAGCTGATCTGAATCGAGCGCTATATAGAACGGGCTTAAGTATCGGTGACTTGCGCCGATACTGCAGGCCGCAAGGTAATGAGCAGCCTGTATAAGGACTCGCTAAGTGGCAACTCTGACATAACTTTCAAGAATGTTTCTGCATTTGCTTTCTTGGTTGCAGGTGAAGGAATCACTCTATTTTGTCCAAGGATTGTATAAAAAACTGTGCAATCATTATTTAAATCATTCAATTTTTCTTCAGAGAAAATATTATATTAAAGCTAATCTCTAGCTCTGGTATGGTAATTGTATTGTGAGAGAAAATTGCTATGATTTATCTTGGATTGTTTATCCTGCAGTAGATTGGTTGTTTGAACCAGAGAAATATGAAAAACAGCACAAAAACTTACTTACATCTTCAATAAAAACCACAACTCCCATTTGCACATAGTGACCCGTGTTAATCGCATGGTGGGTGTCTACGGTATTTAACCGGATTTCCTTATCTTTCTATGCTCATTTCTCAGCCACTATACATTTTCTACCAAAATTGTTTGGTACATTTATTTGTAATCTTGAATATTCAGTGTAAGTTTCATACGATTCTGTATTTTTCTATATTTACCAGAACTCAAGTATATCTTAAAGGGAGTTTTTTCCTACAAAGCACATGGGCAATATAAATATATTAGCAGGATAAGTCAGAGTTATAATGTTTTTGATTGACCACTACTTTACTGCTTCATAACTTTCTGATCGCAGGTATTCCTTAAAGGTAATACAAAGTATTGGTATGGGGTCATGAATTTGGTTCAAATGAATATATTGGAAGCATATGCGATTTTACAATATCCTATGATTGTTGTCGCCTTTGAACTCGCCTTTGAAGTCAAAAGTGATGAAATTGCAAATAATGAACTCTCTGTGTTGTATAGCTCCCTCTCAAGACTGATATTACTATAGCTTTAAAACAATGTTTCTTGACTACAATGGACTGATTTGCTATTCCAGTTTGGAAATTATATATCAGAACTGCATATTCTGAGGTTTTCATGGTCGCAGCTACTATGGAATGGCCTTTGGCACTATTTGAAATATTTGAAATTTAACGGGAGCACCTGTAAATTTTGATTATTTAATTTCTTGAAAGCAGAAGTGCTTTAGGGGCTAAATCTTTCAGTGCTTATATTACATCGACAGGAGCATCCAAATATATCCAAAAAAATTAAGAATTACTATCCATCCAATTTTCAAAATTTCCCAAAACTTTGCATTACCTTTAAACATCACTGATCTGTCTCTCTGCTTTTTTCTGCTATCATTAAAACTAACACAATGTCAGGATGGACTTCCCATATAGGTAAACCGATGCCATATTTATCCCAGTGTGCACAATTAAACTACAACAGGGTCTAAAATTGGAAAAATGCTGTATTGTCTTTTGCCTTTAGTCTTTTGTTCACCATACCTTTGCTCCTGCTGGTGTGTAAGCGAGCCCTGATCCAGACCTTCTGATCAATTTTGTCTGCAGTAAGCTCTTCAACTCGGTAGATTTTCCTCTCTGAAAGATACAAAGTAAATTTTTAATTATCTTTTGAAGTGGGCAGAGTAGAATTAAGTAGTATTTTTTACTTAGCTGCAGTGCTGTCTGTCAGGCACCATGTTCAGGTTCATTTCGGTTCTGTTCGGCAGAGTTCAGCAATTTTTTACCCGAACTTTAGTTTGGTTTGGTAATATAATAGCAAGACAAAGAAAAGTTTGCAAATATATTCACCCCGAAACTTGATTTACTACGCTCCAGTGGCCCCTGTCACATTCCATCAGCCTTCAACCAACAAGTCCCAATGGTATCCCTTTTATCTTGTTGACATAATTATATCATTCAATGACTTGACTCTTCTCTCAATCTCTTGCTGAGTGACTTGATGACAGAGAAAGTGCATGTTACGCAATGAACAGTCTATATATACCCAGGCAGGGGGGAAGTTCCCATTTGGTTCCTATTCTCGGACCTGTAGTTCTTGGAGCCTTGCCAACTATACAGCGTGCTTGACTATGCGCTTATGAATATTGATGTTTGCGGTCCGACAAATATGATTGGCCGTTATTTCACCTTCCGAGCCAGTCAGAGAAAGCATGATTTGTGAGGCTAACATGGCGCGCTTTCTCCAATTGGCTAGGAAGGTGAAGTAACGGCCAATTATATTTGTATAATCGCAAACATCAATATTTATGAGGGCATAGCCACTCACACTGTATGTAAAACTGGCTCATTGATAAACAATATCAAGAGCATGTGCGAAGAAGGAAAATGGGAATAAAGTAAATATAGAATGAACAATCATGACATGAAAATTAGGTACAAAATGACAAGTTAATTAGCTAGCAAAAATGTTTAAATTTTACTGCCGAACATCTGAACCAGGCCTTTGCGCTCGGTTCGGTTCAGCTCGTTTCGGAAGTGCCATGTTCAGCGGTTCGGCTACAGCCCTATTTAGCTGTTACTTGTCTTTTTATCTGTTTAGTAGTACGGTGGAAACTCGTTATCTTAGGGCAACAAACCCCAAAAGAATATACCGGTAAAGAGCTGGGACCAGCAAAATTATCTTGATATAATACAGTAAATCCTGTCTAACGCAACCACCCAAGGGAAACAAAAACACAGGGGCCATTGTAGACAGGTTTGCGTTGGCGGCCATCTTGGTTTTGAATAATTGATTGACAGCACTCGCAAGGCCTATTGCAGACCAGGGTCGCAGACCCGCCAGTGCGCAAACAATTCTCTGTGGCTTTATAAGGGCTCAGTCGGGCGAAAACGAGGCAGAGAGCCGATCGATGAATCTAACAACGCAACTTTATTTTTTGGTGTTCAAAAATTGAATAAAGAAAGAGAGGTATGGTTTTTCCTAAAAATAAAATGTAAAATGATTGGACGTAATTTTGTATCTTTGAAATAGCCTATGTGTGCATGACGAACAAGCAAGTCTTTGATTGAGAAGTTCATGACGATGACTCTGTATTGTTACATTTTCATTAGGCACAGTCCATAATGAAAAGTGCAAGAAACCATATCCTGTCGGTAATTAAATGTTTTGATTGAAGTTTTAATAAAAGCTTTGCCGATGAATAGTTTAATTGTGTGTCAGATCTACACGGCTGTTGTTGGTTGCTATATGACTGGTGCTGGTGGTCGTTGTATAGGCATTTTTCGAAAGCAAAATTAGTGGCCGCTGGCCGCGTTAGACAGGTGGTCGTTGTGTACAGGTTTGACTGTAGATACCTCATTATATTAGAGCTCTTAATGAGTTTCCGTTGTATCTAGTTTTGATGAATGTTATCTGTCATGCTAATTAGGATATTCAAATATCACAACCACTATTCATTATCAAGAAAATATTTGATAACTGGCAAGGCAAAAACCATATGAGAATTGATAGCAGTAGGATATTAATATAATTTGAATATACTTGAATAGTTACCTGAAATTTGCACCAGTAACATGCCCAATTCTCTCAAAGATTTATTGTTATGGTTAATTGCAATGATGTTTAACCGTTTAGGGTGAGCATATAAGTATTGCGTTTGGTCGGAGGTTGAATTGTAAGAATTCAATTAGTGAAGGAACACTGAGTAATGGTTGCTGTAGCAAGAATAGAATTAGACATAGAATTACTTGAATATTAGTCCACGTACCAATCTTATTCTGTGACTGAATCAGGGGATAATTGCCATAGAGATCCTTAGCAAAATCATCTCCTGCTTCTGCCTCGGCCTCTGCAGCCTGTTGTTGAAAGAAAAAGTGAGTGCCAGAGTAAAGAATCAGTAGTTACATAAAACATATGAAGAAAGCATATTAATATGTTCAGAGCAATGATTTCCAAAGATGATACAACTGTTATTCAGAATAACCCTGTAAGTTGGGGCTCTGATCGGATCGGAAGATCGGAGCGACACCCTCGCACCTATGATCGGTAGCGGATCGGAAGATCAACAAAAAAAATCAGCCAATTTTTTTTTTTTTTTTTAAATGACGAAAATTTTCAAGTTTTGGGCTATCAAATGCTCAAAAAAAGTTAATGGCTGGAATTATTTTGTCATTTGGAGTTGTTGTAGACCATGTTTGTTGATATTTGGTGCCTTTTCATGACTTTGAAATTAGTAATATTGGTCTAAGAGCAGAGGCAAAACATACGGGCCGCCATCTTGGATTATAATGTAGGTATTTTTTTTTTTAATGATGAAAATTTTCAAGTTTTTGGCTATCAAATGCTTTAAAAAAATTCATGGCTGGGATTATTTTGTCATTTAGAGTTGTTGTAGACCATGTTTGTTGATATTTAGTGCCTTTTCATGACTTTGAAATTAATAATATTGGTCTAAGAGTAATTGAGTAAAAGAGTAAATTGTAATTTATTACATTTCCTGGGTATAACATACCATTTCCATATATAGATAAACTTGTAATGTGTCAACACATGAAATTTAAAAACAAAAAACAAGAAACCAACAACAAAAAGATAAACAAACTAGATGGAATTTTGACTGCGCGCAGTCGAAAATGATGCCTCCGCCATAGAGCAATTTAAACAAGTTTGGAGTTTAAATCTCCAGTGGTTCTTGAGATATCATGATAACAATCTCAATGTATGGAATTTCATAAGTTGACCTCTGTGACCCTTGACCTTTGACCTACGTGCTCCAAAATCTAATCAGATTGTCTTCCTATGGTGATACACACTATCATTAAGTTTGAAGTTTAAATCTCCAGTGGTTCTTGAGATATTATGATATGGTGATACGTACTATCATTAAGTTTGAAGTGAAAATTCTCCAGTGGTTCTTGAGATATCGCGATAACGATCTCAATGTATGGAATTTCATAAGTTGACCTCTGTGACCCTTGACCTTTGACCTACGTGCTCCAAAATCTAATCAGATTGTCTTCCTATGGTGATACACACTATCATTAAGTTTGAAGTTTAAATCTCCAGTGGTTCTTTAGATATTATGATAACAATCTCAATGTATGGAATTTCATAAGTTGACCTCTGTGACCCTTGACCTTTGACCTACATGCTCCAAAATCTAGTCAGATCGTCTTCCTATGGTGATACATACTATCCTTAAGTTTGGAGTTTTTACATCTCCAGTGGTTCTTGAGATATCATGATAACAATCTCAATGTATGGAATTTCATAAGTTGACCTCTATGACCCTTGACCTTTGACCTACATGCTCCAAAATGTATTCAGATTGTTTTCCTATAGTGATACACACTATCACTAAGTTTGAAGTTTAAATCTCCAGTGGTTCTTGAGATATCATGATAACAATCTCAATGTATGGAATTTCATAAGTTGACCTCTGTGACCCTTGACCTTTGACATACGTGCTCCAAAATCTAATCAGATCGTCTTCCTATGGTGATACATACTAACCTTAAGTTTGAAGTTTAAATCTCAAATGGTTCTTGAGATATCGCGCTAACAAACTCAATACAAGGAATTTCATAAGTTGACCTCTGTGACCTGTGACCTTTGACCTACGTACTCCAAAATCTAATCAGATCGTCTTCCTATGGTGATAAATACTATTCCCGAGTCTTAAGTTTAAATCTTAAATGGTTCTTGAGATATTGTGATAACGGTCAAACGGGACGGACGTACGGACGGACGTACGGACGGACAACCCAAAAACATGATGCCTCCGGCACCACCTTCGGTGGCGGAGGCATAACAAAAAGTGGCTCAAAATATATTTCCCTGATGGAATCGACAAGATACCAATTGTGATGAATATTGTACCTGTTCTGCTTGTCTTTCAGCCTTTTTAGCCGCTTTCTCTGCTTCCTTTTGGGCTTTCTTCTGGGCTTTCTTGGAAATTGGTGCATCTCTTTTTAGGGTGGAAGGGTAAAATGACAAGTGAAATCATATTTCAATCTTAATACACATTGGAAGAAAGTTGGTTTGATTCTCACAAGATTTAATACTAAAACATTTACAAATGTATGGGGCAATTAAACTTTCACAGCAAATAAACAGACACAGATATATGATCCATGGCTTTAGAGCAGCCGTGTCCGGTTTTATGGTTCAACTTCCAGATGAGCCCAAAAATACCACGCTCAACATTTGGGCCACAGATTGACATGGTCTCTGTACGCATTAGATCATTCCGAACCATGCAATGAAATAAGACACAAATTTGCATTGTAATTAGTTTTAGGATATATACATGTCGATGAAGCTTGTTCCATTTAATTTACTGGATGTAATGCATAGGTCACATTTGCTCTACAGCTAGGATACGGCGGCCGTACACCCCCAAAGTCAAGAGATACCTGCGCCGGCCGCAGAGAATCTGCGGTAGCATCATGGTCACTCTAGGTCGTATCCTTACCTTTACAGGCCGTACGGGTCGCCGTGGGATTATAACGAGGAGTTATAACTGTTTTCATTTCTAGAATCGCCGAAGCCATGTCGTAGAGCGGTTCCATGGCAACCGTAAGTCGGGCGAACGGTGACCTTGCGTTTTATATACATCAGGGATGAAGCGGTAGCATCAGTCTGGCCGCATGGTCACCTAATGGTCCCCCTTCCCCCTTAGAATGATAGTAATATGTTTTTGTGTAGATGCACTAATATAGAGTGTGTTTTTTTCCAGTTAAATCATGAAAAATTGGAATTTTGATAGACTATCTATAGTTCATAAAAAAATTTGTGAATGTCATGCATGCAATATGATACAAATAATATAACTTGGGCAAAGGTATGGGGGAATCAAGTTTTGAGGGATAAAAAGGGAAATTAGATTAAACTATATAAAGCAATTGATAAATAGTGAGGACATAATGTCACAAACTGATAACCAAATTGGCAATTTGTGTAGTGATTTTCATTGTTCCATAGTTTTACATACTTTTTCAAAAATTCATAACTTTCTTATTGGGTATCCGATTTTGCTCAAACTTTTTTTGATTGGTATGTCTGATTTTTCTGCTTCTATTGGAGGCAAGTTATTTTTGGAGTGGACTTGTACTTTAAGATGAACGTACTTGTTGTTGAATTCTCTTGCATGCTTTCACACTTTCTTTTTTTAAATTCTCAATTAAGCTGAACGTACTCGTTGAATTGAATGCATATTCATCCTTTCTTTTTTTGTGATTCTCAATTAAGCTAAACATAGTCAATGTTATATTGTCTTGCATACTGTACTTTTACCCTTTCCTTTTTTAAAATTCTCAATTTAAGCCGAATGTACTCGTTGAATTGTCTTGCATGCTTACATCTTTTCTTGTTTTAAATTCTCAATTTAAGCTGAACTTAATCGATGTTGAATCGCCTTGCATGCATTCACCCTTTCATATTGTTTTTTTCAATGTGTAATTGTCTTGCTTGCATGCTTTTACCTTTTTGTATTTTTGTAAGTTAAACTTTTTATATAGTTTCTTTTTTTATTACAATGAGCGCATCTATTTTTATTGAGTGTAGACTATTTCCTATATAATATATGTTTGGACTTGGAGGAAAATGTATTATTCTGCCATCTTTGGTTTTTAAAACAGCATTGTTTACTGTTATTATTCTTATTAAATCGGCACCTTCAACTGCAACTCAAAGTAAAATTGCATGCGTTTTCGGGGAGGGACCTGGGAAACTGCCAAGTGGTATGGTAGTGGCAAAAAAATCAAAAAAATCAAAAAAATCAAAAATTCAAAAAAATTCAAAAAAATTATAAAAAAACATGGCGTCCGAATATTCGAGTATTCCCTTGTGAGCCTGGGAGTGTACTCGGGTACCTCATTACACTGTTGTGCACAGCCCTACCTTATACGTGTATTATACCCTCGCACGCTCGCTCACGCGCCGAATCATGAAAATGTCACGCATTGCTGATTTTTGAATAGGGATGCCAATGCCTAAATCTAACTTTTTAATTACTAATTTGTTTATAATAAAACAAAGATTAAAAGAAAGTATTTTCTTTCACTAAGAAAATTCACCCATCTGCCGACTCCAGAAGTTCCATCAAATAGGAGATATCCAGCTCTTTTTATCCAGTTTCCTTCTATGCCTATCCGTACGTAAGAGCCTTGAAATAATTATATTTCATGTCGCAAAATTACGTTCATAATTAGACAGGCCCGAGGGGATTGGGCGTGTCATTGCCCGGACAACAAGTTTAAAACTTCGCGCGAAATTCCATTCATCATCAGCGGCTAGCCTTGAATCGGTCGCACACACCGACACAGCTAGGTAATTGCATTGCAAGCCGCAGTCCTGAAATCGAGCCAGGCCCATGGAGGGACAAAACATGAACAGACAGAAAAAATAAACGTAGATCTACGTGATTGTAGTCAATATAATCCTAGAAAAGAATTAAAATTAATAATCAAGCCTACCGTATTTTCGGCGTAAAGGCCGCAGTATTTTCGGGTGAGAAAAAATCAAAAAGTCAGGGTGCGGCGTATACGCAACAACAACAAAATTCAGCGATCAAAACATCACATCCATTTGCACGTATGGGACTATAGGAACGGTAGCATGACTAGACAATGGTACAGGACAATTCTAGAATAACTCCACACAACTTACCGACAAGTTTATGTTGCATAGTTGACATGAAGACGAAAAAACTTATTTTTCTAATAAAATCTGCCGATAGATCTAGATCTAAGTCCATACCATTGCATCGCCAAAAAGTAAACAAAGGGACAGGCCGTTACTTACGGAGCTAGCTGCCGCGCAACGCAACTGCGCAGGTCGAAAAATGCTATTTCGGATTACACCGCACATCGAGGAAGGGGTATTGTAGGATACCAAATCTGCGTACGATACAGTACTAGCTTAAAAGTCGATAAAGATCTGCTAAATTATGATCATTTTTGAGGTTAACTTCTTGTTGATTTATAAGAATATTGATGAATTTGGTATAGTTTGTAAAAAAAAAAGAGTGTTCTACAAGAAAATTACGAAATGTCAAAGTTGGGGGTGCGGCCTATACGGCGGTGCGGCCTTTACGCCGGCAAATACGGTACCTTAAGGTGATATTCCAAATCCAGTAGTATTTCCTCATGAGTAAAGATCAATCTGACACTGCATTATCAACGATCAAGAAGTTACGAGGTCCAATTAACATCCATCTTGCAGCGAACACAATACAGCAGCATGCATAGCGCATATCCATGCAACGTACGTGTACTAATATTTCTCTCTCTCTCTCTCTCTCTCTCCCTTTCGCTATACGTAAGATACTCACTAACCATGTATCATACAACACACACCTTCAAATAGAATAGACTGTTCACGTGGACTTTTTTTTTACTGAAATATCTTTTTTAACACTTCTCATACATTACTGCACGACACTCGTATCTAGTGCTGTGAAAATAAGGTACTAGGGTTTATTAATAAGACTACGCTTTGCGCAAAATCTGACCGGAGCTCAGACATATGTCGCAATACCCTTTATTTTTGGCACGAACAATGACGTCACTGTTCAGTTTTCCTTCTCATTTTGAGATGGATGTAGCTATAGGGCTCAAACCAACACAAAATTGACGGAAACATTGTAATCTATCTACTTTCGAATGTTCAGTTTGTAAAAATCTGTATTTAAAAAGATATAATTTTTTTTCTTTATATTTTCTAGTTGTTAGAAGTGGCAATTGTGAACATCTGAAATGTTGATCTCTATCTAGGGTGTCTGATCGCGCACCCAATGTTGTGAGCTAAAATTCTTCCTATAGAGATTACACGCATCCCTATGCAGTCTACGTGCATTGCGCAACCATGCAAAAAAGTCAATTTTTTTTTCAATTCGAGATTCAAACCTTTATCTGTTGTGATCCTGAAGGTGATACTCAATAAATGAGATGTCATATGAAAGAGCAGGTGAATTCCAATATTTCCAAAGGGGCGTAGCCCCCGAAATTCTAAAAATATCTTGGTCAAAACAGCAATTTAAACATTGTGTCCTGGCTAACTCTGAGGTTTGTCACTTTTGAGATATGACGCCCCGATCGATAAGTAGTCCCAGTCCTAAGGAACAATTCTATGTGCTTGTATTTTCGCTAGCCCCCAGGGATCACAACTGATAACAGTTTAAATATACCCTTCTCGCTATTTGGTGGATCAGCTAATTTTATAATTATATTGCCATTGACTACAACGTGTATTCACTTCCGGGTTCTATGGCGCGAACGGCCACCCATACTAGTCAATGGCACATATCGCGGAGACAGCGTGGCTCAAGCTGCAAGTCGCGCATTGGCTGTGATAACGCCATTACGAACGTGTAGATGGCGCACAGTTTTTCCTTCATAATCATTTTGCCTTCGGCGTAGACTAGAAGGGATGAGATTGATTTAGATGACTCCAGCAGCGAGAGTTTAACACGGCTTGCAAGATTTTCAACATGGATGTCGATTTTGACCCATAATTTCCTTAAAAGGGACCATTAAACGGATTATTTCAGTCAAGTTGGTAAGTGGAACTGAATTATTATAGCCTAGGCCTAATTTACAATATAACATGCACGAGGTAAAATGACATTTTGGGGGATTTTGGGGGCAAAACGCTACGACCTGAAATGGCCGTGGCGTTATCAAGGGAATGTGTATAGTCTAGATGGTTTCCGTCTCTAAAGAGAGAGCCGGCCGACCCTACCCCAATAAGAGGCTAACGAACGAAAGATGGGTCATTTCTTTAATAAAACCTTTCGGTCTAGCCTACTACCCTCTCACATTGCCTGGCGGAAATCATCGAATGACGATGGAAACGGCATTAATCACAACAATTACACGAGGCCTAGGCCTACAGCCTCCAGGTTTGACGGCAAACCGCTGCTCACACACGTACACGGCCCGGTACACACCGTCAGCTCAGCTGATCGATGATTTCGACTCGAGCTCGACACAAGTTGCTCATTCACCTGTTTCTATTCCTCGTTAATCAGTTAATTATCAATTGCTAGACTTTATCATTTACAGTTGCCTTACCCTTGATTATTTTCTACATTTCCCCCATTGTCTGCCATGATGGTTCAGGAAAAATTCCCTCGATGAGTATGGTCGTCTCGGGTCCACAACAGCTGCTTGCGCAATGCCACGCGTGTTAAAATTCTCCCAGCGAATCACTCGATCATGATCGCAGCGCGCTAGCGCTGCGCGTGTAGACCAGAGAGCTCGGGGGAAGAGCTTCGATCGCTGCTCAACAGTGAGTCAATCACTTTCTGGATCTACAGGCTTTGTATTTTCAAAGAGATTCGATCATACACGTATGTCCTCCGTAGGAGGACTAGAGAGCCAACTAAAATCGTGACCTTTGACATTTCATAGGTTTTGCATTGGTTGCATTATGGGGGTTTTGTCCGATTTGAACGACGGTTTTGGAGGGTCAATGAATATTCATGAGCAATGACGTAAAAAATACGCCAATTACTGTTTGTTGATTGGCCATTGACAAAATTTTTTGCATTCCCAGAATTCCCTACGATTTGAGCACGAAAATGGCGGTTGTATGAACTGCAACTTTCAAGTTATTCAATTACGAACAATGAAACATTTTTCTTTTAAGTGAATTTCTATTATAATAGAAGTTTGTCAAGTACATCTCAGTGAAGCAGAAAATCTTCAGGCGACCATTGGCATCGAAGTGATACCCTATGATATCAAGAAAAGTAAGTAAAGATCCATTTTGTGTGAAGGTCTCTGAAATGATTGTGATGTGTTCGTCATTGCAGTGAGCGGCTCTCCGCATTGTCACAACGTATTACCCGGTTAACCCCCTACCCCATCCTCTTTTCTTTCTTCTGACCAAAGAATATTAACTGATTGAATGAACTCTAATTTAAGTCATCGACGGTAGTATTTTCAGAATAATCAGGATTTTACCGTAGGTTATTTCATTAGAGCACATCTCATAATTTTAAGTTCAGTTCATAGCTTGATTTCCGATAGTAATCGGTCGTAGATGTGGACCTGTTGGAGACTGCGCAAATGGCTCATTGCTAGTCCAAGCCGATGAGATCTCGTCGAGCGGTTTATGATCTTCAATCCGCCGGTTCTAGCCGGCTGTAACACTCCACCAAGAAGCGACTGCGTTTCCTGAGCTGGCGCGGCTATAAGTGTGTTAACTGTTACTGTAAAGCCTAGGGCTAGGCTAGTATTCATAGCATAGTCTGGCCTGAATTTTCTGTCTCTTTTGTTCGTTAGCCCTTGATTTGGGTAGGGTCGGCTCCTCTCTTCAGCCGACCCTACCCAAATCAGAGGCTAACGAACGAAAGAGACAGAAACATTCGGGCTAAGCAAAGCCTAAGCAGAGCCTAGGGCTAGGCCTAGATGATACTGATAGATCTAGGTCTAGATCTTAAATATAAACAGCATTTAACCCCGCATCTAGTATAGGCCTAGATCTAGGGCTAGATTCTAGGCCTAATGCATTCTAATAAAGAAAGACTAAATAAATGCCTGGTGTAGGTGGATTAAATAAATGATGTGGAAGTTATGGAGAGGGGGGGGGGGGTGCACAATCATTCTGTGCCCCCCTTTTTCAGATGTGGCATAGGTCTAGGGACGGGTCTAGATCTAGCTCTAGAGCCACCTACTAATAATACTAAAAATAGGCAATTAGATCTAGATCTATAGCTTGTGTTATGCCATAGCAAAGAATTCCAAAGCCATGGGTCTAGTCTCGTTTTTGCTCCACTAGGTCTAGACTAGACTAGTCGTGCACATGTGTCATTATTGTGATCCAGGTCCAGATTCAGCTTAGTTTGAATGTAGATCTAGATCTACTACTAGGCTAGATCTACCATCAACAACAAAAACAAAAGAAAAAAGGTGTCTCCCCCCCCCCCCCCCTCTTTCCCTGATTTTGCTCTTACTCATGTCATTGTGCCTTGTTTGAAATAATTAGTTTATTTTCAGGATTTTATGCCACCCCTTTTAGTTTTATGTTGGTGAGAATTCTGGATCCAACCCTACATATGATATGGATATTTCTTTCTTTATTAAAGGACACGAACAAAGTTATAAACTGATAACTAATGCATGCATTTGATATTAGCAGGAACCTTACTAAGTTTATGTTTTCTTTAAATTGTAGATCCTATGGAACAAAGAAGCAGATAATGATGACAGAAGTGCAACAAAGAGCACCAGGACCTGATCATCAAATGCTATGGTGTAGATCTAATCAAGACAGGACACCTAAGTTGAACTCTGGCAAGGTATGTTTGTATGAAGTTCGAAAATATTCAGGCTGTATAACCTAAGCCCATGCGAACACCGCACTCGACTTGGACTATATACAAAGATTTGGGAAACTGTCATCTTGTGTTGCATTATATCTTGTAATTCTCATTTATTCTCTAGCTTTTTATTTAGGTGACAAACTATGGTGTTGATACAGTTTATTCTCTTAGCATATTAAAAGACGTACTCAAAGGCATTTTTTCCTAAATATTACATTATATCTCACAAACTTTTTGCTCACAAAAGTCTAGCAAATAATAACTTAAAATAAATTGGAAATTACTTTTAAAATAATTGGAAATACATCTAAACCTTTACTCTTCTTTTCAGAAAAGACCCTATCAGATAGACATAAGTTTATCATTTTTTAATAAAATTAAAATGCAAGACCTAAACAAAGTGGGAAGGTACTAGGGTCTAGATCTATTTTTGAAAATCCAATGTAATGCAGCAGTTTTAATCTTATTTGATTTCTCCTCTCTTTTTGTTTTTATTATGCAGGTTGTCCCTTGCAGAAGGTTTGATACCCAGGCTTCTTTTGTACAAGTCCCTAGTCCACCCTCATCTTGAGAACTGTTCCTGTGTCTGGGATCTCTACAACATCTCAGATGTCCAGGACGCTACTTCACAATGGGGACCACAAGTGAACCAGCAGTTTGACTGAGATGATCAGCACCTTTAGTTGCCTACTATATCTACAACTACAAGGCACTCTGCAAGAAGACTGGGAATGGTGCACAAGATAGTCGATGGTCTCTCCGCTCTCCCTTGAAAATTTTCCCACTGCACTACTTATAGCTACTTGCGCCCTCTATATAGCAAACAATGCCTAATCGGTGCCTGTTGGGCCCCCATGATCCTCTTTTTCTTATATTAATTGAGAGCTGATTTGATGAGATAACCACCTGTAAGTGACCTTGCAGGGTGGTCTAATCCCCCAGACCAAACTAGTACAGACGGGCTTTAACAAATCACGAGCAGGAAGTACCATGACATGACCCTCCAGTTGCACCAAGCCAAGCCAAGACATAGACAAGTTTGTATTTGCCCAACACTCTGTCCCAAAGTTAATGGAACTTACTTCCAGCAAATATAGTGCATGCTGACAGTCCAGAGAACTGCCAGGGACTACTTCTGAGGCATCTACTCTCCTTATCCCACTTAGAAACAATTTATCTTCCTCACACCACTTGTAATCTTTAGTATTAATTCATCTTCGTGATAGGCTACAACGCCTTTTGAAGATTACCAGAAGAAGAAGAAGAAGATATATCGAGGATCATGAAAGTAATCATTTGTTCTTTTAAATGCGTGTACATGAAACATAGTTTTTTTATATTTAATCTTAAGTCAAGTTCTGACAAATATATTAGGGATGCTGAACTGGATAGTAAATTGAAGGGGGGGGGGGGATAAAATAATGTAGTTCGAGAGTAATACTGTATTAATATAATTAATAACATTAATAATAATAACAATATTACAAATAGTAAGAATAATGACAATGATCATGATAATAGCAGTAATAATAATGATAATACAGGTAGTATTAAAAACAACAATAATGTCCAATGTAAGATAAAGTACTCATAAAACTCAGTATATACCTGTGCTTTACATAATAAAATAGCATGTTGATATTATTGATTTTTTTTTTCTCAAAATCTACAGTAAACTTTTTCAACTGAAAAATTTAAATTCAAGAGACAGCACCCCCCCCCCCTCCCCCATCCTTTTGTCATCCTTTTGTTGATGTCATGTTGGATTTAAAAAGATCTTTATAGAAACAAAATGTGTTGATAAATGAGTTCATAGATGTTAATAAATTAGTTAATACTGCTTAATTCTGTTCTTTTCATTTTCTTATTTTGTGAAATATATGTGATGATGCTGGTGATTATGATGATGTAGGCACTCTGTAATGATTATGCTCTATGACTGAGGTGAGATGGGGGCTGATGCAGTCTTGTGTAGAATTGAGTATGGTGTTCGACCATTTGATGTTTGTTTATATCTGGCATCAGCGAGATAGATTTAACCATCTTTCGTATAATGAGAGAGAAAGCGGAAATGTAACAAGAGAGTGGACAAGACTAATGTATAAATATAATATAAAAAATGGTTTACAATAAAGATGAGCGGGGGGGGGGGGGGGGTTAAATAAAGAATAAGTCAATGCCAAAATGATGAAAGCATTAATTGGGGTGTGGATGGGGGAGGGAGGGTAATAGAGCCTATGGAAATGTCAATATTGGAAGGGGTCCCTGTATTGAAAATGTTACTGAGGGGGGGGGGGGGGGGGCAAATTTAAAAAATATCGGTGGCAACGAATGCAAGAATGAAAAGAACGAGACAAAATAGAAATTTCATTTGGGATGGGGCACAATATGAAGATCATTGAAGTCGAGGTGAGAATGATTCATTATTTGGACACTAAAAATATGAATATATCACTTGTTGAGTGGGCTAAAGGATCAGTGCAATTTTTTTGATTAAACAAATATTTAAGTTAATAAACGAACAAAACAAAAAAGGTAAACAATGAATTGAGGTACCACAGTGAAATGGGGTCATTATGTTTGCCTTTTAACTGAACTGAATTTAAAAAAATGTACTTTCCATCCTGGTGACAGTGAAGTTTGTGGCCCCAACTAAGTCAACCATTTAAAAGTTTATTACCCCCCCCCCCCCCCCCCCCCCCACCCCCCCGCACATACACCTCCCCAACTGTGCATGACCTTTGTTCTATATTTATCCGGCCCAATTAAGGATAGTAACGCATGCGCATTGTCCTTTTTTCATTGCGATAATATGCTAATAAGTGGAAAAGAGCTCATGAATATTCCAAATTTTAATTTAAATATTTTGCGCGCTACGCGCAGTCCAAAATCCCCATTTCGCTGGTGCACTAAACATTTGTCGTCTTCATAGGCTAATACACGATAAGTGGAAGCAGTGTGCACTTTTGACCCTCCAAAATCTCCCCATGGCTAGACGGATGCAGAAGCGGAGTTGAACCCCCCTGTGTATTTTTCGTCGCAGCGCCACCTCGCATCGCAGCTTGGCAGTGTACTCTACACTCGAGGATATAATATGGGCGTGGCTGTTTTAATAGTCGTCTACTAATAAATGGTAACTTTTTGATATTTGAAATATAACGCTTTTGGTGTCAAAAAGTTCCGCAGGCCAACTTGAAACTCGATTTCAGTTAAATATGATTGCATACAATATTTGAATACACTATATCCAGCATCGCTATAGGCATGCAGGCACTGATTTCATGAGTCTAGATCAGATGCCGCAAAAGATGATGCAATACCACTTTGGAGTCTGGCCATATCGCTCTGTCAGTGATATCTAGATCACATAAGTTTAGCGATCTAGATCTTGAAACCTCATTGCATTAGGCCTATTGTTGACGCTAGACCCGGGGCACACTCCGGGGGCGGGCAATTTATGTGCCCATGCCTTGAGCCATAATGCATGGTCGTACAGAAGATTTTTTTTTATAATGTTGGGGACCGGGGGGAATTCAATGAATTGAATTATTGAATTACCGCATGCGCGTTACCAAAATATCCGGTAAAGGGCCGGGTAGGCTTTTCGTGCGACCATAGACCGTCTATGATGCCGGGCTATGATGCGACAAAGAAAAAGAAAGAAAAGAAATAAAAGGGGGAAAAAAAGAAGAAAAAAGAGAAAAGGGAAACATAATGAAAGATACGGGGGATGAAAGAGAGGAGAGAAAGGGTGGGAAGAGCCAGAGAGAGGAGGAGTTAGAGTAAAAGAGAGATGGGGTTTGTTGGGTGGAGTCGTCTCGTCGAGGGAGCAAGAAAGACACGCATACAAGTAAAAATGTTGCTGTGTCGGGTCAGCAATGTCGGTATTCTTGCTCGATCCTCGTGTACTATATACACTGTTGGTCATAATGGTGGAATATTTATTTTTCCCCCAGTTTAGGGAAGGATTTTTAAAAATTATTTATTTCTAATAGATCTAGATAATGGCATACATTCTCAGATTTTATTGAATATTGATTTGCGAGTGTTTGTTTTGCGTGACTGCTTAATCATATGTGTGCTACTATGCTAATCAGATAAGGGACCTACGTCCGTAAGTCATAATTGACAGTAATGAGGATTAATGCCTCACAGAAGGGCACTAAATAGCTGATCGACACGATTTTTATCCTGGGGCCTCACAGTAACGAGGCCATTGCTTAGCCCCTGAATCATGACTGTACGCAGTGTTTGCTAGGGTACGCAGCCCCTTCCACAAATCCCCCAAAACGAAGAAAATGCAATAAATTGTCAAAAATTCATTGCATTTTCCACCGGCCCCAAACAGGAAAAATTCCTCTGTAGGGCCATGCATTATGGTTCAAGGGGAAACTGATTTCAGACCAGGATTAAAAGTTGTGAACGGAACAACAAATCGTCTTTTTTTCTATAATATTAAATGTAATGCAAAGCTTCCGCGCTTCGCGCGGGAAGAGGGAAACTCAATTCAGAGAATTGGGGTTAAAGCCGCGACCGGTACAACGAGTCGTTTACTTTCTATATAATTCAATGAAACGTCAAAGCTTCCCACGCTTCGCGCGAGAGCTAGAGGAAAGTGAATTCAGACAAGGACTCATAGTCGAGAACGGTACAACGAATCGTCTTTTTTCTATAATAATTAAATGTAATGTCAAAGCTTCCGCGCTTCGCGCGGGAGGGGGAAACTGAATTCAGAGAATAAGGGTTAAAAGTCGAGACCGGTACAACGAGTCGTCTACTTTCTATAATAATTAAATGTAATGTCAAAGCTTCCACGCTTCGCGCGGGAAGGGGGAAACTGATTTCAGAGAAATAGGATTAGAAGTCGCGACCGGTACAACGAGTCGTCTAATTTCTATTATAATTCAATGAAACGTCAAAGCTTCCACGCTTCGCGCGAGAGCTAGAGGAAACTGAATTCAGACAAGGACTCATAGTCGAGAACGGTACAACGAATCGTCTTTTTTCTATAATAATTCAATGTAATGTCAAAGCTTCCACGCTTCGCGCGGGAGCTAGAGGCATAGCCGCCGGAAGTTGGGGGGGGGGGGGCATGGGGACAGTTGCCCCCCCCCCAATAAAAAAAGTGGGGGGCAAAACGCATTTTTGCCCCCCAAAAACGCCCCCCCATTCCAAAAAAAAAAAAAAAAGCAGTAAAGGAGTAAACATGGTTTGTGTATTTCTAACCCAAAAGAACATAAAAATAATAACAACCTTAATTAAATCACATATACAATTCCATTCAAAGAAAATTTCATAAACATTGCGCATCCCACCTATACGGTATTTATCAATGGAGGTCTTTATAATAGCGATACGCGCATATCGTGGACATATTGTGCGAGAATGGGAAAGCGTGTCTGTTTTTTTTGTGATAGAGGTGAGAAGACATGAGCCCCTGAACGCTGGCGTACTGATGGGGGGGGGGGGGGGTATTTCTTTTCGATACCAGTGTTTTACAAATGTTGCTAATATGACATTATTTTCCGGTATTTTTTCTCCATTTTTTTTGTAATACCTTTTGATGCGTTTGTTAGAAAATAAGAAATTCCCAAATTACGTCGGGCGAAAAAATACGCTTATTTCGAAGCCTTTATGTCATGGTCTGAAAAGTGGCTTGGCTCGAGCCCCCTCCCCCCCCCCCCACCTCACTTTTTGAAAAGATGTTAAAGAGAAAAAGAAAAAATAAGTGACCTGCCAATGTCATAAATAAGATATAAAATGCTCATCTGAACGTAATTAAATGCCTAAAACCCCAGAGCTTACGGGGGCTCCACCCCATCTATGGCCCTAAGGCGGTCCCCTGGATGCTCATCTGACCGTAATTAAATACCTAAAAAAAAAAACGAGCTTCCGGGGTTTATACCCCTTGGAACCCTACCAAGGGCCCTAAGGCAGGCCCCTGGATGCTCATCTGACCGTTATTAAATACCCAAAACCCCTGAGCTTCCGGGGGCTCTGCCCCCTGGACCCCACCGAGGGCCCTAAGACAGGCCCCTGGATGGTCATATCTGACTGTAATTAAATACCTAAAACCCTGAGCTTCCGGGGCTCTGCCCCCTGGACCCCACCAAGGGGGGGGGGGGGTAAAATTACCAAAGGGGGGGGTTTAAACCCCCCAAACACCCCCCTGCGTACGCGCCTGGGTGGTGATGCAGATTTTTCGTCTGCCCCCCCCCCTTCAGAACGTTTTTTTTCCCATTACGTCACTGCCCCTGGAAGGTGAGCCCCCTGGAATGTTTGCCCCCCATCCCAAACTGCTTCCAGCGCTCCTAACTAGAGGAACTGAATTCAGACAAGGACTGGTAGTCAAGGGGGGGGGGGACAAGGACTGGGTTTAGTTAAGGGATTTTAGTTTTTTAGGGGGGGTTTACACACATAAAATTACCAAAGGCCGGGGTTTAACCCCCCAACCCCCCCCTGCGTACGCGCCTGGGTGGTGATGCAGATTTTTCGTCTGCCCCCCCCCCCTTCAGAACGTTTTTTTCCCATTACGTCACTGCCCCTGGAAGGTGAGCCCCCTGGAATGTTTGCCCCCCAATCCCAAACTGCTTCCAGCGCTCCTAACTAGAGGAAACTGAATTCAGACAAGGACTGGTAGTCAAGGGGGGGGGTTTAGGGATTTTTTAGGGGGGGTTTACACACATAAAATTACCAAAGGGGGGTTTTAACCCCCAAACACCCCCCTGCGTACGCCTGGGTGGTGTGGTGATGCAGATTTTTCGTCGTCTCCCCCCCCCCCCCCTTCAGAACGTTTTTTTTCCCATTACGTCACTGCCCCTGGAAGGTGAGCCCCCTGGAATGTTTGCCCCCCAATCCCAACTGCTTCCAGCGCTCCTAACTAGAGGAAACTGAATTCAGACAAGACTGGTAGTCAAGAACGGTACAACGATCGTCTTCTTTCTGTAATAATTAAATGAAATATCAAAGCTTCCGCGCTTCGCTCGGGAGGGGGAAACTGAATTCAGAGAATAGGATTAAAAGTTTCGATCGGTACAACGAGTCGTCTACTTTCTATAATAATTCAATGAAACGTAAAAACTTCCGCGTTTTCGCACAGGAGGGGGAAACTGAATCCAGACAAGGATTAAAAGTCCAGGGCCCGTATTCAATAAACTTCTTAAGCTTGAAATCTAAGTACTTTTTCTTAAATTTTGGCTAAGAAAAAATCTTAGCCAAAAATCGTATTCTATAACAGCAATGGGGACTTAAGAAATTTGCCTTAAGATTAAGAAGGATTCTTAGATTTTATCTAAGAAAAAGGACTTAAGTAGCATGTCGTATTCTAATACAATCGAGATATCTAAGATAAGTAAGAATCTACCCTATATTTAAGCATACTACGAGGATGCTTAAATGGGCTTTGGTTGGCACCGGCAGCTCAGTGATGCTGCAAGCACCCGCTTCGGGTTTCGATCAAATGGAATAAAAACAATGCATGCAGCGCGCGCGCAGCGCGAGCGCAGGTTATCAGTTGACCTATATAACAACGTAAGCTTCGCGTAATATACAGCGTCGACGGCGCAGCGCGCAGGAGCGCCATAGGCTCTTTGTACGTACTAGTATGTTTGTTTGTAGACAACTAAACGAGTAGTAAGTATGCATAACACTAAATCATGACATGGCTGTCGTATATAAAGAAACGAACCGTCTCTTACTTTATTAGTCTTTGGCGCTAAAGTATGGAAACAGGGAATAATGTGCAATCGGCATAATATTAGGTGAGACAAAATTTGTTATAGATCTAGTATGAGTCTGATAAAGGTTACATCTAGCCATTTGATTAATTTTAGGCCATCATAACAGTAGACGATGTAAAACAATGAAAGGGTAGCTCCAAATCCATGCTACTAGCGCTGGTCGGCCGGCTAGCGACGGCGCTCCCTTCATACTCACAGACCTGCGGCTGCGACATAATAAGTAAGCCCGGTTGGGCTCCTCGGAGTTGTTTGACAGAAAAGTATAAAAAGCCTACAGTGGATGTTAGATCTAGCCTCAGGTGGTCTTGACTAGACTGTTTTTAGTGTCAGTTGGTCAATCCCGAAATAATTATGTGAGCATCGTTCCTCCCTTACCGCTCTCCCATACATGTTAGTGTATAATTTTCGTGCGGTGCGATTTTTATTTTAACACGCAAATTACATAGGCAAATCGAGTTGCAATTAATTCGCTCGAGTCGACCACATCAACTTTCCCACATGACGTCATCGGGTCTAAGAATTTGTCTTATCTTTCGTCTTGGCTAAGACAAACTGATTTACGTGTTTAGAATACGGCTAAGGCAACTTTCTTACCCTAGACAAATTCTTAGACATTTTCTTAGACTTAAGAAAAATGTCTTAGAAGTTTATTGAATACGGGCCCAGAACGGTAACAATCGTCTTCCTAATAATTAAAGGAAA